>NC_136731.1:2668750-3295000 GCF_936440315.1 Barbus barbus | reverse complement strand
CTTGCTCTTTTGTGATTTCTTTGGTACCGGTATGATTGTTGTGGATTTGAAACACGTGGGGACGACTGCCTGTCTCAGCGAGGTGTTGAAGATATCTGTTAGGACATCTGTCAGCTGTGCAGCACAGTCTCTCAGAACACGGCCAGGTATGTTGTCAGGACCCGCAGCCTTGCGTGGGTTAATCCTAGATAGGGTCTTCGGTCACACTTTATATTAGGTGGCCTTAACTACTATGTACTTACATTAAAAAAATAAGTACAATGTAATTACTGTGTTCATACTGTATTGCAAAACACTATTGCTGCTATTGAGGTGGGATACGGGTAAGGTTAGGGACAGGTTTGGTGGTATGGGTAGGTTTAAGGGTAGGTTAAGGTGTAAGGGGTGGGTCAACAGTGTAATTATAAATGTAATTACAGAAATTAATTACAGATATAATTACATATAGGTATATTTAACAATATAAGTACAATGTAAAAGCATGTATGTACACAATAAGTGCATTGTACCAAATGATTAATTTAAATGTAAGTGCATAGTAGTTAAGGCCACCTAATATAAAGTGGGACCGGGTCTTCCTTACGTCGGCTGGAGACAGACAGAGCGCCCGGTCGTTGGGAGGTGTGGGCAGTTTTTGTGCAGGTGTGTCATTCTGCATTTCAAACCGTGAATAAAAGTGGTTGAGTGCATCGGGGAGGGATGTGTCCTCATCACAGGCCTGTGGCGGGGGCTTGTAGTCAGTGATGGTCTGAATGGCTTGCCACAGGCTCCGTGTGTCTCTGCTGTCTGTGAAGTGGTTGTTGATTTTTTGGGCATATGACCGTTTTGCTTTTTTGATGCCACAGGACAGATTGGCTCTTGCTGTTTTGAGGGCTGCTTTATCTCCTGATCTGAATGCTTCATCTCTGGTCTTTAGCAGCCCACGAACCTCTGCTGTCATCCACGCCTTCTGGTTTGCACGTGTGGTGATGGTCTTGGTGACTGTCACATCATCAGTGCACTTTTTGATGTAAGCAGTCACAGTTTCAGTGTACTCATTCAGGTCTGTGTGGTTGTTGTAGGTGGCTGCCTCTTTAAACATGTTCCAGTCTGTGTCCTGGAAGCAGTCCTGCAGTGCTTGACAAGAAGTGACATGAGATTTTTAATGACCCCAGAGAGTCAGGACCTCGGTTTAACAACACTCCCTACGTGGATCATAGTTCATATCTGGACCGTGAACATATTTCATATTCTCTCGTGCTCCAAACATGAACCAGCACTGTGTATGCATACATATCATGTCTTCTTAAAATGAAATATACGCAAATAAGGGCACTGATACAGCGTTGAGTCTGATCATGAAAGCAATATGACACAACGGATTATTGTGATACACAGCAAACAATTATATAGACCGAAATTAAAAGAAGAGTACAGTGATGTAATGGTGCCTAGAGAAGTGGGTATTCTCTTAATTTATGCCCCGATTTTTTAAAGCGACCCAGCCAAGAATGAACACTGTGTTATAAACAGTGACATGTAAAACTACAACCCGAATTCTGGAAATGTTGAGACATTATACTTCCAGGAATACTTCCAGAAACCACTGTAAACACAATCCACCGTGCCATCTGCAGATTCCAGCTACAGCTCTATCATGCAAAAAGGAAGCCATATGTGAACATGGTCCAGAAGCGCCGTTGTGTGCTGTGGGCCAAGGCTCATTTAAAATGGGACTGTTTCAAAGTGTAAAAGTGTTCTATTGTCAGACAAGTCCAAATTTGACATTCTTGTCGGAAATCACGGACGCTGTATCCTTCAGGCTAAAGAGGAGGGAATACGTCAAAGACAT
Organism: Barbus barbus; assembly: GCF_936440315.1. Taxonomy (NCBI): domain Eukaryota; kingdom Metazoa; phylum Chordata; class Actinopteri; order Cypriniformes; family Cyprinidae; genus Barbus; species Barbus barbus. The sequence continues at coordinate 3,293,169 of NC_136731.1, read as the reverse complement.
GACAAAGTATAATAAAGAATATAGGTGATATTCTCTGAATGGTGAATATGGGTGATGTTTCATAGAATGTTTGTGGCTGCCAAGTTTCAGCTATAGAAGCACACAACATCCGGTAGGTGACGTTTGCTCTTTCTCATTGGCTATTGCAGGTATCACGTCAGAGGCAGCCGCATCAAGAGGCCTAAATAACAAATATGCATGATATTTACGATTTGAGTTCGGGGATGCTCCGTCTCGATCGGGAGCAGATAAATAATCGTAACGACACCATACAATAGATGATTTCTTGGATAAAAAATCATTTGCGACAAGCCTCGAATCAGGCCTCACCCCCTGACCGTTCAGGGGTGCAAATCGGCCTTAATATTGGCCTTAAAATCGTCTAGTGTGCGGCGAGCCTAACACATTTCTTATAAGAAGGTGACAGAATTCCTTGGGCCTCTTTTTTCAGCCAACCAGGTGGCTACTCTGAGAGTCATCCCATGACACCATGTCTTATCTGCAACATATTATCAATTTCCAAGGATTTCACATGTTTTTCTGTGTATGTTCTTCTAAAACTGTTACCTGCAGGCCAGACACGTATACAGACACATATGCATTATGCACCCATATGTTAAAGTCTCACACTGCTGAGAGGCCCCCTTGGTACAGTTACATAAAAAGACCCATTCACCTTCATGATCATATATTCACCTTATAGATTAAGACTTACTGATTGCTCAAATCTTATTGATTATCAATTATTGATTACTAAATGCATTGAAAATGTAAAATTCCATCACAGCATCTTCATGTTTAAGGCTCTATATTGTTCAGTTCCAGAGATAATGGAATTTCAATAAGGCTCCAGGAGTAAATTGTATACATTTTCAGTGGTCAAAAACCAAATGTGTCACTTTGCAAAAAATATGATAATTTTCTTTTAAAGAGGAATGTCTGAAGAACAAATAATGTTAAAACTAGAAAATGGTCCGTGTACGTCAATTTTAAATTAAATAAGCAGAAATGAGAAAACGGCTCCTTAATTATTTTTTTTGTTTGTTCAGAAAAAAATTTGATTTCAGCTCGATTTTTCGTTTTTTGATTCACAGGAAGAAAACAGATAAACGACCCAAAATTAGTTTTCCACATGTGGGTGATCACGAGATGCCCCTTTCCGCCGATTGGGCAACCAAATCTGGACCTGTGACATCATCAGTTTATCCTCGGTTCCGCAGCAAAATATTAGTCCTTTATATTTATTTATTATTGCAAACTTTAGAGCAACCAACACACAAGGGCAATAACATAACTTACATCAAAATAAATATAATAATTGACTAAGACAATAAAAAAAATAATAAAAAAGGAAAAGCAATAAAATAATTACAATAAGCTCATTTACACTTGACTGAACATTGATCTGTGCTTCTTTGCGCTGTCTAGTGGGTAGTGCAGCTTCACCGCTCAGATTTAAATCCATACAGCAAAATAAAACAGGCTGGGTGCAAATGAATATTTCTGAAATATTCTTGTGAAACGCGTTAGGTTGCAGAAGAAAGCCAAATCAAGAGCACTATTATTTTGTTGAAAAACCAAATTTTACTCATTTTAAAATAGAAATAGGTCACTACTTTGTAACAATTTATAAGCTCAAAAGGGAATTGTATATAAATAACAACAATTAATTATGATTAATTACAATTATTTATATTAGCTGACAGTAATAACTGTAGCAGAATTAAATTGCCATCAACTGATCTGTCCGTCCAGCGAACATTCAGTGTAAGTTCGTATTAACGCTGAGAAAGGATATTTCCTTGGGCACAGAAAATACTTTCCTATTAATGCATTAGAGCATGTAGCGAGGGTCAAAATCGGAAAGGGACATTTAATATGCAAGGCAGAATCAGAAACTCATGTAATTTGTGCACACAACTTTTATTAACTAAACACTAACACAGACTAGTCTAACAAACAAACATACAATCACTCATAGATGAGAAAGGCTAATGAGCGTTGATGGATGAAACCATCAGGAAAACCAGAGAATGCAGTTATGGAGAAAGTCATTTAACCACCTGAGTAAAACCATCAGTGCATAACTTATACTAAACCTCTGTTTCGTTTAGTTAAATGTTATACTCGCACTGCCTTTGGTCGGGTCGACTGTCCGGAATGCAGTCTCAGATGAAAGTTCAAAGTTTTAGACTCCCGATCACGTTCTTCCAGGTTGAAGAGTGATGAATTCCAAAGTTTTTCTGAAGTAGTAATGTTCTTCCAAGTAGTGAGTGGAAAAAGAGCTAAGTAAGAGATCTGAGGTCCAAGGAGCTTGGTTGAATGGAAAGACAAGGCTGCAAGGCCTGGCACAAAACTTAGAGGGTCCAGACGAGTTTTAGGTCACATCCTCCTGGGATCTAACAGAACCGCAGACTGCCTGGGCGTCTCTGAAGTGAGAGCTTTATCTGCTATAGAGGTCACACCTCTGGGGAGTCAAATACCCAATGGAGTCCTGAATTTTTGGAGGGAAAGTTTTACGATTCTTTGTCTCTGGACATGGTAATTTGCATAGGTAATTCAACCGGGTTAATGCACAAACTTCTAAAGATTCTTAAGACACTAATATGTTGCATAGGTATCAACATGTAATATTCACTCTCAATTAGATCATCCGAAGACAAATTGATAGAGACTAAACATGATACAGCTAGAGTGATATTAACTAGTGATCTATCATAAGCATGCATAAAATGGTGTACAATACACAAAAACATATACAAGAACAGTAATAATATACACAATGCCCTGAAGATATGTGTGTTCATTCAAAGAAAGGTTTTTCTATGAATTAATTAGAGAAGATTCAATTTTGTGACTTAATGTGTCTTTCCTAAGAGGAAGTGTTGCTCTACCCGCATTCCATTGAGCAATAAAACAAGTGTTATCAGATGGGTTGCCATGAAACCAGGGGCCTGGAGTCGTTGACAGACACATCAGTACCAGTATGTGTATTGGGTGGGGGGTCTGTGACCATTTGTTAATCTAATAACTAATTGATTTGTTAAATCAAATGCAAAATTGTGTGTCTGATTGGTCAAAATGCTACATCACTTATCAAAGAACAAACACAGTGATTAAACAGCAAAGCTAAATCAAATGCTATTACTGCACATGGCCACTTACAATAACAAACAACTTGCAAGTCAACATAGGTCACTTTGGCTTTCTCTAGTAGCTGTTCTGCAGACTGTAGATGTCTTCTCGTGTCTTTCTTGGAAGCCTTTAGTTCTTCTCGGTCACGTTAACCAACTGCAAGGGCTTCTTGGAGCTGTTCAGATTTTTCCTTTGTTTCCTGCTCCACCCTGTCTGGTACCTTGAGTTTATCCTGGGTTTTCACTTGGAGCTTGTCTGTGCAGCGTGAGATGTGCAATAGCTCTCTCAGGAACTTGGTGGTCTAATGCCTGAAATCATCTTGGACTTTCACTGCCAGCCTGTCTATGCGGCTTTGGGCATGTGTCAGCACACTGTCGCTGTCCGTTCCCCTTTTATGTATGCTGGTACTGCAGTCTCATATTTTTACCAGAGTAAATGTCTGGTGTGGTCTGTCCGGAGGTTCTTGCACACAGGGGAATTAGTGGCCTAATGGTTAGAGAGTCGGATTCGTAATCCAAAGGTTGCGGGTTCGAGTCTCGGGCCGGCAGGGATTGTAGGTGGGGGGAGTGAATGTCCAGCACTCTCTCCACCCTCAATACCACGACTGAGGTGCCCTTGCCGTTTGCAAGGCGACCTTCATTAAAGTGTTTGGTGAGTACAATTTTCGTTTCAGAATTGCCTAGTTTAATACCGTTTTGTAGGTTTCTCCCTTGCAACAAAGATCTTTTGCTGTAAACAAGCATGCTAACGTGACATGGAAAGTACTGATAATAATACTAGCCTACTGATGCAAAAGAGGTGCCTGACCCCTGCCAGGGCTGTGCAAAATTCAGAATTTCAGATTTTAATTCAGTTCAATGAATGAATTTGAATTGAATTCACCCTGCAGGATGTTGAATTGAATTTGATTTGGAATTACAGGAAGTGGAACTGAATTCATTGCAAATTCAGAGAAATTCATTGTCATCACATATCAGTGAGAATGTGATACTTTTAACATTGTACTTCCGCTGGGAAGAAAAAATAGACACTAACATTAAGCATACATTCACTTAATGTAGAATAATTAGCAATATCTTCATTTCAAAGTAATCAAATGAAACAATGTTTTGGTATTACAATTTTAATAATCTGTTTTATAGAGTATGTTTTTAATGTTAATTTGTGGGGGGGGAAAATAGGCCTATTTACTATAATAAAGTATTGTGTAAATAAAGTCCATACAATAATATCTGTATGAAATTCATGTTGTAATCATATGTAATATGTAAAGCTTCATTGTTAAAGCTGTAGTCTACGATGTTGAAAATCAGTCGAGAAAGCCAGAATTTTTAAAAAACTCATCCCGCCCCTCCACACGCACACCCCTCCCCTCTGTGCTACCTGATCCCTCCCACCGGGAAACGACCTGAACAACGTCACTCAGTCAAGCAGGAGTAAACATGGAAAATAGCTCAGAGGCACACGTTTGAAGTCACGCACACGCAAGATTAGCAACACATGCAATGTTCTATCGGCTCGAACAGAAAACCACTAACGTTAGGCCTACTGAAATAGTCAAGCACTTCAAGAAATATAATTACTTTGACCCGTGATAGGCGATGCTGAACGGCTAACATTCCAATGCCGACCGGTAGCATGATCATGTTGTCAGACTGATAAAAAGCTATTAATGTAATACACCACACCATAAAAGTATAAATAAATGCTTAACGTTACCTGCTCAACAAAAAGTCAGCCATGTCAGCGTCGGTTTTAAGTCCAAGGTTTCTCTGAAGCTTCCTCCAACGGGCAATGGTGGACCCTATATTGATTCGGCTTTGAGTCCGGCGTTCTTCACATTTTTTTTTAATCTCTGCTCTTTCCTCAATTGACTTTCTCTTTCTTCTAACCTTGACTGTTGGGGCGAGCAGGGGCCGCTTGCTGCTGTCTGTTTGTTGGTTTTTCTCCATTGCTGAGTTGATGCTGCCTACTTTCGCGCGAAATTTCATGTCGCAGGAGGGGGCGGGGCGGGGCGGGGTGGGGTGCGGTGGGTGGATTTTTTTCATTCTTTTTTCTCTTCATATTATTAGGATTGTACTGTAGAACCATAACCAGCATCTAAACGAGGTTATTAATAATGAACAATCTTTGAAATCGTAGACCATAGCTTTAAATACACCTTAATTATGTATCATGAATTTATTTGAATTTTATGGAATTCCAATTCTACTTCCTGCTATTTGAATTTGAATTGCAATTCAGCCCCCTGTTTGTAATCTCAATTCAAATTCAAGAATCGAATCGAATTGGAATTTAGGGGTCATTCTCAATTAAATTCTGAATTTTGTACAACCCTGACCCCTGCTAAGGAGAAAGCAATAGCAAGTCAGTTGTGTGTAATTCTGTTTATTTCATACGGGCTCCAATCAATGTATATGACAATCTAAACAATTTACTTTCACAGGCATCAGCAAAGACCGTGTGTCCCGGGTGGCTAAATATTATGGTGGTGCACGGCACAGTGAGGAGCACAACAGGAGAAGGCAACACATTGTTGAGCACATCCAGTCTTTTACCTGCAGGGCCAGCCATTATGGGCGGAGAGGAGCACCAGGTATCTCCCCAGTGACCTGAATGTGCACAAGATGAATGAGCTCTTTGAGGCTCAGAACCATGCTCAGACCAGCTACTCCCTCTATTACTCGGTGTTCTCCAAGGATTTCAATCTTGGCTTCGGTCATCCAGCTACAGATGCATGCTCTGATTGTGCAAAGTACAAGATCAGGATTACAGATCCAAACCTAACAGACAGAGAAGAGGATGGAATCTGCATCATTCATCTTGCATCATCGCAGAGCGCACATGTTTTATGACCTGTTAGGCAGGGTTGCTGAAGGTCATGTGACCCTCTGTTTTGATATGATGCAAAACATGGTCCTTCCAAAAACCACAATAGGACAGACCTATTACTCACGGCAGATGTTTGGTGTTGTTGTGCACCATGGTGAGAACAGTCACCAGAAAAAAGATGATGTCCATCTCGTGTGGCAGCAGAGTGAGAGTAGCAAAGACAGCGATATGATTGCTTCTGCGCTGAGTGACTGCCTCAAGGTTCGACTCCAGGACAAAGTCGGCAGATCCAGGGGGCTTCGGCTGTTCAGCGACTCTTGTTTTGGGCAAAACAAAAACATGAACAATGGTGTCCATGCTCATGGAACTTCGTCAGTTTTTTCCCAACCTTGGCATAGAGCACACCTTTCTAGTAAGGGGCCACAGTTTTCTCCCAGCAGACTGAGTCTTTGGCAGAATTGAGCAGAAGATCGGGAAAATTTACACAATTCTGCTACCACAGGAATACTGACTGGGAGGCGTTTGATTATAGGTCAGCCACAAAAGTGTGTGTTAAGGCTCAGAAGAGCTTTAAAATCAGCGAAGCATGCATGCTTGACTTGAGTACCAACAAGGTTGGTTTAAAGACAGCTTACAATGGGGAGTTTTGTTTCCATAGTGTATTAAAGCGGGGCAAGCGGTGGGCTGACCTGAAACCTGAGTTACTTCCAAAGCAGACCTCTGTGAAGGCCGCAAAGAAGCGCGATGTGCTGGCACTATTAGGAGCAATTGGTGTGTCTGATGTGGTGAGGGCTTTTTATGATGATGCACTGTATCAGGTGACTGACAATAGTGATGAAGATGCAGAGTGATCTCTCTCTCACACACACACACTGTCTATCTCTCTCACACACACACTCTCTTACTCTCTCTCTCTGTCCTCTCACACACTCAAAGCACATTTCACACACACACACACACACACACACACACACACACACACACACACACACACACACACACACACTGTGTGATTTCTTTTATGTATAGCGGACAATGGTCCTACTGTTTACGGGTTTGACACTTTACTGAATGCCAATGTATTACTGAATGACTTGCCTATTGAATATCATTAGTTTTTTAATGCATATGTAGTGGACAAATTGGTCCTACTTGTTACAGGTTTGACACTTTACAAAAAAAAAAGACTTTGAATGTATTACTAAATAACTTGCCTATTGAATATTGTTATCATTACTATCATTACTTTATACAAGTTTGGCACTAAATGACTATTAGCCTAAATACAGTATGTTACTAAATGATTTGAATGTAATGTTAACATTGTTGCATTTTATAAAATGTAAAATATTGATTTTATTTTACTATTTAGTTTGTTACTATTTAATTTGCTTGGCTGTTATTTATTTAATGCATTTGCATTTATTTGATTTATATTAATTTCTAGTATGAGTCCCTGATGTCATATGTTGCATGTTGTAGTTTAGACATAAAGCAATAAAAAAAAAAAAAAGGATCGATTTGTAGCGTTTTGAAAAAATAAAAAATAAACTTTGAATTTATAATTGACAATATTGTTGTTTCATTTAACAATCATTGTTTAACATGTTCAGACTGAGCCAACAGACCATTTTAACAGGATAAGTTGAATATTAACAAAATGTATTGGTCTAGGTAAAAAAAAAAAATTTTCATGAAATTTATATCATTTTGGAAAAGAGCTCTTCATATGCTAATGCTAGCTTTGCCAAATATCACAATGGATATTAATGAGAAAAAGAGAAAAGCTCTAGAGGGAAACATTGGAAGAGTTGTTTTCCTGTCTGCTTTTGTGGCTGCAGTTCCTCTTCCTAGGGCCCGTTTCAGAAAGGAGGTTAAGTGAAAACTGAGTATGTTAACCCCCGAAATCAGGGAAACTCTGGGTTTTCCGTTTCAAAATGGGAGGTTAGTCAAACCCAGGAAAACAGGGTAAGTGAAGCCCGTCTGTGAACCTAACCTGGTCGGGAGCAGGTTTTCTTTGGTAAACCCAGAGTTTCTTTCCATCTCCTCCCCCTTTTTAAAGTGTTAGCGATGTTTTAATACCTTATTCATTCATTCACGCTGAAATATTGCTTTTCTTACTGAGTATTTTTGTCTTATTTCAAGTACAAACGTTTAAAAATCCTTAAGTTAAGATGCATTTTCTATAGATGAAAAATGATTTAGTCTTGTTAAAATATAAAATTGTTCTCCATAGGATAAGAAAAATAATCTTAATGCAAACGGAAACAAGAATAGGCTATTTTTAATTTACTTACCCCATTGCCAGATAATTTGGAAAATAAAATAATATTTTAAATATTTTTTTCCCTTCATGGAAACAAGACTAAATACCTTATAGCCTATTATTTATGTTATTATATATATATATATATATATATATATATATATATTTTTTTTTTTTTACACCATATTCATGTGCATATTTATTTGAGCGGTACCATTTTAAATGGTAGTTTTCTTTAAAACATCGGAGATGCAGAGCACATTATAAGTCCTGTATGCAGATTTGAAGGAAAGTGTGCATCGCTCTCATGCTCTTTCTGAGAATTTTTTTTCCTGGGCACAAATCACAAACGCCTTGCAAACGGCAAGCTTTGCTGCACAAAAGACTGTACTTGACTGACATGTTCCGGTCTTTTCGTTTGTTTACATACAGGACTTTCAGATGCTGCCTTTTCACTCGCGTTATGTCCAGGAGATGAAGTATGGCCCTGTCCTGGTCAACCTTGTTTGGTCTTTCATAAAACTTGTTGAAATTCATAATCAGGTCATCCGGTGACAGCGTCTCGGCCTGACAGAAACCGGTCGCACCAGCCTTGTGTTGACATCCGACAGTGGGTATTAACGCGCCACCTGAGTGACGAACCTTCTTTTTTTTTTTTTGTGATTTTCTTTGTCTAGTCGGCATTTTCTACCCCCAGGTGTAGGTCTCATCCAGGCCATCAAAAGTGTTATTAGAGTTTAAAGCACTCATTTTGAAGACTGAGCACAAACAAACGCTTCAAAGCGTCGTCATGTTGGATTGCATCGAACAAATTCTGATTGGTCGAGAGGACATATCGCATTTTGGCTAAAAACAGGTTTGGCACTTATAGCGGTTTGGAAAGGAACTGCATCTTGCAGTACATTTTAAACAAGGAAATATAGCGATTTGGCATGAAACATTGATGGAGCAGTGAATAGGTTCAGTACACAGCAAAATGGCATAACAAACTCATTTTTTTTAAATTTGGCGTTTATCACGTTTTGGAAAAGAGCTCTTCATATGTCTCTTATGCTTTGGAAGCTCTTTCTCCAACCTCTCATGCAGCAGATTTATGTCATATTTGCCAAATTCCCTATTTGGGAATATTTATTTTATTCATCGCCCTCTCGCTGGTGGAACTTTGTATTGTGTGACGTTGTCCAGTGAAGGCGTGTTTAGTGTGGGTTTTACAGGAGTGCCGCGAGGCTACTGGGGCGACAGTGGAAACGCGGCATTATTTTGGCCTCTGTGCTCGAGATCCGAGGCTATTAGCCCTGCCCGGCTCACACTGGCCAGTGGAAAAGCGGCTAATGGGTGAAGATGGCCTGGATAGCCCACAGTCATTATGCTACACCATATCGCCCTCTACTGGATGTAAAATGCTCTGCGGTACATTTTGTCATTTTAGAATGTTAAGTTCTACTTTTGTAGTTATTTTGGTTAAGGTAACTCAAACGTAATATAGGAGTCATCGGACGCATTACAATTATGAGACATTTAAAAGTAATTCCTTACCTTACAATGTAACTAACAGTAACAAGTAATCTATAACGGGGCAGTCTTGTCCTAATGGTTAGAGAGGCGGACTTGTAACCCGAAGGTCACAGGTTCGAGTCTCAGGTTTGGCAGGGATTGTAGGTGGGGGGAGTGAATATACACCGCTCTCTCTCCACCCTCAATACCACGACTGAGGTGCCCTTGAGCAAGGCACCAAACCCAACTGCTCCCCGGGTGCCGCAGCATAAATGTCTGCCCACTGCTCTGGGTGTGTGTGTTCACTGCTGTGTGTGTGTGTGTGTGTGTACTTGGATGGGATAAATGCACAGCACAAATTCTGAGTATGAGTAATCATACTTGGCCACGTAATGTCACTTTCATAATGTATTACAGTTTGTTATTATATTATAACACATTATAGCCTATTCCTTGATTGTGACTGGCTGAGCCACATTTAACGATGTTGTAAAATACCTTATTAACATCAGTATTACTGTACCACTGAATCTCTGTGTTGCTGCTTCTGGATGTTGTTTGGCAACCACTCTGCTAATCATTTCTGAAAACCTACATTGCTTGGCGGAAGGATTATTATTTGTTATAAATAAACTATTAAATGCATGCTACTATTGTGCTTATTTATGAACGATTGCCAGCTTCGTTCCATGTTGTGCTTAACAACACTACTTAGCTTTTCTAAACCACAGTTAGGGATGACTGCTTTTAATAACAAATAAATAAATAAATCTTAACAAATAAGCTAATATATGCTATGATTGATGATAATTATTATAATTATGAACAGTACAATCAAAAATGTTACTTAAAATATATTTATTCGATATAATATCAGAATGTGATATGATTGTTATGTTATAAACTGAATAAACTAACAGGTTTCACAGTCCTTTCGGATGACATCCAGTGTCTTATTCTGGTCAAAGTTATTCTCCCTCTTTTCCGCAGTAATGCTTAAAGTCGGGATGAAACGGAAGTAGCGATGATCTTTTTTTCTCTACTGTTGTCAGTCCTGTGTCTTGTTTCCCCCTCCTCTCGAGCCCTGTGTTTCCCTGCCCCTGTGTCCGGTATTGAACGTCGTATATGTTCGTCTCTCCCCAAGCTCCTCGTTTGTCTGTGTTTCAATAAAAGGATTATTGGAATCTCATTATCTCCGCGCCTCTTGTTTCCGAGAGGGATCTGACAGAATACCGGACCGACAACAGTAAGCGTCATCCAACATTTTTGTTTTTTAGAAAGTATTTTTGTTTGTTCCAGTTTTTCCCTCCATGGACGCCGCTTCCCGCTTCGCCGCCCTGATCCGCGAGGATTACCCCTTCTATGAGTTCGCGGAGAAGTTCTGCAAGATTGGCACGGCGACACACAAATACATTTAACATCTTCACACAATTCACAAAAAAAAAAATAACACAAGTAACACAATCCCCCCCCCCCCATCTCACACTCATATCCCAGTATTTAAAATCCTAACAGCAGTTGGCACAAATGACATTTGGTACACATTTTTCCTTGCTTGAGGTTGCCTAAAACGTCTTTTTGATGGTAAAAGCTGAAATGTAATATTCAAGGGATGAGAACAAATAATGACCTGTGCTTTTTGTTTGACTCTTGTTTGATAGATTTAATTAAATTGTCTTTGTGGTTGTCCTACGATTGCACTAGCAATTTTAAATACATATACTGTATTTCAATCAAAATGACCTGACCCAAGCAATAAATAAATTCATGGTTACTTTTTTAATCATCATTTTGATATTTGATTTAGTCATTTTCTTTTAAATTTAGTTAGCAATAACAACACTAAAGCAAAAGTGTAGTAAGGTTGACTTAACAAACCAATGAAAAAACTCCACTGGAAAACCAAAACCAGTTTGACTGCATGTGACCAAAGCTGATTTCCATGCACTGGAACAATGTAATTCTACCTTTGCCTTTATGCAAAGGCCCTGAGAGAGACAAAAAAAAGAGAGTAAAATTGAAAAATTACAGACAATAACAGGGAACTTATTATTTAAAATCCATGTGAGACCACAGACATAAGAACTTTATTTGAGAACAGAATATGTCAGTTTATTTTAAAGTTGTTTAGAGATTCCTTAAATGCTTCTGCTAGCGTGGCAGCTGAGGAACATTTGTGCTTTTTTCGTTTTACAATGAACAGTCAAAAGCCATCAGTTTTTCATTTTATTTTGTGCCCTGATAAATACATTTTAATTTGGAACCATTGACTTGTATGTCAAGTGTTATGAATGATACATTATATCATTATGCATTATATGCAAAGCCTAATATGTTTATTTAAAAAATTCAGTGGATTAATAAGCCAGAGTATATTTTTTGTCACAATCAGAAAAGAACCTCCTATTTTACAGCTGAACTCACACACAAAATGATACATGGAGTAAACAAATGTAATATCAGCATAAACAAATGTATCCTTCTGCTCTGTTTGGATTGGTTAAAGTGCCTGTGTTACGTGTGATCATATGATCTGTCGGATAGACACCTCAGCACCTGGTATGAGAGTTTCACTTCAGCTTGAAGGAAAAGCTTGAGGACATTATAGAAAAAAATACACTGCTTAAGTAATTAACTATTGCTATCAAATTACAGTGCATTACAGTGATAATTTCCAGCTAAACAGGGACATAATGTGTGACACAGGTGAGTACATTTATATGTGTAAAAGATAATCAGTTAATTAGAAACAAATAATACATATATTAAAGGTAACACTTTATTTTGATAGTCCACTTTAGACATTCTACTAACAGTACGTAACTTTGCAGCTACATGTCAACTGGCAGTCATTAGAGTATTAGTAGACTGTCTGCTTAATAACTTCTAACACTTTATTTTGATGGGTCCACAACATACAACACAATGACTATCAGAAACAAGTATATGTCAACTTATACTAACATTTAACCTACCCTACTGAGAGTTAGTAGACATGTAGTTGCAAATGAATCTGAAGTTGTTGACATGTAGTTACAAAGTTACTTATAGTTAGTAGAATGTCTAAAGTTGTCTATCAAAATAAAGTGTAACCGAAATCAAATAAACATTTATTTCTTCATAGAATCTTTAAATGAAGATCCCACCGATTTATCTGGTAAGACTATTTATTCATTTCACTTTTGTTTCATCAATCATATTTGTGATTTTATACTATGATTATACAGATGTTTTAATACAGATATTTAAATATAAAATAAACATTAGTTTTATAGCACAACATTCAATGAAAATTTTTTGTATGTATGTTATTGTATGTCAAACAATGTCATCATTGAACAAAACAGCTTTGAAAGCAAACAACCACTGAATCAGTATTAAAAACTGAAACTTATTGAAACACTGTTGGTGGCACTGAAAGAGAATTAATTATCCTACAGAAAAAAATCAACCTAAGCTGGTCTTCTGGCCTGGTTTTAGCTGGTTAGGCAGGCTGGCTTTAGAGGAGTTTTGGCCATGTTTTTAGATGGTCAGGCTGACGGCCCAGCTAAAACCAGCTTTGCCAAGCTCGTTGGACCAGCTGAGACCAGCAAAACCAAGCTGGTGTTCAGCTGGTGGGTTCCAAAAAGACATCCAGAATTGAGGACCCGTGAGCTAGACCAGGGGGTAGGCAAGTTAGGTCTTAAGGCCTTTCCACACTGAGCACGAAAAAGTGAAACAAATTTCAGACGTGATGTTGCACTGGAATAAAACAACAGCTTCCTATTGATGCTTCCACACAGGCTGTGAACATTCGCGCACCGAAAATGCAAATTATTATTTTTTTTTCACCCAGTCCAATGAATCTTCCGTCCAATCAGATTTGAGCTAGGATAAGGTGACCGGAGCAGCTGCTGTTGCACAAACAGGTGAGAATGGTGGCGCTGTTTCGAAAACCGGTGTAAACAAACACTGAAGAAGAGTATCCTGGAAGAGAGTGGATGCTGAGTTCTTGTTATCGCTGGTATTTGAGAACTTAAAAAAATAAAAGTGAAACATTTTTCTACACGTGATATATGAAAGCAAATAGACATGATTATGACGATATATTTTCTGTATGTTTTGTATGCAGCTCATTTTATTTTTATAGCAATAAAGGATGTTTATAACTAACATTAGCAAGAGTACCGTTATGAAACGTGTCTGCTTATTATTATAGAATCAAAATCACAATCAGAAGTTATTACTAAGTTATGCACTTGATGATGGTTTAAAGTGGGTAAGCAAATACATTAATAATTAAACACATTTTTAAGTGTAGCTTGATGCTAATTGTACTTCTATATTTTAGGATGTATCCTATTCTTGTAAGCATTATAGATAGTTTGTGTTTCTGGTGTCGAACTAAGCTTTGTTTATCTTAATTTAGATGTTAAATCCATATACGCGATACATATCTCAGGAAAAATACATTGTTGGTCGGCGCCCCCTAGCGTGCAGGCGTGAATTTGCAGAAGGCGAACATTCGTTTCGCGCTCGGTGTGAAAGCAAAATTTGCGGGCGATTCGCCCTCGCTTTTTCGCATCGTGCTCAGTGTGGAAAGCCCTTTAGAGAGCCACAGACCTGCAGAATTTAGCTCCAACCCAACTCAAACACATCTGATCAAGCTAATCAAGTTCAGGATTACTAACCCAGATAGTAACAGAGCAGATGAAAACCATAACTCAATGTTAATGGTATTGATTCAATATCACTTCTGCAACTGCAATTAATGTTGAAAAAATGTTGAAATTTCAACAAACCACCATTTTTGTGATCCGTGTCTGCTTTGGTTGGGCTCTTGACTCTTGTATTTTAATGTTAGATTTTCTTAACCCATTCATGTGTGTTAAAATGCATTTGTTGTGGCAAAGAGAACTAAAATTCAGTGGGATGAGGTGGTTATGATGAAGATTTCTAAATCATAATAAAATTACTAGGAAGCTATCCTAAATCATTTTTGAGTGTTTTTATGTTATTAATGTGTGAATTCTGTGATACTACAGTGTGAGATTAAAACATATAAACAGATCAGCTGCAATGAAGATAACAGACAAAGCACAGCTGTTCACAAACACAAAACCTTATACCAGCAATGTAATAATCAACAGAAAAACAACATCATTTGGGCTTATTCTGCTGAAATAAGTGTTCTTAGAATCACACAACTACAGCAGGCTGAAAACATTATTGTATGAAGTCAAGAGATCAACTAAAGGAAACAATACTAACAGAGTTATGTCTTATTATTGACTTATTGATTTCACTTTACGCGTTTTTTCAAGGCAATCAGCATTAATTTTAAGTAAAGTTATTTAATTGGATTTTATGGTTTTTCACAGTCACAGTGGAAGATCTGAAGATTGTTTTGCTGGGTAAAACTGGATCAGGAAAAAGTGCAACAGGAAACACTATACTAGGGAAAGATAGATTTGATGTGTCTTGTTGCCCTGAGTCTAGTACTATGTTTGGGATGAAAAAAGCACAAGTTGAGGGAAAAAACATTTCAGTGACAGACACTCCTGGAATGTCTGATACATCAATGAGTCAAGAGGAGTTGAAGTCTGAGATTGAGAAGTGGGTCTTCATGTCTGTTCCTGGTCCTCACGTGTTTCTGCTGGTCATCAGACTGGGAGTGAGATTCACAGATGAGGAGAAGATGACAGTGCAATGGATTCAAGATAACTTTGGGGAAAAGGCCATGCAGTACACAATGGTACTGTTCACTCATAAAGATCAGATAGATCTGCCAATAGAGAAATATATAGAGAAAAGCAAAGAGCTGAAAAAGCTGGTTAATGAATGCAAGGGTGGATATCACTGTTTTAATAACAAAGATAAAAAAAATCAAGCACAGGTTACTGAACTGTTAGAGAAGATAGAAAACAGACTCATGCAGAGCAACAGATGGCAGCATTACACCAATAAGATGTACCAGGAAGCTCAGAGAAAACTCACAGAAATAGAAAGAAGGATTCGTGATTGGTTTGAGAATAATAGCGAAAAAACAGAAGGGAGTTGTGAAATTCTGATAATTGGGGGTACAATCTTTCGAGCATTTTTCCTAAATGACACACGGATTGTAGTAGGGACACTTGCTGCAGGAGTGTCTGTATTATATATAATACAGCAAGGAAAATGGAGTAGAATTATATCATGTTGTGCAAATCTTTTGGCTCAACTTTTACAAAATGAACCCTTAACTATTCTGAAATATGTTATTATTATTTTAAAGCTTTGCGGCTTTGATTTTGGCCTTCAATTACCTCACATTTTTATGAAAATGAGATCACTAAGTATAGCTCCTTAATGCTGCATTTAATATCTACAGTACTGTTTTGAAAACAGTAAACACTGTTTTCCTACATAAGCCTGCATTGTACAGAATTGCTATACACATACAGATAAGTTATATATAGACATGCAACTTGTGAAAATAAATAACAATGGTTGAGGTTTATTTTTTACTGTTTGAATTCAGCATCTTCATTTTATTACAGTAGTATGATTTGTCTAAACAGCATTTTACAAGAACCTAAATAAATGTAGACAAAGTAGTTTTAGGATGAACATCAGGGCTACTTTTGCAACTAAAAGACTAAGTTTAGACAAGCTGTTTTTATTAATCTGAACTTAAAATAAATGTGATTTTAAAAAGGTGTCAGTGAAATGTTTAAATTGTTTATAGAGTCTTCAAAATGGATTTTTTTTCCCATTTATATAATCATTAATACAAATGTTTATTTCAATATTGCATAAAAAACAACATTGATTCTTGTAATAATTCAATTTTTATTGTTTTATATTATTATTGTACTAAATGTACTTTTATGTATAGCATTTCTTTGCTTCAAAAGTACTTGGTGATTATATTTTTGGGTAAGCTAATTTAGGGGGGGGGGGGGTTTGGGGTCTTAAACAAACCTTAAACAAGGTTTTGACCTTAAACAAACCAGTAAATTATCAACATCTAAAGCTCTGTTAAATTTCAATAAGAGATTTTGTTGACAGGTGAAAGTGTTGTTGTAATAAACAAAGATTGTAATGGTGTTTGTGTTGTTTAATTCTCCTCTGGACAGATTGAAATATGATCATCTATTACTTGCAGTTGTTGCTTCTTTACTTATTTGAAACGTTGCGATATGAATGTTATAGATGGTCTTCTCTGATAATCCCTTTATTTTGTCTGGTTATATGTAGAAAAGCACACTTGTTTCTCTTCTAGAGTGTAACTAGGTACACAAATCTCGTTTTACAGGAATAACTTACAGGCTTAAGGGAAAGTTCAACAAAGAACAGGGGTGTGTCTGAGTTCTCTTATTTACATGTCAGATGAGTGCATCACTGTAGGTCAATATTTGCACTCCAAAGTTCCTTTAACCCTCTGGAGTCTGAGGTGATTTGGGGGTTCTTGAGATGTTTTGACATGCCCTGACATTTCTGCTTATTTCAGCTACTTATAACATAATTGTTACGGGGCTGACGAGACGTGAGACGTGCGGATCCATATGCAAAGCTTTATTGTGAAACATGGTCAGAAATCAGGCAGGGTCAGAGATCAGCAAACAGGTATGGCAAGGGCAAGACAGAGCAATCCGTGGAACAAGCGTGGGTCGACGATCAGTGAACAGTATCCAAAGGGGCAAGGCAGAGAGATAATCCAGAAACGAAAGCAATAATCCAAACGGGGAGCGAACACAGTCCAAACGGCAAGGCAAAGGGGTAAATCCAGGAAACACGGGCAGGGTCAGACACGGCAAGATAAACAAGGCAAGACAAGACTATAACAATGGCTCTGTAAAGTTGCTATCGCTAGACGAGTGATAAACGCTAACAATACTCGGCCCAGAGCAAGAGCAAGTCCCAGGTTAAATAGTGAGTGCGTGATTGTGAAATGAACATCAGGTGTGTGTGATGAGTGAATGGTGACAGCTGTGATCTGTGCAATGCATTGTGGGAACTGTAGTCCAGTGTGCTGTGTAGTGTGAGAGTCAATGTGGTGAACGGGTGACCTCTGGTGGTGGTAAACCAGGAGAGCATGGACCAGATTCGTGACAATAATATTGGCTAACATGTTTTTTGTATTCATCACAAACTGTGCTACAAAAATATGTACGCAGGATGGATGTACATGTTTGCATTTTTTAGAAAAACAAAAAACAAGGTTGTGTGTGGTTAGTAGGTTTTGATTATTTGTATTTTATGTACAACACAGTATAATCAAAATCTACATAATGAAGGTCAAAGACACATTATTGAGCACCCTGATGTAGCAAATTAGTTCAAAGTGAGATGAACATAATTTATCATAACGGGTTGTTATCAATTATATATTCATCCTCAGGAAATAACTGTAGCATTAATAGTACAATAATTTGTTCGTCCGCAGTACGGACAGTTTTAATCGTCTATTGACTCTAAGGAAAATAAATTTTTCGTGACCAGAGAAATAATTTTCCTTAGAGTCAATAGACGATTGAAACTGTCCATACTGCGGACGTACAAATCATTTTATTGTACTATTAATGCTACAGTTAAGGTTAATTAATGCTCCTGAGGATGAATATATAATTGATAACAACCCGTTATGATAAATTATGTTCATCTCACTTTGAGCTAATTTGCTACAGATTGGTGGAGGATGCGCGGGCAACGTTTTAAACCTGGTTCTGTGAGCAGACTCAGTAACATTGTGTTTCTTATGTGTGTTTATTCAAACTATCCAATTGCGTCTTTTTGTGAATGAATGTGTAGGTTACATGCCCACTTTCCGTTCCTTAACAGTCCTCGAGTTTCTCACTGAGAAACCAGCCACTGTTAATGACTTAAATTAACTGCTGCTTATAAATTAGACCCTATAAAACGACTAAACCGTTTATAGCGTGTCTTAATGCTATTTTATCCGCCCTAAAGTGAGCGAAGAAAACCTCTTTTAGCACGAAGAAGATAGCAAGCGATGTTCCTCGCTTATCTTAAAACTAAGGCCTTATTATGTATAGCTAGATTTATGCCATTGTTCCAATGCCATACAACTAGACTATTACTCCCGTGGGTTTAATCATTAGCGTAGCTAACTAATGCATGCCCCCTCGCCCGATCACGGAGCAAAATTAATCTTAGAATACTGCAGGTCAGTATCTGATTAATGATAACTGGGAGTCAAAATCTTGATCAAGTGATTGTTGCAACAACCGCATAAGCCCCGTATATCTGTCGAAGAAACCCCAGATCGGCAGCGCGTATATAAATAGTGTTATATTAAGTTTAACTGATCTTGGGCGAAAAATCCTCACTTTAATTTTTGAACAGCATAACACACTGCAAGCGTAAGCAGGGCGTACGCAGCGCGCAAGCAGGACGGAAGCAGAGCAGAAGCAGCGCGTATCCATTTTGCATTCACACCGGCAGCGTTTGCAGCGCGCACCTGAACCGCGGATTTTGTACAGATTTCTCAATAATGGGTAATAAGTTAGCTTTGTTTTATTTCTATTTAAAATACATTACAGATGGAAAACTGTATTTATTTTTTTAATAAATTACGAAATATAAGTTTGTTTTCAACTTTCTTTTATGATTTGTTTGCGTGTAGTGAGAGTTGTTGACAGAAGAAGCTATATATGTTGTTAAGAAGACTACGAAAAAGGATGAGACGCAGACTTTGGGTACACTCTGTACAGTTTACACACAATGTAAGATGAAGGAAGAATAGCCTACCTTCCTCCTCAACTTGAAACATTTAATTGTATACGTATGTATCTCATATTTCTTATACATGTGTGATTATTGTGTGAAAAGTATCCATTTTTAAATAAATGTTTTTATTTCATCAGTGTTGTTTCTTTACTGATTGGCCAACACAATGCTTTATCCTGAACATTACATTGTAGTATTGACAGTGCTTTTAAGGTTGTCATTAACCTTGCACAGTAATTGCTTTTACATATTTTATATATGTGTAGAATAATTTAAATGCTAATATTTTGATATATGAATTATGGTATAAATTACCTATTTCATTACAAAAAAAACATGACTAAGAAAATCATTTGTAGTTTTTATCTATCTTATAAACAGAACATTTCCATACATTACCCATCAAAAACATATAGAAAATCCAAAAGATGTCTGTAATAAGTAACCTTAAACTTCTTAATAGACACGTTTTTTAATGATCAATTTATCGAGAATTAAGTCTGAAATAGACATACAGTATAGTCTACAGCGTAGATGTATGTAGCATGTGTGACCTTATTCTGTCTATTGTATTTAGTTAATTAGCTATTCATTTGTTCGTACGTGGGCATGCTAAAAATTGAAAACAAAAACGTAAGAAAGGTTATTACTTTCTGCACCGAGTGCTGATGCAACTTCCTCCCATGATTTTTCCTTCGCCTGCAAGTCTTTATATAGTAAATTATGAGGATCATAAATAACTGTATGCTTCTCAACCTCCACGATTAGACGAGTGTCGTCCATGATTGTCTTCTTTGCATTAGCACTAGTACCGTCATCATGATGTCAACATGACACCTGTTCTTACGGCAACTTACTATATAGTTATAACACATATAGGCTAATATAATTAATACAATTAACCAGTGACTTAAGCTGAAATAACAGTATAAATTATTTAAACAAATTTTAGTGATTAGAGCAAAAACTTTATTTTATTTAGTTTTTTGTAATATATAGTATTATTTTTATTTTTTTTTACTGAAGTTTATACTTTATTTACAACATAGTAGATGTCATTAATTTACATTCTGGGGAAAAATTTAACTTTTTCGTGTGTATTTTGTCCATAACCAGTGCTTTGTCACTTTAATTGAGCGTAAGCGGCGCAGCAAAAATAGACTCGGCGCCGAAACGATCGCGGCACTGCCGCTCCTGCTCTGCTCCTGCTACGCGCTGCCGCGCCGCCCCTGCGTGCTGTGTGAACGCTCTCATCCGTTAACATGGGCGCCGAAAAAAATAAGCGCTGCTTACGCCCTGCTTACGCTTGCAGTGTGAAACCGGCGTAAGCCCCGTATATCTGGTGAAGAAACCCCAGATCGGCAGCGCATATAAATTGTTTTATATTAAGTTTAACTGATCCTGGGCGAAAAATCTCCACTTTCAGTTTTGAACCGCATAAGCCCCATATCTGACTAGAACCTCTCAGATCGGCAGCGCATAGAGTTGTAGATTAAATCTATTTAATATTGTGCAAAGAAAACCCCCACTTTCGGGGTTTTGTTTTAAACCGCTAAGTCTCTCCTGAACAGATAAAATCTCTTCAGGATAGTGGCTTCAGTTTAGCTGTGTGATGAGAAAAAAATCTCACTACAGTTTTTGGTACGTCGTCTGTTTATTGTCGCGTATCATGGCATTCATATTAATCCTTGATGTGATGCAATTGATGGTCGATTTAATGGTGTAATTCTTTGCCATTGTCTGTGAAGTGAACGCGCTGTGTAAGTTATGAATGAAGTGTGAAAGACAGCCTGAGCGCGAGATTCCCATACATGTCTACATCAGGCTCACGTGCTCCGCGCACACCGGCTGTTAAGCGTGCATCGGTTTCTTAGCCACGTCTGACCCCGGAAAGCGATAGCGAGGCCTTTCCGGTTCAAACTCAAGACGGCGCACACGTCACAGACTAATGTAAACAGACCACTGCATGTAGCCGAAGCTACCGCGCTAACGACCCTACATGGATAGAAGCTAAAGCCCTTACCTCAGCTGTTAGCTTTTAGCATCTGACTAACACTTAGAGAGACAGTGTGTGAAAGTGTAACAGTTCCTTTCCTCCCTCTACACTTTTTCTGTTCCATCTTCTGTTGGGCTGTCAATTACTTTGGTCTCCCCCACATGCTTTTGATTATTTGTGTGGTTTATTTTTACTGTGTTAATTGCAGCAATTATTTATTTATTTTATTTGGGCTTATTTTATTTAATCTACTCCAGTCTGTAGTTAAGTCTAGCTACACCTATTGAGAACAATTTAATTTTCTTAGATTTTAAATCTATTTTTAAAAAATTCCATTTACTTTCCTAAGCAATTAGGACATTTTAACTGGGTTTCTAATTTTAAATTCTACTTAGTTACCCTTTTACTCTCCTTCCCCTATAGACATAGGCAATGCTAGCCGCCGCGGTGCACAATGAGCCCTCAAATCTATTAGTGGCCCACCACCACCGGCATCAAGCTGCTTCATGTATCCTAGACGCTTAATCTTTTTGGTGTCCCCCCTCAATGTTCCCTGTTAGGTAGCATGCCCCCTGGGGTTTGGGCAGTGAGCTGACGAATCATCCATGGGAGCTCTCGGTGACTGGACTCCTCTGCCTGGCCTACCCGACATGTACTGGGGGGGTGCGCCTCGGATACCTCTGATCCTGTACAACACGCAACACGACATCAGCAATGGGATACCTCAAGTGTTGTATCAACCATACTGACTGACACACAAGGGTAATTTTGGTTAATTACCCTGTGAAGTTACACGGTGGTCCACCCTCTTGAGAGGAGCGAACTCATCCATAGCTCGAGGCCCAAAAGGTGGGTCCGAGTAACTTGGGACCCACAGGCGAAACCCAATTTTGGCTGTGCCAGCTAGTTGTTGGCCCTCCTTCACTTGAGTGATGCAACATTGTGCCAAGTCATTTGCTGTTTGAGTGGTTGCTACCAGGTGTCATGGATGCGAGTGATCAGGAGCCCCTGCAGTTGCGTGCTCAGGAGAGTCAAGGTCCAACCATTGGGGTTCACCCGGGTGACCTCAGCTCACCACCAAGCCTAACAACACCTAAGATATAGCCATTCACTTAATATGAAACTTGAAGAGGACTAGAGAGCCTCTCTGCTTTAGTGTGCTCGGTCTGCCCAGCTATCTCTCTCATCACCTCCCTAGGCAGTACAACCCCAGAGAGCCTCGCTCTGCAGTCCTTGTCACAGCCCCTAGAGGTGCTAGGAAGCCCGTGATTTCCAACTATCCCTTTCTAGGTTTGAACTTTGATTTATTTTATTAATTTCGGTTATGTTTGTTTTGGTTGTTTTTGTGGGCCTGGAGACAAAACCTGTTTGAACCATCAGAAAATACTTGGTAATAACGTTGATAAACGGAATAGCCTAAGTCATTAAATGACCCCCTAGGTTATCACCCATCAACAGCGTTACTCATAGTTTTGGGTGCTCACTCACACCAATTATCCTCTCCTGCCTTATCAGCCACGATATTTAACTAACCCAAATGTAACGTCGAGCCAACGTCTCAAGCCAACGTCACATTGACGTCAAATACTGATGTATAGTCGTCAGGTATGGCAACCAAAACGCAACGTCGCCTAGACGTCATAATGGTAACGTCCATACAACGTCAAATTCTAACATCATTAGACGTTGATCTTCAGTTACTTTTAGGTTGTGGCATTAACTAACCAAAATCCAATGTCGAGCCAACGTCTCAAGCCAACGTCACATTGACGTCAAATACTGATATATAGTCATGAGGTAAACAAACAACAATTTTCACAAGAGAACTGTACATTTAATGCTGTTTTTACAGTATTTTTCTGTTATTTTAAGTAGCTATTATGTTATTAATCACAAATTATAGTAGTTCTCATTTTTTAAGACAGGAAAATGGTTGTATTATTTATACTGTATTTTTTCTGTTGTCTTAAATTGCATATAAATTAATGTAAATTCACACATATAATCTGTAATATGTAGCTCATTAAAGGTTTATGTCCATACTAGCTGTTTAGCATTTTTCTTTGTAATTTTAAAGCACATCATATCAGTTTTATATTTAGGTGTTTTAACATCTAAACTCTGCAATTATGAACAAAAATATAGCTGACTTATTTCATTACATCAAAATATGCATAGTCTGTTTTTTAAAGCTGCACTACTCTCCAGGTTGAAACTTTCAGGCCTCTGCCCACACACCAGCTGATACAAATTGCTTTGCAATGGAAATTGTGAACAGAGAAAAGTATGCATAATCTTTCAAAGCTCAAACTCTCCAAAAAACAAACAAAAAAACATTGACTTCACAAACACGTCATACAGCCATCGTAAAATATTGGTATGCTATCTGATCAGAGTATGCATTTGTTATTTGTGTGAGAGAAACCCTATACCTACTGAGAAATTTTAAATGAGAAAAAAACAGAGCATAGAGAAAAGGGTCTGAGAGGACTGGAATGCATACATTCCATGCAATGTGTAGAAAACATACTTTCAAATATGGAAAATTTTGAATCCTCACATTTGTCAAATGTGCATGTCTGCGTTATGGAAACACCTTGCTGTGAGGTGACTGCATAACGACTGAGTCATCTTGCTGTTGCAAGCAATACAGTGATGAAATGAATAAGAGTACATTCATTATCATAGGCCTCAATTATTGTTGAATTAGTCGCACATCAACATTTACAGTTTACATTTTCCCATACCACGAACGCTGTAACAGCATTGCCACTGCAGTCAACAGTGTAATCTGTAGACAAATGTTGCAATTATGACAGTGTTTGTAGTAAGTGTTACTGTGGACAAAGGAATAAACCTAAACCAGCAGGTGGTGTAACACTTACAGCAAAGGGTCAGATACAGAAAATGCCACAGTTGTAGGCACAGCTGCATTTAGGCATAAGAGTGGTTATACAGTTGAGGCAAGGGATTTGTTAAAGTTCAAAAGGGTCATCATTGGTCATGTGAATGTAACTGTA
This sequence comes from Barbus barbus, assembly GCF_936440315.1. Lineage (NCBI taxonomy): Eukaryota > Metazoa > Chordata > Actinopteri > Cypriniformes > Cyprinidae > Barbus > Barbus barbus. Next base: position 3,268,715 of record NC_136731.1, on the reverse strand, counting down.
ATTTACAAGTATAGCCAGACATGTACACACCTTCTCTGTACTCCTAAACCTAACCATATTTTAACTATAAATTCATATGGAAATTATAGGTGAATAGTGAATGGCACAGATGTGCCTGACCCTGGTTGTGAGCATAAGTGAAAACACAATTTTACCAATTACTTACATGTAACAGCCTAAAAAATAAAAATCAATACATATTTGCTATCTTTTGTTTCAATTTTTTTTCTACAGTTACAATGTTGTTTGATGTCTCTCTATGTTGCTTTGGTTGTGATTGGTTAATCTGAATGTCATCCAGGAATCTGACCAATGACAGCAGGGCACGCCTCCTCCCGCTCAGATTTGAATGTTCTGCTCAGTCGTTACTGCCGCTCTGTTTATCTGCAGTCCTGCTCCGTTCAGTGCTCTATCAATGGCTTTCACATGATTGTCTCATATCTGACAGATGAGTTATTATTTTGACCGATTTTGAGTTATGCGGTGTCGATTGAGAACGAAAAAGCACGAATATGAACACAGACACAATGGCTAAGGTCACATAATGGAAACGGCAGAAGGTAAGTACCTTTTATAATTGTTTTTTTGTTACTATTAAAGTGATATGATAATCGCGATGACATAATCTGTTACTGTGTTTTGTTATTATGTTTTAATACTGTCCAGATAATTCTGTGTGACGATGTCTTGGGCATGATTAAAAGTGACTCGTTGTTGTTGTTTATATATCGCGAAATGTAAATATAGCCGCGTAGCGTTAGTACTACAAGCTCAAATTTGCGTAATTTAAAACAATATTGTATGTAATTCTCTTTTTTGTCAAAGTTGGATTCCAAAATCTACGGCCACGACAGTTTACAGATACCCGATTTTGTGTGTTTGTTAGAGTACAACTGTAAAATGTACGACTGTGACAGTTTACAGACACAGCGCTTGTTTTCACAACAGCTCTGTTACACACACGACATGCGAATTACGACCACGAAGTGCGGTGTGCGAAACGACTGTCAAAAATACGTCATCAAGGTCACAGGCATTACTATCCGAGGGAAGATGAATCGATTCAACGAAGTGCGCATGCGCCCCACCAACGTTTTAAACCACTAGCGTCAAAATGGCGGATCAGCAGCCAAGCGCTCACTCCTCGTCTCAGGTAAGTTTTTTTTATTTTTTTTAAATTCAGACATGTTTAAGTAGCGGTCATCAAACTTGTTCCTGGAGGGCCGGTGTCCTGCAGAGTTTAGCTCCAACTTGCCTCAACACATCTGCATGGAAGCTTCTAGTATGCCTAGTATTCAGGTGTGTTTAATTAGGGTTGGAGCTAAACTCTGCAGGACACCGGCCCTCCAGGACCGAACTTGGCGACCCCTCTGTTTAAGGGTTAGTTATCACTAATAACAGAGAGGAGCAGTATTACAGAGATAGTATAGTAGGTAAGATAAGCTCTCTGAGTACATGTAACGTTAGGTGCTTAAAGAAGACCGTTGTTTAGGAGGTCATCACTGCAGCCTGTAGTGCGATGAGATAGGCCTACATAAAATAATTAGCAATTTTAAGTGTTGACTTCCAAACAGCCGTGTTATATGCACTGTAATACACAGGTCATGTAATATAAGTGTTCACTGTTTAAGTATTGAAGTCATATTTCATTTATCACTAATAAAAGATAGAATTTTGTCTAAGTAATATTAATGTCAGAGTAATTTGACTTACAGGGACCGCTGATCACGCACCTACTAGAACGCCTCAGGTCACGAATAAGTGCAGTTTTAGATGGCCATCAGCTGGACTTGGACTATTTTCAGTATGTTATCAATCAAGAAGTGTTTATTTTGACATCAGCGTCCACTATCTGACCCTCATGGATTTACAACAAAAAATTCATGCAGCTCTTTACCAAGAGGTGGCCCCAGTTCTTACGAGGGAATGTGGTGGTGGACGAGGTCGACCTAAGTTTATTGTTTCCGAGGAAATGCTGTCCCGTCTCATAGAGATGTCTTTACCAGTTTCTTGTATTGCGAACATTTTAGGAGTAAGCCAGTCAACAATCTTCCGCCGAATGCGTGACTTGGGTTTATCTGTAAAAAATACGTATAGCACCATATCTGACAATGAATTGGATAATGCCATTTTGGCCATCAAAAGAAGACTACCAAATGCTGGATATAGAATGATAAAAGGCTGCCTGCAAGCAGACGGACATAGAGTTCAATGGAACCGCATAAAAGAATCCATGCACAGAGTGGATGCCCCTGGAATTTTGGAAAGGATGACACAACTGGGGTGTATTGTCAGGAGGTCATATTTTTTTCAAAGTCCTCTGTCCTTAGTCCATATTGACACGAATCACAAGCTCATAAGGTATTGTCTTATATTTTACCTACGAAAGTGTAATGTTATATTACGTTTAACATGGTTTTACTTTGAAGGTACAACATCATCATATTTGGTGGGATAGATGGGTTCTCACGAAAGGTAAACACATTTATTTCCAACCCAGTGGAATCTATCTATCTATAATCTGACTATCTATCTGTGTTTGAATGTATTGAATGATTTAATGTATTACATTTATTCTTTTTTGGTATAGCTCATGTACCTGGAACCAGCAACAAACAACCGTTCAAGCACTGCCTTATCATTCTTTCTCCAGTCTGTGCAAAAACATGGCTGGCCTTCAAGGTAGGAGAAAAGTTATATTTTTTTAAATATATTTATGAAATTGTATGAATGTACACGTTTAGGATCTAATTCAGCTAGATTGTTTTTTTTTACAAAATATTTTTTTAATGTACAAAAATAAGGTATATATATTTGAATCCATAAACAACCATATTGAAGCCTCGAGATTCTCATTTCTTATGGATTCTCATGTTTCACTTGTTTTGCTCGGTTAAAAAGCTTCATTGGATCCTATAGGCCCCTCTAGTGGCTGTAACCATAAAATGCAATTTTAGGAAGGACACTTCTGTTATTTTGTATTTTCTTAACATTATGACAGTCAAGCAGATTTAACCTCTCCCTTCACCTCTCCATTTCAGGGTCCGGGCTGATGAAGGTGTGGAAAATGTGGCAATTGCAGAAACCATGTTTCGTGTGAAAGGGACTGGAAGAGGAAGCTTCATTGCTGGGAAAAGCATACATAATCAGAGGTAATAAACAAGTTAGGATGTCACACTATCGTTTAATTTATCATTTTTAATCGATACATTTTGTATTCTCTAGAATTGAACGCCTGTGGCGAGACGTCTGGGTCAGCGTAACGCAGCTGTATTACGAAGTACTTCACAGCCTTGAGGAAGATGGCTTGTTGGACTTGTCAGATTCCCTTCATGTGGTTTGTGCACATTATGTCTTCCTCCCACGTCTGAAGCGTGACCTCCAAAGTTTTTCTAAAGGCTGGGACAATCATCCGTTATGGTCTGAAAATGGGCTCACCCCTAACCAGATGTGGATAATGGGACACATGCACAACTCATCTGGAGACAATGAAGATAATTTTCAGGGTTTTTTTTAACGGAGTGTCTATTTACACTAAGTGCAAATAGCCCATCTTGTTGGCAAAGGCTATTTACACTAACTCCGCCCACTAACGTGTGATTGCGTTAGTCAACATTAAGAAAAGAAGCTAGATCAACATCAGTTTCAGTGGCGTAGATGGTAAGGCGCATGCTTTTTGACGCGAGCGACCCGAGTTCGATCCCACCTTTTGCCAAACATTTTTTTCTCCCTTTTTAAATCTCATATCGTATCAGAAAGGCATTTATTTTCAATAAAAATGAAGGAAATAATCAAAAAGTTGAAAATAAAGTATCGGGTAGGTGTAGGGAGGGCTTTATTGTCCCAATAAGGTGGCATCCATTTAATAAATTTGAATTAAAATTATAATTTACACTCACTCAGTATGTTATTATTGCGTACTGTTTTATAATGTACTACAATACTGAGGTGCAGATAATTGCCACTATTTGCAATAAGTAGTATAAATAGCACAAAATCTTGCTATTTTAACAGTGTAAATAGAATCTATAGCTATTTGCACTTAGTGTAAATAGCATCTGTCACTAAAAAAATATGCTATTTGCACTTAGTGTAAATAGCCGCTGCCTTTTTTTATTGATTTTCTATGCCTTCAAGTTATACTGTCAAATTGTACTTTTGCATGATGCGTGAAGTAAATTTTTTTTGTTGTTTTTATTTAATTTAAGAATTTGGAACTGTTTGGAACAGACTGGGAGACGTTTGACAGCGTGACAGAAGATGATGTTGGAGTTCATGTTCCCACTCACTCCTGCTCTGATGGAAACAGTGAAATCCATCTTTAATCCTCTTGCAACATCTGACTGTTATGGCAGAGATATTTATATATCTTTGGTTCAATAATTTGAAAGTCTTTATAATACACAAACACCTGTGTGAGACCATTGTAAACATTTATTTTGCAAACTGTGTATATATTCTGAAAACCATAAAGCAGCACTATGAATGATAAACTTATTTGTAAATAAATTCAGAACAATGAATGATTTTGAGTTGTTTCTTTAACATGAAAATTCTTTCAACAAATATTGTCAAAGGAACAGTTTTACTTATGCCAATAAACAGTGATTCAAAGAGAAGCTGAAAGTTGCTGTTTCAACATGCTTTCCCCACCAAATACATTTAAACATTATCAAATGACTCCCCATATTTCATAGCTATTTCCATTATGTTTTTAAATTCATTCAGTGTTTTCAGGTGAGCCGTAGGAAACGTAATTGTGGGAGTACATGCGCTTACAGTTGGAAAACACACCGTGTGATTTGTGTCACAGTCGTGATTGAACTTCACAGTGATGTTGAAATCCTTCTGGTCACTGGGGAGAATAGGCTTATGTCTCTGGCCTGTCATCAACTGCATAACTTTACCTGCAGTCATTTGTTCAGCTTCACCGTCTTAAAAACAGGGAGGGAGGGCTTAAAGTGCTGTTAATCTTGTTTTCATTCCATTGTAAGTATGTTGTGCTATTATGATAATACATAACACGATCCTCAACTTCCTGTAGGAAATCCTGGAAAAAGTTCATTACATTTATTTCTTTGGTGTATTTCACAGAACCTTTGTCACTAAAGACAGGGTGGCAATTCTCCAGAATGAAGCCTGCATCCACCTTAAATAAAAGAGGTAGTGTCACATTTAACATGTCCTCATTATGAAAACACCATAATGGTTTACCCTGTCATCTTTTTCCCCTGGGACAAACAGTGCTAGACATAAGTCTGGATGCATTTCCATGACTTTCTGGAGATGGTAGAGCTGCAGGCCTTTTCTCAGCTGATCAAGCATTGGAACGAGAGTTGTTCCAATGCTTGATCAGCTGAGAAAATATATATAGTGGAGTGTCAAACAATGGCTCTAGAATCAATGTAATGGTTTCATCAATAAATATTTAAAACTAAACATTAAAAAAAATGGTCACACTTTATATTAGGTGGCCTTAACTACTATGTACTTACATCAAAACACAAGTACAATGTACTTATTGTGGTCATATTGTATTTCAAAACACTTTTGCTGTTATTGAGGAGGGATATGGGTAAGGTTAGTCACAGGTTAAGTGGTATGGGTAGGTTTAAGGGTGGGTTAAGGTGTAAGGGATGGGTCAACATTGTAATTATACATGTAATTACAGAAATTAATTACAGTTGTAATTACATATAGGTATTTTGAAATATATAAGTACAATGTAAAAACATGTATGTACACAATAAGTGCATTGTATCAAATTATTAATTTCAATGTAAGTACATAGTAGTTAAGGCCACCTAATATAAAGTGGGACCAAAAAAATATACAGTAGCTAAATTTTGATGATGACACTCAGCAGTCTGATGTGACATTAAAATACTGAGTTAAATTACGCACAAACAATTGTTTAGGAACCATGCATTAACCATAAACTGAAAATTAATATATTTTTTAAACACATAAATATATCAATAAATATCCTTTTCACCTTCTCTGTCCAGACTTCATTTATATTTGAAGCACAGCTTTCAATATCTGGTGACTTTCCCAATTCCTGAAACCGTAAAAATCACATAAAAATTGTGTTTTCAGAGCTTATGAAATATAAACAAAAGATCAGTATAAAAAAAAAACACGCCTCTTTCCAAGTGTCAATAGAAGTTGAATTATCTTGTGGGGACTTCTCCATCGACTGGAAATAAAACAAACTCATCAACCTTGTTTTTAGAGCTGACTGCAGACTAAAATAAAGACCTTAGACTTACATCATCACTTGAGATACACAGATCCACATGTTCCATCTTACAGTGTTTTATGTGTACTGGAAGGCATTGAAGGGAAACCATTTGGCTGCAGAGTGTACACTGGGCTTTGGGCATTTTTTCAAATTCCCTTGCATCAGGTGGTAATGGAGTTGTGTCAGTCTGCTCTTGCAGAGGAACTACATACATACATTGTGCTCTTTCCATTGCTGCTCACGGTTTTTAATTGCTGTCCATTATACCCATCAGGGTCAGGAGGGATGACAGTCAATTTCCGTTGACCACCTCCACCTATGATTCAAAGTATTTAAAAGAATATAAAAATAGACAATACAACAAAAATATTTAACAGATAAAATCCATCTGATATGTATAAACGCGTATGATTTCAATTCAAATAAGTTTTAAGAGGTTAGGAAAAAAATTTCAAAACGATCCTGAACACTTGTGCAGCAACCATCCTCTGCAGATTTTTGCCAGTTTTGGATATGCATTAACAAGCACCTCTGATAGCTTAATTATCAAAGGCAGAGTAAAACAGAGTAAGGAAATTCACCCAACACACAAAAAAAAAAAACAAGAAAAATGACATTATTGATCTTACCTCTGAATGAGTCATGTTTCCGGTTATAATTAATGATCTTCTCCCAAGTCCTGCAAGTGTAAGTTGTAATTCTGTCTCTCCTTTGGGCATTTTCTCATATTGTTGGTCAAGAATAATAAAAAAAAAACATCAAAAAGCTTTTCTGTGGCCGTTTATATGGTCCAAAACGTTTTTTACCCTTTACTTCCTTTCTGAAGAATCCAGGAAATGACCTAAAAAGGACTTCATTTTTATTTTGAGCCAGTTCAGAACATTGAGAACACTCACATGCACACTAATATATGTGATGTAATGTTAATGTGTGATGAAACTTATATACAGTATGTAATACGTTTTTTTTATACTGTACAAACTGTATATTCCACCAGTACAGACATGCACAGTTTATTAAAACAACAATTACATTGAATCTCACACCTAGCCATTTCCTGCTGAACTGACTAACTCAACTTATATTTTTATACACAGTTCCTTTCTATAAGGAAATATAATGGGGTGCAGTGCCAATGTTATTTGGCCATACAAACATTCTTTAAGAAGCAGTGAAGAAAAATAATTTGGGATTAGATAATTTTTTTCTGCCAGAACCACTACGTCAGTTTTGCATAAATAACATACAAGAAGCCATCGTGTGTCATGTGACAAGAAAATAAAATTACACCCCCTAGGTTTTGTTCTGGTTGGAGTAGCACTTTAATGGTATTTATAATAATAATAATAATAAAACAAATGAATGCATGAATTAATAAATAATATTACATTATACTTTATATTATACATATATTATATATGACTGGAAGGAAGAATTTGGGTAGAAAAAGGTGCACAAAATAAGTTTTTGTTGAGATTATTACTTTTTGTTTCTTTTCTTTCTATTGCAATCGTATTTTATTTTATTTTATTCCGATTTATAGACTTGCATACTAATGAGAGATTACAAAGAAGCACACAATGACATGCTGTTTCATAAAATGGACACAGGGTGACAGCACCCACCAGCAGCGTCACTCTGGGACTCTTAGCAACGCGCAGAGCAAGGTGAGCTCATAACATCTAGAGATGATTTATTGTTGGAAATATTTACAATAATGTTAAGAATACAGAGAGCTGGAAGTGATGTACCGTTTTGTTGGGTTCCTGCTCATGTTGGTGTAGAGGGTAATGAGAAGGCAGATGAGATTGCAAAGAGAGTACTGAAATTAAATAAGAATGAAATTATAAAAATTCCATTTGGAAAAGGTGAAGCCAAATCATTCATCAAAAAGACAGTGAGGGATTTATGGCAGAAGAAGTGGGACACAGATAATAAAGGGAGACACTATTATAACATACAAAAATCAATCACGGTGGAAACATTTAAAGGGAAGTGCAGAAAAGAGGAAGTGATTCTTGCAAGGTTAAGACTTGGACACACAGGATTAAAGTCAACTTTGTATTTAATGACAAAATGCGTTTCTGATAAATGTGACGGTTGTAATGTACCAGAAAATGTTGAACATGGCATTTTGTGGTGTAATAAATATAGTGCAGAGAGGATAATTTTACGTGACAAGATATATGGATTAAAACGTGGATGGAATTTGGAAGGGATTTTAGGAAGGAATAAGAAAATGAGGGATTGCTGTAAGGCTTTATTTATTTTTCTAAGAAATACAGGATTAGATCAGAAAATATAGGTAGGTTATAATTCAAAAGGAAAGGAAATAAAGAGGAAGAAAAGAAAGAGGGGAAAGGAAGGGAGGAAGATAGAGGAAAGGGAAAGGAGAAAGGGAAAAGAAAGAAAAGAAATGAAGAATATTTATTTAATTTTTTTAACTAAAGTATATAAAACTCTGATGTTACACACTCCTGTACAGTAGGTGGCGGTATGCACCTATAAATGCTGGTTTGCGATCTGCCATTAAACTAAAAGAAGAAGAAGGTGAGCTCATAATCCGAATGAACGGAGAATAAGCAACTGTTGTCCTGCGTCGCTGATTTCTGTTTAATATTTCCAATATTTCCAGCACTCCTATCAGAGGATTACATGTATATATCTGCCAGCGGAGACCTAGCCGGGACCCGCTACACAAGCCACAGGGATGACTGCAAGCTTGAGAATACTGTCAAGCAAAGCTGATTCAAACACTTGGGAGAGCTTCACAAGGAGTGGACTGAAGCTGCAGTCAGTGCATCAAGAGTCTCCACGCTCAGACGTCTTCAGGAAAAGGGCTACCAAGCCACTTCTGAACCAGAGACAACGTCAGAAGCATCTTACCTGGGCTGTGGAGAAAAAGAACTGGACTGTTGCTCAGTGTCCTCTTTTCAGATGAAAGTCAATTTAGCATTTTATTTGTAAATCAAGGTCCCAGAGTCTGGAGGAAGAGTGGAGAGGCACAGAATCCAAGCTGCTTGAAGTCCAGTGTGAAGTTTCCACAGTCAGTGATGATTTGGGCTGCCATGTCATCTGCTTGTGTTGGTCCACTGTGTTTTCTGAAGTCCACAGTCAACGCAGCCATCTACCAGGAAATTTTAGAGCCCTTCATGCTTCCTGCTGCTGACAAGCTTTATGGAGATCCTGATTTCATTTTCCAGCAGGACTTGGCACCTGCACACACTGCCAAAGGTACCAAAAGCTGGTTCAATGACCATGGTGTTACTGTGCTTGATTGGCCAGCAAACTCGCCTGACCTGAACCCCATAGAGAATCTGTGGGATATTGTCAAGAGGAAGATGAGAGACACCAGACCCAACAATGCAGATGAGCTGACGACCGCTATCAAAGCAACCTGGGCTTCCATACCACCTCAGCAGTGCCACAAACTGATCACCTCCATGCCACGACACATTGATGCAGTAATTCATGCAAAAGGAGGCCCAACCAAGTATTGAGTGCATAGAAATGAACATACTTTTCAGAAACCTGACATTTCTGTTTAAAATATACTTTTTTATTGATCTTATGTAAAATTCAAATTTTCTGAGACACTGAATTTTGGATTTTAATTTTCTGTAAGCCATAATCATCAAAATTTCAAGAAATAAAGGCTTGAAATAATTCACTCTATGTGTAATGAATCTATATAATATATTTTCACTTTCTGAAATGAGTGACAAAAAATATTGACCTTTTTCACGATATTCAAATTTTTTTAGATGTACCTGTAAGCTGTCAATGATGCTGTGTCCCCCCCCCCAATAACCAAAACTAGCAAGTACAACCCCCCACAATATTTATACCATGATCAGTGGAAACCTCGAATCAGGCTATTAATTAATTGATTATTTCAATTGCACCTTCGGCGTTTTTCTAAGCGTTTACTTCACGTATGAACCGATCGGGGCTGCATTTCCCAAAAGCATCATGAGCCTAAGAAGTTTGTAGAAATGATCGTACGACTGATCTTAATATTACGGTCTGTTTCCCAAAAGCATCGTAACTTAAGTAGCACTTGAAAATGCTCTGGAGTAATCCTAAAGCCTTAAGTGCATCGTAAGGAGACAGAGTTATGAGGGCACCTGCTGGACAACTGGCAAATTGCACCTAAAATTTACTCTTCAAAGTCATTTCTCATTTTTTTTGTACATATATTTTTATTCATTTATATTTTCTACTCATTACACAATTCAATATAGAAATAATAACGAATAAAGTAATAAAATAAAAATGACATAACTGAACATGAATAATTGTTAGAATGAAAAAAAAAAAAAAAAAGTACACTTGTATATGGACATTTCAAGGGTAGTATAAATGTTGTATTTAACAAAAAATATTTAATGTGCTTTAAAGATGACACAAATAAAGGAGGAACTCAAAAAAATGTGTCAATGACTTGCTGGCGTGCATGAAACCCAGCCATGTATTGAACATGTCTTGGTTGATCATCATGAAGTCGCATCTCAACTTCCTTCTCTTCCTCCACCTCTTCATCTTCCTCCCTGATGTCCAAGGGCTCTCTTGCCCGCACTGCAATGTTGTGCAACATAGCTGTTACTGTTATTACAGCACTGCACTTTTGTGGCACAAAGAGAAGACCACCACTGGACTTGTGAATAGCCCGAAACCACCTCCCTAAAGTGCGCTCCACAATACTTCGGGCAACACGATGAGCCTCATTGAAATTTGCCTCACTGTTACTGACAGGATTAGCAACAGGGGTGAACAGATATGGCCTCCATGGATATCCGCTGTCACCAAGCAACCTCCACTGTCCTTTCGAGTTTTGGGCCTCTTGACCCACAGATGAGTTGGTAAAGATATAGAAGTCATGTGTGCTCCCAGGCGTGATTAAACCAATGTCTGTGATTAAACACTTATGATCACAGATTATTTGGCAGTTGATTTCTGAATAACCTTTGCGGCATATATATGTATGGCCATCCACAGAAGGTGTACTGATGGGAATTAAAGTACCATCAATCACTCCAATGACTTGTGGTATATGGTACTGTGTTAAAAAATACTCCTGTATGTCTGACATGGCCTCTCTTGATGCTGGAAATTGTATGTGTTCAGCCGCAAGTGGAAGCAGTGCATAGGTGACTGCTTGTACAGCTCTGGACACAGATGCTTTACTTAGTCCAACTCCATCTCCAAGTACCTGAAGAAAACTGCCTGTTGCATATCATCTCAGAGCAGCTAAGAGTTGCACATCAGGGGACAAGGCAAAATTCCTCTTTGTAGCACGCATCAGCTGAGGCCCAATGACATTGAGCAGCTGGACTATTTCTCCTCGTGGCAGACGGTATCTGTCAATGACAGCCATATCATCAAGCATATCCAGAGGATTTTGATGCTGCCTGATGAAGGCATTTATAATACATAGTGTACTCCATGGTCGTCTCTGTCTTCGCCTCACTCTCAGCTGGAAAACTCGCTGTAGTGCAGCCATGATTTTCTCTGCAAGACTACTGAAGTGTGAACTTTATATACTGTCCTAAAATTGCTCACAGGAACCATATGATTAAAGTTTTTCAGGCTGTGATAATATTGACATGTCACACACTGATTGTCATCTATTTCACTAATTGCAGAAGGCCCCACTTGAAGAAACTGAATCACTGATTTGAGAAATTACATTAATTACCTCTTCCCTGAATTTATTCTCTTATTATGTTCATCATGGTCAAAGGTTGTGCTTTTATAAATATATATGGAGAGTCCATTTATATACAGCAGTGCTGATAAAGAACATGCACATTAAACATTTTTAACATCTGCACCTATATGGATAGGCTAATAGATAGGCCCTAATACTATATTGCCACACACACCCTCAAGACTCAAGCTGTAGTAAAAGATATACCCCTCTTTTCACAGACAAGGCTTAAGCCTAGTCCAGACTAAATTGTAAGTCTGAGCTTTTTCAAATGAAGAACACTTGTACTGACTGATCTTAAAATATAGTGCCTTTGTTTCGTCTCAAGATGGACACCAGTAATGTTTTTTTCTACGGCACATTTATAAAAAAATTACTTGAATCTAATTGAAGTATGGCCTAATCCTGGCCCTGTCTGTGAAACTAACCCATAGGGCTTGCATGCATATTTTTTTATTGTTTTTTAAAAAAAAGGTACTACAAGTAGCCATTTAAATTTGAAACACTTATAATAAGAGTTCTTCTGCTTTATAGTATTTCATTGAGCCTTAGGCTTTGAGTGGATTAACAAACATCAAAACGTTGAATGTAAACTGTTTTTATTGATTCAAGTTTGTAGTTTGTTCCCCAGGATCTGCAAAAGACATTGCAAAATGTGATGAGTGTACATATGGAAAAGAATATTTCATGTTGCACAACATATTATATTAAAACATATAGTTATTCATGATTGAACAATGTTACCTGACGCATCTGGCAAGATAATGGGCACTGAAATGGAGGGCCTTGCAAATCTCATCTCCTCCAGTGAAAGTCTCCTCTCTTCCAAAGCCAGCTTGGCCTTCTTGAGTTCAATGATTTGCTTCTGAAAATTGTTGCTCATCTCATTGGCCTCTTTAAGACATTGTGTGATGTCTTTTAGACCATGTAGTTTCTCTCGCTCCAGCTGTACTAAGTCCTGACTACAACCACAGACATTCTCAAATCGCTGAGGTGTTGTGGCTGTAGCCTGAACAATTGAAGATAGAGGCTGGGGCATGGATGGACTGTTGGGAGGACTGGGAGATGGTAGGTGTCTGTCAATAGGAGGTGAACCTGATTGCTCTTGTGAACATGATGGACCTGGCTCAGGTTCAGGTTGACGCAACCCTACTCCTCCACGGAGGTCAATACCACCACAAATCCCATCTGAGGCAGTTGTTCCAAGAATTGACAGTGCCTTTTCTTCTTCTGCTGTAAGAAGGGGGGCGTCATTAGGCCCACCACCTGTTTTATTAATTGTTGTCCTCTGCAGTGCCCTTTTTCTTTTAGCTAGGCTTGAATAGTCCTGCCACTTCTTCCTGACCTCCTTCCCTGATCTTTTAATGCCCCTTGTTGTAGTAAGTTTTGTAGCAATATCGTTCCAGATTTTTTGTTTTTCTTTATTTGTATGACTGCCCTTAAACCTGCTGAAAATGATAATGTTTTTGTAGCTCCACCTCCTCTCTCTTTGAAAGATGTCTTTTCTTTGTTTTTTGGTTTCAGCCATTTTGCTAGTGTCTCCACCCCTAGGTATGTGCTTATTTACATTTTTCTCCAAATAGCAAATGCACATCAGGTGAAGACAATTAGGCTAAACTTTTTCAAAAATAAATGTAAGAGCTTATTTATTTACTGACTTATTTTGATGTGAGATAAGCAATTGTTGATAAAGAAATTGATAAGTAATTCTACTTAAATAATTAAGGTTTCATATAAATATCGAAAATGATGCTGATGTCATTTCCGGCAAGGACCGTTAGAATTTGTTTTATGCAAGATTGGAGTAAGACAGTGTTTTTACAGTGCAACATTTCCAGATAATTTATGTTTTTAAACTTGCTCAAGAAGAAATTAAAGGACATTTTATGTTATTCGAGTTGAATATACATTCACACAAGTAGAAGAAGAAAACGGAAATCAAAAATGAGATAGATTGCTATAACAGCATGTGCAACAATGACGAGCCATTCTGCAGCGTGACATTTCAGCACTTGACCAACGGATAGCGACTCCTAAGTAGCAATTAAGGCACGGCTACATGCGACTGTGTTAAGTGCATTTTTGGGAAATGCACGTGAAACAATAACGAACGTTCGTTAAATGACTCGTAGAAAACGCTCTTAAGCGCTAAGATCAATCGTTATCGGAAAACGCAGCCCAGAGCAGTTATCAGCACAATATGACTGAAGCGCAGTTCATGAGTGGCACGCGAATAGAACGCTATAGAAATCATATAGGGTGATTGAACAAATAATTTTTGCTTAGATGGAACAGCAGCTACGCTAATTATGTCTCTATTTGTTTCTCTGTTTCTGCCGAATGACAGAAGCTTCAGTCTGGATCCAACCCTTAAATGATCTGAGATGACCGAACACCTGAGAAAAGATAATGCCAACCCCTCAGAGGACTTTGGAGGATGCCAAAGCTCAGACAACATACAGAATTACCAAATTTTGCCATAAGTCAAACATATTAACCCTCTGAGCCCGACAAATGCGAATACACGTTTTGGGGCAGATTTTCCTGATAAGGCAGAAATGAGCTTGAATTACTCTGCCATTTTTGATCGTTCAGATAAGAGCAATACACCATTCGAATCTGTAAGGGGTCTACTTTTATTTGTATTCACTCAAAATAACAACTAAACTTTGTGCTTTTGAAGAATAAAGAAAACAAACAGGGTGCGCTCTCTGTCTTCTCCGTCTCCGCGATCTGTTGTCAGAAATGCGTCACTAAAATGAAGTGTAACTCGGCGAATACTCAACACAGAAACATGAGTTATCTCTATAGAAAGCTTGAAGTGTCTTCTTTCAAATGAAGTAAGTCATATCGAAAACAAATATTCTGTGATCAAGTAATCCGTATGAAACCAACACGATGTTCAGTCTGTCCCGTCTAACTCATTATTTTTAATGAGATCCCGCCCCCTCGTGTTCACATGTAAATCACTACGTTATCCGCGTGCGCCTGGAGACGCCCAACATAAACAAAGAGTTCATCAAGTAGAGAAGATCGATCTGATGAGTAAGTAATGTTTATTTTCTGCATTAGTTAACTGTTATTGTGACATAAACTTGAACACATTACTAGTTGGGTTTTTCCCAAACTACAACATAATGAATGCTACGCATCTAAGAATGTTTAGACCATGTTTATTATTAATAATCTGTTCACAAAAATATTTTAATAGCGTGCTAAACGATAACAATTAGTTCTCAGATATGAAATATCCTTTTTTTATAGTACGAAGTACATCCTTTTATAGTACAAAGCATGCGTGAGTCTATGACTGCAGAATCATATCTTCTATACTATAAAATCATAATCATAATAAAATCATGATGTTCAGGATGGCTATATGACTACAAAATCATAGTTGGGTTTTTCCCAAACTATAATTCCTGACTAAAATGTTTGAAATCTAGTAAAACATTTTGAATATGATGGGCAATTCATTGTATTTAAATTTCTTACGGCGCGAGTATGTTTTCATGCTCTTTATAAAACAATAAAAGTAATATGAGAGTATATTGTAACATGATGAATGCTATGAGTCTAAGTATGTTTACAACATGTTTATGATCAATAGCCTACACTGTTCAAAAATAGAGTATAATTGCATGCTAAACAATAATAATTAGTTTCTCAAAAATAAAATGTCTTTTTTTTACGATAATACAAAGCATGAATGAGTCTATTGTCACGATTCATGAATTCACTGCTCTCTTCATGTCTCGTGTATTGTTGTTACACGCGCCAGCTGATCTCATTCCCCGCACCAGCTGCTGCCAATCTATTCTCCTATAAAGTCTCACCGCATTCTCTCCTGTTTGTCAGATCGTTGGTTGATGTCGTCTGAGTGTGTCCCGCGTCTTCGTCTGCTGCCTGGTTCCTGGTCCTTGTCTTGTCATCGTGGTTCGTCTCACCTGGATTTACACCTTCACGGGATTATTCACGTTACATCATCGGCACGCTGTCCGTCTGGTTCCTGTGTCACCTGCCCGCCCGAGAGACTGTTCCTCTGTGTATGTGTTCCCCCTTTGTCTGACTAATTAAAGTGTCTTTGCTCGCATCCGTGCTTCCTGGATTTATTATTTGAACTTGTGACAGAACGATCTGACCAACTATGGAAGCAGCGAGCACTTCCTCGTCCACACTGGAGGATTTCATCCGCGCCAGTGTGGCACGGATGGATTCACAAGAGAGGAACATGCAGGAGTCAGGTCGGGCTATTTCAGCGTTGGTGACGCAGGTGTCCGAGCTCACCCAGCAACTACAACATCTGCGAGGTCCCACTGTGAGCCCAGTTTTTGTAGGGCATTTTTGACCCGCTGCTCCATGCACTTTTCCTTGCAACCGAGAACTTTCGCCGACGAACGGAGCAGGGTGGCATTTGTACTCACCCTACTGACGGGGAGAGCGGCACTTTGGGGGACAGCGGTGTGGGAGAACCAAGATCCCTGCTGTGCCTCGTTCCAGACACTCTCCGCCGAGATGAAGAGGGTCGTTGACCGCGCTGTCGCAGGAAGGGAGGCAGCGCGTGTCTTGGCGGACCTCAGACAGGAGGAGAGGTCGGTGGCTGACTACTCTATTGAGTTCCGGACCTTAGCGGCAGAGTGTCAGTGGAATGAGGAGGCGCAGTGGGATATGTTCCTGCATGGGCTGGCTGACCGCGTCCAGCGGGAGATTTACACACTGGATCTGCCGACCACCCTCAATGGCCTGATCGAGCTGGCCATTCGGGTGGATGCCCGTATCTCCAGAGTGGGAGGCCGGCCGGAATCCACTCGAGTTCATGCTACCACTCAGGATTTACGGGCCAGCGGCAGGGACGTGGTCAGCCCCGTCTACGATCACGAGCCCATGCAGGTAGGGCGAGCTCGGCTTTCCCGGGAGGAGAAGGAGAGGCGGAGATCCCAGGGCCCTTGTCTTTACTGTGGCGCGGCAGGACATTTCGCCTACAACTGCCCGGTAAAAGGGCCAGCCCGGCAGTAAGTTTGAGGCTACTGTCGGGTGGGATTTCCGCTGAGAAGACCTCATCAACATCCACACTCCTCCCGATAAAACTACGATGGTCAGCCCACACTCACCACTGTCGCGCACTGCTGGATTCTGGGGCTGAAGGTAACTTCATGGACTACACTTTTGCACTTAGGACTCAAGTTCCCCTTCTCCCCCTCACTCATACCATCGCAGTCCACGCACTCAATGGCCAAGCCCTTCCCACCATTTCATTCACCACTGGACCCGTCACACTCATTGTATCTGGCAATCACACGGAAACCATGTCTTTCTACGTCCTGGACTCCCCCCTCGCACCCATTGTTCTAGGTCACCCTTGGCTCACCGAACACAATCCCAAGATAGATTGGCAGCAAGAATCAGTCTCTGAGTGGAGCAGCAAATGTTACGAGTCCTGTCTTGTGTCTGCTTGTCCGTCTGTTTCTGTTTTTCAGGAGAGGGCAGTGGATTGGTCAAGCGTGCCCACGGAGTATCACGACCTGAAGGAGGTGTTCAGTAAGTCTCGTGCTGCTTCTCTCCCTCCACATCGTCCCTATGACTGTGCTATAGAGTTACTACCATGTACGTCTCCGCCTAAGGGCAAGTTATATTCACTTTCTGTTCCAGAGAGAGATGCTATGGAGAAATATATTTCTGATTCTCTAGCAGCAGGGTTCATCCGCCCCTCCTCTTCTCCAGTGGGGGCAGGGTTCTTTTTTGTGGGAAAGAAGGACGGATCCCTGCGACCTTGTATTGATTACCGGAGACTGAACAACATCACGGTAAAGAATACTTATCCTTTGCCGTTAATGTCTTCAGCCTTCGAGAGATTGCTGGGAGCGTCTATTTTCACGAAATTGGATTTACGTAATGCTTATCATTTGGTCCGCATTAGGAAGGGGGATGAGTGGAAGACTGCTTTTAACACCCCTAGGGGGCACTTTGAATACTTGGTCATGCCCTTCGGGCTTTCCAACTCCCCAGCAGTCTCCCAGGCACTCGTCAATGACGTGCTGCGAGATATGGTAGACCAGTTCATATATGTTTACCTGGATGACATATTGATTTTTTCTTCATCTCTCCAGGAACATGTGCAGCACGTCCGGCGAGTGCTTCAGAGGTTGCTAGAGAATGGGCTTTTTGTCAAGGCGGAGAAATGCGCGTTTCATGCACAGTCTGTCCCTTTCCTGGGGTACATTGTGTCGTCCGAGGGAGTGCGCATGGATCCTGACAAAGTTAAGGCTGTGGTGGAGTGGCCAAGTCCAGATTCCCGTAAGGCCCTACAGAGGTTTCTGGGCTTCGCCAACTTCTACCGGCGTGTTATTCGCAACTTCAGCCAACTAGCCGCACCCCTTACTGCCTTGACCTCCCCCAGAACTACGTTCAGGTGGTCAAACGCAGCCTCCAAACTGAAGGGCCGCTTTGTTTCAGCCCCCATCTTAGTCACCCCTGATCCATCACGTCAGTTCGTGGTGGAGGTCGATGCGTCAGAGGTGGGGGTAGGTGCAGTGCTATCCCAGCGTTCTCCTGCGGACGACAGGATGCATCCCTGTGCGTTTTTGTCTCACCGTTTGTCCCCTGCCGAGAGTAATTATGACATTGGTAACCGAGAGTTGTTGGCAGTCAAGTTAGCATTGGAGGAATGGCGTCACTGGTTAGAAGGGTCGGGGGTACCTTTTATCGTATGGACCGATCATAAGAATCTTGAATACATCAGAACTGCTAAAAGATTGAACTCCAGGCAGGCTCGGTGGGCACTTTTTTTCGGACGTTTTGACTTTACTCTCTCGTACCGCCCGGGTTCCAAGAACATCAAACCCGATTCCTTGTCACGTATTTTTGACCGTTCCGATCGCCCGTTTAATCCCGAGTGCATTTTTCCGGAGACGCTTATCTCCACACTCACATGGGAGGTCGAATCGAGGGTCAAGACGGCCTTACAAGGGGTAACGCCTCCGGTCGGTTACCCACCGAACCGGTTATTTGTGCCAGAGGGATTACGGTCCGAGGTCATTCAGTGGGGTCATTGTTCCAATGTGGCTTGTCATCCAGGAGTCAGTCGCACTACATCTTTAGTCAAGCAACGATTTTGGTGGCCACTCATGGCTCGCGATGTTCACAGTTTTGTTTTGGCTTGCTCAGTTTGTGCCACTGGTAAGACTTCCAATAGACCCCCAGCTGGGCTCCTTCAACCGCTGCCGGTCCCTTCGAGACCCTGGTCCCATATCACTCTAGATTTTGTCATCGCCCTCCCACCCTCTCAGGGTAACACGGTAGTTTTGACCGTGGTGGACCGATTCTCGAAGGCGGCCCACTTTATTCCCTTGCCCAAATTACCCTCAGCCAAGGAGACAGCGTTAACAGTCGTTGACCATGTCTTTCGGTTACATGGTCTCCCGACGGACGTGGTCTCCGACAGAGGACCCCAATTTGTGTCCAAATTTTGGCGAGAGTTTTGTAAATTACTGGGTGCTACTGTTAGTCTGTCCTCAGGGTTTCATCCCCACAGCAATGGTCAAACTGAGAGAGCCAACCAGGATTTGGAGAGAACGTTGCGATGTCTGGTCTCCAAGAATCCTTCCTCATGGAGCCAACAACTGTCAATGGTGGGGTACGCCCACAATTCGTTACCAGTATCATCCACGGGCCTATCTCCGTTTGAATGTAGTATAGGTTACCAGCCACCAATTTTTCCTTGTCTGGAATCCGAAGTCGCGGTTTTGTCCAGAGGTGTCATCGCACTTGGACTAGAGCCCGCGAGACTCTACTCCACGTGGGAGCGCGCACCAAGGCCAAGGCCGATCGCCACCGGTCTAGACCGCCCGTATACGTCGTCGGTTCCAAAGTGTGGCTTTCTACCAAGGACATTCCTCTCCGCTCCGTCTCTAATAAACTTGCTCCTAAATTCATTGGCCCGTTCGCTGTCACCAAGATCATAAGTCCGGTGGCAGTCCGTCTCAATCTTCATCCTGTTTTCCATGTATCCAAAATTAAACCCGTGTTTTATGCACGCATTAATCCGCCAGCCCCGGTTCTGGAGAAGGGGAACCTGCTTATTCGGTCAATCGTATTCTGGACTCCAGGCGTAGAGGGGACGCGGATTCCAGTACTTGGTGGACTGGGAAGGTTACGGTCCGGAGGAGAGAAGTTGGGTACCTGCTAGAGACATTCTGGATCACTCCCTTATTGATGATTACAATCGACAGCTAAGGGAGCCTGGGAACGCCAGGAGGCGTTCCTAGGAGGGAGGGTACTGTCACGATTCATGAATTCACTGCTCTCTTCATGTCTCGTGTATTGTTGTTGTGTGTGTGTGAGTTGACGTCACCGCTCATCAGCGTGCCAGCTGATCTCATTCCCCGTACCAGCTGCTGCCAATCTATTCTCCTATAAAGTCTCACCGCATTCTCCTGTTTGTCAGATCGTTGGTTGATGTCGTCTGAGTGTGTCCCGCGTCTTCGTCTGCTGCCTGGTTCCTGGTCCTTGTCTTGTCATCGTGGTTCGTCTCACCTGGATTTACACCTTCACGGGATTATTCACGTTACATCATCGGCAGGCTGTCCGTCTGGTTCCTGTGTCACCTGCCCACCCGAGAGACTGTTCCTCTGTGTATGTGTTCCCCCTTTGTCTGACTAATTAAAGTGTCTTTGCTCGCATCCGTGCTTCCTGGATTTATTATTTGAACTTGTGACATCTATGACTACAAAACCTATATAAATATATATAGACATATAGATGCTCCTGATATAAACATGCTCACAAATGTTTTTTTTTTTTTTTTTTTTTGGTTTTGTATTTTATTGAATCAGATACCTGCACCACAGATGATGAATCCTGCTGACTTTCAGTCTCTTCAAACTGTTTTCCTCTGAGAGCGCTGCACCAACATCACAAGTTCTCAACATCAACAGTTTCTTCTTGAATCCATGGAAAGTAGTAGAAACACTTAACACGTAAATATCAGGTATGATTTATTTGTTTCACTTGTTGAACAGAATCTGTTGCAGGAATGACTCAAAGTCTGTTCACATCTCTGTGGTTAAATCAGTGTGCACAATAATGTGTCTTTGACCTTCATTATGTATGTTTTGATTATACGGTGTTGTAAATAAAATACAAATAATTTTAAAAACCCATTTTTTCAGTCTCCTCCCTCTCTCTCTTACCTGCCTCAGTCACAGTCACACTGATGGCCCATTAGCAGCCTTTAGGGGAGGGCCCTTTGTCTCTCAGGTGAAAATCACTTAATATTCATTACCACTCCCTCGCATATTGGCTTTAGATCACAAAACATGTCTTTAAAAATTTAAATAAAATTTAAATCATTTTCTGTGAGCAAATAAACAAGATGATTTTCACATAATTTTGAAGCAAAAATTCTAGGCTACAAGATTCGTTTCTCAAAAGTCTTGTGAACAAATATTCTGTATGTGTTTTATGGTCTTATTTCAGTGACTTCAAAATTTTAGTTTTTCACTAACCACGCATAAACATAGCTTTCTCAAAAACACAATCAAGTACATAAAGGCTGCTAACATATTTTTGTAGCCCACTTTGTGCTGATTACGGTGTTATTAGACTTTAGCCATTTATATATTTATAAGGAACTGAAAAAAGCACAAATGTCAGGGTATGTCAAAACTTATCCAGGCCCCCAAACCCCAGGGGGTTAAATGAAGGGTGCTTCTCAAATGGAAGTCCGCATCCTAGTTAGGATGCATCCTTCCTAGTTCAGTACTTTTGAGGCTTCAATGCTAGACTCCTGCTCAGCATTAAACACTAGAATAAGGCAATCTAGTTAGTGTGCATGGCTACATCATAATGGTTTCCATCCCCCTGGTAACAGCACAAAAATGCTATTAAAATAATAATTTGAATGCAACTTTATATTAACCTCCTCTGGGGTGGATCTAGAAAATTATTTCATATGGATTATATCATATGGAGTGGCATAAGTTACTATGAGGCGTGGCAGTCAAAGCAAGTATCAATGCATGTTTTTTTGTGGATTCATGTTCATTAAATAATTTAAAGGTGCACGAAGTGAATTTTGCTAAATGATGTTTATATTTGAAAACACCAAAACAAACATGCCCATACCCCAACAGGGCCTCGCCCCTATTTTGATATCTTCGCCTCACATGTACAGTACGTACACAACCTTGGCAATGATGATCAAGTGAAGATGACACAAAAGCATATTCAAACAAAAGCCAACACAGAGAAGTTGTGTGAAACAATGCAATATCAAAGTTATTCACCTATCAAGAAGAAACAACTTACGCAGGGACTCCCGTTCCTTGAGTTCTCTCAACCCCTGCGCCGATATTTACGCGGGTCCTACCTCTTGCCTGATCATAACCCATCTTTTTAATGTTTTGGTTCTCTGATATTTTCCTCTTTTGTATCTGCCATCTCTGATTCACTGTGCTCTCAAATTCTTCTCTCTATCATTACTAGGCACACCCCTTACTGATGACTGGCTACTAGTATGTTTTGGGACTCGGTCCAACACTGTGGTCAAAAGCGTTTTTCAGATATTGCTTAGTGCACCTTTAATCCCACCCACAATTGTGACTGTGAAAAAGGTTTTAAAAACCTTACTAGCTGATGTTTTAGTGCATTTCCTGCAAATATGGGGAAAAAAATAAAGGGTCTCACTGAAATACAACCCGAATTCCGGAAATGTTGGGATGTTTTTTAAATTGAAATAAAATGAAACCTAAAAGAATTTCAAATCATATGAGCCAATATTTTATTCACAATAGAACATAGATAACATAATAAATGTTTAAACTGAGAAATGTTACAATTTTATGCACAAAATGAGCTCATTTCAAATTTGATGCCTGCTACAGGTCTCAAAATAGTTGTAACGGGGACATGTTTACCATGGTGTAGCATCTCCTCTTTTTTTAAAAACAGTTTGAAGACATCTGAGCATCGAGGTTATGTATTTCTGGAGTTTTGGTGTTGGAATTTGGTCCCATTCTTACCTGATATTGTTTTCCAGCTGCTGAAGAGTTTGTGGTCATTTTTGACATATTATTGATTTAATGATGCGCCAAATGTTCTCTATAGGTGAAAGCTTTGGACTGCAGGCAGGCCAATTCAGCACCCGGACTCTTCTACTATGAAGCCATGCTGTTGTAATAGCTGCAGTATGTTGTTTTGCATAGTCCTACTGAAATACACATTGTCGTGGCCTAATGGTTAAAGAGTCGGACTCGTAATCCAAAGGTTGCGGGTTCGAGTCTCCGGCCGGCAGGAATTGTAGGTGGGGGGAGTGAATGTACAGCGCTCTCTCCACCCTCAATACCACGACTGAGGTGCCCTTGAGCAAGGCACCGAACCCCCAACTGCTCCCCGGGCGCTGCAGCATAAAATGGCTGCCCACTGCTCCGGGTGTATGTTCACGGTGTGTGTGTGTTCACTGCTGTGTGTGTGTGCACGTTGGATGGGTTAAATGCAGAGCACGAATTCCGAGTATGGGTCACCATACTTGGCTGAATGTCACTTCACTTCACGTCTGGAGGGGAGCATATGTTGCTCTAAAACCTTTATATACCTTTCAGCATTCATAGTGCCTTCCAAAACATGCAAGCTGCCCATACCGTATGCACTTATGCACCCCCATACCATCAGAGTTGATGGCTTTTGAACTGAATGCTGATAACACGCTGGAAGGTCTCCCTCCTCTTTAGCCCGGAGGACACTGCATCCGTGATTTCCAACAAGACTGTCAAATTTGGACTCGTCTAACCATAGAACACTTTTCCACTTTGAAACAGTCCATTTTAAATTAGCCTTGCCCCACAGGACATGACGGCGCTCCTGGACCATGTTCACATATGGCTTCTTTTTTGCATAATAAAGCTTTAGTTGGCATCTGCAGATGGCACGGCGGATTGTGTTTACCGACAGTGGTTTCTGGAAATATTTCTGGGCCCATTTATTAATGTCAATGAGTGATGCAGTGTCGTCTGAGGGCCGAAGACCATGGGCATCCAACAAAGGTCTTTGGCCTTGTCCCTTATACACAGAGATTTCTCCAGTTTCTCTGAATCTTTTGATGTTATTATGGACTGTAGATGATGAGATTTTCAAAACCTTTGCAATTTTACATTGAGGAACGTTGTTTTTAAAGTATTCCACAATCAATTTAAACACTCTTACACAGATTGGAGAGCCTCTGCCCATCTTGACTTCTGAGAAACTCTGCCTCTCTAAGACATCCCTTTTATAGTTAATCATGTTACAGACCTGATGTCAATTAACACTCAAAGAACGAGACAGCCACCCGCAGCTAAAAATAACTATTGTTCTTAAATGTTTAATAACTTTTTAACTGCTAATCCTAACTGACTTTAAAAAGTGTGGGAAAGCAGAGATTCTCCACTTTTTGGAGATATTGCATTTGTCTCGTTTGGATATTCTGCGGCCCTGTAGCGTACGTGATTACATCATCACATTTTGACAACATTGATTCATCAGAAGAAAGCAATGCATTTGTCCCTCTGAGCCAAACAGAAACTATTGTTGACGATTAGTCCCACCCCCCGTGCCCAGATTGGTTCAAACAGAAACAATTGTTGACGCTTAGTCCCACCCCCCGTGCCCAGATTGGTTCAAACAGAAACAATTGTTGACGCTTAGTCCCACCCCCCGTGCCCAGATTGGTTCAAACAGAAACAATTGTTGACGCTTAGTCCCACCCCCCGTGCCCAGATTGGTTCAAACAGAAACAATTGTTGACGCTTAGTCCCACCCCCCGTGCCCAGATTGGTTCAAACAGAAACGATTGTTGACGCTTAGTCCCACCCCCCGTGCCCAGATTGGTTCAAACAGAAACAATTGTTGACGCTTAGTCCCACCCCCCGTGCCAAGATTGGTTCAAACAGAAACAATTGTTGACGCTTAGTCCCACCCCCCGTGCCCAGATTGGTTCAAACAGAAACGATTGTTGACGCTTAGGAGCTCACACTTAACCTTATTCCATCTGTAAATCTTTCATTGTCACATTGAAGGCCTGTTTGATGCTGGGGTACGTTGTGGTCAACAAACAACAAAAGACCGCTTCACTCAACACAGAGCAACAAACAAAAAAAAAAATACCTTAATATCCCCAATCAGAAGAGCGTGTTTCACCGCCCGACGTTAGATGTCCGTCAACCCCACGATCACTGCGATTTCCTAATAAGGCCACAGGAATTCCGAGCACTCACGTTAACTCAAGTCATCTGGACTCATCCTCATCTGAAATTGCCACGAATCCTCATGCTGACGACTCACCAACCGTCTCTGTAGTATAGGTTTCTGTTCTCGTTTTGAGAACACACTAACTACATTAACTATTGAAACACATTATAGCATTAGTTACACTATACATTTTGTGAAACAATATCACACCAGATGAGCGCACGCTCTTCTCTCTCGTGCTCTCCCGATTCTTCCTCGTTCAACTTTGCCCTCAATTCTTCCCGCCCCCTTCACCTTAATCTAGAGCATTGATTGGACACCCAACATGGACAAGTGAATTCGATTGGATAAACAATAGAAATATCAAAATACAAAAATAATAAAAATAACAAATATCAACTTAACTAACATAGAACTTATTCACAACCATATACATTTATAAAATGCACATGAAATATAAGTGTATATAAAAAAAATTACCTTGTAAATTATAACACTGGGTTACATTATAAAAGACGGTTTCCATTTTCTTTACTCTCTAAATGTTTTTGGACACATCTACATTGTTAGTAAAGTAAATATACCTGCTTTTCACTGAAAAGCACCTATAACAATATTGTAATAAATGGCTATAACTTGCTTGGGGAATGTTATATGTAGAAACAAATATATATATATGGAAGTGTAAAGCACCCAGAAAAAATCCAAACTTCAGGAGTTTTTGTTTGAGTACACAGTAAAAAAAACACCCAATTATTGCTTGCGTTTTTCTTAAAATTCTGGATTGGGGATTGGATTTTTCTTAAAATTGGGACTTTAAATTAGCTAGACTGAAACTTGAAGTTCTCTTGTTTATAATGATATATGGCACTTAATGCTGACTGCTAGAATAGGTCTGAAAAACAAAGAAAAGTAGTGTCAGGTGCCCCAAAAATGTTCTAGGTCTTTAAGGGTTAACTTAATTAGTTGCTAGATGTTCTCCCAGCTGAATCTTTTCAAAATTTCTTGCTTTTTCAGCCCTTTGTTGCCCCCGTGCCAACTTTTTTGAGACCTGTAGTGTAAAAAAATAATTTTAATCATTTGTTATGTTGTCAAAAATCATCAAAAATCATTTTTTTTGCATTGGTCTTAATTGATATTCTAATTTTCTGAGATACTGAATTTGGGACTTTCATTAGTTGTCAGTTATAATCATCAAAATTAAAGGAAATAAACATTTGAAATATATCAGTCTGTGTGTAATGAATTAATCTAATATACAAGTTTCACTTTTTGAATGGTATTACTGAAATAAATAAACTTTTTCATGATATTCTAATTTTATGACCAGCACCTGTATGAAAGGCTCCGTAAGGTAGCTATCAGCAATTATGCTAGACAAATCTCAGCGATCTGTGCAAGGAAGGCCATGGTTTAAGTAGGGTGTGTGATTGTGTAATAGTACTCAGGTGTGAGTGTGTGATTGGAATCAGCAGTGTGTGTTGTCAGTGCAATGGATGATGGGAACTGTAGTCCGATGGTGAAGTGCAACAGTATTGTAGTGCAAGAGACCATGTGGTGAGCGGGTGACCTCTGGTGGCGAGCAAATGGAAGTCCATGGACCTGATCCATGACAGTTTTCATTTTATTAAAACTTAAAAAAACGTCCCAACATTTCCAGAATTCGGGTTGTATGTGCAGTTTCACATGGTTAGTCCAAATTGTCACATGACCAGAGCAGTTTTTTCTTGTTTGCACCATGAAAAGATAATGACTGCATCAAAGCTCCAAAACAAATGGCTAGTGGAGTATGTTAACAAAGATATGACAAAGATTTTTGGTCCACGTTATCTTTAAAGGGGTCATGTGATGTTGCTAAAAAGAACATTATTTTGTGCATTTGGTGTAATGCAATGTTGTACATTATTGTTGCTCTGAAGACCTGAAATGTGTCGATTTTTTCAAAGCTCATTGTTCTGAGAAGCGAGGCGTGTTCTGATTGGCCAGCTATCCAGCCGAATACCTCAAGCGTTTGTAGGCTCCTCTTCCAAGTTCAGGAAATAGTCCTCCATAAAATGCGCTGCATACACTAATAATAAAAAGGCCAAGCAGAGGTTGTACTTCCTTCGCCAGCTGACGAAGTTCAACCTGCCATAGGAGCTGCTGAAACAGTTCTACTCTGCCATCATTGAATCCATCCTCTGCACTTCTATAACTGTCTGGTTCAGCTCAGCTACCAAATCTGACCTCAGAAGACTACGGAGAGTAGTCCGGACTGCTGAGCGAATCATTGGTACAACCCTCCCCACTCTCCAAGAACTGTACTTATCCAGAGTGAGCAAAAGGGCTCTTAAAATCACTCTGGACCCCTCACATCCAGCACACCCCCTCTTTGAACTGTTACCGTCTGGTCGACGCTACAGAGCTCTGAGCACCAGAACGACCAGACACAGGAACAGTTTCTTCCCTCAGGCAATCCATCTCATGAACACCTCAACACTTAACAATAAACATGAAACACACAACACTGTCATACTTTTTATTTTTATTTTACACACATACTTATTACATTTCAAATTTGCACCTAACATACCTGTACATACAGAATTGTCTATTTTGTATATTGTGTTTGTGCTATTTGGCACATTGTCCATTTATGTATATTTGTACACTATTTATTTTATTTCAATTTTTAATTTTACTATCTGTGTCCTGTCCTGTTGCTGTCATTCTGTCACACTGTGGAGCTACTGTCACTAAAACAAATTCCTCGTATGTGCAAACATACCTGGCAATAAAGCTAATTCTGATTCTGATTAATTCACAATTATTAAATTTTGTTGAGTGTTGTGATAGAATGAGAAAACGTGTTGATGGTCACAATTGTGACCGGTGGGATAACAGTGTACATATAAATAGAATTGCAGTTGTTAGTGAAAGCTGCACTAAAATGTTGGAATGACAAAATATAAAAGTTAAAGTTCAAATGTTACTAATATGTTACAATATTGATGTTGTAATACCGGTAGCACTAATATTCCAATTTTATGATATATGTTACAATAAAGTAACAATTTTGAAATACGTTGATGAGTGTATTTTCCTCAGTATTCCTGACAATGTTGTACAAGGATTTTTAGGCATAATAGTAACCCTAGAATGTAATGAAACGGAGTTTAAAATAGCTGGGCTGAGATGAATAACAATTTTTACAGCTGCAGGAAAATGTTAATTCAGTAAACACATTATCCCACCGGTCACAATTGTGACGACCATAAAACAACATTTTTCACACACTTTTCCAAACAATTTTCAAAAAATAATTATTGAATATTTCAAAGGGCCACTAACGACACATCATCTGGATATTTTAATGTCTGGAGAAAATTTGGGATTAAACGGGATAATATTGTGAAACAGCTGCAGTGCTACTAAATAATCATCTATAAGAATTAAAAATAAATAAAATGCCAATATCCAGTGCACCAAGTCAAGACATTTATAAAGTGTGCATACACACAGATTTGATCTTAAGAGTGTGTGCGCATTAAAATCCACGCCAACATTCATATGTGTAAAAACTGCCTTTGATGTGGAAAGGTGCTTAGCGTCACGATGCCTGTATGATGTTACAGAAGGTCACACACAACACCCTAGCAACTATATAATGTAGCAACATCCTAGCAACTGGATACCAAGAACATAGCAACCACACAGAAATATCCTAGCTGCACAAAGCAAACAAACCATGAATTTACATTTAGTAAAAGTAAGTCTTATTTTAAGCTTATTTTACATTATTAAAATTATTCAGGCAAACCCACTGTAACTTAAACCACCTGGATGCTTCCTCAAAATGTATGTTTGAGCTGTTCTGTCGGGACAAAAGAACTTATTTGAATAGTCAAATTCTGGTCACATGATAAACATTTTGAACATATGACAATAAGAGTCATATTTTCCTTGATTTGAGATTTGCCTTGACAGCACTCATTTATATAACTATTTGATTTGTGTGCTCACATCTAGAAGACATTTTATTAATGTCACATGTGCCATGTCACAGATAATAGATATGTGCTATCAAGGCAAATCTCAAAAGAAGGAAAATATGACTCTCATTGACCTGTATCAAATCAACAAGTTTTAGTTTCAGATTAGTATTAATTTATACATTTATGTCAAATGTCTTTTTTTAATTTTTTAAACGTCCAGCAGACTGATTCTTATGTTACTTTAAACGTCAGGTGCTTTACAGATGAAGAGCTTAAAGTGTCATGGAACCTCCCTGTTTCAGCAATGGTCTTTCACACCTTAAATCTGAAAAAGACTCCAGAAATGGAAAAATGTCACAGCATGTAAAACTGTGGAAAAATGGGAGAGTAGAGGGTGGGAAGAGGGGAGAAAACAACCAATAAAACACACTCATACAGATAAATGAATATTAAAATATCTTTTAAACTGAAAGAATAAAGGCCTTTCTTGGAATTTTCGGTCTATATCATTGTTTGCTGTGTATCACAATAATCCATCGTGTGATTGTGTTCATGATCAGATGTGCCACTGTATCAGCACCCTTATTTGTGCATATTTCATTAGAAGAAGACATGATATGTGCATGTATACAGTGCTGGTTCATGTTTGGAGCACGAGAGCACAAAAAATATGAATAAAACACATTTCCAAAAAAAAAAAAACCTTTTCCCTTAATAATAGACATAATGAGTGCTATTTTTGTTTTCACAGATGTGCAGCCAGTTCATATATGTTTACATCTCAAAGCATGTGTTTTAGGGTTGCATGACACTTTAAAAGATTATAACAGCCTATACAATTTCATGTTTTAAACTTTAACAGCAATAAAGCTCCTTTCCCTTGTGAAATATCGTATC
This sequence comes from Barbus barbus, assembly GCF_936440315.1. Classification (NCBI taxonomy): domain Eukaryota; kingdom Metazoa; phylum Chordata; class Actinopteri; order Cypriniformes; family Cyprinidae; genus Barbus; species Barbus barbus. Next base: position 3,238,669 of record NC_136731.1, on the reverse strand, counting down.
AAAGGAAAGCAGAGAATATAATGCCTGTCAAACTATCAGTTTCTTGAACTAAATCAGTATTAAATGCATGAATATATTCACAAAAGCAGTGCGTATTCAGAGCACTAGTGATCCAAGGCAGTAGTAATTTATTAAGGTTGACTTTTCTTTTTTTTTTTCTTTGCTTAAGTTTCATTTCAAGGAATAAGTATAATAACATAATAAATTATAAAGTACTGTCATCAGTAAGTTATTTAAATGTGCAGCCAAATTCTTAAATTTGACTTTGAAATGTTTATCATGTGACCATGATTTGACTATTCAAATAAGAAAGAAAGAGAAAAGTGACGTGACATACGGCCATCCAAAGTGCACACACACAGCAGTGAACACACACACACACACACACACACACACCGTGAACACACACCCGGAGCAGTGGGCAGCCATTTTGGCTGCAGCGCCCGGGGAGCAGTTGTGAGTTCGGTGGGTTCAAGGGCAGCTCAGGGTGGAAAGAGCACTGTACACTCACCCCACCTACAATCCCTGCCTGCCCAAGCCTCGAACTCACAACCTTTGTATTACGAGTCCGACTCTCTATCCATTAGGCCACGACTTCCCTACCTTTATTTACTTCTGACCTTTACTGCTGTTAAAGTTATTTTGTCCTGACAGAACACCTCAACCAGGCTCAAGTCCTACCATCCAGCTGATTTAGGTTATAGTGGGTTTTGCCTGGATAGTTTAATAATGTAAAATAAGCTTAAGACTTACTGTTACTAAATGATATATACTTAACTTTATTGTTGGCTGTTGTATACAAATAATATATAGGCTCTGTCTTTAATCTGAATTTTATCATGGTATGTGTGTGTGTGTGAATATATATAAAATAAAAATACAAAATACTGTGTGGAAAAATTTATTTAAATACAAATACAGTATTTTGTATTTTGAAACTACATGTGAAATTGGCCGCCTGGTGTGTTCAATATAGGGCCCTATGAAATCTGATTTATTTTTTCTGGAATCTTTTTTAAAGGTTAAATTTGTAAGATTACATTTTATTCATAAAAAAGCATGTCTAATTAATTAAAATCATGAAACTTATACAACTTCACATTAGTTTATTAAAAGTTTAACAAAAATGACATGTTTAGGGCTCTATGAAATGTTTTATTTTCTTTCCCCATATGTTTATTGTTACCAAATTCTGTGTTGTAGCGTGTGTAATTATTTGAACATAAAATAAATATAAAGAAATATTAGGTAAACTTGTATAAAAATATCAGTATTTTTCCAAATATTAACTAAAAGCTCTAATGGAAGCTGTTCAGTGACGCTTGCACATGACTGCTTGGCTGAGTTTTGTCGACAACCAGAGGCGGCACAAAATTTGGTGGAGGCGGCCACCTCATAATTCTCTATGCAGGAAAAACCCTGAGAACACGTTATTTGCTTTCCGTGCCTTTCTGAATACAGACACCAACCCATCCCTGCATTTCACATCCCCGGCACAGCCTGGAACATGTTTATTTCCACGATCTGCCATTTTCGCTGTTGGCCTCGCTTGTTTTTTACATACCTGCAGAACTTCTGAGGATTGGGCTGTGTAGGTCCGGCTGGCGGCTGGCTTAGAACATGGGCGGGTATACGCTATGCAGATGTTGGGGGCGTAGTGATCCCGACTGTAACGTCACGGTTGGTGTTATGTTCTGATTCACCTGTTTTTCAGTAGTCTTTTTGAATGCAGGAGATTTACATAAGGAGGAAACAATGGTGTTTGATGTCATTTCCATGTGAAGAACTTGCTGAACCACGATTGTATCTCTCAGCATTCTTGATTGATGTTTTCCAGTGCACATCAAACACCACATCTATTCGCTTATTGTTTCTTCCTTTGTGCAACGCTAGGTTCAGCACAGAACCAGCAATCTCTCCAAAAGTCTTGCCATCACCTTTTAGTTTCTGAACAAGGCTCATTCCATCAATGATGCATGCAGTGTTCTCCAATATCTTCAACTGATGACGCTGATTTCTCTAACTCTCTTGCAAGAGCAGCCTTATTGGTTTTCCGCAATGAGCCATCTGGATTTGAGTGCCCAAGGCAATGGACCAAGTGGATGAGCCAGGACATCTTTAATGTGAAGTTCTCTACTTTGCGAAGCAATGATCATATGCCCAAAGATTTCTGTCAGCTTTCAAGACCACCTCTTTCTTCTGTGCTTGTTTTACTCAAGCACTTGTCTTGATACTTGAGAATCTCTTCAGATTTTGTTTTCTCATTTTGTTGTGGAACTTGGTTGCAGGTGACCCTTTCTCTAAACGTTCGCTTCTGAACGTCTGATATGCCTTCTCTCCAGTCTGGTGAGCTTGCAGCAGATCACTGGCTATGTCTGGTAACACAGCCATTCATTCCTGTGGAAAGACTAATGATATCAGACTGATCTGGACCTAGAGGGTTTACCCAGCTTCTCCCCATAAGTTCTACAAAGGCATTTACATCTGCCATATCCTTCTGTATCCTGGGCTTCTGTAAATCTTTATGACTGAAACACTCTGTAGACTCATTCCCTGTCATGTTCCTGAGTTGCCTCAGATACTGACTTCTCTTTTCTGAAGTGAGATGGTATCTGGTGACTGCTCCAGTTTTTAGGCTGAAACCTTTGGTTCCACCGGCAGTCTGGGTTTACAGTCTCCTCATTTGTCTGGTCTACCGGAACCTTTCCAAAGGGATTGTTCTTGCCCAGCTGGACAGAAAAACCACCCTCTATAAAGTGTGCATGAACACCACGATGATCCACCTCCAGGCGAGACATTTGTCAGATATCTGGCATAGTTTAGCTTATCATAAGCTAAACACCATGGAATGGTTGCTCTAATTGCTGCAAACCATTGTGTATGAAATGTGCTATATAAATAAACTTGCCTTGCCTAAATTTCTCTTTTCATTTAATTACATTTTTGAGAGAATGATCCATTTAATAACTACATAAAACTGTATTAACAATTGTTTTACAATTCTAGGAATCAAATAGGGAGACTACAACATCGAAAAGGAATGACAGTGGATGTAATCAGGAAATACTCAAAGAATTTAAAGAAATCAAGAGTGCTCTGGTGGAAATTCTAACAATTCTAAAAAATGGTAACCTGTCTGATGTTTTTAATTAAGAGTAAATGATTGCTTCAAATGCTATAAAAAAGTTATTTTTATTTTAGGATGCACTCCATTAACAACTGCATCAGGCACACTGTTGACTCCCCCTGGACCTTCTTCAAATTTGCTTGCCTCAGAGTCTTCCTCAGTGGTAGCTGCCCCAAGTTCCTCTCTACTGCCTCCTCATGAAAAGTAGACTAGGGTTAATGATGGCAAAAAGGTATCTTTTCATTCAAAATTCACTTAACTGGTTAGAGCACTCCATGTCCCTCTGAGCTGCATTAAATAGTGTGTAAATACATCTAAATGCCACTTCAGATGCAACTTCTGCAAAAGATTAATTTTGATTATACTGGCTTCATTTGTTTGGTAACAGCCTAAATGTGCATTATCTTAATTGGCTGATTAAATGTAACAATTTGTCTCAAAAGATGTACACTTTTAGAAAAAAAAAAATGCTTTATCAAGGGTAAAAATTAATTTAAACTTAAATGAAAAGATGAATTAATCACTGATGTGAACTGACCACACATAATATGAAGAATATCAAAAACTGCAGCTGTCCACGGTAGACAGATATCAGCACAATAACACACTCTGCAAAGTATCGTTTAATTATCGTTATCGTAAAAAAGACGTGTCAATGAGACAGTCACAAGCCTCCGGTTTTCATCTAAAATATCTTAAATTGTGTTCCGAGGATGAACAAAGCCTATACTGGTTTGGAATGACATGGGGGTAAGTGATTAATGACAACATTTTCATTTTGGGGTTGAGTATCCCTTTAAAGATAAAGTTAGTTAAAGATATAGTGGCTAAATGCATGACTGACTACATCATATACTACATGCACATGGATTCTAATGATACATAAAAATTCTTTGCTAAATACAGATTAGATGTACTTGAGTGTAAACAAGAAAACAATTTTACAGGCACAGCCTTTGGGAGTTCTATTGTGAATATAGATGTATGGAAGACGAGAAATGACTTAAAGGAGTAGTTCACTTTTAAAAAAACTTTTGCTGATAATTTACTCACCCCCATGTCATCCAAGATGTCCATGTCTTTCTTTCTTCAGTCGAAAAGAAACATTAAACATTTCTCCATATAATGGACTTAATTGGGACCCCAACGGTTCAAGGTCCAAATGACAGTTTCAGTGACGTCACGTAATACGCAATGACGTTGAAAAGGTCACGGTTGACTTAGGCGGAAGTACCCAGTCAGTCTTTACAAATGTGCGGAAGGAGGACCATATACACATATTCAAATGTCTTTGTGTCCGTTTATCGTTTAAAATGCCCATTTCGTGTGCGTATCCTGGGTGTTTTAATATTAAAAAGCCTAAAAGAAAATTTTGGATTTTACGTCAACCGTGACCTTTTCTACGTAATTGCGTATTACGTGACGTCATGAACGCGCATCACAGAACAGAGCAAGGCGAGCATTTGTGCTTATAAAACTTAAACTTTTTTCTTTATTTTTGAAATGACCGATCGTTTCGCTAGATAACACCCTTATTCATCGTCTGGTATCGTTTAAAGCCCTTTGAAGCTGCACTGAAACTGTCATTTGGACCTTGAACCGTTTGGGTCCCATTGAAGTCCATTATATGGAGAAATGTTTTCATCAAAAACCTTAATTTATTTTCGACTGAAGAAAGAAAGACATGGACATCTTGGATGACATGGGGGTGAGTAAATTATCAGCAAAAGTTTTTTTTAAAAGTGAACTACTCCTTTAAGTATAAATAAATTAATAAATACATGAATGCGGAAATAAATAAATGAATGAATAAATAATTAAATACTGAAATAAATACATAAATGAAGTGCAGATATGCATAAATTAATTTTGATAATAAATGATTTTGTCAAGTGTCATTTTTAATTGTGCCGTTTGTACCAATGGTTGTAACGGGGCTGACGAGACGTGAGACGTGCGGATCCATTTGCAAAGCTTTATTAAACAACATGGTCAAGACAGGCAGGGTCAATCAACAGCAGACAGGTATGGCAAGGGCAAGACAAAGCAATCCGTGGAGCAAGCGTGGGTCAGCGATCAGCAAACAGTATCCAAAGGGGCAAGGCAGAGAGATAATCCAGAAGAGAGAGCAATAATCCAAACGGGGAGCGAACAGAGTCCAAACGGCAAGGCAAAGGGGTAAATCCAGGAAACAAAGGCAGGGTCAGACACGGCAAGATGAACAAGGCAAGGCAAGACAAGACTAAGACTATGGCTCTGTAAAGTAGCTATCGCTTGGGGAGTGATAAATGCTAAACAATACTCGGCCCCGAGCAAGAGCAAGTCCCAGGCTTATATGGTGTGTGGTGGTGATTGGAAAATGGTGATCAGGTGTGTGTGATGTGTGAATGGTGACAGCTGTGATCTGTGCAATGGATTGTCGGAAATGGAGTCCAATGTGCTGTGAGTGTAAAAGTCACTGTGGTGAACGGGTGACCTCTAGTGGTGGTTGACAGGGAGAGCATGGACCAGATTCATGACATAGCCCCCCCCCAAGGAGCGGCTTCCAGACGCTCCTACACAATCCAGGAGGGCGGTGGAGCGGAGGCGGAACAGGGGGAGGGACGGAGGGCCAGGTCCTTGAGGAAGTGGGAAGACCGGGGATTGGGGCAGAGCAAGACATCCAGCCGGAACCGGAGACCAGGACAGAGCAAGAGCCCACCAGGGCGGAGCAGACGGACCCGTTGCCCACCAGGGCGGAGTAGATGACCACCAGACCGGAGTAGAAGACCACCAAACCCGAGCGGAAGACCACCACGGCGGGGCAGACGACCACCAGACCCGAGCAGAAGACCACCACGGCGGGGCAGACGACCACCAGACCCGAGCAGAAAACCACCACGGCAGGGCAGAGGACCACCAGACCTGAGCAGAAAACCCTCGCCAGGAAGCAGACTGGGCAGGAAACCATGGCAGAGTCTGAGATCTGGGGGACACAGAGACAGACAACACAGGGAGAGCAGAGACAGACAATACAGGGAGAGCATTCATGATCTCAGGGGGCCCGGCAGGGCAGGACGAGGATTCATAGACGGCGTTTTTAGCCGTGACAGGACAGGGTGAGAGCTCACAGACGGCCTCTTTAGCCGTGACAGGACAGGGCGTGAGCTCGCAGACGGCCTCTTTAGCCGTGACAGGACAGGGCGTGAGCTCACAGACGGCCTCTTTGGCCGTGACAGGACAGACAGTGAGTTCAGGGACGGCCTCCGTGGCCGTGACGGGGTAGACAGCGAGTTCAGGAACGGCCTCCGTGACCGTGACGGGGCAGACTGTGAGTTCAGGAACGGCCTCCATGGCCGTGACCTGAGAACTGGATTCTCGGGATTTGGGATCGGCACTCCTGGCCGTGAATTGAGAACTAGATTCTAGGGGGCGCTCTGAAAGCGCGGATTCAGAGGGGCGCTCTTGTAGCGCGGAGCTGGACGGACCCAGCGGAGACGAAGGAGAGCTGGGCGAGACCAGCGGGAGCTCAGGTGTGCTGGACGGGACCAGCGGGAGCTCAGGTGTGCTGGACGGGACCAGTGGGAGCTCAGGTGGGCTGGACGGGACCAGCGGGAGCTCAGGTGAGCTGGACGGGACCAGCGGGAGCTCAGGTGGGCTGGACGAGACCAGCGGGAGCTCAGGTGGGCTGGACGAGACCAGCGGGAGCTCAGGTGGGCTGGACGAGACCAGCGGGAGCTCAGGTGGGCTGGACGAGACCAGCGGGAGCTCAGGTGGGCTTGCCTTGGCCGCAATCAGTGGCAGGTTTGAGAAACTAGGGGTAGACTCGTGGACTGAAGAGGCCCCAGGAGCAGACTCGTGGACAGGAGAGGCCCCAGGAGCACAGTGTGCAGCCCACACACTCAAAATGGCGACCGCCATAACGGGAAGAACTGAGGTGAGGGGAACAGTCTCTGTAACAGCCAGGGTTGAGGCCCTGGGAATGCCAGCTGCTCGCACCGATATCAGTGGTGGATCCCTTATGCTGGAAACCAGAAAGGGAACTCGAAGGACTGACCTTAAATCCTTGGGTGTGACAGACTCTGGCTGGAGCACTGAGACGTGGTGTGACTCTGGCTTGACAGCGGAGACGTGGTGTGACTCTGGCTTGACAGCGGAGACGTGGTGTGACTCTGGCTTGACAGCGGAGACGTGAGCAGACTCTGGCTTGACAGCGGAGACGTGAGCAGACTCTGGCTTGACAGCGGAGACGTGAGCAGACTCTGGCTTGACAGCGGAGACGTGAGCAGACTCTGGCTTGACAGCGGAGACGTGAGCAGACTCTGGCTTGACAGCGGAGACGTGAGCAGACTCTGGCTTGACAGCGATGACTTGAAGGGGTGTTGTTGTTGCCGCCATTTTGCGAGTGAGTGCGGTGTTGGGTTCCTCCGCGACACCCACAGTGAACGGAGAGCCCACACACAGCAAGGCATAATCCATGAATTGCGCGAGTGACGAACGCGGACCCTCTTCAAAAAGTTTTACTCTGAGAGGTCGGTTAAGGCCATCACCAAACAGATCAATTAAAAAACAGTCCGGCAGATCAGAGTCATTGGCTAAATTTAAAAACTCCTCGATACACTCCTCCAGCGATCGGGTACCCTGCTTGAAACGCAGCAAACGGAAAGCTATATCCATACCCTCCTCCTGATCCTCTGAAAAGCTGCTGGATCCTCTTGTGGCCGAGTATTCTGTAACGGGGCTGACGAGACGGGAGACGTGCGGATCCATTTGCAAAGCTTTATTAAACAACATGGTCAAGACAGGCAGGGTCAATCAACAGCAGACAGGTATGGCAAGGGCAAGACAAAGCAATCCGTGGAGCAAGCGTGGGTCAGCGATCAGCAAACAGTATCCAAAGGGGCAAGGCAGAGAGATAATCCAGAAGAGAGAGCAATAATCCAAACGGGGAGCGAACAGAGTCCAAACGGCAAGGCAAAGGGGTAAATCCAGGAAACAAAGGCAGGGTCAGACACGGCAAGATGAACAAGGCAAGGCAAGACAAGACTAAGACTATGGCTCTGTAAAGTAGCTATCGCTTGGGGAGTGATAAATGCTAAACAATACTCGGCCCCGAGCAAGAGCAAGTCCCAGGCTTATATGGTGTGTGGTGGTGATTGGAAAATGGTGATCAGGTGTGTGTGATGTGTGAATGGTGACAGCTGTGATCTGTGCAATGGATTGTCGGAAATGGAGTCCAATGTGCTGTGAGTGTAAAAGTCACTGTGGTGAACGGGTGACCTCTAGTGGTGGTTGACAGGGAGAGCATGGACCAGATTCATGACATAGGTGTTATACTACATTTATTTTCTACATTTATGTATTTCTACATATATTTATGTATTATACGCTTATTTATTTGTACATTTGTAATCAGTAGGGCGGGGCCAAGAACTGTGGGAGCAGAGCGAGGCCGGTGGAGTTGAATGGTAATGAATGACATGTCCTTTTTATATTAGTTCTGCATTTCTATTATTATTTATTTCTGTATTTCTGTGTCTGTATGTTAATAAGGTAGGCGGTCCTAACCTCTCTCAATGCAGGATCGTTATCATTATGGCTGTACTACTGTGGCAAATATGTATATAGACCTCGATCCAGCTGTTTGCTGGCCTTCAAGATGCAGCAGGCCAGCTTCACATGCGCTCGAAATACTGCGGTCAAGTCAACCCTGTCTTTGTCTTGTGCATCTAAGTTAATCGCGCATGTACGGTATGAGTGCTGGGAGCGGTCAAAATGGATGTAAAGACACTGTCACAACGGCGTCAAAACACTGACCCTACACCTAAACCTACCCCTTACAAGAATCTTCCTGCTATTTCTACTATTTTACTTAAATTGCGCATGCGCTGTGAGGGGGAAACAGGGGAAATTAATTCACCGGAACACCGGACTTGCATCCTCCCATCCCCGGGAACTTGCAAAGTCCAAACTACCTAGGACGCAAGTCCGAACTTTGCGTACTTGGTATTAAGAAACGCCTCATGTATGTTCAAGACACTGCTGGCTTGACTGCAGTTAATAAAGTTAGCAGGCTAACTAGGCTAACTGCTATCTCGTGTTTGTTCCTAACAGAAACGGTTGTTCTGACTGGTTTGCCTAACTGATCAATCCTGCATTGAGAGAGGTTAGGACTGCCTACCTTATTAACATACGGACACAGAAATAAATAAATGTAAAAATACATAAATTATTTCTATTCATTCATTTATGTATTTTTATATTTATTTATTAATTTATGTATTTCTACATTTAATTCTTTATTTATACTGAAGTCATTTCTCTTCCTCCATATCGATGTGCAATACCATTCTTAAATAATTAATATGGTATATAAACTTAAGTTGCGTTTCTTTATCTTACAGGCTACATCAAAACTAAATTCAGCACAGAACCACATGTAATTAAGAAGGCCATCTCCGAGAAATGTGCAGATGAATGCAAGCTATCAAAAAGGCGCCACAGCAATTGTGTGTGAGGCATTGATTGGTTCAGGATGTGTTTTTAGATGTTTGTTTAAAATATATATATATATTTGTGCTGTCAAACAATTAATCGCGATTAACAATTTATTTACATGTGTGTACTGCGTATATTTATTATGTATATATAAATACACATATCTGTATATATTTAAGAAAAATGTTATGTTTGTATATTAAACATATTTATAAATAATATACATAAATTAACATATGCGTGTAAATACATGCAAATATTTTCAAAATATATAAATGCATGTGTGTGTATTCATATATAATCATATATAATAAATATACATGTCACGGTTCAGGGTGCCTTCTCGGCTCCTTGTGCTGTCTGTGTTGTCCTGTCATGTGCGGCAGCTCGTGGTCTGGGCAATCAGCTCTGATCGTACAGCCGGAGGGCACGGATCACGAGCTGATTCTGCCCCACCTGTCGCTCATTCCCCAACTCCCATATATGTCCCTGTTTTTCCGTTTCTCGTTGTGAGTAGATTATTTTGTTCGTACTCGTGTTATGTGTTTTTTGAGAATCTCACTTCTCGTTTCTCTGACCCTCTATTCCCTTGTGCTACAGGACTCGTAGCACGGAGATCCAGCAGCTTGTGTGGTCCGCAGACGCTGCCGGCCAGCTCTGGAATCTCCGCTTCCTTGAGCCGCTTATATATTGTTTATGTTATTTTGTGTTTTGGTGGCAAAATAAAAGTTTGCACCTTCTCAACTCTGCACCCGAGTCCTTCCTCACTCACGACAATACATAGTATGCACACATGTTATGTAAACAAAAACTTTTATTTTGGATGCGATTAATCGTTTGACAGCACTAAATTATATATATAATATTATTGTTTTGTGTTTTTGTTAAAGCCTGTAATATAATCTAGTGAATATTAAAAGAAAATAAATAAAAATAAACTAATAGTGAAAACTCAATAATAAAGTAATTCAAGTTATGAAGGTAGAAAGAAATAAAAATACAAATAAAACAACAGAACACTAATGATTTGTTGATTTGTCTTTTATTAAATCGATCCATTTTCAGTGTCTTAGATTTTTTTTTGCACTAATGCTGTGTGCTGCACAAATCCCCTTCCATGTTGTTTATAATGTTAACATACAATGAACAATTTCTACATCAAGGTGAGTTTTAGCAAACAGGAAGTATTTGTTAGTAATAATAAAGTCAAAAGACTAAGGCTACGTCCACACGAAGACGGGTTTCTCCGTATCCAATCTTTTTTTTTTCCTCAAATTCCGTAAACACGGAGTCGTCTCAGGAAATATCTGCGTCCACACGGAATCACTGAAACCGACTGAAAACGATGTAGTACACATGCCAGACCAATATGTGGCGCTGTAATTCTGCCACAGAAATACACAAAAAAAAAAAAGGAAAAGACTTGGACCATGTGCGTAAACGTTGCGCGCTGAATATAAACTAACACACAAAGCAGAAGATTTTGCTTTAATAAAACTAATGAGCTCAGTAGGTTCTGCAGCACGAACACAGGCACATAGTCTGACATTGTTGTTGTTGTTGTCGCTGTTATGTGACGCAGCGGTGTCTGATTAGGGGCGAGACGTGGGCTGATGACGTCATCGTTTCAGAAAATATACGCATTCGCCGTCCACACGAAAACATGAAACCGGCGTTTTCACATTTATCCACCCTGGGACCCGGTTTAAAAAATGATCGGTTTCACTCTTCGAAAACGCCGGTTTCATGTGGACGAAACGCCTGTACGGTAAAAAATGTATGCGTATACAGAGAAACCCGTCTTCGTGTGGACGGGGCCTAAGACACTCAGCTAAATTCTGAAACCTGAATTTAAGTTTACGTTCATGCAGTTCGCAGGGGCTTTTATCCAAAGCATTTTACATTAGAGGAACATACGCAATTTGTCACACAGCCAACAATATTCAAGGCCAGATTTATTAGAAAGCTGGACTGGGAAATGCAGTAATTACTGTATATGTGGTTTATGTCTAGCTATCAATATCCTTCAATCTATCATCAGCAAGCTGAACAATCTGTTCAAGTGCCTTCAGTATCAGAACATCAACGTCATCCTTTGTGTTGATCTCATCATGGTAGTTCTTCACTGGGAAGATGTTTGTCAATGGCACCCCCACTTTATCACTGAACAACTCCATCTGGACAGGAACAGAATGTGAGAAAATTAGACAAACAGAAAATTAGACATGGCTATTAGACCAAATCAGATCAACATGGGCTATATGCAGTGGTCGAATTTGAAAAAAAAAAAAAAAAAAAATCAAGGGGGATGGTGGGCCTGTGATTACAATTGATAATAAAATTTGTCAAATTTTGAAAGAGTTTTATTAATAAATTATTATTAACAAAAAATAAGCTTAAATGAAGTATTGTTGATGAGCTGTTTTTCTTGTGGGGCCTGAAATGTCAAAATTGTATTATTTATTTTTTTAGCAGGTGGGGCCAATTCTGTTTCAATGAATGATTCATTAACGATTCTTTCAAAATGGCTTTTGAAACAGCAAGTTGACTGTTTATGAATGGATCATTGAATAACTGGCTCACTGGATTCCTTCAAAAACAGATTCATTCAGGAAAGATACACTGCAATGCTCTGAGATGCACAACAGCTCTGCTCCGGCTTTGTTTGAATTATTTCATTTGCAAAACAGGACAAAATACAAAATGTGTCTATTATTAAGGGGATGGTGGTTTTACCACCCCCACAGCCATATGTAGAAGTCACAGCAAGTGTCACATATGTCTTTAGATGATATCACATACCGTCTTCTTGATCTTCTTGCTAGTGTACACCTTCCTCAGATTTGATTTTATCAACGGACATGCTTCATCCACTTTGGTCATGACAACCACTTGAGGAATCCCTGCAGGAAATGTAGAGGCAATGTAAAATTTAAATATTTTTCTCAACAAAACTGAACAAATTTGTTGAAAGGTATATATTCCTAGGCTACATAATTGATCCCCATACACTGTCTGTGTTGTGTACATAATCAAGCTGCAAAGTTAAGAGTTGTAACATGCCCTTTATTGCAAAATTGCAACTTGCATTTGATGTTGTCCACTTACACAATGTCAAAACATGTCACACAAACCCAGCCCACTATCATTAAACCGACTCATCTCTCCAACGTAATGTAGTGTATGTGAGTGAATGAATGAAAATCATAAACATTCAGGGGTCAGTTTTACTCTTATCACTGATTCTCTCGCGGATAATCTTCAGCTTGTCGATAAGTCGATCCTCTGTTGATTGGACGGTATTTGCGTCTATGACGTAAACCAGGCAGAAACATTGCTCAGAGAGGCTGGGGTCACTGATGTAATGTTGATCCTTATGAGTGAGTGGCTTATCGTGATTGAACTAAGATTGGAAATTCAGCAAAATATATTAAACATCAGACATATTGCACACACAAATCAGTTATTTGCTCAATTAATGTTGTGGTTTATTACTTTATATCCATCCTTCACGTGGCCAAACACAACACTGATGATGTCTTCTACTTGTGACCCTTTCATAACTTCAGCTTCCAAGCCCATGCTGTCTTTGAAGATGAAGGGCACATTTTTTTTCCCACTTCTAATGGAGAATCCTTTGAGCTACAAATCAAGACCAGATATATTTGTGAACAGCCAAGAAGAAATCCTCATACGATGATCCAAAATGCTTACAACGTTCAAGTGTGGCTCAACTGGACATTTCTGGGTCTTTTAGAAAAAAGACTATATGCAGCTATAGGCAGCAAATACCTACGTTTTTAGTGAAACTGCGATCGAAACCAGCAGCTGAATGAACTAATGCTCTAGAGCAGATCCGTCCTTGAAAGGCACTATCGACAGAGTTAATAAAGCTGGACTTTCCTGCTCCAATTTGTCCAGCTACCAGGATCTTGATGTCCTTTACATCTGGATGACTCGGAGAGAAGTTTTCCAGCTTTTGTTTCAGTTCTTTTTTCTTTCTGTTAAAACAAAACACAGATGCTTTGTTGTATTATATGTGGCAAAATTGTGTCATATTGTCTGTGTCTGGAATAGAATATCACCATACTACGCTTACTTTAATGAAATGATATAACAAATTTCCCTTAAGAAGTAACAATAAAATTCTGCACTACTTTTTAGGTCATTAGACCTTATTTTTATCTTATTTGTTTAAATGTTCATATTCCACAATCGTATTTCACACTCAGACCTGCCAACCTGTACGCATTTTGACCTCATTCTGTGATAAGAAACCACATCGGATCACAAAAGGAAGTTATTTCAAACACTCTACTGATGTTGTGGAGTAAAAACATGTTAGAATGTTCTCTTTTCTTTGGACAGCAGTGTTAGAGATGCTTTCTGACTGATTTCTTAAGCAAGGGCGGTAAGGTAGTCATTATTCAGTGTTTTCTTTTTTCAGTTTTGCGTTTAAATAACTTCAGTGAGTTTTATTTCTCTCTGAACTGCCTCTGTTTGTGTGTTCATGAGTCTACGCGCTGAGATGAGGAAACTGCTCCCCGTTTATAACGTGCATTTAAAAAAGCAACACATGCCGAACATCTTCCCTTGTGATGACTTGTTATGAGAAGCGTCTCTAAAACTGCTGTCCAAACAAAAGAGAACATTCTAACATGTTTTTACTCCACAACATCAGTCGAGTGTTTGAAATAAATTCATTGTGTGATCTGATGTGGTTTCTTATCACAGAATGATGAATATATATTCTATACTGTAAAAAAGGCTATTAGCAATTATAATTATTATGAAAATACCCAAGATGGCTTGAAGAACCCAGATTAACTATACATTTGTCACGACCCGGGCTTGAACTCGGGTCTCTGGTGTGATGGTTGAGCCACGGACGTGGTGAAGTTGGACCCAAATGAAACACTTAAGGCATTACTCCAGGAAACGAAGATTTAATAAAAAAATCTTTGCAAGGATAACTCAACAAAAGTTCTTCTCGGATTGAGGAATTACAACATCAAAAACGATGGAAAACCAAAAGAGAAAATAAAAACTCCACGAGGGGAGAAAACACAGTCAGATAGCAAATACAATCAAAGTCAGGAAGGAGAAGACAAGACAGGTTTTAGCAATGAGACATGAAACGTGGGGTTAATTCTAAGTGAACGGGGAAGAAACAAACGGTAGGAAACAGGGTTAACTTTCCTTGCTATGCAAAAAGGCCCAATGTAGTTCTGGGAGAGCGTCCTAGATTCGACCCGAAGGGGCAGGTTCTTGGTGGCTAACCAGACTCTTTGACCAGCTCGGAAATTAGGCGCCGTCCGACGGCGGCGATTAGCCTGACGTTGGTATCTCTGGGAAGTCTGAAGAAGGGCACGTCTAACCTTTCTACAGGTCTGCCGACAGCATTGGACAAAACGCCGGACCGAGGGAACGTCAACCTGTGACTCTTCCTCAGGGAACAATGGGGGGGTATACCCGAACTGGCATTCAAAGGGGGATAGCCCAGTGGCCGATGACTGGAGGGTGTTGTGGGCATATTCTGCCCATATGATGTAGGTAGCCCAAGAGGTGGGGTTATTGGCTGCCATACACCGCAGAGTGGTCTCCAGATCCTGGTTAACCCGTTCCGTCTGGCCGTTAGACTCAGGATGGAACCCAGACGATAGGCTGGCTGTGGCCCCAACCAGTTTGCAGAAGGCCCCCCAGAACCGGGACGAGAACTGGGGCCCTCGGTCGGAGACCATATCCCGGGGAATTCCAAACACCCGGAAGACATGGTTCATGAGGAGCTCTGCTGTCTCTTTGGCCGAAGGCAATTTGGGCAGGAGAATGAACCGTGCGGCCTTAGAAAACCGGTCCACAACCACCAGGATGACAGTGTTGCCTTGGAATGGTGGGAGTCCCGTGACAAAGTCAAGAGAAACATGCGACCATGGGCTACGGGGAACGGGTAAGGGATGGAGCAGTCCCTGAGGTCGCCGATGTGTAGTCTTTCCCTGGCTGCACACGGAGCAGGCCTCCACATAGACCTTAACGTCCTCCTTGATGGACGGCCACCAAAACCGCCGCTGGAGGAAGTCAAGAGTGCGGGTAATTCCCGGGTGGCACGTCAAGGGAGACTCATGACCCCACTGCAAGACCCGGGCACGGGCTGATCGAGGAACGTATAGGCGTCCCGCTGGACCACCTCCTGGGTCTGGCTCTTGGGCTTGAGCCTCTCGTACCACCCTTTCCAGTTCCCACTGAAGGCGCGCGACAATCCTAGACCTCGGGATGACTGATGCCAAAGGCTTTTCCTGTGTCTCGGGAGAGTAGGCTCAGGACAGGGCATCCGGCTTGACATTTTTGGTGCCGGGTCTGTAAGACAGGAGAAACTGGAATCGTTTAAAAAACAAGGACCATCGGGCTTGCCGAGGGTTCAGCCGCTTAGCCTGCTGGAGATATTCTAGGTTCTTGTGGTCCGTGAGAACCTGGAAATGGTGCTGGGCCCCTTCAAGCCAATGGCGCCACTCCTCCAAGGCGAGTTTAACCGCGAGCAACTCTCGATCCCCCACATGGTAGTTCCGCTCCGCATCCGAAAGGCGACGAGACATGAAGGCTCAAGGGTGTACTTTCCCATCCTCACCCCTTTGTGACAGGATGGCTCCTACGCTCACCTCCGAGGCGTCCACCTCCACCACGAAAGGTCTTTCTGGGTCAGGGATCGAGAGAATGGGAGCAGACGTGAAGCGGCGCTTGAGCTCCTCGAAGGCCCTCGCTGCCGCCGGACCCCAGTGAATCTTGATTCCTCCCCCCTTGGTCAGTGCCGTCAAGGGGGCCACCACAGAGCTGAAGTTAGTAATGAACCTCCTATAGAAGTTCGCAAAGCCGATGAAACGTTGAACCTCCTTAACTGTGGTGAGAATAGGCCAGTTGAGGACAGCCTCAACCTTCTTAGGGTCCATCTCCACGTGGCCAGGAGTGATGATGAACCCGAGAAACTGAGCCTGGGTAACATGAAACTCACATTTCTCGGGCTTCACGTAGAGATGATTGTCAAGGAGTCTCTGAAGGACCCTGCTGATGTGCCCCTCGTGCTCCTTCAATGACCCCGAGAAAATGAGAATGTCGTCAAGATATACAAAGACGAACTGATTAAGCATGTCCCAAAGAACTTCATTTATCAGTGCTTGGAACACAGCAGGGGCATTGGTGAGCCCGAACGGCATCACCAGATACTCATAGTGGCCCGTGGGGGTGTTGAAGGCCGTCTTCCATTCGTCCCCCTGTCAGATCCGCAAGAGATGGTAAGAGTTGCGTAGATCCAGTTTAGTAAAAATGGAAGCCCCTTGTAGTAGCTCGAAAGCAGTGGCCATGAGAGGAAGGGGATATCGATTCCGAACCGTGATCTTGTTGAGGCCCCGGTAATCAATACATGGCCTAAGACCCCCGTCTTTCTTTCCCACAAAGAAGAAGCCTGCCCCAGCCGGGGATGTAGAGGTGAGGATTATGCCGGCTGCTACGGATTCCTTAATGTAGGTATCCATTGCTGTGCGCTCAGGGGAAGACAAGGAGAAGATCCGACCCCTGGGAGGGCAAGAGCCAGGGAGTAGCTCAATGGCACAGTCGTAGGGGCGGTGAGGTGGTAAGGAGGTGGCCCGGGACTTGCTGAACACAACTTTGAACTCATGATAGGAACTGGGGACTCGAGACAGGTCGACAGACTCTTGAAACTCGGAACTAGGGGCTGAGTGACTCAGGCAGGTGAGATGGCAAGTGGAATCCCAACTCTGAATGGTGCCGGCGGACCAGTCGATCCGGGGATTATGTTTGCGTAGCCAGGGGTGGCCCAGGATAACAGGGTACTCGGGAGAGTCAATCAGATACAAGGTCTCCTCCTGCTGGTGTTGATGGATGGTAAGTTGCAGGGACTGAGTGGCCTCTGTTATTCTGCCCGGTTCCAGAGGTCTACCATCCAACGCCGTAACTGCCTGGGGATGAGGAAGAGGTTGGGTATGGATTCCAAGTTCCTTAGCCAAGGATAGATCCAGGAAGTTGCCTGCGGCACCGGAATCGATCATGGCCTGGACCAGATGCTGGTGGCCTTCCCAGGACAGAGTGGCCGGAACCGCTAGAACAGCGTTAGTAGGAGGAGCTCCAATTTTCCCCATCACGGCCCTCCTGTAGCCGGGTGGGGATAAGCGTTTCCCGAGAGCTCGGAACAAGTGGAGCGAAAGTGGCCGGAAGCACCGCAGTAGAGGCAACGTCGCTCCCTCATGCGACGTTCCCTCTCGCTGGGAGAGAGCCTGGAACGACCCAACTGCATGTCCTCCGGGGAGTCATGGAGCTGTTCAGGGACCGGAGAAGCCCTGGATGCAGGAATATGAACTGGGGAAACAGATCTGCTCACATGAACCTGGGACTGAGGCGCTTTACGACGAGCCACCCTCCGCTCTCTCAGGCGATTGTCCAGGCGGATGGCCATCGCAATGAGGGACTCAAGATCAGCAGCTGGTTCTCGGATGGCTAACTCATCTTGAAGGGGCTCGGACAGCCCTCCCTGAAAGCAGACCATCAACGCCTCATTGTTCCATCCACTTCCTGCCGCGATGGTCCGAAACTCGATAGCGAAATCTGCTGTGCTGCGGGAGCCTTGACTGAGAGTAAGCAGGCGCTTGGAAGCTTCCCGACCACTGACTGGATAATCAAATACTCGCTTGAACTCTTCTTTAAAGGTCACGTAGGACTCACAACAGGCATCTTGGGATTGCCACACCGCGGAGGCCCAGGAGAGCGCCTTGTCTGAAAGAAGGGTAATTATGTAAGCAATCTTGGAGCGATCTGTAGGAAAGCTTGAGGGCTGGAGCTCGAAGGTCAGGGAACACTGGGTGAGAAACCCCTGGCAGGAATTTGGATCCCCAGCAAAGGACTTGGGAGGTGGTAATCGAGGCTCTGCAACTGAAGTAGGCCTGTTGCCACTCGGAGCTGAAGCAGAGGGAGGTGAAGTGCCCGGGAGCCGTTCAAAGAGCTGGCGGATGGAATCCAACACATCGGACAGGAGTTGAGAGTGTTTGGTCATTAGCTCCTCCTGATGGCTGAGAACGGCTTCATGGCGCTGGAATGATGGGAAATCACTGCCAACAGGTCCTTGGAGGTGATTGTTTCTGGGTCCATGTGTGACTCGGTTTTTCTGTCACGACCTGGGCTTGAACTCTCTGGTGTGATGGTTGAGAGATCTACCACTGAGCCACGGAAATTACTCCAGGAAATTAAGATTTAATAAAAAAATCTTTGCAAGGATAACTCAACAAAAGTTCTTCTCGGATTGAGGAATTACAACTTCAAAAACGATGGAAAACTTACATGTTAGGAACACTATTGTCTGATTGAGCTCTATTTCATCAACGAAAATAGTTCCAAACAAATCACAGATGAGCCACTGCGCATCTCCAAGCAAACACAGCTGTTTCGTTTGTGAATCAATCTTTGCTTGAACAAATCTAGTGAATCAACGATACGATATTTGCTGATACCTCAAAAAATTCTACAAATTCTACAATACGATTACGATTTGATTCCATACAGGAATATATTGATCGATATATTGATATATGATATTATATACTTGTTTAAATGCTATTTTAACTCACAAATGCAACCTAAATATATAAAATGAGCATGAATTGTCAACATTCATATATTTTGCCAAAGTATTGTTTACAGGATATATTTTATGAAGGATCTTGAAATGAACTTATTTTATTTTATTTGAAATGCAGTACTTGTGAGGTAACAACCAGGCGTCTTTCCAGTCTATTGACTCAATAAGAGAATCCCAGTAAAATTTACCTCTAGGAACATTATATTTTTTTTTCTGTAGAATTTGTCGAATATGCTTATTATTAAATTTTTTTGTTAAAAATACTAATTCCATTTAATGACAAATCAGGTTCTTTGGTGTCACTACTATAACCTAAATGGCATTTTATACGTTGAATTAAACCAGAAGGAATCGCTTTTAGGACAGCATTGTATTCTTTAAACGGTAAAGGGAAATTATGAGCTGACATAAATTGCTCATAAGTCAAAAAGTTAATTATAGTAAAGGTGGTCATGAGCAGGGACGGATTATGATGCACCGGTGCCCTGGGCACGGACTGATTATAGGCCCCCCCCAGTTGAAATTGTGCTAATTTTTTCTTAAATTCAAATAGTAATGGATTTTATCTACACTAAGTGAAAATAGCAGTATTTTTAGCGAATGTTATTTACACTAAGTGCAAATAGCTATAGATTATATTTACACTATGTTAAAATAGCAGGGTTTTCTGATATTTATACTACTTGTCGCAAAATAGTGGCAATTATCTGCACTTCAGTATTGGGGGTTGAACTTGCACTTCAGTATTGTATTACATTATAAAACAGTATGCAATAATAACATATTGAGTGTAAAGTTTTAATTATTTTAATTCAAATTATTAAATGGATGCCATTTTATTGATACAATAAAGCCCTCCCAACATCTACCCTAACCCTACCCGATACTTTATTTTAAACTTTTTGGTTATTTCTTGAATTTTTATTGACAATAAATGCTTTTACGATGTGATATGAGATTTGAAAAGGGAGAAAAAAAAGTTCGGCAACAGGCGGGTTCGAACCCCAGTCGATCACGTCAAAAAGCTTGCGCTTTACCATCTGCGCCACTAGAGATTACAATTCATAGCTATTTTTTATAATCTTGACAGACCCAATCACACATTGGTGGGCGGAGTTAGTGTAAATAGACACTCCGTTTACATTATCAATGAGCATTATCATTGGCAGAATTAAAGCAATCTCAAAAACTCCCATTAATCACTGAAGTTGCTTACATTGTCAAATTAACATCTTGCTTACATCGTATGCACTTTGTTGTTTCTGATGAGAGAAATCGTCAGAGAGCAGAATTCATTCAGGGAGCGCGCGCACTGAATAAAACACAGCTGTTTCAGCGATGACTCATCTGAACGCCTCTTATAGGTCATTGTACTCATAAACTCAACAGTTGAGCGAACGCAGATTTTAATTTAGCAGCTGATGATGTGCCGCACTGAATGATCTAATCACACCGGTGTGATCGTTTATTAAATATAAAAAATATTAGTCGGCTATTTTTTTGTCTTTTGGAAGCTGCATTCAAAATCCACTTGCCTCAAATATCTGAGGGGAAATCGCGGTCTGGGAGTAGCGGTATTTCGGCTGGGCCCCCCTCTGGTCCAGTGCCCTGGGCACGTGCGTTAATCCGTCCCTGGTCATGAGTAGTTTAAAAATATTTTAATATTATGTTAGTGCTGGTGCAAGATTATCTGTTCTCCTCTTTTCATCAGTCTTTTTAGTTTGTGCCTTTTTTTAGATAATGTTCGACTTTCTCCATAGAATTTTAAAGTGGCAGTTTCTCAATAGAATTCAATTAGATTGCATATTTTACCATCAGCTTGGTGATAGGAATGGTTCCGTTCAGTTCGTATGTGAGGTTAGCGCATATAAAAGCGCGATTCAAACAATTAATAAATAGCCTGATTCTAAGTTTCCATTAACCGTGGTATAAATATTGGGGGGGTTGAACTTGCTAGTTTTGGTTATTGGGGGGGTTACATCCCCCCCACAAACTACGCCCCTGCCTGAGAGTGACTTTGAACGAGAACGCACGTGTTGGCGGTAATGCATAAACGGACATTATGTGAACATGTGGACAGTGCCAAAATAAACGTGCCTATTTATACTACAGATATCGATTTTTACACGTGGCATCGATGCATCGTATCGTCAGACATCGTATCGATGTATTGATCCATATCGATGAATCGTTACACCCCTAATTTGCAGATGTAGCCTGCCCATAACACATGTAAAGTGCTAGTCTGCAGAATAGCTTATGTGAAAGTGACTTACCCCCAGTCAAATTTCCTCCATGGTTCAACCAGTTCTTTGGAAAAACACAGGTCATAACTATTAATATATAATATAATATATGTATGTAAAAAACAAAACAAAAATAAAACTCATGCCTGGATTTGGTAGTGGTGTCGAGTTTGAGCCTCCCATTTTGTTTTTACCACACTTTGGATATGTTTATGTTAGCTCTATCCTGGAACACAGTTGACTTGTGTCTCTCTTCAAGCAAGTGAAATCAGCTCCACACCAGAATCATTATATAGACTGGCTTTAGTTTCACTTTCGTTTTTGAGAGCTTGCATGCGTAATTAATAAACGAGGTAATCCATAGCAGGCAAATGTTCTGGATTTATGTACGATTTACGAACAAATAATTTTAGTGAACTGAAACAGTTCAGCAAATCAGATTTAAACCTCACTTCAGGACGCCCGACAGTAACTCATAAGCCGGTATAATGGCTCGTTTTGCATCTATGATCCTATGATGCCGGCTTTTACAAACTCATTCCTGATATTAGATAATAAAGAAGTTCATGGCATTTGATGATGGCCAGACATGTTTGGACAATAAGTATGTTTATTAAACGTTTCAAAATGTGAACAACATAAAATATCTTAAAACTGCAAACAAGCTGGAAAAATACTGAACTTATATTTTTATACACAGTTCCTTTCTATAATGAAATATAATGGGGTTCAGTGCCAATGTTATTTGTTCATACAAACATTCTTTAAAAAGCAGTGAAGAATTTTTTTTTTAATAATTTGGGATTAGATAATAACTTTTTTCTGCCAGAACCACTACGTCAGTTTTGCGTAACTAACATACAAGAAGCCATCGTGTGTCATGTGCCAAGAAAATAAAATTACACCCCCTAGATTTTGTTCTGGTTGGAGTAGCACTTTAATGGTATTTATAATAATAATAATAATAATAATAATATGAAAAATGAATACATTAATATAGTAAATGCAAATACATTTTCAGCTAGGAGCCTGCATTTTAACAGAACTTTTTCCTTTTCATCTCCTCAGACATCCTAATTTGCAATTGACCCATATGCCGCTGTTCTAGCCACTGTATTTATATTACTGTACTGGTCTGTGCCATATATACTTGGGAAATCACAGTAGACACTGGAATTGAGGTTCATTCAAATACTCATTTTGCAACAGTGAAGTTTATCTGCTGAAATAAGATGCACGTGCTGGTTAAAGCCAAAGACTAAGATACTCAGCTACATTCTGAATCCTGAATTTAAGTTTACATTCATGCAATTAGCAGGTGCTTTTATCCAAAGCATCTTACATTAGAGGAACATAATCAATTTGTCACACAGCCAACAATATTCAAGGCCAGATTTATTAGACAGCTAGACTGGGAAATGCAGTAATTACTGTATATGTGGTTTATGTTTAGCTATTAATATCCTTCAATCTTTCATCAGCAAGCTGAACAATCTGTTCAAGTGCCTTCAGTATCAGAACATCAATGTCATCATTTGTGTCGATCTCATCATGGTAGTTCTTCACTGGGAAGATGTTTGACAATGGCACCCCCACTTTAGCACTGCACAACTCCATCTGGACAGGAACAGAACGTGAGAAAATTAGACAATTATTAGACAAAATCAGATCAACATGGGCTATATGCAGTGGCAGAATATGAAAAAATAATTAAAGGGGCATGGTGGGGCGATAATAACAACAAATTATTATTAACAAAAAATAAGCTTTATTAAATGAACTATGGTTTATGAGCTGTTTTCCTTGTAGGGCTTGAAATGGCCCCACAATGTTAAAAGTTTTCGTTTTTTTAGGATTTTTTGTTTTTGTAGGTGGGGGCAATTCTGTTTCAATGAATGATTCATTGAATCCTTCGGTCAGACGATTCTTTCAAAATGGCTTTTGAAACAGAAAGTTGACTGTGTTTATGAATGTATCATTTAATAACTGGCTCACTGGACTCTGAGACGCACAACAGTTCTGCTCCGGCTTTGTTTGAACTATTTCATTTGCAAAACAAGAAAAAATATAAAATGTGTCTACAATGCAACTCGCTCAATTAAAGGAACACTCCACTTTTTTGGAAATAGGCTCATTTTCCAACTCCCCAAATGTTAAACAGTTGAGTTTTACCGTTTTTGAATCTATTCAGCAGATCTCCGGGTCTGGCGGTAGCACTTTTAGCGTAGCTTAGCATAGATCATTGAATCGGATTAGACCATTAGCAACGCACTCAAAAATTACTTTAGAGTTTCGATATTTTTCCTAAGCTTGACTCTTCAGTTGAAACTGATGGAAAATGAAAAGCTGCGATTTTCCAGACCGATATGGCTAGGAACTATATTCTCGTTCCGGCGTAATAATCAAGGAACTTTGCTGCCGTACCATGGGTGCAGCAGGTGCAGTGATATTACGCAGCACCTGAAAGTAGTCCCCAGATATATCATAACTAGTTACCAACTGGGGACTACTTTCAGGCGCTGCGTCATATCATTGCGCCTGCTGCACCCATGGTACGGCAGCAAATTTCCATGATGTCTTTGAAGATGAAGGGCTTTTCTTTCTCAATTTTAAAACGCAGACTGTTCTTTTTTTTTTCTTTTTGGTGATTATTGTATTATCAATTGTATTAAACATCTCCCCCTCTCAGTTTCTAATAAAGATCAGGCCACAGATGAAGCATTGTCTGGTCATTGTGTTACAGGTCCATTTAAGAACACTTTCCCCCGGTTTCACAGACAATGCTTAAGCCCAGTCCTAGACTAAAATGTAAATCTGAGCTGTTTCAACTTAATTAAACTTGCACTAACTGATCTTAAAACATGTTAGTGCATTTTTTTATCTTAAGATGCACACCAGTACAAATTTTTTCTAAGGCATGTTTATAAAAATTATTTATTTATTCCTGGTTTAGGCTAAACCCTGTCTATGAAACCGGGCCATAAGCGTACACTTTTTTTCAAAGTTCTTTTTATGGAAATTTAAAATAAAATACTTAACTGTAAGACAATGTGATGCTTTGTACTGTAATGTTTCAAATGTACTGTAATCTCTCATCGTATCACAGGTTAGTCTCTTCTCTGCTGCACATTCATGTGTTTTGGAAGAGGTGTGGTTTTCCAGAGTGATTACGTAGGGAAAGTGGGATCTTGCTTTCAAAGCTAACATGCTATTGCTAGCCTTTTCAAAACCACCTACCCTACCTTTAATACTGTATTTTTATGTTTAGTTTAGTTTATTTATTTGGATCGCCATTAGCTATGCTCTCAAGCATTGCTGGTCTTCCCGGTGTCCCCACAACACTGTAAGAAGTGGTCTAAACGCACACATCTAACAACAGACATCCTGACGCCGTATGGAATGGACATCTTTATCTCCTGGGACCAGAAAAACATATATTTTGGGTTTTTGAGAGCCCTTGTCACTTGGAGAAACTCCACATAAACCCTCCCTAACTGCTAACTCCATTAAGTTGCAGTAATTCATGAAAAATGTCTGGAAAAAGGTTTTACAGCCGTCTCGAACCAAAGACTTTTACGACCTTGCATATCAAGCACATTCCAGGAAAACGCGCCTTTTCTGTGCGTCCTCTATCTAACAAAGAGAAAGAGAGCCACACCCTGAAGGATTTTGTTTTAAAAGGGAACAAAAGTTATACTGGTTTCTGCTTTTGAAACAATACACTCGAAAAAAAACACTATAGACAATATAGTTTATACATATATTAAAGGATGTTTTTGTTTGTGACATTTCTAAGCTTGTTGTGTATTTTGAACTTATAGAAATTTGTTTCCAGAATGTATTCCTGATCACTAGTTGTGAATTATCACAGGTGCAATATGATTATGTAGAACTCAGGATCGTTTAATCAATGCATTTAACCAAGTAATATCCTTCGTATTCACATGTATTTTTGGCTATGCAAAGTTACGTGGTGTTTGGTGTCAAACGAATGCTAATTTCATGAATAATATTATGGTGAATGGAAATGATCTGTTTACATCAATGCGTGAATACAAGACAAATAGAAGTTTGCTGTTATAAGTTTTTATGTGATAAAATACTTGCGCAGATAATGTATGCAACACGAAACTGTGCAGGGGCGGGTCTCAGCCCACAGCTACACTTGCGATTGGATCAAATGCCCCGCAGGAAAGAATCCTATTGGACCAAGCGCCCGGAGGCGGATCCCAAATCGGCCCGTTAAAACGGATGTACAACCCTGAAAGAAGGGTTGGAGTTGAAAACTAAAAGGAGGTCCGTCTTGACCTGAACAAAGGACGGAATTCCCTTGAGGAAAGCGACTCTTTGAACCGAAAGAAACATGAACAGTAAGGCAAAACAACTTTCTCTTGAAACCTGTTGAACTGGTGTTTATCTTTTAAGAAGTAAAGATAAGGGTTCTTGCGTGTGATTTTCCCTCAGGCTGAAACGAGCAGTAAAACCTAAGAATTTCTCTTCAGATACAAAACAACTCGCTCCTATCTGAGTGTATGTTAAATCGTCTGTTTTGTGTTGTCTAGTCAGTAGTGTATTAGAATAGTGAATAAACTGTGATTTTATTAAGAAGTCTCTTGTCTGTACTATGTGATTTTGCATATCGTAATTATTTGCCAAAAAGATCGCGTTTTACCTAAGCTCATAAACCTGAGAACTAAGTTAACTAGTTGTTTATTCTGACCGTTGGCCGTGAGTAAAATAAACAAAATTGTTAAGAGATAACTTGCTGATATTAATGCTTGCTGGACAAGTCGTTAATAAGGTATAAGTTGGATGTTCTGATTAATATCCATGATCATTCCCTAAAAGCATAAATAATAAAATAAATATTTGTAGGATTCATTTCTTACATATGGTGGAGAAATTTCAGCTGGCATTAGTTTGATTTGAAAATTCATAGCATATTAATAATTTGTGTATTTTTCTATTTTTAACCGGAAAGAAATGGTTGATACACAGAGAGTCGAAGTTGGTTTCACTATTCTGTACACGTACTCGTGGCAATGTGTTTTTGAATGAAAGTGTTGTTTGTTGTTGTTTAAAATTAGAGTGAAACTGCAGTAAAATAAAAAGTGTCCGTGAGACATTGTAAGTCACTCATAGCGCAGAAAAAAAAGAGAAGGAGAGAACCTACGCGTGTTTCTTTTGTTATCTCTCATAAAGGCCTTCTTCATAGAGTAATAGAAAGTGCGTGTTCCACTTTCTATCCACCTATGGTTAAAATAAATCTCCCTGGCGAAAACATTAACTTAGCTACTTAATGCATTTTCTGCCACTTGTAACTCACTAAAGAGTGAATTCAGCGCGCGGCACTCAGAAGGAGGGGCCAGATCGCGTCTGTGAGGGGGTATTTTATAGCGCTGGTTTTGTTAAATAGTAGGATAAAAAAAAATCCACTGTTTGGTTTTTTTTTTTCTGTGAAGTCACGGGAAGTGACACAGAAATACAGCCCGCCGTGGTCAGACTGTTAGAATTGATAATTAATCTGTGGGTTCATTCGATTTGGTCTAAATAAGTTGAGATTGTTGTGCTATAAAGAAAAGAATCTGAATAGCGCTTGTGTGACCATTTTGTGTAAGCCTGAGACGCACCCACAGAACTGGGCGTCACCACGGCAACAGCCTGACTGGAGGTCATCAGAAGACTCTCGGAAATGTTGTAGTGCGCACGCGCAGCCGCGAGCGCCATTTTGAAGCTGTTTGTAAACAAATAGCATAGCACATAACTGAAGCTAGTAAGTAGCATTAGAGCTTAGCCAAAGCTGATAGCATTGAAGGCTAGCGAGTAGCACCTAGCATTTTGTAGTCAGTGGGTTCAATGCAATGTGTGTGTGTGTGTGTGTTACACAGTTAACCCTTTGTCTGCTGAACTCTAACTCACACTGAGTGTTCACGTCATTCCTCCCTCTCTTATGCATTATTCATGCTATCTCTCCTCCCTTTGAAAAGATTTTAACAAATACAGACGTCGATAAACTATTGTTAAGCAAGGCAGTTAATTTGTATAGGAATGAGGCATTTTATTCAGGATTGGTCTCCTCCCTTTGAAGTAAGACACAGTTAATATTAGACCTTAACTTCATTTACCTTGATGGAAAGATAATTAATTCAATTATAATTGTGCTCATGATTTTAGGATATCAGTGGGTGAATCGCTATGAAATATTTGAAACTGATAATTTAATTTCATCCCAGATGTTAAATTAAACTCATTTGAAAATAATTTCAGCTCCAGATTCCATATAGACTGATTGAGATAATTGTGTGTGCTCTGATAATTTAACAATAACATTAAGATCTTAATTATCAACTATCCATGTGTTTGATTTTCAGGCCCTGAAAAATTTAAATTTCCTTTTATAAATTGAGATGGTAAAGATTAATTTGTTCTGAAGGTTCTAATGACACAAGGAATTAGTAACCTGTCAAATTTAGGGATGTGGAAGTTGTAAATTAATTTCATAATTAATTACGAATTTGAAAATTCTAATTTAATTTAATAATGAATTACAGTTCCTGTTTCATATTGGTTTCAGTTGCAATTGTGCTTGTAATTTTAATGACAAACCTCATTAAGATCTTGATACTTAACTGCAACTAAGAGGATCATTATAATATTAGAATATTATAACAAAATAAATTATATCCCTCTGAAAATTTAATCTGAATCTATCCTATCAATTTTAATGATGACATCATGAAAAAATTAATTAGGAATCTCTATTTATAATTTGAAATTCTAAATTCAAATTGCAATTAAGTTTGTTCTGTCTACCTTATTCTCAATCCTTTAGTTACTTAATTAACACGGGAGTTAATTTTAAATATACTTTTGCGTAGGTCTAATAATCAATAGGGCTCTCCCTAGTGCTTGGTTGGTGAAGTGACATTGTTCACAGTGCGGGTTACAGCAAGTGAAGCCATCTGTCCTGACGTAACCTGGTGCAGGCTGGGGGGGGACCGAATATCTCTGTCCTAGGGTTGCAAGTGCAAGTCCGCAGCAGGCTTAGCAATCGGGTGTCGGAGGATGAGTCAACGGGTAACTGGGCGAAGGTGCGGACATACCACCTCGGCTGGCTATTGACTGAGGTACGTCGGACTTCGGGTCCGCGCTGACAGGATAGCTCCCGAGATTTAGCCCCGCACCTCTTCAGGCCAGCAGTCGATGACTCGCCTCACCCGTGTTCAGCCCGGTTGTGCCAAAAAGCCACAGCTGTTTGAGAGACTCACTGCGATTACGTGGGGACTGGGTGTTCGGTGGGCCCTTTACAGGAGCTCACCTGGTGCGTTTGAAGCAGAGGGCCTTGCTGCTGTACTCCACTGGACCGATTTAATTTCCCATCTTGCCTAGGACATAAGAACTTAAACTTCTAATTAGCCAAACTCCAAAAGAAAATTAGGTTGTTCTCAATACTTAGACCAGTATATTTTACCCTACTAAAATTAGCAAAGCCAAACCCTTAGGCGTATCGACTCAACAGCACCACCGTGCTGCCATACTTGTTATTAATCTTGATATTGGGAGTAAATCCTCACTCTTTCTCCCCTCTTTTCTCCCTGCCACTATCTTCTGATTTGACTACTGCTACTGGTTGCTGGGATTTTGCCTGAGGGAAAGCATAAGCAGAACTATAGCTATCGAACAGGTATTTGTGGAACTTGAGAACGGCGTTTCAAAATTGTTTTCATTTTACCTTCCTCTTTGTGAAATCCTACCCCACTAGGTTGAAGCAGGTCAACAAAAAGGTAGGCGTCAGCGAGATTTCCAACACACACGAGGAACACGCTAATGGGCGTTGCGGTGTCAATCTTGCCATTACGGGACCAGTGCCGTCATTGTTATTATTTTCCTTCACCCCGGAGAAAAATATTAGCAATCACAGACTTACAAAAATTTTTTTCCTTTCACAATCCTCTGACTAAGAAGCAACCTTCTGATATCAGACTTAACAAAAAAAAAAGGAAATCTAATATCAGAAAGAGATATTTTGTTTGTGTCCCTCTCCCTCACTTTGGCTTAGCTTAACCTTCGCCCTTGAAAAAAAAAAAAAAAAAAAGGAAGGGCTTTCTTTCACAAGAAAACGGTGAAGCATCCGATTATCACCCTGTTCCTCGCTCTGTTGGTATTTTTCCTTTTCTTTATCTGTTCTCTAGCTGTTCTACCTGTGTGTGTGTGTGTGTGTGTGTGTGTGTGTGTTCAAATTCTCCCCACAGAGGGCCCCCCCCCCCCAGAGGATCACAGTCACAGAGAACCACACTCACCTGTTCTAGTACACACCCAACACTAATACACACTCAACAGTGCATATCTACACCCCTTGTTTGTTGATTTGTTTTGTTTGGTTTCTTTTGTTTTGGTTTGTTTTGTTTTTCTCTTCAAGGTCTGTGTCAGTTGCGGTTGGAAACTTCCCTCACCCGTCAGAACATGTCTCGCGCAACAGAACATGTCGGTCACTGGGAGGATCTGGAAACATGGCTAAGTGCTGCAAACGACAGCCTCCTGCCTAAAGCCGCTGAAGCACTGAAACACCAGACACAGGACCAGCTGGATGAAAACATCACAAGTATCATGGCACAAGACCCAAGTCAAAGCTACAGTCACAAAGAATTAGCCAAGATCACTGGCTCCTTAAGCCACACACTCATCGCGACCCTCAAGTTGAGCGACAAGAACGCTGCACAGCTCCAGCAGGAGTTGACACGGGCACAACGGCGCATCGAGCAGCTACAACTGGAAGCTCAGGAACGACGGGAAGAACCTGATGAGGTGAGCCAAGGCGCTGAGGAGGAAATCAAAAGGCTAAAAGAAACCCTAGCAGCTACCAACAAAGAAATGCAACAAGTCAAGGCAGACTACGCTGATCGGTCCGAAAAGCTACAGTATGCGGAACAGCTGCTGGAGAAAGTAAAGGCCGACTTCAGGGACAAGAACGGCAGAATCAAAGCCCTTGAAGCTCACCTGGATGAGTCAAGAAATGAGGTTAGCCGTCTAACATATCAGCTAGACTATGTCAAAGAAGAAGCTGATAGTTTCCAAGAGGAACTCAAGCATGCTTATGAACTGCGCCGTGAGCCATCAAGGACACGAGACGCACCGACCTCACCCCTGCCAAGCGGGACTGGGTCACCTGTTCCTGGACTGACACGTGAGAAAAGGATGGAGCGCGTGGAACGGAAACCTTCACCACCTGCCTCTAGAGAACTTTACCTCACTCTACCTCAGCCAAAAGAATCTGCGGCAGCCAGCCACAGATCATCGCACGGCTTGGACCTAAAAGATCTCGACAAGCTCGCCAGGAACATTGGCAAATTCACTCCGAGTGTGCCAAATAGCCAAAATGTCCAAGCGTATCTCCAAGAGATCGATTTCCATCTGGAAATGTGACCTAACGTTACGGACAAAGATAGACTCTATTTGCTCCGAACGACATCCAGTTCTGAAGTTCGCAGCTTCCTGGACAGGCAGCCTGCTTACACAAAGACGGATTACCAACTGCTCCGAGAAGCCCTCATTAAAGAGTTATCCGACCCTGAGTCCGATCAAGGCCTAGTGGCTGCCCTGGAGACAAGACAAGGACGTCACGAACCTCCTCAAGCCTACTACAGCCGACTCAGACGAGCATACTTTGGAACTCGTAACGAACCTGACATGGAAGACGAACTAAACTTCAAAACTCTCTTCCTAAGGAACCTTCACCCCGGCGTAAGCCACCATCTTGGCGTTCTCGCATGTCCACGAACAATGACTGCTCAGCAGTTGCGAGACTTGGCGCAGAAAGCCTACGGCAAACAGAAGATGGCCTCGGAAAAGAGCGGCAAAAGCCCAGCAGTTCTTGACTTCAACACTAACAGTCAAGGCCTGGCTCTAGAGGGCGCCCAACGCCAAGACAGTGCCAAGCCGCCACCCACAGAGTGGAATGCACCCTCGTCCAACAAAGAACGAGACTCCTACGCCAGTACCAGATCTAAACAGAGGTATGAACGCTGGGATGGACCGCGTGGATGTCAACGTTCACCCGGACGGCATTGGGAAAAGACATGGGACAGGCCAAGGCCTCACGAGAGTCAATGGGAAAGATCGTGGAACCAGCCAAGCTCGTTTGGAAACTCAAGAGGAAAAAACTCATGGGAATCCAACGGAAACGCCAAGGGAAAACGACAAAGTCACCCTGGAGCGACTAGCCCAAGGAATCGACGAAAGAATTCACAAAGATTCCAAGCTGACCGAGCTCAAACTGAATCCACGCAAGAACAAAAGTCACCACCGAGTTTCGACTCACAAAAACTGATGGAAATGATGATGAAAGAATTCTTCCAACGGAAAGAGGAAGATCGGAGATGGGAAAAGAAAGAGAAACCAGATTCAGGCTGACTAGCGGCCGGACGAGAAGGCAGCGACCAGCTGGCCCAACCAGCCATGGAGAACAGCACTCCTTCATCTCACTCTCAGAGAACCGCAGTCACAATAACTAAAGACCAGGACCCTCTCCTATGCTCACTGCAGGAGCCTGAATCAAACACAGGCCCCCTTCGAGTCATGACTGCAATAGACGTTCAAGGCACATCAGTGTCCGACGCGGCACTAGCCCTATGGGCAGAGAACTCAGCCATCAGCCTGAAGCTATTCAGCACAGTGAAGCAAAGACATCAGAGCCTACCACATGTCGCTAAGCACAGCCGCTTCCCTCTCAGTCCCTGGTCGACAACCATGGCCACCTCCAAGATAATCTGCGCTCTGGACATACGATGGAACGATAGACATCTGAGTCACTACTTCCTCGTCATTCCAGATCTACCGCATGACATCTATATTGGAGCGGATATCATGATCCGGCTCAATGCTTACATTGATACTGTGAACGACATCATATGGGCTCCTCTGTCACCAACTGACAACTGCAGTCAACCTCAAGAACCTCCAATCTGGTCAAACCATGCCCGATGCATGCGCTATGATCACGGAACAAGAAGCCATAATACCTGCCTACAGCAAGAGTGTCAGCGTCCGCCTCAACATGCGACCTGGCCAAACTCTCAACAGTAAGCTAAGCTTCTTCCAACCTTCCAGGACCTGCCTGAAACTAGGACTGACCCTGGAAGCCACACCTCTCATCGAAGTGTCATCTCGCGCTGTGTATGTGTTATTCAACAACTGTACGGCCCAAGACATCCACGTTCCTAAAGCCAATCACCTGGGATGGCTCATCAGCCAGACATTCCATGACTTTGAACTGATGGTACCTGTCATAGGCCCTATACCAGCACATCTAATGCCAGACGAACACGAATACGACGACACCGTAATGTTCACAAAACCTCATGGAATCATTGCCATCACTTCCATTCTGCCGGTGTCCAGAGAAAGTGTCTGTCGATCAGAACTAACAGATGACACTCATCTCGCTGTCTATGCTGTCTCAACACAGCCTCCGACGGAATCACCTTGAGGGGTCCAACGCCCCTCAAATGACTTAACTGCAGAAGAACCCTACACCGGGTTCAACGCACAAATTCAGCAGATCCTGAGTGAGGCGGATGCCCTTCACAACGAAGTGGATCGCCAAGGACTCAAAGACATTCTGCACAAATACCGAGACTCTTTCGCAAAGGATTCTCTGGATTGTGGACTGACCAACATCCACACGGTGCGCATCCCGACAAACCCAAATGTGCCACCCACATTTGTGCGACAATACAAAATTCCAATAGCGTCATACGAGCCAGTGCAAGAAATTGTTGACTCCATGCTGGAAAAGGGGGTCATCCGGCCCTGTAACAGCACATACTCTGCCCCGATATGGCCAGTCCTAAAACCTAATGGCAAATGGCGGCCCACCATCGACTATCGCAAGTTGAATCAACAAGTACCGCTGTCACGATGGCCTATGACCCAATTGGATCAAGAAATCCCAAAAATCAAAGGCTCGATGATCCTGTCAACACTGGACGTCGCCTCCGGGTTCTGGACGATCCCTGTCCACCCCGATGACCAACACAAGCTAGCATTCACCTTTGGCAATCGACATTACACCTTCACACGGTGTCCCTTCGGCTATGCCAACTCACCAGCTGAATTCAACATCTTTCTAAACAAAGCATGCCCTGACGCCAGAGCTAGAGGCAACCTTGTTTATGTCGATGATATTTTGATGAAAAGCTCAAGTGTTCAAGATCACCTCAAGGAAATTGATCACGTCCTAAACCAGCTGACAACGGCAGGAGCCAAAATCGCCCTTCACAAAGGACAGTGGTGCAAAACCAATGTGAACTATGTCGGACTGCTTGTCGGAAGAAAGGGCATCGAGCCACAGTCTAACCGCACTCAAGCAATCCAAAGCATAAAAGCGCCGACTAACATCTCTGAGCTGCAAAGCTTTCTGGGAGTGTGCAATTACTCGCGACAGTTCATCGAAGACTACGCTGACACTAACCTCCCTCCTGAAAATGGATGAACCCTTCGTCTGGACGGAAGCCCAGGACACCGCGATGAGCCAGCTCAAACAGCGCCTGTGCTCTGCCCCGTGTCTAGCTTACCCAGACCCCGGAAAAGAATTCTACCTGGACGCTGGATTCTCCAATCATTGCCTCAGCGCAGGCCTATATCAGCTCCATGACAAAGACAAGCGAGTGGTCGCTTATGCCAGCAAAACGCTGCTTTCCCCAGAATGCAAGTACTCAGACTGCGAAAAAGCTTTACTTTGCACTGTGTGGGCTATCCAGCGTTTCTCGAATTACATCGGTGTACAAAAAGTCATCATCGAGACTTGTCACCAACCTGTCACCTTCCTCAACAGTCAACGCATCAGAGATGGCGTGGTGACCAACGCCCACCGCAACAATTCAACTTAGTCCTTCGCTCATCACAATATGCTCAAATAGCAGCCATCCTTATTACACTGCAAATGGCCGCATCCCACAACATCAAAGAACTCCTCCTCTGTACCGATTCAAACTACGCCCGTCTCAGCTTCACCTGCCATTTAGCTGGATGGAAACAGAATGGATTCAAGACAGCTAACAACAAGCCTGTCAAGCACCAGGAACTCTTCCAAGCAAGCAACGCCATTGTCACTAAACATGACATTATCGTTTATTGGAAAAGGGTTCGAGGTCATTCACGTCAACCAGGACAAGACAAAGACTTCAATGACCAAGCCGATGCCCTCGCCAAGGCAGGAGCATTACACGGAGAGTCTTGGACATTTCAATCCCTCCCACCCAACCCAACGGTGGCAGCCATAACCCACCGCCAGCACGCCACTGGCGTTCATACCCCCACGTCCTCCCTTGTTACCCTATCACCTCAGTTCGCTGCTGACGATCTGCTCACACTCCAAACAGCGGATCACACTCTGCGAACTATTGCGGCTCACATAGCCGATCCATTATCTCACCCTATTTCCACTTCCGACCTAACTGCTTCCTCTGAGCTCCGCACGCTCCACTCAATCAAGCACATGCTGCATCTGAGAGACGGTGTTCTCACATATGTCCCTGAGCCTCTCACTGCGCCAAAGCTCGTAGTGCCTCACGGCCAAAGGGGGATTTTGCTGACACACGCACACGATGCACCATGCGCTGGACACCACGATGCCAAGGCCACATACGAAACCCTCAAGCAAGTAGCATACTGGCCTGGCATGCAGCAGGACGTAGCGGAATACGTAAAAGGATGCCTGGTGTGTTGCCAGTTCCAACCGGCAAACCCAAACCACCGAGCCCCACTACAAAGAAAGGGAATGACTTTCCCATGGTCGGACCTCCAAATAGACTGGGTAGGACCCCTGCCACGGTCAACACGGGGTAACAAATACTTCCTCACCGTGGTCTGCGAATTCACAAAGTGGATAGAATGTCTCCCAGCTCCCAACGATACAGCAGAAACAACAGCCTGCCTGTTAATGGACCACATCTTCTCAAGATTTGGACTGCCTTTAAGGGTCAACTCTGACCGTGGAACACACTTTACTGCTGCAATCATGCAGGAAGTGTGGAAACTCCTGGGCATACAGGCCAAGCTCCATATAAGTTTCCAACCAATGTCCTCAACTCAAGTGGAACGGGCCAATCGGACAGTGGTAAGCATGTTAAAGAAGTATGTGTCCGCTAATCAAAAGGATTGGGATATCAAACTTCCGCTGGTGTTGACGGCCGCTCGAGCCACCCCTCACCGGTCCACCGGAATACCCCCGTTCACATTGATGACAGGGAGAAACATGACGCTACCGCTGCATCTGCTGTACCAACCCGGTGACCTGAACCTTGTCACCGCCTACACCACTCACCAGTACCTGGAAGAGTTTCATCAGCACCTGAGAGCGACTTTCGCCTTCGCGCAACAGCAACAGCAACTACAGCGAAGCGCAGAAGGTCGTAAAGCCTCCTACGACCAAAAGGCCTCTCACCATGAGCTCAGTGTCGGAGACAAAGTGTGGTACTACAGCTTTGCCCAACCAAAGCAGAACACTTCTCATCGCCTGTCAAAGAAGTTCTTACCTCGCTGGACAGGACCCCATGAGATAGTAGACCAGCTCTCACCTGTCGCCTACCGAATCAAAATCAGCCAAGGGCGCAGCGAGCCAATACTTCGATGGGTCCATCGAAACCAGATAAAGAGGCACCAGAGCTCCAGCCGACTGGCAAAGGGGGAAGATCAAACCCACTGACACAGACCGACACCCATACGCTCTACACCACACTTACATAACTTCTGTTGTTTAGGAAACATATAGCGTACACATACACTCTCTCCTCAGCTGCACTACTAGGACCAACCTCTAGTAGAGAGGAGTTACTCCACACGTGACACTCGTGTGCGGCCTCACCTCATTCGGTGTCCTTGTGTCTCTTTGTGTATCTCTTTTGTTTGTCGTGTCTCTTTTATGTTTTCCCGTTTTCCTTTTCTCAATCCAATTCCTCTTCTCCTCTAGTCCCCTCATCAGGAAACTCCCTTTACAGATTCCTTAAATCCAGGTCCCGAAATTGAGATTGACTCCCTTCACTAAAGTCGTTGTAACTCGTTGTGAGAACCGTCGTCAACTGATAGAGGCGATCCGCCCGATCATAATCGTTGTAGCTAATTGTGCCTTCTGTCTGCTCTATCACCAGGAAGATGCTCAGACTCGCCGCCTTGTTCCTCTGCATAATTGGGGTTATGCCCCAGCCAGAAGTTACTTCGCCCGGACCAACATCAGGGATAGTACTCCGTGTACAACCGGGACTCTTGATAACGAACTGTAGAACATACACCCGAAAGGTGTACGTCCGACTAGATCCCCGGGATGTTTTCAGAGCTCACTACACTCTCTCAGCTGCCCAAACCACTTGGGCCGGAGCCCGTTGGACTTGAGAAGTCCTTGCCCACGCCCAGGCAGATGTTAACTACATGCTGCACCAGTTACAGAAAATGACTGTAACCCAGGCTGAATTAAGTGGGTACAACCGGCGACCCAAACGATTTTTGGGCGCCCTGCTGGGGGCTGCTGCGGCTGTAGGAACTCTGTTTAACATCGGCATGAACACCGCTAATGCTGTTAATCTGGCCACCGTTAGGAGGCACGTGGGCGAAATTCAGGCTGAAATGCCCGAAATACGGCAACAGCTCCTAGTCCGGAGTCACGCCTTACAGACCTTCGGAAAATCACTGAACGGCACGATTACGATTGTAAATACCCATAGCACCCTTCTGAACCAAACTATAAAATCTATAAACAAACTATTTTCGGTCGTTCAAAACGATTTAGCCCAAACACAACTCCTAACTACCCTCATGACCGACATGCTACGTGAAGTAAGCTCCTCAGTTGATAACTTAGCCATGGGTAGGATTCCACACTATCTGATACCTCTTAGCCTTGTCCAGAACGTCCTAACTTCGGCCACCGCGGGCCCTGCTAGCCCCATCCAAACTCATCTCGCCTTTTCCCTAGGTAGCGCTATTCCCTTGTACGTAGACCCAGAAGCCGGCGACTTAGCCTTTCTCCTCAGTTTGCCCATTATCGATTCTAACAACATTTACCGGCTCAAAGATGTGGTGAATGTGGGATTTTGGCAAGGGAACACCTATGTCAAAATCCACACTCCTGAAGTCGTTGCGTATCACGATAACAATGAACAGTTGTATCTGGGCCCAAACCTAAAGATGTGTACGCTCACGAAGGACATTCACTTCCTTTGCCCGAGTAAGCCTTTTGTCCGCGATAATACTGAGGGCATCTGCGGCCTAGAAGCCATTAGGCCCGACACTAGCTGCCCCGCCGAAGCGACACCACGTTCTCAAGTTGAGGTAACGCAAGCCGAAATTATCGGAAACCGATGGCTGGTCAACACCCCAGCGCGAACGGCTACCCTCACATACGATCAACACGACACCGCCACATGCATTATCCTACCTAACCAAACTTTATGGATCACGGTCCCTAAGGGCTCGATCCTCCATATTGACGATTTGGCGTTGTACCACCTTACCGATGATGAGTATCAGGCTGAAATCGAAATCTCACCTTTCTTCAAACAGCACTCCTTCACCCTCGATCCAGAATTGGAAGAAAGGATCAGGGAGGAAGGAACACAGCTGATTGATTTAACTCCTGTTGATACAGCTTTAGATGCTATCGCTCGCCTTCCGCCCGCTGGCGCGCCAATTATTCGGTCTTGGTCTGCTGCTGACACAGCGCTTTGCATCTCTACTATTGTAGGATATGTTGTGACTTTGACCCTGGCCTTCCTCCTACACAAACGAGTGAACGCCGTTCAAGAGTCTTTCAACAAATGCACGTCAGGCGTCCCGCGCATTTTCCGACGTGATAAAACTGACCAAAAACCCCGAACCGGAGAACTCAACCAACCTGATTGAGATCACGCCTATACCGCCTCGTCAAACCCCGGACAACTAAACCAATCAAAATAACCCCACTTCCAATAACCCAGTTGTCTTCTCAAGTTTCTAACCTGTTCACTCCAAAATTACCCTGCACCAGGATTCAGTCAGTGATGGAGATGTTGTTTGTGCCGTGTGTGTGCCTGTTCTCCCTGCTTCTTGTTCCAGTGCCCGCCGACGTTCACAATGGGAACCTCACCGAGCAAAGGGGGATATGTAAGAAGTGGTTTTAAGTCTGAACGAACACATCTAACAACAGATACATCCTGACGCCGTATGGAATGGACATCTTTTTCTCCTGGGCCATAAAACCAGGATCTAACGAAGAAAATTCCCGTTTGGTCATTTTGAAAGAAAACAGAACTCATATTCCCGAATTCTAATTTACGCGGCGCCAGAGACTCCCCTGAATCTGACTCCATTGAGCGCAGTAATTCATGAAAAAATGTCTGGAAGAAGGTTTTACAGCGAACTAAAGACAACTCCCAACTTTCCAAGAGAAGTGACCTAACGACCTCGCAACTATCAGCACCTCCCAGGAATGCGCCGTCTGCTCCGCTACTAGACACAGGGCACAATGCTTTGCGCAAAGATTTTTTAAGGGACAAAAGTTATACTGGTTTCTGCTACTGAAACAAAATATACTCGAAAAAAAAGAAACACTATATACAATATATCTATACATGTATTAAGAATCTTTGTTTTTGTGACAGTTATAAGCTTGTTTTGTTATTATTGAAACTCATGGTATTGTTGTAATCATTCAATGCATAAAATTTACCTGATGACGAGATGTCAGTTCACATGCTCGCTGCGATATGTTTATTGAGAATTTAGGATCGTTTAATCAATGCCTTAACTACGAGATTGAATATAAAGGATATTTGTATTTTGGTGCATGTTAAACGGCTACTGTTTGGTTTCGTCAGAAAGCTAATCTCATGAAAATATTATGATGAATGAGATTGATCTGTTTTTCATCAGTGCATGATTACAATACGAATAGAAGTTTGCTTTTTATAAGTATCTGATGTGATAAAATAACTAAACAAAAGAAGGCATGCCCAACATGTATCTGTGCAGGGCGGGGCTCCGCCCCACAGAAACACTTGCGATTGGATCAAACGCCCCGCAGGAAAGAATCCGATTGGATCAAGCGCCCGGAGGCGGATCCCAAATTGGCCCGTTAAAACAGATGCACAACTGTGAAAAAAGGGGTTGGAGTTGAAAACTGAAAAGGAGGCTCACGCACGCCTCGCTCGTCTCTCGTTCTGCTCACGCTGCAAAGCGCTTCTGGCCTCTAACATCACGGCGGAGCCTTGCAACTGAGACCAAGACTCAGTTAAACTTCGAAAGAACTTTAACATCGGAAGCTAAAGACCTGAATCGACTTCCTGATAGCTTCATCGAGTCAGAACGAAGCCCTCCAACCACTGAAGAGTACCCTCGTGACACGACCTACCGAGCAGCCAATCCGCACGCGGTCCGTCTCGAACTGAACAAAGAACTGAATTCAACTGAGAGCAAAGAGACTCTTTGAACCGAAGGAAAGCCGAACTCAACCGAAAGCAAAAGGAACAGTAAGGCAAACAAATTTCTCTTGAATCTGTTGAACTGGTGTTTATCTTTTAAGAAGTAAAGATAAGGGTTCTTGCGTGTGATTTCCCTCAGGTTGAAACGAGCATTAAAACCTAAGACTCTCTCTTCAGATACAAAACAACTCGCTCCTATCTGTGTGTATGTTTAAATCGTCTGTTTTGTGTTGTCTAGTGTGGTAGTATGTTAGAATAGTGAATAAACTTTGATTTTATTAAGAAATCTCTTGTCTGTGCTGTGATTTTGCAAATCGTAATTATTTGCCAAAAAGATCGCGTTTTACCTAAGCTCATAAACCTGAGAACTAAGTTAACTAGTTGTTTATTTTGATCGTTGGCCGCGAGTAAAATAAACAAAATTGTTAAGAGATAACTTGCTGATATTAATGCTTGCTGGACAAGTCGTTAATAAGGTATAAGTTGGATGTTCTGATTAATATTCATTAATCATATGACCATCGACTCGTAAGAGTGATTCCCTAAAAGCTAAAATAAAATGATAATGTGGGATATTAATTAATATTCCTACAACATGTAGTGGTGCTCATGGAGAGCAGGCACACAGATGTTTGGAGCAGACACAGCGGCAGCCAGATTGTCCCGCACCTGTTCTCCTGCTCTTGCTTCAATGTTGTGTGGTTCAGGGGACATTATCATGGTCTTCCTCATCCTCTCTGTGCACTCAGGCGAGGACAGCCTCAATGTCCCTTTCCCATCCGTGATTAGATTCCAGTCTCACAGCAACATTGAGGGACGTGATGGACAGCAGAGACAGGTCAATATGGGCATGGTGGTCAGCTGTGAGATGGCCGTAGGACGTGGGTTCACCGCCTGTAAATACATAATTGCTAGAACAATAAGTTTGAATAAAGCTTTGTTTTATGTGTTGTTGACTTGTATATGCATGTTTTTATTGTGACTTACTTTTATTAATTCTTTTACAAATTTTTTCATGTTTCCTGTTGTTGTCAGTAAATAAAATATAATTATTTAATTAACTTATGCATTAATTCATTGCTTGAATTCAAATGGAGATATTGAGTATTCACTTTGACTGCATCTGTCTAGTGTATATTCATGCATAACTATGGCATATTATAAAAAATACATTTTGCATGTTTTACTAAAACAATTTTCAGTAAAAAAAAGAATTATGTATATATTTGGTCAGCATTTATCATTATTATTGTAGTGTTGGTAATAGCTAATGCATTCTGGGGTAATCATCTCTTTTTTAAGTAGTAATACTTGCATTTTTCCAGTTTAAAATAAACAGTCTTCTCCAAAGGCGAGATCTTCGAGCAGCTGCACTACATCGCCGTTATGGAGACATTGCAAACACTGCAAAGGCTGAGGAAAACAGTACTATGTGGGGTTGTCGAGTTACAGATGCTATGAGGTGTTAGTGCACCTCTCCCTTTTTATATTTTTTTATTTATTGCTGTTATGTCTATGACTTAATACATTATAGGCTGGTTCCGTTGTTGTTGCTGTTGTCTCTCGTTTCTTATTAGGATTGGTCCTGGATATGATGTGAGTGGTTGGACCGGAGAAGAGGCCTGGACTATAAATTCCCTGGCATTCCACTGGAGAGAGTTCTCTGCCTCTTCGATCGATTGCTCATGATTGTTTGCTGTGATACTGTGTCAGCTGGTGAATATGAGTGTGTTTTCTGTTCCAGCCGAGTGTTGCTTGCCCTTGTTGAACCTGTGTGAGCCTTACTTTTAGGACATTGATGTCTTGTTGACCATGTTTGTAACTTCTTAGCTGTTTTGGGGAAGCAGTAGGGGGTGAGTGCCTTGTTTCTTTTGTAGGCCAGTAGGCCGTTACTTTTTTCTCCTGTTTATTGGGCAGATGAGGAGATAGGGAATTTGATTGTATGTTTTGTTTCCTTTATTTTAATCTGTAGGGAAGGTAGTTCTTTTGTGGGGAAGTTAGTTTCAGTTTCTGTTTGTTTATTATTTTGGCATTAGCTCACCCCTGAAGATTTTGCTTCTGATTATTTTGTTTTCATATGTTTTGAATATTGTTTTTTGTGTATCTCAATCGAGAAAGACAGATACAATTGCATCAAAAACTACTAAGAGAACAAGGAAAGAAAAAAATAAAATGAGCAATTAAGATGATGTGGTTGTGTTATTTATGTTACACTCTGACCTAGACCAGGGATCGTAACGATTGCATACAAGACCAGGGGAAGATGATGGTATCTTTCACAATAAACAATCCTGATTATGAATAATGACAAAAAAAAGGAAAACATAAATATAATGGGTTTGCGTACATCAAAGTATGAGATTACATACACAGAAAGGTTTAACCTTGATATATTTGAATATTCATAAGATCATAATGCATTGTCGCTCGTATCTTTAACGTCGTAGGTCACATGACATCATCAACATGGCGGATGACATTCATACTCCACGAGATTTGGCTGAAGAGTACGTACTCTTTTAGCGCTCGTTAAGTAAGTACTTAATGAAATTAAGTACCTACTCATGGAGTAAGGGATTTCGAACGCAGCCATTGTTTCTCTGCGCAAAAGGCATCAATCTCCTTTGGCCTGATCTCAAGGGACCCTAAGAAAATGGAATGCTTGCATGTCTTTAACATCCCAAAGGTGCGCGCAATAATGTTTCTTGCCTTTGCATGATGTCTGTTGTAACAGGCGTCAACTGGGCCTGTTAATTAAAATTAATTTAGAAAATGTGTGATGTATTTAAAAGTCACAGAATTAACACTTTGAGTTGTGTCTAATGAGACAAAAAAAAGAGTGTTCTTACTTACGACAGGCTGGTGGTGTCTTCATTGTAACAGCATGCTGCAGGCATCGGTATCCACCATCTCCCAACAGACCGTTTCAATATGGTGGATAAAGAGCCTGCTGGTACAGTGGTGATCTGTGCAGCACCCATCGATGGCACCAGCAGCACAGAGGAAAGCCTCATGACCAGAAAAGCCTTTTTATATTACTTGCTGCGTCCCAATTCACATACTTGCATCCTAAATAGTATTCAAAATTAGAATAGGTGCACTGTAAAAAGGGATGGAGGAAGTGACACTCTGGTCTCAGTGGGAAATATATCTGTATGGTTGTGTGTGTGTGTGTGTGTGTGTATCTGTGTGTTGGTTTTTGTGGTTTATGAGGACCTGAATACGCACCAGCATTACAGAGACATTTGGGTTTATTATTTATAATTCTGACAGTGTAGATGCCTTTCTCTATGTCCCAGAAGCTCCCGCTTAAAGTTTCGCGCCATGTCCTTACATACCTGAAATTTTACTACACACAGTGTATCCTCTGAGCTCGAGAGTGCAGCCCGGAGCTGGTACTACACCTGCGTCATCGAAAATGTGCATATTTTACACTTGTGTAAGTTTGGAGGCCGCTGATTGGCTAATCGTGAAAACAAGATAGCACCGGTGGGCGGGGCTACATTCTGTATACTCTGTTCCAGTAGAACTGTCATTATTAATTTTTAAGCTGAAAACAAAAAACTTTGAATCCAATAGTTATTATTATTATTAAAGCAGAAACATCAAATGATGGCTGAAGTGAAAAGGAGAAGGCGAAAGCTCAAGCCAATGGAGGAGGCCATACAGTTTTCACTTCTACAGAAAGACAAAAATGGGCTCGATGGCAGATTCATCAGTGATTTTAAAGGTGAAGAGATCACATACGATTACGGTGATTCTGAGTGGCCATGGCGATGCACGGTATTGAAACCTCTACACTGTCAATTCTGATTTATTGGATTATAGTAAAGATTAAAAGTATTAAACTTCAGTTGTTACCCATGTTAATGTTAGTGACTTCTTATGCATTACATGCATGTTCATTCCAGTATGTCAGGTTGTGTGTGTTTACATCTGTATTACGAGGACCCTGTTTTATGAGGACCATCATAAGAACATGTTCCTGATGTTTGATTGAAGAATCTCAATGTGTCATTTGTTTGACAAAAGCCTGGTATTTTGAAGACCCTAGTTATTACCATGACATTGGGGCTGCATGGATGTGAAATATTAGGTTTAACACGGATCACAGCTCATTGTGGCCATATATGATTTCGAAAACTTTAGAATTGTTATCTTTAGATTAAGTATATTGTAATAGAATTTGGTAAAAAGTCAGTCCCCTTGTTTGAATTTGACTTTCAGGTAGAGGTCTGCATTCTCGCGGCTGTACCGCGGGACCCGACCAGATTTCTTGCGGCGCGGGATTAAATTCCCGAATACAACGTGGCAGCGGTCGGTAACTCTGGTGCAATTTGAACGGGAGCGGGCAGTCTAACAATATCCCGTTCCCGACGTCCTTTCAGTACAGCATATCTGCGCTTTATTCTCATTGACCACCAGTACAGCCTGCACTCGACTGACTCATGAACCAGTGCTTAGCTTTATTTGCGGGGTCTGTGCGCAGCATGTGCATAACGATGCTCAGAGCAGGCTAGCCTA
Organism: Barbus barbus; assembly: GCF_936440315.1. NCBI lineage: Eukaryota > Metazoa > Chordata > Actinopteri > Cypriniformes > Cyprinidae > Barbus > Barbus barbus. The sequence continues at coordinate 3,194,209 of NC_136731.1, read as the reverse complement.
CCATGTGAATATACGGGCCGCCGACAGAACAGACAGGTTTTCGATGAGTGACAGAGCAGAATAAGGATGGAGCAAAGTGTGGATGCGCTGTCCTTAAAGAACATTCTTCAACTCGGTTTTGTTTATATTTTGCTTAGCCTATAATTTTAAATGACAGATGTCGAATTTATTTATTTTCTTCTGCGACACTTTTCCTAGGCTGTGTTTACAGCAAGATGTTTAGTCGAATTTTGACAAGACCAATAAAATTATCGGACATTTTTGTACAACCTACATTTTTTTTCTCTCTGCGACACTTGTTCCTATTGTGTTGTAAATGTTAAACGAATTGTATTCTGACGAGATGAATAAAAATAAGGAATAATTTTCTTTTTACATATTTATTTTCTCTGTTTTTTTACTTTTTTTTTCTTACTGTGTTGGCAACAAAATTAACGAATTTTGTGTCTTAAGACACAAAATTCATTTAACATTTTGCTGTCAATAAAAGACTCTTGACAAGACGAATAAAATAACAAATACAATTTTGTCCAGACTACACTTATTTGTCAGCCTATCTCTCTTTCTTTCAGTAGAGGAAATTTAAATGTGTGATTCTGGAAACGAGATTTCAATTTAGCGGGAATGATCGGGTCAGGAAGAAAATTATTCTAAGCGGACAGCGGGTGAACAAAGAGTAAAAATATCGTAGGAACAGGTGGGTGCGGGATATTGTTGTGATAAACCAGACTGGGTTGGATCCATTTGCAACTTTTATTAAGATTGGTCAAACAGGCAGGGTCAATCACCAACAAACTGAGCAATAGAGGCGAGGCAGAGACAGAGTCGGGAAAACAGGCGGAAGGTCGAGGCAGGCTGCGAGAATCAAAAGTCCAATAGACAAATCCAAGTCGGGGCAGGCAGAGAACAATCAGCAACAATACACAGTCCAGGGTCGAGAGGTATAATACAAACACGGGTAATAACGCTCAGAAATGACAGCCGGGGCAAATCAAGACTTCGCAATGAGGTGCTGTGTGTGAATGGCTTTTATGTGTGTGTGTGTTAATGAGATGCAGGTGTGGAGAGCAATCAGTCCCAGGTATGAGGCATGATGGGAATTGTAGTCTGAGGTGGCGTGCAACAGTTAGTGTAGTGCAAGAGTTCATGTGGTGAGCGAATGACCTCTGGTGGTGAGTTAATGGAAGTTCATGGCCAGGATTCCTGACAGATATTAATAAACAGTCCCGCGCAGACCTCTACTTTCAGGCAGTAATACTACAGTATTGTGCAGTTTTATCATATTTTTGTCATATTATTTCATTATCATTTATTTATTTTACCTATTTATTTGCTTTAATTTAAATAACTTTCTCCAAGATTGCATATTTATTTAATTTATTCACAACTTATTTTCAAATGATAACTGAGAATTAGTGTCTAAAAAGAACCTAAAGAACTCTGAACAAGGCACAGCAGTTGTAAAGGTATCCAAGATGTTCTTGTAATAATTGTGTTAGTCCTTAAAGAGTAGAACAGATTACATTGTCTCTAGAAACAGATGTGAACATTGTTTGCTGCATTATTGTGGGTGTAAAAAGTGATTCTTGGTCACATGCTGTACATCTAACGCAGACACTGTCTCAAATCACCACCGTTTCTCTCATACACAGAAATGCTTAACCCTTGAATGCATGAATGTTTCACCAATCACTCTTACATATTCGGGTCTTTAGCGACCCGGACCTATATATCCAGCATGGATGGATCCTAAACTGCTGCAATAGCAAACAACTCTCTTGATATTTTAAGAACCACTACAGAAGAATAAAATAAAGCATATTTTGTTACCTTTTGAAACTTAGAAGGATTAAATTTGAGCAGATGATTGTACCATCGCCGTCATCGTCAGAGTGCACTTCCACAGTATATTCAGCATCTGGCTCATATTCACGGCCTCAAACATATTCACAAAACTACCATTTTCAGTGACTTCAAAATCAATAGTTTGATCACTGGCAGCTTATTCACCACATCCAGCATCAAATGCCAGTAACATTTATATTTAATTGCGTATATTAACGCTCTGCAGTAAAGCCATTTAAACCAATTAAATTTTTGCTGTTGATATTCGTTTGTTTTATGCCTGAGGTAATTATGAGTGAAACACCACATCATCGTGTATCAAACAGTGCCACCTCGAGGAAAAAAGATGCATTGCACATATTGAGTCATCAGATATGTAAATATAGTTGCTCAAAAATACTTACACATTTACATACCTCGGGTCTCTAGCGACCCTATACACTCTTTACAAAAAAATAATCAGAAAACAGGCATTCTTTTATTGTTTATAATGCATAGATTGAGGAATACTAAGAAAGTTGATGTCTAACTTTAAAAAATTAAAGAGGGAGAGGGTAGAGAATGATGAACTGGGTCGCTAAAGACCCGAGGTATGCATTTAAGGGTTAACCTAAGGGTGCTGTCCACATTTGTCTAGTTACCAATATCCCGGGAATAACAAGGATACTAATAGACCAAACTAACAACACACTGAGACTTCAGTCAAGTCAAGAATATGTTCTTATGGTGGTCCTCATGAAACAGGGTCCTCGTAACACAGGTTTTAACATACACACAACCTGACATACTGGGATGAACATGCATGTAATGTAATGCATAAAAAGTCATGAACATTATCTTGGGTAACACTTAAATATTGAAATATTGATTTGAAATGTTGTAATCTTGCTTATATTTTATCAATGTAATATACAAGTAAGATTATAAAGTAATTTTATATCTATGTTTTAAATCAGTATTTCATGCATATATTTATTATCTCAATCAATGTTACAAATGTCTAATTTAATATTTCTAGACTCTTAGTGAGGTTGAACCATCCGCTCTTCAAGTCCACACTCTGTCCCAGTCAGAAGTCAGAGATGTAGAGAAGGTATTGTGAATTTCTTTTTTGTTTTGTTTTTTGTGGTGAATTTGTTCTGGCCTCATCTGCCCTATTTTTCTTGGGTATGTCATTCATAACTCTTTTTTTTAATTATTTCTTGTATTCAGCAGACAGTGATCAGTCAGTGTTAATGGACTCAAGTACCTGTGCAAGGTAATTCATATCAAGATTCAGATCTTCTCTGCATGTATCACATGTGAATCCCTCATCGCCAACAGAGAGAGATAAACTGTACATGTGGCAAACAGAGCAAACAACAATAGCAGGAGAAGAAGCCATTACTCACCGTGACTGAAGAATGATTCGCTTACCACTGTTGTTTGATGAACCCGTGAAAAACAGAGCTGAAAAAAGAAAACAATAACAGCCGCGAATAGAAATGTGAATGTGAATGCACTGTTTGCCACATGTACAGTTTGTGTGAACAGGTGTGTGAACTACAAGTACGATGTCAGACACTGTAATATGCTCTGGTCCCCTGCTTACCGGGGTGATGAGATACATAGCAGATTGTAGTCACTCAATGGCTGGATGTCTAAGTGGTGCCTGCAGAATAACATAGGTTGTATAGACAATTGGAAGAGTTTTTGGGGTAGACCTGACCTGTTGAAAAGAGATGGTCTTCATCTCTCCTGGGGTGGTGCCGCTCTTCTCTCTAGAAATATGGCACATAGTCTTAGAATTCGTACTTGACTAACTGGGACCCAGGTCAGGAAGCAGACAGACTGGCTAAACCGACCGTCTGCTAGCCGCCTCACGTCACAGAAGTCAGTTTTTTTTTTAAGACCATAGAGACTCTTTTAAAAAGTGAACGATCAAATTAAATTAGTCTTTAGCCACTCAAACTCTCCTTCTCACCATGCATTAGGACGATATACACGTCCTCTTCCAGGTAGTTTCGTAACATTTTATGTTGATTGGAAATTCTTAACTATTGCCCTGATGGTGAAAATGGGAATTCTAGCTCTTTTAGTTTCATCTGACCATAGAAGCCAGTCCCATTTGAAGTTCCAGTCGTGTCTGACAACTGAATATGCTGGAGTTTGTTTTTGGATGAGCTAGGAGAATTTGTCTTGAAACCCTCCCAAACAACATGTGGTGATGTAGGTTGTCAGGGTTCTTTGTTTTTCCCCCGTCCTTCCTGAGTTTCCTTATTTGGTTATTTTCCTGTTCTTGTTAAGTTCCTTGATTACTCCTCACCCGTTTCTGTTCTCCCTGATTACGTTCTATGTGTTTATAAGTCCTGAGTCTTTGTCCGTTCTCTCGTCATTTTATGTTGTGTATATGTGCTTCTAAGTTGATTTATTAAAACGAAGAACATTTTCTCACCTGCTGTATCCTGCGTCCTTCCCGCAACACACACACCATGACAGTAGGGGCTGTTTGACAATTTTTTTGAAGGTTTTCTGACCCAGAGACTCAACTATTTTCTGCATTTCTCCAGCTGTGGTCCTTGGAGAGTCTTTAGCCACTCAAACTCTCCTCCTCACCGTGCATAGGACGATATACACGTCCTCTTCCAGGCAGTTTCGTAACATTTTATGTTGATTGGAAATTCTTAATTATTGCCCTGATGGTGGAAATGGGAAATTTCACTGCTCTAGCTCTTTTCTTAAAGTAAATTATCTTTTGCTGCACATCAGAAATATATTCTTTGGTTTTTCTCATTGTGATGGATGATTAAAGGAATTTTGGCTTTGTTTTCCCTCCTATTTATATTTCTGTGGAACAGGAAGCCATGGCTGGATAATTTCATGTTCATAATCACCCTGAAGTGCTTAAAATTGTGAATATGAAAGGGAACATACTTCAGAGATATTTTAGAATTTCTAGGGGTGCCAATAATTGTGTCCAATGTGTATTTGAGAAAAAAATGTATTTCATAATATTTTCCCCCATTTTAAATTCTTATTATCCAATGACAGGTTAGATTTTTGTGAATTTTTTTTAAATAAAAGATCAAAAGGATTAACAATGCAGATTAATTTTTACAGCCTTCTTTGGTCATATTTACCAAGGGTGCCGATATTTTTGGCCATTACTGTATGTATATGTACATATATATTTATGTTTCCTGAGTTACTTCTGAGTTTCTTGATCATTATATGACCGATTTTCTGCAGGTGTTCAGAAGATGCCCATTCATAAATTGCAATACCACTAGAGTATGTATTCTTCTGTACAGAGAGTGAGAGTGAGGCAGAAACTGAAAACCCACGGAGAGGGCAGAAAGTGGCATGGTCAAATGCTGAAATTACAACTGCAAGGAAACATTTTAAGGGTCATATAACTAAAGGAAAACTGGCCACATTGACTGAATGCCCGCAGTGTAAGACTGCTGAGGATCCTGTTTTGGCGAGACGCAGTGCACAGGACATATGGGATTAGCTTAAAAAGGAAAACTCAAAGTAAGTGATGTTACAGTACATCCCGTGTCTCTTTTGACGCAATTCTATTATATTATTGTTTTATTACAATTATTAAATTATTGTTTTATTACAATTAGTATTACATTATTATTGTTATTTTACATAATGAAAAACTGGTATGGCAGCAGTTCATACTAGTAGGGCCTTTCGCACTGCTTTAGTTCCAGAACTAAAAGTACAGTACTAAAGTACTGGGGCGATTTTGCGCTAACTATTTCCCAGTACCATTTAAAGGGTTGCATTTGCACCGACAGTGGGTACTAAGAAGTGACGTAAGCCGGTCGACAGCGATGTCATTTGTACACGGCGTTCAACAACGTAAACAAAGAAGAACAACATTAACAACAGGAGGATTGAGAATGCTGTGATCGGAGCTGTGTTTTTGTTGTGTCTCGCGGGTTTCACAATAATGGACATGGAATTTCGACATATACGTCAAGCGATTGAAATTTAAAACAATACAAAAAAAGTCCAAAAAGACTAATTCATACACATTTCAAAACTGTCGAGGATAAAATACACAAAAAAAGCCTTCAGCTTATTTCCATTTTGTGGTCCTCGGTATTTTAAAAATGGACGAACAAATCATAATTGGAGTGCAATCCACATAAAGTTCAGAAACCCACCACACAAACGTCAAAACATCAATAATAAAACAACCATTTTTTAACTTCCCTTCTAAAAAACACTATCAACTAGTATCTCTTGAATACACCCAGGTAATTTATTCCAAGCCACAGAGCTAGTATATAATTTTTTTTTTTCATTTCACTTTTAAACCTACAAGGATCTATATCATTATTACTCACCCTTGTAGATTGCCAGTGAACCTCTCTTACAAATACATCATATTCTAACAAATACTTTGGAACAAATACTTCAAAATTATTAAATATTTCTTTAATATCTTAAACACCATCACCAGTTTGAAAAAAGTTACCCTTTTTTCGACTTTTAAAAAACAAATTTTTCTATAATGTTCATCTCGCAAATGCGTCAGTGGATGTAATTTCAAAATAACCCAACACAACTTATTTTGAGCAGTCTGCAATTTATTTTTTAAATTTCTTTGAAATACCGCTATACCAAAAAACTGCAGCATAATCAAAGTGTGACTGCACTAAGCCAACATTTTTTAAATTTCTACATCTAAGAAAGTCATCTGTCTTGCTAAAAATGTTATTCGATTACAAATTTTTGAATGAGCTAAAGCAGCCATCTTTTCTCCTGTCAAATTACTGTCCAATACACAACCCAAATATTTTACTTCTCGTTTAGGTGTAATAATTTGATCTCCAACCTTTACCTCTAATCTTAAACATTTTTTTTAATTTAGCAGCTGAACCAAATAATACACCTTAATTCTTCCCCAAATGTAAAGACAATTTATTATGGCAAAACCATTTGGAGACCCCTTCAATCTCTCTACTTAATTCATTTTCAATATTTTTAAATCATTTATATATAATAAAACAGTAAAGGACCTAATACACTCCCTTGCGGAACCCTATATGAAATGGTCAAACAATCCGAGAACATCCCATTTAAATCTACTATTTGATACCTGTTTTCAGGGTAAGACTTAATCCATTTACAGGCCGTATAACTAAAACCCATTTAAATTTAAAAGCAGAATACTGTGATCGACTGTATCCAACGCTTTTTGCATATCTAACAGTACCATCTTACTTAACTTTCCTTTATCCATTTCTTTCCTTATGTAATCCGTTACATATTAAATTGTAGTCTCAGTGGAGTGTTTCCCCCTAAAACCAGATTGAAACTCATACAATATATTATGTTTAAGAACAGTCTTCAATCTGCTCAAAAATATATTTTCCATCACTTTTGATAATGCACTCAAAATTGACACCAGCCTATAAAATATTAGGTCACACTTTATATTAGGTGGCCTTAACTACTATGTACTTGCATCAGAAAATAAGTACAATGTACTTATTATACTGCAAAACACTTTTACTGCTATTGAGGTGGGATATGGGTAAGGTTAAGCACAGGTTTGGTGGTATGGGTAGGTTTAAGGGTCGGTTAAGATGCAAGGGATGGATCAACAGAGTAATTAAAAATGCAATTACAGAAATTAATTACAGATGTAACTACATATAGGTAGTTAAAAAAATATATAAGTACAATGTAAAAACATGTATGTACACTATAAGTGCATTGTATCAAATGATTAATTTAAATGTAAGTGCATAGTAGTTAAGGCCACCTAATATAAAGTGGGACCAAATATTACACTCAAACCTACTCCCTTTCTTAAAAAGGGGAATAACTCTTGTTTGTTTTAACTCATCAGGAATCTTACCTTGACAAATTGAAAGATTTATAATATGGGTAACCACTGGAGTAATAAAGTTGGCTAAATCTTTAAGAAACTTCACTGGAATATTATCTAACCCTGTTGCTTTACTACTTTTAAGATTTATTAATTTCTTAAAACATTACTTTCCTTTACTTTAGTAAACAAAAATCCTTATGAGGATTTTATGGGCATTACCCCATGTCCCCATTTTTCAAAAGGCTTATAAATCATACAGAGTGAGGTTTTTTATTATTATTATTTTATTTTTTGAGAAAGTAAAAATGCACAAAGCTTCCTGTAAAGGGTAGCATTAGGAGTAGAGTTGGTGTAGGGCGATAGCACATACAGTCTGTACAGTATAAAAAACCATTACGCCTATGGAATGTCCCCACAATTCACAAAAACAAACGAACGTGTGTGTGTGTGTTTTAATGGCAAAAGTAGAAAATATGAATTCTTTAGGGGGGGCTGGGGGGCACTGCCTCCCAGACAAGAGCCAATCATGATTTAGTCTGAGCTATGAATAACATAAAAAAAAATAAAGAATTCATAATTACTTGTTTTATTTGTATTATCTTATTTTAGTGGATAGAATAAGTATGTTTTAGTCTAAATTAATTTCAATTGTATTTTAAAAGGGTCATACAATGCTGTTTTAAAGATCATTATTTTGTGTATATGGTGTAAACAGAATATGTTGACATGCTTTAATGTTCAAAAAACACATAATTTTTTCAAATACTGTACTTTATAATAGTTCCTCTATGCCCCACCTCTCTCAAACGTTTTGAACAGTCAGTAGTAAAAACTTAAACTAATAACCAAACAGTAAAGGACCTAATACACTCCCTTGCGGAACCCTATATGAAATGGTCAAACAATCCGAGAACATCCCATTTAAATCTACTATTTGATACCTGTTTTCAGGGTAAGACTTAATCCATTTACAGGCCGTATAACTAAAACCCATTTAAATTTAAAAGCAGAATACTGACATGGCTGGGAGACATCAACACTACTGCGGTTACTGAATCCGCGCCTTATTTCTTTGCGTGCACATTTGGGCTGCATTACGCAAATATTTCCACATCGTGATGTAGACATGTGGGGGTGTGTTTTCATGAGGCATTTTAGCCCGGTCCTGATCAGCCTTCTCTTTTAGATAGAATTTAGGAGACTTTGAGCTTTGTAACTTTGCAGGTCTTTTACATGCACAAACAGCTACATAACACAGTAAAGAAAAGGAAAAATAGAAATTGCATCATATGACCCCTTTAAGCCCCATATCCCCACGACTCATGATTCTCAAATTGTCATGATATATAAAAGCACTCTATTTTCTTTATTTCCCTACTTTAGCAAGTTAACTGAAAAATTGATATTCGTCATTTTTTTTATATATAAACCTGCTAATAAAAAATGTGGTCATTGTTAATTTTAAATGCATTATTAATGTAGAATATATGTTAGATTATATAAATATATGAAAAGTAGAAGAACATATAAAAAAGTGCTTGTGGCTGGTCTACCAGTGGGTGCCCCCATGGGTGAAATTTCAACATTTTCCTATTGGCTAATTATTATTAGTAGCCATTTCCTGCTAAAAATAGTGTTAATATTACTAAATTTATAGGTAATTAATTGTGTGGTATATTTTACCTATTTTTATTTAGTTTGTCATAGCTGTTAAAATTAGGCATTCTTTACCCAAATATATAGGGTATAATCTACTCACACAAACTGAGTGCAAAATGTATCGAGTAGATTCTACAAGTTGTTTTTTACAGTGTATGCAGGGTGGTTTTACCCATGAGATATACTTTTTTTGTAATGATGCTTAGGGTCTTTTAGTCACGGTAATCTCTTTGAAGGGGATTATATTTTCTTGGCCAAAAAAAACACTCCTAATGCTAGCAGAGCTGCACCTCCAGTTGCTCCTATTAGTACTGCTGCTCCAATCTCAGCTGCTGCTGCTCCTCCTCCTGCTACTACTCCTGCTCCTACTCCTACTCCTACTGCAGCTCCTGTAGCACATTTTTTGTGTAGAAGAGCTTTCTGAGCCTCTGCATAGTCACGTTCAGTGTATCTGCTGTATTTATTCTTCACCCTCAGTGTGTTTATTTTTTTCAGAAGCTCAGTGACCTGAGATCGATCATAATCTTTATTATTAAACACATGATAACCTCCTGAACACTGATCAACTACTGACTGCAGTTTTTCACTCTTACTCAGATATCTCTCTATTGGCACCTTTAACGCATCTCCATGAGTAAAGAGCACTATTGTGTGTTTTAAGACGCTTGCTCCAAAATTCTCCTGGATCCATTTCACAGTTTCTTCTTTCTCCTTTGTGAAATGTTCACCCAGTTTGATCACCAGCAGAAACACATCAAGATTTGTACGTTGTAATTTCTTCTCTATTTCAGTTTGAGCATCTGTAATCTTCACATCTGTATCAGAGAGTCCTACAGTGTCAATCACAGTGACCGTTTGTCCGTTTATCTTTGTAGTTTCTGTTTTGCAGACTTTGGTCACAGATGAAAGAGAAAAATCTTCTTTGAATGGTTTTTTATGTCCACCTATGATGGTGTTTCCTGACGCACTCTTTCCTGATCCAGTCATTCCCAACAGCATAATGTTCACTTCCGACTCTGTAAGTAAAACAAACAGAGAGACATTGATATGGATGTATTGATGGATGAATAGATGAATAGATAAAATGATGGATTGCTCAATACTTACTTGGAGGATATTGTTTCATGCTGCTCTTCCGATTTGGTTCCTCTTCTCTATCATAAGGAAACACATTTATTTAATTAAAGGATAAAAAGTGACGAGATTAAATCTTATTTTAAATGGCTTTAAAAGGTTTAGAAAGAAGGAAATCCTAATAAAACATTTCTTTCTGGATCTCCATATCTGCTGATAAAGATATTTCTTGTTGCACTATTTCTCTAAAAGATGACACCTAGTATTGTTGAATGACCCAAAGATCATTATAAAAATGTAAAATGAATGCAAAATAATGCTAAAATGCAATACAATGGATATTTATTAATTTGTACTGGAATTTTTAAAAAGTAATGTTTTAATTTATTTCGATTTAAATTAATTGCTGACTGTCATTTGACAGACAACTTTCCAAATTCATTGAATATTTATAATTTTATCAAACAATGCAACTCAGCAATAAAGATTTGAAAAGCTGTTTTTGCGGGCATTTCCTTAAAAAATGAGAGTCAACCTTTAACTACCTACAGTGGACAAAACCACAGAATATCATTACTATAATGGCATAACCTGATTACAGAGACAGGCAAACACAGGAAAACATGGCATCCACGGAAAGAGAGGTTGTGTCCACACTGTGATCAAAACTAAACTCAGACAGCAGCACTTTCTGTAATAATGGACAAATTCTGGAAACGTTTTAACACAAAATAAAACATGCATCAAAAGTCTGAGTCTCTGTCAAACAATGAAAAGCTGCCCATCTTTCTGGGGGAATGTGCAGAGTACTGCAGCACAGTGTCTGTTGCTCTGCCTTATCATGTTATTAGGCAAGGCAAGTTTATTTATATAGCACATTTCATACACAGTGGTAATTCAAAGTGCTTTTAAATAAAATAAAGTGAAATAGACATTAAAATCAATAAAAACATGGAAATAAAAATAATAAAAACAAGGAATTTTAAAATGATATAGAAAATGATTTAAAATAAATTTAAAGAAAATTATTATATCTAAAATTTATTGCAGTCAGTTCGGACATATAGCACAGTGCTCATTCAACAAATGCACAGTTAAACAGATGAGTTTTGAGTCTTGATTTAAATGTGGCTAATGTTTTAGCACATCTGATCTCTTCTGGAAGCTGGTTCCAACTGCGGGCCGCATAATAGCTAAAAGCAGACTCCCCTTGTTTTGTGTGAACCCTTGGTATTTCTAACTGACTCGATCCTAATGATCTGAGTGGTCTGTTCGGTTTATATTCAGTGAGCATATCAGCAATATATTTAGGTCCTAGGCCATTGAGTGACTTATAAACGAGTAAAAGTACTTCCTAAATGTAACTGGAAGCCAGTGTAAGGACCTGAGGACTGGTGTGATATGCTCAGATTTCCTGGTTCTAGTCAGAATCCTGGCAGCAGCGTTCTGGATAAGCTGCAGTTGTCTAATGGTCTTCTTGGGAAGGCCGGTGAGGAGACCATTACAGTAATCCACCCTGCTGGGGATAAAGGCATGAACAAGTTTCTCCAAGTCTTGACTGGAAACAAAACATCTAATTCTTGCAATATTTTTGAGATGATAGTATGCTGATTTAGTTACTGCTTTGACATGACTACTGAAACTAAGGTCTGTCTCCAGAATCACCCCAAGATTTCTGACTTGATTTTTAGTTGTTTGACCCCTAGAGTCAAGGTATGCATTCACCTTGAGAACTTCATCTTTCTTTCCAAATGCAATGACTTCAGTTTTCTCCTTGTTTAACTGAAGAAAGTTCTGGCACATCCAACTGTTAATTTCATCAATGCATTGGCAGAGGGAGTCAATGGGGCTGTAGTCATTTGGAGATAAGGCTAGGTAAATCTGGGTATCATCAGCATAGCTGTGATAGGCAATTTGGTTCTTCCTCATTATCTGACTTAGTGGGAGCATATACAGGTTAAACAAGAGCGGTGCAAGAATTGAGCCTTGTGGGACTCCACATGTCATGGCCGTCCACTTAGACTTATGCTCTCCTATACTCACATAATAACCTCTCCCTTCTAAGTATGACCTGAACCATTTGAGTGCCATCCCAGAAAGCCCGACCCAGTTTTCCAGTCTCTCTAAAAGTATGTTATGATCGACAGTGTCAAACGCAGCACTAAGATCTAGTAGTACCAGCACTGATATTTTGCCAGAATCAGAATTGACGCGAATATCATTTATTATCTTAATGAGTGCTGTCTCTGTGCTGTGATGTGCTCGGAAACAGATTGAAAATTGTCCAGGTATCCATTTGACTTTAAGTAGTTGTTCAGCTGATTAAAAACTACCTTTTCAATAATCTTACCTATGAAAGGAAGATTTGATATGGGTCTATAGTTGCTCAACATGGTGTTATCAAGATTGCGCCTTTTCAGAAGGGGCTTAACAACTGCAGTTTTAAGGGAGTTTGGAAAAGTCCAAGAAAGAAGTGAGGCGTTCACCACTTCTAAGAGATCAGCTTCTAAACAGTTAAGCACATTTTTGAAAAAGGATGTGGGAAGTGTGTCAAGATAGCAGGTTGAAGATTTAAGGTGCTGTACTATTTCTTCCAAAATTTTGTTGTCAATGTCTTTAAAAACACACATAGTCACTTCTTTTTGAAATTGCGGTCGAATCTGTGTGACCTCTGCATAACTTGAGGATGTGCCAATCTCCTTTCTGATATTATTGATCTTCTCCGAAAAGAAGGAAGCAAACTCATTGCATTTGCTGTCGGAGAGCATTTCACTGGGAATCTGACTTGGGGGCTTTGTCAGTCTCTCAACAGTCGCAAAAAGAGTGTTGTTTAAGTTACTGTTTATAAGGTTTGAAAAGAAAGTCTGTCTAGCTGTGGCTAGTTCCACATTGAAAGCATGAAGGCTGTCTTTATAGATGCTATAGTGAATTTCGAGTTTCGTCTTCCGCCACATCCGCTCAGCTTTTCTGCATTGTCTTTTCATGTTCTGAACTGCTGTTGATTTTCTCCAAATTGATTTCTGTTTCCCCGTCTTCTTGCTGACCTTTATCGGGGCAATATCATCAATAACATTCTTAATTTTTGAGTTAAATGACTCCAGGAGAAGATCAACAGAGTCTGCAGAAATGCTTGGTGTTAATGATATTGCCTCCATAAATAACGCACTAGTGTTCTCGTTAATGCATCTCTTTCTGATAGAGACAGATCTAGATTCAGTGGTGACCGAGATCAATATATCAAAGAAAATACAGAAGTGATCAGATAGTGCTTCATCCTTAATTACAATGGATGAGATGTTTAGACCTCTACTGATGAGTAAATCTAGAGTGTCCACGATTGTGTGTGGGTCCGTGCACATGCTGACTCAGGTCAAAAGTGTTTAAAACAGTTATAATTTATTTTGTAGTTTTGATTTCTGCATTATCTATGTGAATATTAAAATCCCCTGCAATAGCAAAACAGTCAAACTCTGAGGAAATCATTGATAACAGTTCAGTGAAATCATCAACAAAGGCTGGAGAATATTTTGGAGGCCTGTAAATAATGATAAACAGGGTGCGTGGAGCACCTTTCAGCACAATACCTAGGTATTCAAAAGACAAATACTGACCAAATGACATTTGCTTGTACTGATAAACATCTTTAAACAGAGCAGCTACACCTCCACCTCTCCTAACAGTCCTGCAGACACTTATAAAATTAAAGTTAGGAGGGGCTGTTTCAGTGAGGACTGTTGAACTGCAGCCGTCTTCTAACCATGTTTCATTTAAAAACATAAAATCCAGGTTGTTTGTGGTTATTAAATCATTGATCAGAAATGATTTATTTTTAAGTGAGCGAATGTTTAAAAATGCTAACTTGATGGATTCTACAGCAATCTTAGATTGATGCATTATAGGCCGCAGGTTAGATGGGTCAGCCGTACGGCTTGAGAAGGCCTTAGACTTTCTATCGCGTGATAAAACAGAAATAGAGGAGGCTACAGGCACACTGGGTTCCCGCTTGTTCTGTAAACATTTGTGAATGTTGTGGCTAATATAGCGGGGACCCGACACATATCACTGAGAGCTGTTATCAGTTGTTTTTGGTTCACCTACACCAGATGGAGAGGGGTTTGGGCCCTGACGTTGTGGCAGCGGCCGGAGAGCTCTCGCAGGAGGAGGAGGGTGAGCTGGGCCTGCAGTCTTTGGTGGTTGTGGGGCCCGCCGTTTTTTAGTTGATATCTGGGGGCTTGCAGCGAAAGAGTGGGAGAGTTTGGTCCCAGCATACACCAGTTCCTCCATTTTCTGTGAGAAGCTTAGAAGTGGAGATTCTGGAGAGAGGGAAAGTGTGTCTGGTGAGCAGGGCTCTGGCTCTGGTGTTTCCGGTGGCTGTGAGATGCTGTTTTCCAGAAAGTCGTCCTTGGGTGCTGAGTCTTGGAGCTGTTGTAGTACGTCACAGTCTGCATGTGATGAGCTCTGTGGGCAGGGCTCAGCCGGGATGTCCATGAGCAGTGCTTGTTGTGGCTGCGTGGTGTTATCAGTATCCTTGTGGGATGTGTCAACCACATGTTGACTCAGAAGCTGACATGAATTTCTGTGGTCACTCATATACTGTCCAGGTGTGTGTGTGCCATTCAGGCCGAGTAGATTGGCACACACCGCTGAAGGATGACAGAGGGAGAAATAGATATTGTCCTTAAGTACTCTTGCACCGAGTCTGTTTGGGTGGAGGCCATCTAGTTTAAACAGTTGTCTGTGGCCCCAGAAAAGATTGAAGTTGTCGATGAAGTTGACTCCTTTTATACTGCAGGTCCTTTGTAGCCATGTATTCAGCCCAAGCAACCGTGAAAACATGTTAGTTCCCCTTGCTGGGAGTGGTCCACTGATGAATGACTGAACTTCAAGACTTTGAAGCGTTTCAAAGAGTTCACTGAAATCCTTCTTAAGGAGTTCTGACTGCTCCTTCCGAATATCATTCTTCCCCACATGGATGATGACTCGATTTGCAGTCTTGTGCTTCATCAGAATGTTCCGAAGTTCTTTGTTCACATCAGAGACATTTGCTTGAGGAAAGCAGTATGTAGTTGTAGTCCTGCTACTGATGTTTCTGATAATAGCATCACCCACTATCAGAGTCCTGGGCTCGGCTGCGCTCTGAGCTGAAAGCCGCTGTCTGCTCGACCTTGAGCGCCTGTTAGTAGCGATGTTAGCTGCTGGCTGATTCGATCCGTGTTTAGTCACATTTGCGGATTTCTCACCCACATTCATTAATGCTTCAAATCTGTTCTCAAGATGTAAAGGGGGTGGTAAGATACCAGTGTTTACAAGTCTTGTCATAGCCGTATCTGGGTTAGAGGATGCTACGGCAGCAATACGAGATACTCGTGATAATCTGATGTCTCGATTGCCTTTGGGTCTCGCTCCCTGTTTGTGCCATCGATTTGTCTGTCGATCTGTTTCGGCTTTTTCCTCTACACTTTGTATAAACATTTGAGATTCAGAGGACTCACCAGCTGTATGCTGAGGGGGTCCGTGATGACCGTCTGCTGTGTGTTCCGCCTGTTTTGGAAGTTCAGCAAGTAACTTTGTTTCAAGAACCGCAATCCTTTGTAGAAGTTTGTGGCAGTTCATGCAGCAGGTAGATTCCACGAGAGGCATTTTCTCTCGTCTGTTTGAATGTAGACAGCTGTGTTTTTCCGTCTCTGGAATGTAAACTGCTGGGAGAAAGTCTTAATTTTCCCCCCAAAAAATGTGTTGTCTGAGCACTGTGCTGATCTGCTGAAGTTAAAATCTTAGAGAGATCTGAGAAAAATGCAAAAATAGGGAGCAAAGCGCAGAGCAATAAGCAAGAGCGTCCGAACAGTAGCAAAGCCGGAAGTTAAATTGTTACTTTAATTTACTTTTTGTTACGGGGCTGACGAGACGTGAGACATGCGGATCCATATGCAAAGCTTTATTAAACAACATGGTCATAAAACAGGCAGGGTCAGGAGACAGCAAACAGGTATGGCAAGGGCAAGACAGAGCAATCCGTGGAGCAAGCGTGGGTCAACGATGAGCGAACAGTATCCAAAGGGACAAGGCAGAGAGAGAATCCAGAGTCGAGAGCAATAATCCAAACGGGGAGCGAACACAGTCCAAACGGCAAGGCGAAGGGTTAATCCAGGAAACACGGGCAGGGTCAGACACGGCAGGAAAACAAGGCAAGACTAGGACTAGAATAATGGCTCTGTAGAGTTGCTATCGCTATGCGAGTGATATACGCTAACAATACTCGGCCCTGAGCTAGAGCAAGTCCCAGGTTAAATAGTGTGTGTGATGGGGTGATCAGTGAATTCAGCTGTGTGATCAGTGTAATCAGCTGCGTGTCGTCAGTGCAATGGATTGTGGGTATTGCAGTCCAGAGAAGTGTGGTGTGAGAGTCAATGTGGTGAGTGAGTGACATCTGGTGGTGATTGTCCGGAAGAGCATGGACCAGATTCGTGACACTTTTACCTGTAATTTCATTTAATTTTTTCAGTTTTTTTTCTTCATGTTATATTGTTTTTCATCGTTTTAATTTTGCACACAGTAAATGCTTTTGCAATACAAATGTACAAATATTTGTCATGCTAAAAAAAAACTAAAACTGACACAGAGAGAAAATATTACTAAAGAAATCAACTTCACACACACACACACACACACACACACACACACAATTGCTTAATTACTTATTCCTTTCAAAAACACAGGAACAATTGCAAGATGAATTGAAAAAAAAAAAATCATCGAACATTAACTGGAGTGTGAAAATTATTTTATTATGCTGCAGTGTAACAAGACATTTGTCCCCTTTCCTTTTCCATACATTTAGTTGTGTTTTGGTGTATTTGCATGCTTTGTCAGCACTTTTTCTCTGTGGAATTGGGCTACTTTGGACAGTGTTTGATTAACAGTTGGTTAGTTTTTTTAGGCAGACCTGGCAACCTGCTCAGCAGACACGCTTCTTCCAGAAGGGAACGGAATCGACTGCTTCACCGGCACAACACATTAGATCAGGGGTGTCAAAGCCGTGCAGAGTTTCATTCCAACCCTGCTCTAACACTCATACCATGTGGTTTTCAAATAAACCTGAATGACTTGATTAGCTGGATAAGGTGTGTTTAATTAGGGTTGGAGCTAAACTCTGCAGCAGATTGGCCCTCCAGGGAAAGATTTGAGGAACCCTGATTTAGACTGTTATTTGAAAAAATAACTTATCAGTGACAATAATTCAGTTACATACATGTCTGAATGAAATTGTTAATAAAAAGTTAACAAAGAAATAAAATAATAGTGATCATTATTGTCAAAATGAGTATGGTTGAATTAAAATGGCCACATATTATGGAGCAAGTCACACCAAAATGTTCTTGTATGATATAATCCATAAGCAGTACATGTCAGAGCAACAACAGCAAGTATTATCTTTGTTACTCTCTTTCTCTGAGTCTTCTTGAACATCTCAATAGTGTAGTATTCTTCTCCATTTTCCTTTACGGTTGTCTTGATCTTCTCCAGGAGTTTAGTGACCTGATCTTGATTCTTCTCCACATTATTGAAAGCATGATATCTTCCCTCGTATTCATCCACTAATGTCTTCAGCTCTGGGTTTTCCAGTAGAAATTCATCCAATGGTTTGTTTAATTGATCAGCTCCAGTGAACAACAGAATGGTGAATCTCTTAGCATCTTCTCCAAAGTTCTTCTGAATCCATTTCACTGTTTTCTTCTCCTCGTCTGTGAATCTCCCGAGTTTGAGCACCATCAGAAACACATGGGGACCAGGAGCAGACATCTTCAGACTCTCCTCAATCTCAGCTTTGATGTGTTTTTCAGTCATGGATGTGTGAGACAGTCCAGGAGTGTCGATTAATGAGATTCTGTCTGATTGACCCACACTACATGTTTTTGTGTCTGATTGACCCACACTACATTTTTCTGTTAAAGACACAGGAAATTGAGCCACTTCAAACACATATCTGCCCAGTATAGTGTTTCCTGATGAACTCTTTCCTGATCCAGTTTTACCCACCAGAACAATCCTGAATTCAGTCACTGTGAAACAAAGATTAAGATGAACTTACCTTGTTTAAAGTATAACGTAGAACAAGTGTTCTGTAAATCAGTGTTTCAGAATGCAAGTTTATGATAAACCCCCTCATCTATAAACAAGCTGCACTTAATTTTTTTTTGTTTTCCTTAATGACTTTTGTGTACATAATGTATTCAAGATGCAAGAAGAGTAATTTAGTACTTTTTATTTGAATACACCACTTGATATTTTGAAACGGTAAATATATGTATTTTTTTCATGAAAATGAATAATAAAGTTGAAAACCAACATAAATGATAGGATTATGTTTGTAAGATCTTGACACATTAAAGGTGAATTTGAAAAGATTTGTCCTTTTTATCATCTTGAATATCAACATTTTTCTCCATGATTTATTATCCCCGCTGGTGTCAATCATGTTCCCAGAATGTAACAATCAGTGAATCAAGCCACTACATGATTTTGTCAGCATCAAGCAGCCAACATCACCTGATCACATTTTCTCCTGGCTTTCTTTGCTATAATAATCTGCTTTTTAAACACAGAATTACAGCAGCCAGAGAAAAATTAATTAAAAACCCAACTAAACTAAGCCCAACTAAAGCGAACACTGATCGCCAAAACGGTGACTTCTAATGAAATTACACCAACATCTAAACCTCGGTTAATTCTCAGTAAGAACTTTTGTCAAACTGGTTAGTAATGCTTGAAGCTGATGATGCTGTTTGTGGAGTTGTTTTATCCTCTCAAGAATGTCTTTTATTTCAGTTCATTTTATCTAAGGTTGTGACTGGAAGTCAGCTGTAATTGTGCTTCTTTCCTCTCTCTTTTTTCTGTTTCTGTTCGTCTCTTCTCTTTTTTCTGTTTGTGTTTCTGTTCGTCTCTTCTCTTTTTTTGTGTTTCTGTTCGTCTCTTCTCTTTTCTGTTTGTGTTTGTTCGTCTCTTCCCTTTTTTCTGTTTGTTTCTGTTCGTCTCTTCTCTTTTTTCTGTTTGTTTCTGTTCGTCTTTTCTCTTTTTTCTGTTTGTTTCTGTTGGTCTCTTCCCTTTTTTCTGTTTCTCTTTTCTTGCTTGTTAACATTCTCATTAAGTTCAACTCTGCTTCAGTGTTACTTTAACACACTGTGGAGTGGGACTAAATACACACAAAGCAGTGTTAATCCTGCAGTGTAAGGTCCTCCAAATAACGTCCCCCCAACCCTTTAAAGAACTCCACATCATGACCATCTCGGAACGTTCTGGGAACGTCTTTGATACCAGCTGGGATGTTCTGAGAACGTTCTGGGAACATTAAATTTCTAACGGGGTTATACAGTATATGAGCATGTATGTAAATACCTATCCATCTTTCTAAATATTAAGAAAGAAATCTTTAATATCAACAGTCAAGAAGCCTTTACAGTTCTAAACATCAATGGGCTTGAACAGTATTTCCCAAAGTGATTATTTGTATTATTATTTTTGCCTCAAAATGTATATATGTTATAACTATTACAAAATGAGTATCACTATTAATTAATATAATCATTAGAAATACATTCATTAATCTATATATTGTAATTCACAATTATATTTTAAGCATGTGATGATAATAAAGACGGCTTTAGTTTTATGAAAATCTAAAATAGTTACACAAGGAGTCACGTTTAAGCACTTTCATTAAGCATGAATAAAAAACTTACTTGATGATGATTTGGTTATAAATTTCTGTTAATCTCTGACCAGTTGTCTGACCGTGATGTGCTGCTCACTGATGAGGAGAGGCTGTGCATGTGTGTATATATACTGTATATCAGTCTAAAATAGATACATTTTCCCCTCCCTCTCATTTATAATGCAAACATGCCCAATGCAAATGAAACTGTGTTTCTTGTAAACGGAGGCTGTTCTTGCAAGTCAGTGTGATAGAGTTAATTCCCTAGAGGAGCCACAGCAAAACAAAGCTTTATGCAGTAGTATGGTGTCACAGGGCCGAGGGCAATATTATTTGAAGGTCTATACTCTGTTCTGTCAGAATTTTAAATGAATTCATTTATTTATTTGGATGAACAGTTTAATTAGGATTTTGTAATTTCTTATACAACATCTCTATTATATCAACAGAAATTATACTGATTACATTACAATACATTTAAACTAAAAGCACTTTTTTTTTTTGATAATTGTTCTTTTTTACTCAGTTTTTCTGTCAAAGACTGCCATTCATGATTGGTTCTAACACACTTGCCCCTGGTTTCACACACAAGGCTTCAGCTAGTCCCAGACTAAAAAACATGTTTGAGCTGTCTCAACTGAAAATATCTTGTTCTGACATATTGTCACGTATCTGGTCTGTGGACTTCCGTTTACTCACCACCAGAGGTCACTCCTCCATCAAACTGACTCTTGCACTTCACCCACGAACTACAATTCCCATCATCCATTGCACTGACGACACACAGCTGTCACCAATCTCACATTACTCTGATCACACAGCTGACTGCACTGATTTATAACGCTTTATAAGCCTTGAACTTCCTCTCTGTCTTGGCCGGGTATTGTTATGCGTATAATACTCTAATGCTAATAATACTTCTAATACAGCTTCTAATACTGTAATGTTTTCTTCTAAGGCATTTTTTAAAAAAGTTGCTTAAATATGGACACTTTACACTATGGACACTTACACTTTACACTATGTGCACTATGGACACTTACACACACTGCTGCGCGTGCACAATCTCACAAAAGACTCAGCAATATATGTATGTTTACATGCTCATGCACTACAAATCATCCTGCACTGTTCCCCAACCAGCTGCTGACTCAAATGTCTCTCTTTGCACATGTACAGTATTTGTGAAGCATTCGTATAGTTTGTATTTTTTATCTTCTATTTTTTAGTTTGTATAGGGTAATATTTATGTGAAGCATTCGTATAGTTGTATTTTTTATCCTTTATTCTTTTAGTTTGTATAGGGTAAATACTTATATATAGTATACTTATAGTTAAATCTGTTAGTTGTGTATAGGTTTATAGTGCTTTTTACTTAATTGTTGTATGTCTGTATTTATGTAGCACCGTGGTCCTGCGAGACACGACATTTCGTTCCACTGTATGTCCCCACATGTAGCGGAATGACAATAAAGCTCAACTTGAACTTGAATTTGAAATATCTTAATTTATCTAAGGCCTAGTCCTGGCTTAAGCTAAGCCTCGTTTGTGAAACTGGGCCTTGAATATAAGCTGCACCCCGACAAAATCATAACAGATCATAAAATTTTCTAATCCAAAAAACGCAACCCAAAATACCCCTTAAACTCATTAAAAATCAGTATATCTTAACAATTTTGATATTTATATTATGCCCTTGGCCAAAGGTCACAATAACTGTTAATAATAGCTTCTTAGCCTGAACTATAGGTAACGCAGGGTCTAGGCAAATGTTTAGACTTGAAAAGTTCACAACACAAGATAAGGATTCTTATAAATTAAACAGTTTATTTGCTAACTTTTATTCTACAATACATGAACTAAACCTATTGTTATTGTGTTTGCATTAAGTTCCCAAAGTTCTAATACTCGTTTTCCAATAATTCTTTAACTTCAACCTGAGGAAGTCACAAGCAGAGAACTTTACTATCTTTACTTTTAAAGATTAATTCGACCAGCTCAGCAGGATATGGAGATTTGTTTGTTTACTTGCATTCAAGTTGAAGTGACCGCGGACCTGTTGTTTTCCTCGGGTGGTTGAGGGAACCCCGCGACTGATTGGTTGCTGATGCGGTCGTTGCGTGACGTCACTCTGGGGAATCCCTCTGGTGATTGCCGGTTGCCTGGTTCCTTGAGAGAGACAACACTTGAAGTTCTTCTCTGAGTTTCGCGTGGCTTCAGGCTTTGAAGGTTTCTTCCGTAGGAAGTTTGAGTTTTGGATGACTCGCTTGAGGTTGCAGCATGTGAGCGCAAGTGTTTGCGCGATCAAATGACGGCGAAAGAGCAAAGAATACATTCGGACATTGGGGTTTTGACAGAGCTGAGTTTGTCCATCCCATGGCGATTGTCCCAATCAAATTGTCCCTGCAGGGCGGAGCCCTGTACGGTTCCTTTTCCGTGCATACATTATATGCTAGTCAATTTATCACATGGATAAATTATCCTAGCAGATTTCTATAACGTGCTGTAATCATGCGTATGATGCTGAAGGTCAACATTTCGTCCACACCAAATTAATGCTAATAAAAGAAACTTTAATCCAACATCAAAGATGAAGTATTTGGCATACACAGAGTACATATACTAACTTCATACCACTAGTTAAATGGCTGAAGATGTTCCAGAACTACATGCTAGTCATTAATGTGAATGGAGATTCCTGGCCAGAAGCCAGAAAACGGCCCTTGCTTCTTTATTGCCTTGGAATGGGAGGCCAAACTGTTTTACACATTTCCCAACACCGGTGACACATTAGCAGACGCTATTAAAGCTCTGGAAGAACACTTCATTCCAAAAAGAAATGTCATCGTGGAAAGACATGCTTTCAGGAAACGAGTAGGCTACAAGGGATGGATGAAACAGTACTACAATCCATTGTTGCACTAAGACAGTTGGCTACAACTTGTGAATTTGCAGAAACTTTAGATGATATGCTGCATGACCAACCAGTTGAAAACGTTGCCAACCTTCACATTCGGGAAAGACTATTAGTGGAAGCGAAACTGACACTGGAAACTGCAATTACTATTACAGCTGGAGGCCGCTGATGCACAGGCAAAAGCAATGGCTTCAAGTACCTCCGCTCCAGTACAAGCCGTGCAATCTACTCCTGCATCAGGATGACAGCGTCCTAAAGCCGATGTCAAAGTAAGTACCTCATCTAAAACTCCTGCTGTCAGCTCAAACATGTTTCCGTTGTGGCTCTGATGGACATCTAGCGAATGCATGAAATTGCCCTGCTGCTTCTGCTAAATGTAGAAATTGCAATAAGACTGGACATTTTGCACGAGTCTGCCGTTCTGCCACTACTCGTTCAGTACATTCAGTTGACTTACCTGAAGTCTGTGATGCTACACCTGCTGCGACACCTGTGTCTCTACAGCTCACAGTGGACTCTGGTTCATTAGTGTTGATACTGCCAAAACAATGGTATGAACAGCATTTCCGTACTATGCCATTACAAGCTAAATTGTTGGGTGTTCGGTGCCTTGCTCAAGGGCACCTCTGTCGTGTTATTGAGGGTGGAGAAGAGCGCTGGTTATTCACTCCCCCCACCTACAATCCCTGCTGGACCTGAGACTCGAACTCGCAACCTTTGGGTTATGCAGGGATGTGATTTTTACAGATATGGATTTCCGCATTTTCCGACCTCTGAGGTACGAGCCATGTGATTCGCTATTTTTGCATTTTGTTAATGCATGATTATTGAAATCACGCAAATTGCCTTAAGCTATTACCTAAAATAAACTGTGAAAAGATTGTTTTCTAAAACATCACAGACTGAATGGTCCTGAGAGCGCTGCATGAGCCCACGGCATCATCTGCAGGACCGTTAAAAGCGTTCAAATGATTCAAAGTGCCAAACGCGAGTAGATTCAGCGCTGAAACGTGTTACTCGACCCGGTGACTTTTTATGAATGGCTGTGAGAATTTGAGGATTGCTAGTGCTGTCATAAAATTTGCAACGGTTGTGATGCAATTATATAATAGGATGTTGTCTGACGCGCTACATGTCTGCTGTTACAGTACTGTTTTTAGTTTCAATTCACTGTTAGTGCTAGCTTGGGGCGTGGTCAGATTTTCCTTCTTTTTGTCTCTAGCTGATCACATGCCTGGCTACGAGTCCGTCTCTCTAACCATCTCTCTAGGCCACGAGTTCAGTGTGCAGACTAATTTCATGTTCAGAGGTAGTACCTGGAGAATTGTGTGAATCGCTGGTTCCTATTGCACATGAGGGCCATCAGGGAACGAAGCAACGTCTGCGTGAGATCTATTGGTAGCCAAAAATGGATACGCTTGTGGAAGAAAATGTCACAACCTGTCAGTTATGCTCTTCACTGGATAAAACTGCAAAAGCCTCTGTGGTGCTGTTCCAACCTGTTGCTTTACTGCAACTACTGTTGGGAAAAACTGGCGATCAACATTGTGGGACCTTTCGAGACTGCGGCCAATACGCTCTGACACTCACTGAATATTATAGTAAATGGCTGGAGCTAGCATTTACTACGTC
This sequence comes from Barbus barbus, assembly GCF_936440315.1. Taxonomy (NCBI): domain Eukaryota; kingdom Metazoa; phylum Chordata; class Actinopteri; order Cypriniformes; family Cyprinidae; genus Barbus; species Barbus barbus. Next base: position 3,169,537 of record NC_136731.1, on the reverse strand, counting down.
TGTCGAAACAAACAGGTGACCGCGTTCCTTATCTCTGTCGGTGTATCTTCCTGCTTCAAATAGAGCTATCGAACAATTTCATGGAGTGCTTAACCCCCTGGGGTCGAAGCCCACACCAGTCTCGTATTTTCTTTATGACCGCGAAAAGAACTAAAAATACCCCATGAGTTTTGATCGTACAGATAAGAATAAGGTATCATTTGAAACTGCAAAGGGTCTACTTTTATTTGTGATTTTAAAAAATAAAGAAAATAAACAGGGTGCATTCTCTGTTTACAGATACGGAAATAAAACAACATGAATTTCTGCGAATACTCGCCTCAAATACATGAGAAATATATGTATAGAAAGCTTGAAATGTCTACTTTTAAATGAAGTAAGTCACATCCAAAACAAATATTCTCTGTTAAAGTAATTCAAATGAAACCAACGCGATGTCCAGTTTTCCTGTCTCAACTCATTGGGTCTCATTTTTCAATCTAACGTAGAAACGAGCACAGATCCGAGCGCACAAATCAACTTACGACAGAGCTCACGTGTGATTTATGAAACATTCGTATGCCGCCAATCCCATCGTACGAAAGATCGCACATTGATAAATGTGGCGGCTGAAAACAATCATCATTTGAATATTAAGCCCCTAAAAACACCCCGGATTAGAAGCCTCGCCCCTAGAGTTTACGACACGGAGAAACATAACCCGGCCAAAAAGAGGAAGTAATCTCTTGAAAGAGAAATTGATCTTACTCCAAAAACACCCGTTAACCTTATAATTGCAAACAATGACATTAATTTATAAATGTATATTAAATACCAGTAAATAATGAAAAATGTATAAACAAACACTATATAGATTTAGTTCTCCTTAATCCACAACAAACCCTTTAAATTTAACAGTATTACAAAACAAGAATGAAAAAATTAATAGCTATAAAATTGTATATTAAACTATGAAGTAAAACACAAATGAGGCTATAGTGGCATTCATTATAAACCGAATACAAAGTCAAGCTAAAATTAATTTATAGCGAAACTAAATGGCATTGGGCTCACAAGCCTCTCTCATTTGACATCCAAATGTTTCCATTTTTGCCATGTAACATTTGGTTGCTACACTATTATCTATGATGTAAACAAGGCTTTGTACTTCACTTTTGTTCCAATATCCACGTAAAATATCACCCTTCACGTGTGCAATGATGCAATGATTTGTTTCAGCGCTGTGCGCTGATTTTACAGTGGACCTTGTAAATTGTGCAGTGTAACTTGTATGTTTGGTTGACTGCATTTTAGTTTGATTAATGGCTGAAATGTCAAGTTAGTAACGCTGAAATGGTGTGAGGCACCTGCGTGATCACCAATCAGTTAAATAATAATAAAAAAAAAGTTATAGAAAACAAATAAAATGCATTAAGAGTATCACAAAAACGAAAGTGGCCTATACTTATTGCACTGTTTTTTCTTTTCTTTTGTTAATCTGTTAATTAAGAGAAATACTGTATATTTCGTGTAGCCCTATTTATTTTATTCATTTTATAATTTCTGTTTTTCTCCATTCACAGAAGCGCTGCAGGTGTGTGATATTTTACGATGTGTGATTCCTCACGGCTTGTTGTTTATGCTGCTATTTGCGCATATAAAGCTAAAGCCCTGAAAGGAAAAAAAAAAGTTTGTTTGTTGATTTGGGAAAATAATCTAAATGAACAATATGCTGTCATTATACAATTCTCCGAAATTCTCTATGCTGCACGCAAATTCAGGCTAACTTAAAAACATGCGTACATGAGCTCAGACCTGACGTGAGTTATGATGCTAAAAAAGTCAGCTTTGATTGTTCATAATAAACTGTTTAAAAGTATTATTCAATCTGCAATTCTATGTTCCGCAACATGGAAAGCAACAGTGAATGACTTCTTACAGATCTATCGTGCTACACCTCATGCAGTAACAGTGTTTTCCCTTTTGAATTACTCCATGGGAGGAAAATGTGTACTCGCCTCACTGTCCTGAAACCTTCACCATCAGCTCATGAAGCTGCACAATTGAAGCAACATGTTTCAGCACGACAGAGTGCCATGAAAGCTCACTTTGATCGCAAGCACCGAGTACGACATTCTTCTTTTCAAAACGGGGATAAAGTGCGCATAAAGAAGCCAGTGCGTGTACAAAAAGCTCATCCAAAATTCACCCCTCCAGTTGAGGTTAGGAAAAAAGTCGGCCCTTACACCTACCCGTTAGGGATGTGCCCGAATCCGAATCCGGTATTCGGAAAGGTAATGATGTGTACTACGGCAACCGTAAAGGGAATAAATGCGATATATACGAGAAAAATATATTTCAGTGTTTTCAGGGAGCCGTTATTAATATGTGGGGCATTGAAATCACTTAAGAATGCGCGTTTGCTTTTTACTTTCACTTTTGAGATCACACGCAGCCTAATTTACTTAGGAGCGGCACTACTTACCACACATTTCACAAGATTAGATGTTTGACAGTGGGGTTCAGGATCTGCAAATCATTCGACATCGTCCTATCGGTCATCTCTCCTTACCTCTCTTACTGCTAGTAAGCGGCTAACCATGTCCCTTTTGTGGCTACGTAGAACGCATTATTCGTTTTCCGTGCCTTTCCGAATACGGATTCGCTATTCGGGCACATCCCTACTACTGCCCCCTTGTTCTCAGTGACTAACTGATCATTTTATAAATTACGCTTGCTATAAATGAAAAAGTAAAAGCAACACAATTTTTTGGGGGGGGGGGGGGGGGGGAGGGGGTGAAAAGTTTAGACAAAGTTGCATGATGAGGCAGAGGACATCCTCACATCATTGCGTCTCACTTCAGAACAGCTCAGTGAGTATAATACTGTCATAGAGAGAATGAATGAGCACTTTGTAGTACGAAGAAATGTAATATTTGAACATGCAAAGTTTAACTTGCGACAGCAAGAAGCAGGAGAGTCTGCAGATCATTTCACCACAGCATTACATTGCCTAGCAGAGCATTGTGGGTATGGACAGTTATACAGTGAAATGACTCGGGACAGATTAGTGGTTGGACTCAGAGATAAAAGATTATCAGAACAACTTCAGATGGATCCCGAACTCACTTTAGAGAAGGCTGTAATATGCATATGCCAAAGTGAGCTGGTAAAAAAAAAACAGCAAGATGAGCTGAAAGCCAATTTCAAAAGTGACACTGCAACAAATATTGAAATTGTTTATGCACAACAAAGACCTTACAATAAAGGACGAGGCATGATGCAGAGTAAGAGGCCTACTAGGATGGCAGAGAAACAGGCAGCATCAGAAAAGTCCATTCCATGCAAGAGGTGTGGAAAAACTCCTTCTCACAGCAAATTTCACTGCCCGGCAAAACAGGCATACTGCAGCCTTTGTAGGAAAAAAGGGCATTATGCTAAAATTTGCAGGTCCAGAGATATAAGTGAAGCGAATATGAACCATGTGGAATATAAGAGTGGCAAAGCTTTCTTAGGCACTGTCAGTAAAGAGCAGAGTGATGCCCCCTGGTTGATAAACCTTAAAGTGCCTCAATAGTCTTGAATCAGTTAAAAGTCAGTTCCCTGATTTATTCCAGGGTCTTGGGAAAATGCAAGGAGAGTATGAGATATCTCTAAAGCCAGATGCCAAGCCCTTTTCACTGTCAACTCCCCGTCGCATTCCACTGCCCCTAATGTTAAAAGTGAAACAGGAATTGGAACACATGGAAAATGAAGGCGTGATTACCAGAGTGGAACAACCAGCTGACTGGTGCGCAGGTATGGTTGTTGTTCCGAAACCCAGTGGCACAGTATGCATATGTGTGGACCTAACCAAACTCAATAATGCAGTAAATAGGGAAAGAAACATTCTTCCTTCAGTGGAACACTCTCTCGGTCAGCTCAAAGTAGCCAAAGTCTTTTCGAAATTGGACACCAATTCAGAGTTTTGACAGATCCCTCTGTCACAGATTTCAACCCTTCTCACAAGCTTTATTACCCCCTTTGGAAGGTTCTGCTTCAACCGACTTTGTTTTGGGATATCTTCGGCCCCAGAACATTTCCAAAAGCACAGATGCTGGAGGGTCTAGAGGGTGTTCTGTTCCACATGGACGACATATTAGCGTTCTGAGCTTCCCAGACAGAACATGACCAACATCTCTTTGCGGTGCTGCAAAAAGTCTGAGTGACTCTCATTCAGAAATGCAAATTCTACAAGAGGAGTGTGAAGTTTCTTGGACAGATACTTGATGAGTCAGGAGTTCATGGCGATCCTGAATAATGAGTAATCACACATATGAGTGAACCAACAAACACGAGTGAAGTGCAGAGATTCATGGGTATGATAAATCACCTAGGGAAGTTTTTACCTAACATAGTGGAAAAAACTGATTTGAGAGATCTCCTGCAGAAAAAGAATATGTGGGCATGGGGAGAGCCACAACAGAGGGCTTTTGAGAACGTTAAACACGACTTAAGTACACCACCTAGGCTTGCTCTGTATGACCTGAAAGCGCCCACAGTCTCACCAGATGCATCATCATATGGGCTGGGAGCTTTGTTGCTACAAATTCAAGGTGACAAACAACTTAAACCCATAGCCTAAGCATCGAGAGCACTCACAAACGCAGAACAGAAATATGTGCAAATTGAAAAGGAGGCTCTAGCTGTTACCTGGGCTTGTGAGCGCTTTTCAGTCTTTCTGGCGAGTCTTTCTTTTCACATAGAAACAGACCACAAACCCTTGGTACCTCTTCTGGCTTCTAAAAACCTAGATGAATTACCACCACGTATCCAAAGACTGCGTATGAGACTCATGAAATTCACTTACACTATTTCACACGTTCCAGGGAAGAACATTGCGACTGCTGATGTCCTCTCCAGATCACCTGGAGAAGGAGACAAACAGCAAAACGAAGAAGAGTTGAACCTGTATGTGAATTCAGTTGTCACAAGCTTACCTATTTAAAAAACCTTGTACTCACTTCTTCTGTAGGTGAAGCTGGATCACGAAAACATAGACGCGCATTTAGGTAGATCGAGGGCACATTCCCTTCAGAACCAAACGTAATCCTCTTCAGCTGCTCAGATGACGGGAGTAAATGACGACTGCTATGTTCATTATTACATCCAACAACAGAACACTTCAATCGCTTAGGAGTCATTTTTATCTACATCTGCTTCGGCGGTGAAACAACTGATGACAGGTCTGAGGTAAGACACCAGTGCAGTGGGAAGCCCTTCGTCCGTGTGATGTCACACAGACAGGCATCTGAGATCACCTCGATTTGAGAAAAGGGTAAAAATTTTAGTAGATTAAAAAAAAACACTGGGTGGATTTTCATCATTATAGGGTGGTTGTGTACACACACTGCCAACACACATTTATGTTCAAACAACTTGTAAAAGTGCATGTAGCATTATATGACCCTTTAAGTAGGGGTGGAAATCTCAGGGTACCTTACGATATGATGTAATAGATGCGCGGCAAGCACACACACTGCACATTTCTGCACCACATTGTGGCTCTGACAAGCTTTTGTTTCGTCCTCCATGCCATAGGTGCAGATTTATGTTGCTGCCGGTCGGCTCACACTGCATAACGCGGACTTGTAATATCTGAGAGAAAGGGAGAGCATTCAGTTTTGTTCACATAAAACTGGATGCACCGGTGGCACTCTCTCTCACACTATTGAGGGAAATCCACCTGCAATCCGAGCGGAGAGGTTAGGCTTCTCATGAACTGAATATGCACTTTGCAATAATACTGTGATCAATGCCTATGGTCCACGCTGATAGCTGTGCCGGGGCAGTTTTTTTAGTTAATACAGTGGCTGGAATCTGTTTATCCTTCGGTTCCTCGTGCTTCCCCATCTTCATAGAGAACGCGGTTCATGGTTGCTCAGAGTCAAGAGTGCTTTTGGAAAGAAGCTGGAGCACCTTACTGTATTAATTAAAATATTGATGTTTTGCGGCAGATATCGATTCTCATATCGCACGGAGAAGGGTCACGATATATCGCCATATCGATTTATTGTCCTTCCCCTAATATTAAGTTATGTGAGAATATTGACATTTAGCATATTAATCCATATATGTAGCCTAGCCTGCTAAAATAGGCTACCACTTTTAATGCTCTGATGCAAAGTAAACAACCATTTCTTTAAGGTAATATAACACAGGATTCATATTATATAAATAATTCTGCACACCTGTTAAATGTTTCAAATCTAAAATATGTGTAATACTTAGCTAAGCGTAAATATAAGCACAGGCACATAGACTTGACGTTCCTGCTTGAATTTGTTCTAAATGAGAAATGCACATAAGTTCATAATCCATAGGGCCCTGCGGCTCCGCAGTTAGACTCTTCTCAACAAAACACAGACATTTGATGCCGTTTCACTTACTGTCTGCAGTTCTGAATCATGACCGGGATGTTTTATAGCTGGGACTGCTCCATTATAAAACAGTACCAGATAGAACATTTTGTCAGTGCAGTGTGTCTATATTATGCAATGACTTGGATATTTCAGTTGTTGTAATACGGCTAACTGCTGTAGACCTCACCCCTATTACTGAAGTGACACCGGTTGCTTTTAACTTTATTAGCTGTCCCAGAAACTGTGGTTGGGGTGATGGCCTTGCCATTGTTTTAACAAATGTTTTAAATGCCAATTACTATCATCTATGAACTACACAAATAAAAAAAATACACAAAAAGCATTCTCGTAGCCTTATAAAATTACGGTTTAACCACTGATGTCACATGGACTATTTTGTCTGTTCTTGGTAGCTTTCTGCACCTTGAACGTGGTAGAACTCTTGCTGTCTCTATGGAGGGTCAGAGGGCTCTCAAATTTCATCAAAAATATCTTATTTTTTGTTCAGAAGATAAACAAAGGTCTTATGGGTTTGGAATGTCATGAGGGTGAGTAATTAATGACAGAATTTAAATTTTTGGGTGAACTATCCCTTTAGCTTAGGCCCATGGAAGAGGTATCTACCAATATCAGTAAAGAACTTAAGAGTAATTTTTGACTCATCTCTTATATTTAATCCTCACATAAAAACTGTGGTTCGAAATTGCTTCTTCAAAGGGCAATAGTCAAAGTGAAACCAATTCTGTCAGTCCATGACCTGGAGTCATTCATGCTTTTATATTTTCTCATTTAGATTATTTCAATGCTATTTATTTTGGGACCTGTCAAACATAAGTCTTTTTTGCAGCTGGTACATAGCTGCAACGATACTAATGAATGCTCGGAAAACTGATCTTGTTACTCCTTTGTTATCCTCATTTGGATGGTTACCAGTCCAATGTAGGAAAGGAGAGGAAAGGACATGACCTGTGGCCAAGTATGGTGTCTCATACTCGGAATTTGTGCTCTGCATTTCACCCATCCAAGTGTGCAAACACAGCAGTGAGTAGTGAACAAACATACACACACACACCCGGAGCAGTATAGGATACATTATAAGATCTTGATATAGACCCTTTTTGTGCCGACGTCACGATTACGTCACAGCACTAGCTGGAGGCAAAACAAAGGGAAAACTGGAGGCGGCCCATTCAAACCAGCGCAGATTCGGCTACACAAGAAACTTAAAATATCATATTGTTGTGATGTTTGGTGCCAGAATCAACGTAATACAGACTCCAATTTGAAATTGGACCCTTCTTATCAAAATAGGTTCAATAAAGTATTGTCTTTTGTTGTTATGGATTATGGTTTGTGTTACGTCTAAAGATTTCTTATGCATCTCACGACTATGTCATGTATGAAATAATGTCTGGGTGTGTGTAAAACAACAAACTGATGATTTATTTGCTTAATCATCTGTAATATACATTGTTGTGATTGATAGTGGCTGGAATTTCTAAGAACTTGGTAAACACAAAAAGTTCGACCTGGCACAAGCTGATTGGTTCGTGTTGCATATGAAGCCAATAAGCTTACTACTTTACATGTAAAATAGCTGGTTAGCATTCACATTTGCAGCGCGCTTTCAGAGTTCCTCTGAAACCCACCACCTTCCCCAGCTCCACCTGTATAGATCTGCTACGGGTTTTTATATGCTATTGTGCAGCAGCAGTATGTCTCAAATACTCACAGCACTGTATTGTGTATGCATTAGCAGTAGCAAGTTCCCGTACTTGCTTGCTGCAGCAGCAATAATCTACAACTTCAGCAATAACCAACAGCAGAGTAGCAGATCTATTCGGCCAAGACCAAATACATTAACATTGTCATAACCATTACCATGCTAAAATCTTCAGAGAGTTGTCATGATTGAAATTATACATATACATATATATATATATATATATATATATATATATATAAAATCTGTATACACTAACACAAAAGCTAAATTTATATCTCAACATTTTTTTTATTAATCGACATTTAGTAAAAGTAATTCCTAATCTTATTTTACATTATTAAAACTATTCAGGCAAACCCAATATAACCTAAACCAACTTGATGGTAGGACTCCAGCTTCCACAATATTTGTGGTTCAGCTGTTCTGTCAGAACTTTGAATAGTCAAATTATGGTCACATGATAAACATTTCAAAGTTAAATGTAAGAATTTGGCTGCACATTTAAATACCTTACTGACGACAGTGCTTAATATATAGGTCTGGGTCCCTAAAGATCCGAATATGAAATAATGATTGGCAAAACATTCATGCATTTAAAGGTTAATGAGCCACTGCTTTTGTGAATAAATGATATACACCCAGCATAAATGAGTACACAATTAAATCTAAAAGATGTATTTTCTTAATGACCACTAATATAATTCATAGAAAGATGGCAAAATTTAAATGTATTAATCATTTTCTTAAAAACAGAGAAATATATGCCGTTAGTATTTGTAAAATAAGTAACTTAGCCAATTTTGTTTAAATGAAGGATTGCAAAAATGAATACACCCTAGATAAGAATGTCTTTAAATTTTAACGTTAATCAAGGACAAATCATACCTTCTGTTGTCTTCTTTTTAAAGAAGTCTTCTTGTGGCCAATTGCCCTTATTTAGTTCATAAATTATTAGTGGAGAATTTTAACATTTAAATTGCATGATAAGTTTTACATAATACACAACATTATTAATCTAAATGGGATGGTTGATTTACAGAGGAGATGCTTTTTGTCATTTTTTTCAACCAGGATGATGCCATCCCCCCACATCCCCTTCAATTCGAGCCATGCTTTTGCTATATTTTTACACTTAAAACAATAATTTGATATTCCTCTTGTACCATTGTCCTCTTTTATGCTGAGAAATAAATCTCCTAACAGTTCTCGCTCAAGCGGTTTCATTGTTGTCAGTATTGTGGCGGGGTGGAAGAATCACGCAACAAGGAGAGCTCAAATAAATACCCCGGAGGGTGGATTTATTGACAAACGTGAAGATGTGCAGGGTGGAGTGGCTCGCTGAGTTCGTGTGGTGCTCTCCGTGAGTGATTCCTCTTTGGGTGCGGCGAGTCGGTGCAGTGCTCTGGGCTGGGCTGAGTTCGGTCACACGCTCGTATCTGGAATCAGGAAGAGACAGCAAGTTAATTTTCCCAGCTTCTGGAGACCAGTCTCACCCAACGCTTGCCTCACACGGCTTATCTGGCCGCGGGCTAATGGGCTGCAGGTGTGGCCGATCCAGCCGTGATGAGCAGGTGCAGGTGTTTCGTGTCCGTCTCCAGGGCAACGCTGATGAGTGCTCGGGACGCTCGTCACACTCCCCCCCCCCCTAAGCGTTGCCCTGGTCCTGGTGGAGACAAAAGGTAACAATAAGGGGGAAACTGGGGGTGGGTGGGGAGTGACCCCTGACAGACCTGCAAAAGCTGACCAGATCCGAGAGAGTCCATCGGCGTTGGTGTTGGAGGCTCTGGCTCGGTGGCGGACGACGAAGCAGAAGTCCTGGAGCGCGAGGAACCACCGCGTCACCCTGGCGTTGGTGTCCTTAGCCCTGGCCATCCACTGGAGGGGCGCGTGGTCCGTGAGCAGGGTGAACTTGCGGCCCAGCAGGTAGTAGCGCAGCTCCAGGACTGCCCACTTTATAGCCAGAGCCTCTTTCTCCACCGTGGCGTAGTTCCTCTCAGCCTTCGTCAGTTTCCTGCTGATAAACAGGACAGGGTGTTCCTCACCTTCCTGGACCTGGGACAGGACGGCTCCCAACCCTGTCTCCGACGCGTCCGTCTGCAGCAGGAAGGGGCAGCCGAAATCGGGGGCGTGCAAGACCGGCTCCTCAGTCAGGGCGCACTTGATGCGCTGGAATGCCTCTTCTGCCTCCGGGCTCCAGGCGACCTGTTCGGGCTGCCCCTTCCTGGTCAAGTCTGTCAGGGGGGCAGCTAAAGAGGAGAAGTTGGGGATGAAGCAACGATAATACCCCGCCAACCCTAAAAATGCCCGTACCTGAGTCTTTGTCTTCGGTCTTGGGGCGGCGCGGACGGCCTCAACTTTTTTTTCCTGGGGCTTGATGAGGCCCCGTCCCACCTGGAACCCCAGGTATTTTGCTTCGAAGAGGGCCAGGTGACACTTGCGAGGGTTGGCGGTGAGTCCAGCCCTCCGAAGATCCGTGAGCACCCTCCGTAGACGGTCCAGGTGGTCCTCCCAACGCTCCGAGTGGATAACGACATCGTCCAGGTACGCGGCTGCGTACTGTTGGTGTGGCCGTAAAATGATATCCATGAGCCTCTGGAACGTGGCCGGTGCCCCGTGAAGGCCGAAGGGGAGGGTCCGGTACTGCCAATGGCCACTGGGGGTTGAAAAGGCAGTCTTCGGCTTGGCTTTTTCGGTGAGTGGTACCTGCCAGTAGCCCTTGGTCAGATCTAGGGTGGAAATATACCGGGCCCTTCCCAGACGATCCAGAAGCTCGTCCACTCGGGGCATTGGGTAGCCGTCGAATTCCGAGACTTCATTGAGACGCCGGAAGTCATTGCAGAAACGGAGGGTGCCGTCTGGCTTCGGGACCAGGACGATTGGGCTGGACCATGGGCTGCATGATGGTTCGATCACCCCCAACTTTAACATCTGCTGGATTTCTTCCTCTATAGCTTGCCGACGAGCCTCTGGGATACGGTAGGGCCGTTGCTTTACGATGACCCCTGGTGGTGTTTTGATGTCATGTTGTAACAGACAGGTTTTCCCGGGGACAGTAGAGAACACATCCGAGAACTGACCGATCAGGTGTTCCAGCTCAGCCTTCTGTGCCGCCGACAGTCCGGGGTTGGTATCTACCAGGACAGGCTCCGTGACGGCGAGGGCTAGTGTCTGTTCTTCGGTCCCCACCCACTTCTTCAGAAGGTTTATATGATATAATTGCGCAGGCTTTTGTTTTCCTGGCTGGCCCCACCTTCTCTATGACGGTATATGGTCCCTGCCAGGTGGCCAGAAACTTGCAGGCTGAGGTGGGGACTAATACCATGACCCGGTCGCCCGTCTGGAATTCTCGAGGCTGAGCTGCACGATCGTAGTGGCGCTGTTGTGCCTGTTGAGCCTTTACCAGGTGCTCCCGGACTAATGGCATGACACGGTCGACCCGTTGCCTCATTTCGGTGACGTGCTCGATCAGGGACCGGTGTGGGGTGGGCTGCTGGTGTTCCCATGCTTCCTTTGCCACATCAAGCAGGCCGCGGGGCTGTCGGCCAAAGAGGAGCTCGAACGGGGTAAAGCCGGTGGACGCCTGGGGGACCTCCCGTATACCAAAAAGGACGTAGGGCAGCATCTGATCCCAGTCCCGTCGATCTTCAGCTGCCACTCGTCGCAACATCTGTTTTAGGGTCTGGTTGAACCGTTCGACGAGCCCGTCCGTCTGGGGGTGGTATACGGTGGTCCGCAGTTGTCTTATGCGAAGCAGGCGGCAGAGGTCAGCCATTAGCCGGAACATAAACGGTGTTCCCTGATCGGTCAGGATCTCCGTTGGTATGCCGACTCGGCTGAACAGGAACAGCTCGCGGGCGATGTTTTTCGCGGTGGCTTTCCTGAGCGGGATAGCTTCGGGGTACCGGGTGGCATAGTCGACTACAACGAGGATGTGTTCATGTCCCCGGGCCGATTTCGGCAACGGCCCTACGAGATCCATCCCGATGCGCTCGAAGGGCACCTCTATGATGGGCAGCGGAATGAGTGGGCTGGGGGGAGGCGGCTTGGGAGACGTCTTCTGTCACTCCGGACAGGCCTGACAGAAGCGCTTTACCTCGGCCTCCAGGCCGGGCCAATGGAATCGGTCCCGGATGCGCTGGGTGGTGTTAGCGGCCCCAAGGTGTCCGGCCAGCGGGTGAGAATGCGCTAATTGCAGGACCGTTTCCGTCTTTGAGCGCGGGACCACCAGTAACTTCTTTTCCTCCCCCCTCCGCTGGGCGACACAATAGAGCAGGCCGTTCTCAACGACAAAGTGGGGCAGAGGATGGGGCTTCGGTCGGACGTCCTTGCCTTCCAAGACGCAGACCTGCGTCCAACAGTGCTTCAGTCGCCCATCCTCTCGTTGGGCACGGCCAAAAGAGCCCCCTCCCGTAACCTGTTGGTAGACATCATAAAAGAGATTAGTATTATGAGGAGGGGACTCACCATCTCTCCCACTGTCGGTGGCGGCAAGAACGGGGCGGCAGGCGGGCTTCTCTGTTAGGCGCCGTCCCCGGCGGCCCCCCCTGGGGCGGGCAGGCTGTGTGGCAGCGGTTAACAGGGCTTCGAAGCCTGGCCAGTCTCGTCCCAGCAGTACGGCCACCGGCAGCCCCTTGACGAGACCCACTTCAACGGGCCAGGTTCCCGGAGCGGCGGAGATGGTGACGCGTCGGGCCGGTACTTGTTGCGTGTCACCGTGCACACAAGTGATTGGTATAAATGTCTTGCCCTCGCCACGGGGCGGCAGGATTTCCGTCCTGACGAGGCTCACTGAGCTGCCGGAGTCCAGTACTGCCTTGAAGGGTCGGCCGTTTACCTTCACTTTGGCCTCTGGGGCTCCTTTGGGCACCTCCTGGTGGACCACACAACCTGCCAGCCACGCCCGAGCCTGGGGTGAAGAGGGCGCCGTTGGCATGGATTCCTCCATGGGCTCGGGGGCCGCCGGCCTGTCTATCGGTCGCGAGATGCCCTCCAGCGGACGCTGCCCTGGAGCCACCCTCCGGGGAAAAGGCGGTACTCGCTCCCCAATCTCGCGTCGGTGGGCCGCCTCAGCCAGCTCGATCGCCTCCACAAGCTCCAGCGTGGAGGTGGGGTTCCGCATTCCAACAGCATGGCGATAAGTGCGGGGTAGGGCGCGGAGGAGGCGATCGATAACCACGCGTTCCGTTACCTGAGCAGCCGTAGGGTTCCGTCCATCAGCCAGTGCTGGGCCAGGCGGGAGAGCTCCGCGGCTTGAGCGCGGGCGGGACGACGAGGCTGGTAGACCCAGTCGTGGAATTGCTGGGCCGCACACACTGGAGACAGCCCCACGCGGGCCAAGATTTCTCGCTTCACCTCTTCATATTTTTCCGCGACTGCTGTAGGAAGGCTGAAGAAAGCGCGTTGTGCCTCGCCAGTGAGGAGAGGGGCCAGTGCGCGGGCCCAGTCTTCCGGATCCCACCCCTCCGTAATAGCGGTGTTTTCAAACATTTGTAAATAAATTTCCACATCATCGTGGGCAGTCATCTTTGGCAAAAGCTGTGTGGCTTGGACCCGCGGGTCCGGTAACGGAACGCGCTGGCGGGCGGCTGTGCGGAGGGCGGCGATTTCCTGGTCAGCCTGGCTCTGGCGTGTGGCGAGGTGTTCAACAAAAGATCTTCCATCCTGAGGGGAGGAGTACGCGCCTGTCTGGAGAAACAAGAGAAAGAGAAAAAAAAAAAGGCGTGAGGGGTGTGGAGGTCACTTGTCGGCGGAATTCTTCCACTAATCTGCCCGCATTCTCCACCACTGTGGCGGGGTGGAAGAATCACGCAACAAGGAGAGCTCAAATAAATACCCCGGAGGGTGGATTTATTGACAAACGTGAAGATGTGCAGGGTGGAGTGGCTCGCTGAGTTCGTGTGGTGCTCTCCGTGAGTGATTCCTCTTTGGGTGCGGTGAGTCGGTGCAGTGCTCTGGGCAGGGCTGAGTTCGGTCACACGCTCGTATCTGGAATCAGGAAGAGACAGCAAGTTAATTTTCCCAGCTTCTGGAGACCAGTCTCACCCAACGCTTGCCTCACACGGCTTATCTGGCCGCGGGCTAATGGGCTGCAGGTGTGGCCGATCCAGCCGTGATGAGCAGGTGCAGGTGTTTCGTGTCCGTCTCCAGGGCAACGCTGATGAGTGCTCGGGACGCTCGTCACAGTATTAACTCTGAGTATGATTCAGTGGACTATATAACACTTTTAATTGTTAAGAAATGACTTATCTTTAACCGTTTTGGTTCAACATACTTACATGTTGATTAAAACTTGCCTTAAAGTTACACCAGAAATTTCTATTCAGTTTTATTGAGTGTTCCTTTAATGCAGTCTGACTGTAATAATATCTACAACGTCTAATATCACCATCATTAGGAGGGCATGAACTAAAAGAAAATAGAAATATAAAAAAAAAATATAAACTTCAGCTTGATAGAACTTAATACAAAACTGAATGCAAAATGACTTTCATGAATATTGTACTGTGAATATTGAAAACATGAACTCAAAAATGGCAATATACAGTGTACCAAGTCAAGACACTGTATGTATATCAGAAGCATCAACAGATTCTAGTCAGATTCAGATCTCTTTTTGAAAGTAATTGGTGCTTCAAATAATGTTTGTGTCAATATATATTTACATACAAACAGACCATGAACTGACATTTAGTAAATGTAAGTCCTAATTTTATTTTACATCGTTAAAACTATCCAGCTGGACGTTAGGACTCTAGCCTGCACAACATTTGTGGTTGAGCTGTTCTGTCAGGACAAAAAAAATGATTTGAATAGTGAAATTATGGTTACATGATAAACATTTTAAAGTCACATTTTAGAATGTGGCTGCACATTTAAATACTTTAATGATGACAGTGCTTCATAATTTATTGTAATGTTTACTCATTCCCTGAAATTAAACTTAAGGAAAAATTGAAGTGAAAATGTAAAAATTAATACTGC
Organism: Barbus barbus; assembly: GCF_936440315.1. Classification (NCBI taxonomy): domain Eukaryota; kingdom Metazoa; phylum Chordata; class Actinopteri; order Cypriniformes; family Cyprinidae; genus Barbus; species Barbus barbus. The sequence goes on along the minus strand of NC_136731.1, from coordinate 3,154,450 downwards.
CCTGGATCACTAGTGCTCTGAATACACCACTGCTTTTGTGAATATATATAAAAAAAATTATAGCCTGTTATGAGCTTTTAATGTCTTCATCTGTAAAGCACCTCACATTTAAAGGAACATAAGACAATCAGTCTTCTGGACATTTCAACAATTGGAGAGATATTGAAGTAAATACATGCATCAGTACTAATCTGGAACTAAAACTTTGTTTTCCTGTTAAAATGGTTTGATAAAAGGACAATAAGAGTAATATTTTCCTGGATTTGAGATTTGCCTTCATAGCCCATAACTCAGTCTTCTATTTGATTTGTGTGCTGACATCAGGGGAAGTCGTGGCCTAATGGTTAGAGAGTCGGACACGTAATCCAAAGGTTGTGGGTTCGAGTCTCGGGCCAGCAGGGATTGTAGGTGGGGTGAGTGAATGTCCAGCGCTCTCTCCACCCTCAATACCACGACTGAGGTGCCCTTGAGCACCTCCCCGGGCGCCGCAGCATAAATGGCTGCCCACTGCTCCGGGTGTGTGTTCACGGTGTGTGTGTGTTCACCGATATTTACGCAGGTCCTACCCCTGATATTTTCCTCTTTTGTATCTGCCATCTCTGATGCACTGTGCTCTCAAATTGAGTGCTCTCTTCTCTCTATCATTACTAGACACACCCCTTACTGATGACTGGCTACTAGTATGTTTTGGGACTCGGTCCGACACTGTGGTCAAAAGCATTTTTCAAATATTGCTTAGTGCACCTTTAATCCCACCCACAATTGTGACCGTAAAAAAGTTTTTAAAAACCATACTAACTGATGTTTTAGTGCATTTCCTGCAAATACGGGAAAAAATAAAGGCTGTCAAATTTGGACTCGTCTGACCATAGAACACTTTTCCACTTTGAAACAGTCTATTTTAAATGAGCCTTGCCCCACAGGACATGACGGCGCTTCTGGACTATGTTCACATATGGCTTCTTCTTTGCATGATAGAGCTTTAGTTGGCATCTGCAGATGGCATGGCGGATTGTGTTTACTGACAGTGGTTTCTGGAAATATTCCTGGGCCCATTTTGTAATGTCAATGACAGAATCGTGCCAATGAGTGATGCAGTGTTGTCTGAGGGCCCGAAGACCACGGGCATCCAGCAAAGGTCTTCGGCCATGTCACTTATGCACATATATTTATCCAGTATTTTTAAAATCTTTTGATGTTATTATGCACTGTAGATGATGAGATTTACAAAACCTTTGCAATTTGACGTTGAGGAACATTGTTTTTAAAGTATTCCACAATCATTTTACACGCTCTTTCACAGATTGGAGAGCCTTTGCCCATCTTTACTTCTGAGAGACTCTGCCTCTCTAAGACATCCCTTTTATAGCTAATCATGTTACAGACCTGATGCCAATTAACCCTCAAAGAACGAGACAGCCGTCCACGCCTAAAAATAACTATTGTTTTTAAATGTTTAATAACGTTTTAACTGCTAATCCTATCTGACTTCTTTAAAACGTGTGGGAAAGCAGAGATTCTCCACTTTTCAGAGATATTGCATTAGTCTCGTTTGGATATTCAGCGGCTCCGTTGCGTATGTGATTACATCACATTTTGACAACATTGTTTCATCAGAAGAAAGCAATGCATTTTGTCCCTCTGAGCCAAATATAAACGATTGTTGACACTTAGTCCCACCCCCGTGCCCAGATTGGTTCAAACTGTCACATATTCAACCAATAAACATAGGTTTTGGTCTTTTGAACCGTTGTTTAGCAAGTTTCTTTGGAAATCGGAGCAAATGTAAAGTGAAAGTAAAGTGTGTCATGCCTGCATGAAAACAAACACAAAATAACACATTTGCATGAGAACACTTTCTGAAAAAGCCCAGAAAAACACAGGAGAGAGCACTTTGGCATAAAGCAAACCAAAAACAAGGATGAAAAAGCGGTACATATTGGATAAAGCAATGGAATTTAGGTATTCGCGTCGCTAGGCGATGTCCTGGTAAAATCAATTCTGACGCAGAGTATAGCCAGCGGATCGATCCATTTGGCTGTTATATTATGTAAATAATACTTAGAGTGCAACAGAAAAAAATAGTGCAAATGATCTTTATGATCTATATATTTTGTTATTATAAAACACGGTTTCCATTTTCTTTACTCCCTAAATGTTTTTGGACACATCTATATTGTTTGTAAAGTAAATATACTGTGTATAGCACCCAGATACAAATTTCTAAAGAAAAAAAAATCCAAACTTCAGAAGTTTTTGTTTGAGTACACAGTAAAAAAAACACCCAATTATTGCTTGCGTTTTTCTTAAAATTCTGGATTGGGGATTGGATTTCCTTAAAATTGGGACTTGAAATTAGCTAGACCGAAACTTAAAGTTCTCTTGTTTATAATGATATATGGCACTTAATGCTGACTGCTAGAATAGGTCTGAAAAGTACAGGAGTGTCAGGTGCTCCAAAAATGTTCTAGGTCTTCAAGGATTAATTTAATTAGTAGCTAGATGTTCTCCCAGCTGAATCTATTCAAAATTTCTTGCTTTTTCAGCCCTTTGTTGCACCCGTGCCAACTTTTTTGAGACCTGTAGTGTAAAATTTAATTTTAACCATTTGTTATGTTGTCTATGTTCTATTGTGAATAAAATATTGGCTCATGTGATTTGAAAGTCTTCTAGTTTTCATTTTATTAAAACTTAAAAAACGTCCCAACATTTCCACAATTCGGGTTGTATGTGCAGTTTCACATGGTTAGTCCAAATTGTCACATGACCAGAGCAGTTTTTTCTTATTTGCACCATGAAAAGATAATAACTGCATCAAATCTCCAAAACAAAAGGCTAGTAAAGTATGTTAACAAAGATATCTTTAAAGGGGTCATGTGTTGTTGCTAAAAAGAACATTATTTTGTGCATTTGGTGTAATGCAATGTTGTACATTATAGTTGCTCCTCTATGCTCCGCCTTTCTGAAATGCGTTGATTTTTACAAAGCTCATCGTTCTCAGAAGCGAGGCATGCTCTGATTGGCCAGCTGTCCAGCGCATTGTGATTGGCCGAATACCTCAAGCGTTTGTGCAAGCCAGCGTTCTAGGCTACTCTTCCAAGTTCAGGAAATAGTCCTCCGTAAAAAAATGTGCTGCACACACTCTAATATTTGGGTTGAACTGTTCTGGAACAGTGTTGTAAATACAACTTAACCACTGATTTCTAGTTGTATTCTCTTTTGGAAGCCCAAAGAAAGTACTTTCGCTTTCACAATGAAACACAGCGTCTCCAGGACATGGCGCCGGTGGCAGCAACAATACTATGGCGAGAATAATCGTTCTGCCTTCTTTCTTTGCGTATACATTTGGGCGGTGTTTTGCAAATCTTCCCACACCGTGACATAGACATGTGGGGGCGTGTTTAAATTAACCGTTTTAGGAGGGCGTAGCAGAGTCTTAACTTTTATAAAGAATATCTCTTTGGTTTTGAGATTTTAGTCTTTGCAACTTCAGGGATCTTGTCTATGCACAAACAGCTTGTAACACTCCAAAAGGCTCTCCAGGCCTACAAATACACGAACTCTTACGAATTGGCCGAATACCTCAAGCGTTCACTTCCGGCTTTGCCACTGTTCGGACGCTCTTGCTCTTGCTCTGCGCTTTGCTCCCTATTTTTGCACTTTTCTCAGATCTCTCTAAGATTTTAACTTCAGCAGATCAGCACAGTGCTCAGACAACACATTTTTTGGGGAAAATTAAGACTCTTTCCCAGCAGTTTACATTCCAGAGACGGAAAAAAACAGCTGTCTACATTCAAACAGACGAGAGAAAATGCCTCTCGTGGAATCTACTTGCTGCAGAAACTGTCACAGACTTCTACAAAGGATTGTGGTTCTTGAAACAAAGTTACTTGCTGGACTTCCAAATCAGCTGGAACACACAGCAGATGGTCATCACGGACCCCCTCAGCATACAGCCAGTGAGTCCTGTGAATCTAGTGAATCTCAACAGTTTATACATGTAGAGGAAAAAGCCAAAACAGATCGACAGACAAATCGATGACACAAACAGGGAGCGAGACCCAAAGGCAATCGAGACATCAGATTATCACGAGTATCTTGTATTGCTGCCGTAGCATCCTCTACCCCAGATACGGCTATGATAAGACTTGTAAACACTGGTATCCTACCACCCCCTATACATCTTGAGAACAGATTTGAAGCATTAATGAATGTGGGTGAGAAATCCGCAAATGTGACTAAACACGGATCGAATCAGCCAACAGCTAACATCGCTACTAACAGGCGCTCAAGGTCGAGCAGACAGCGGCTTTCAGCTCAGAGCGCAGCCGAGCCCAGGACTCTGATAGTGGGTGACGCTATTATCAGAAACATCAGTAGCAGGACTACAACTACATACTGCTTTCCTCAAGCAGACACTGTTTCTGCTTGAGGAAACTGACACATTTCTGCAGACACTGTTGATCTTCTCCTGGAGTCATTTAACTCAAAAGTTAAGAATGTTATTGATGTTATTGCCCCGATAAAGGTCAGCAAGAAGACTGGCAGACAAAAATCAATTTGGAGAAAATCAACAGCAGTTCAGAGCATGAAAAGACAATGCAGAAAAGCTGAGCGGATGTGGCGGAAGACGAAACTCGAAATTCACTATAGCATCTATAAAAACAGCCTTCATGCTTTCAATGTGGAACTAGCCACAGCTAGACAGACTTTCTTTTCAAACCTTATAAACAGTAACTTAAACAACACTCGCACTCTTTTTGCGACTGTTGAGAGACTGACAAACCCCCCAAGTCAGATTCCCAGTGAAATGCTCTCCGACAGCAAATGCAATGAGTTTGCTTCCTTCTTTTCTGAGAAGATCAATAACATCAGAAAGGAGATTGGCACATCCTCAAGTTATGCAGAGGTCACACAGATTCGACCGCAATTTCAAAAAGAAGTGACTGTGTTTTAAAAAAAATTGATAACAATTTTGGAAGAAATAGTACAGCACCTTAAATCTTCAACCTGCTATTTTGACACACTTCCCACATCCTTTTTCAAAAATGTGCTTAACCCTTTAGGCGCCAGGGTTTTTTGGAAAAAATGCTGGATTTTGACATCAAGATTTAAAAAGCTTGTGGATTGAAAGGGCTTAAAGATAGAGATCTACTGTAAATTAGAAAAATGTTGGGCATGACCGAAAGTTTATGTGTAAATATACTCATCTAATTTACATATTATGACGTCATCAGGGGCGGCCCTCTTGAATTTCATAATATTTAGGAAATAGTAGATATTGAATTGATGTTTGATTTTTTCTTTGTCTTTTTCTCCTCATTCCAAATGATCAGAAAAGAGGAAACCAACAATAAAACAGGAGAAAGTACTAAATTATTACTATACTATATAGTAGTAAAACGCATGTGAACAGTAGCCTACTTTTTGATCAGTTCATCAGTAATATTCAGGAAATAATAGATATTGAATGGATGTTTGAACTTATTTGCATGTTGTTGTTGTTTTTTTGTCTTTTTATCCTCATTCCAAATGATCAGGAAAAGAGAAAATCAACAGTAAAACAGGAGAAAGTAGTAAATTATTACTATATTACTGTGCCATAGTGAAATACATGTGCCTATTTTTTGATCAGTTGACCAGCTATCTGTCCAATCAGGTATCTATGTGACAGTTTATAGTTCTTGAGAGTATGGTACCTCTCATTGCATGGCACAGCACGCAGACCTACCCCACACTGACTGCACCTGTACTGTCTGCCGGTGGCCCTTGGAGCGCGCGCGGTCAGAACAAACGGCGCAATCTGGCCAATTATCAGAGAGAAACAGCCCTTCTATGGACACTACGACCACGTCCACCCCTGCCACCCCCATCCCCGTTGGGCAAAGTGTTGAAATGATCACTTGTTTGTGCTTTGTGAACGATCGCGCCTTGCGCAGCGGCATCATTGCGCGGAAAAGGTGTACCGGGAGAAGCGCGATCATTAGACGACCGATCGTCATTTCCAAAAGTAAATATTCCCCTTCAGAGCAGAATCGGAGAATAACATTTGCAACACATCCTCACAGTACAACTTTTTATTAGCCATTTGGCGATTTTCTCTCACAAATCTCACAATTTACTCAGACGCTATGAACTGAATTGCTTCCGCATCAATGACACGATAGCTTACTTACTCTGCTATTTCCTCAAACAATTTTGGTCTAGAATCAAAGTACTACATGTCTGCCATCTAGTGGAAGGGAATACAAATGAGCCATTACACCAGATTAGGAACTACAGCCCATTTCATGAAGTATGAAGTCTTGTCGCAATTTTGCGACTTTGGCGCTTAGAGGGTTAACTGTTTAGAAGCTGATCTCTTAGAAGTGGTGAACGCCTCACTTCTTTCTGGGACTTTTCCAAACTCCCTTAAAACTGCAGTTGTTAAGCCCTTTCTGAAAAAGCGCAATCTTGATAACACCATGTTGAGCAACTATAGACCCATATCAGATCTTCCTTTCATAGGTAAGATTATTGAAAAGGTAGTTTTTAATCAGCTGAACAACTACTTAAACTCAAATGGATAGCTGGACAATTTTCAATCTGGTTTCCGAGCACATCACAGCACAGAGACAGCACTCATTAAGATAATAAATGATATTCGCCTCAATTCTGATTCTGGCAAAATATCAGTGCTGGTACTACTAGATCTTAGTGCTGCGTTTGACACTGTCGATCATAACATACTTCTAGAGAGACTGGAAAACTGGGTCGGGCTTTCTGGGATGGCACTCAAATGGTTCAGATCATACTTAGAAGGGAGAGGTTATTATGTGAGTATAGGAGAGCATAAGTCTAAGTGGACGGCCATGACATGTGGAGTCCCACAAGGCTCAATTCTTGCACCACTCTTGTTTAGCCTGTATATGCTCCCACTAAGTCAGATAATGAGGAACAACCAAATTGCCTATCACAGCTATGCTGATGATACCCAGATTTACCTAGCGTTATCTCCAAATGACTACAGCCCCATTGACTCCCTCTGCCAATGCATTGATGAAATTAACAGTTGGATGTGCCAGAACTTCCTTCAGTTAAACAAGGAGAAAACTGAAGTAATTGCATTTGGAAACAAAGATGAAGTTCTCAAGATGAATGCATACCTTGACTCTAGGGGTCAAACAACTAAAAATCAAGTCAGAAATCTTGGGGTGATTCTGGAGACAGACCTTAGTTTCAATAGTCATGTCAAAGCAGTAACTAAATCAGCATACTATCATCTCAAAAACATTGCAAGAATTAGATGTTTTGTTTCCAGTCAAGACTTGGAGAAACTTGTTCATGCCTTTATCCCCAGCAGGGTGGATTACTGTAATGGTCTCCTCACCGGCCTTCCCAAGAAGACCATTAGACAACTGCAGCTCATCCAGAATGCTGCTGCCAGGATTCTGACTAAAACCAGAAAATCTGAGCATATCACACCAGTCCTCCGGTCCTTACACTGGCTTCCAGTTACATTTAGGATTGATTTTAAAGTACTTTTACTTGTTTATAAGTCACTCAATGGCCCAGGACCTAAATATATTGCTGATATGCTCACTGAATATAAACCGAACAGACCACTCAGATCATTAGGATCGAGTCAGTTAGAAATACCAAGGGTTCACACAAAACAAGGGGAGTCTGCTTTTAGCTATTATGCGGCCCGCAGTTGGAACCAGCTTCCAGAAGAGATCAGATGTGCTAAAACATTAGCCACATTTAAATCAAGACTCAAAACTCATCTGTTTAACTGTGAATTTGTTGAATGAGCACTGTGCTATATGTCCGAACTGACTGCAATGAATTTTATGTATAATCATTTTCTTTAAATTTATTTTAAATCAATTTCTATATCATTTTAAAATTCCTTGTTTTTATTATCTTTATTCCCATGTTTTTATTGATTTTAATGTCTATTTCACTTTGTTTTATGTAAAGCACTTTGAATTACCACTGTGTATGAAATGTGCTATATAAATAAACTTGCCTTGCCTTACATACATACACACACACACATACGCACATATGCATTCACCTCCCCACCCCCGATCCCTCGCCTTCGCCGCTTTGTACCGCCAGTTTGACAAGCGGGTCTGTGACCAGCGTCGAGAATGGCTACGTGACCGGATGGCTGCTTGCCGGAGCTGGATTACCTCCCCTGTTGCAAAGTCATGTGTCTATATTGTATTGATTGATTATGTGCTTTTGTTGCTGGGGTGTTTTTCCTGTTCTTACACTGTACTCCCAAAGGAGCATAGTCTGGGGTTATCCCCCCCCCCCCCCCCCTCCTCATGTTATGCTGTATTTCTTCCTCAATACCTACATTTCACTGCTGGTTATACTATGTATAATTGTGTATGTGACAAATAAGATCTTGAAAAACCAAGAGAAAGGAAAACTTGAAATCGCATTATATGACCCCTTTAAGGTGTCTAATTTTAATATATGAATTCACAATTATTACATTTTGTCACAGAATGAGAAAACATGTTAGTGGGATAACAAGTATGTTTACATGTAAATCCAATTGCAGTTGTTAGTGAAAGCTGCACTAAAATGTTGGAATGACAAAATATTGCACTAAATTAAAAGTTCAAATGTTACAAATAAGTTACAATATTGATGTTGTAATACTGGTAGCACTAATATTACAATTTTATGATATATGTTACTATAAAGTGACAATTTTGAAATACGTTGATGAGTGTATTTTCCTCAGTATTCCTGACAATGTTGTACTAGGATTTTTAGGCATAATAGTAACCCTATAATGTGGTGAAACAGAGTTTAAAATAGCTGGGCTGAGATGAATAACAATTTTTACAACTGCAGGAAAATGTTAATTCAGTAAACACATTATCCCACTGGTCACAATTGTGACGGCCATAAAACTAAATTTTTCACACACTTTTCCAAACAATTTTCAAAAAATAATTATTATTTCAAGGGCCATGTGACCACATGTGTTATGTAGCAACATCCTAGCAACTGGATACCAAGAGCATAGCAACCACACAAATATCCTAGCAACTAGAGCTGCACAATGAAAACAAACCATAAATTTAAATTTAGTAAGAGTAAGTCTTATTTTACATTATTAAAATGATCGAGGCAAACCCACTGTAACTTAAACAACCTGGATGCTTCCACAAAATTTGTTTGAGCTGTTCTGTCAGGACAAAATAACTTATTTGAATAGTCAAATTCTGGTCACATGACAAACATTTTAAACAGATATAACAATACGAGATTTGAGATTTGTCTTGACAGCACTCATTAATATAACTCAGTCGTCTATTTGATTTGTGTGCTCACATCTAGAAGACATTTTATTAATGTCACATGTGCCATGTCACAGATAATAGATATGTGCTATCAAGGCAAATCTCAAAAGAAGGAAAATATGACAGTCATTGACCTGTATCAAATCATTTTAACTGTAAAACAAAGTTTTAGTTTCAGATTAGTATTAATGTATACATTTATGTCAAATGTCTTTTTTGAATTTTTTAAACGTCCAGCAGACTGATTCTTATGTTACTTTAAACGTCAGGTGCTTTACAGATGAAGAGCTTAAAGTGTCATGGAACCTCCCTGTTTCAGCAATGGTCTTTCACACCTTAAATCTGAAAATGACTCCAGAAATGGAAAAATGTCACAGCATGTAAAACTGTGGAAAAATGGGAGAGTAGAGGGTGGGAAGAGGGGAGAAAACCACCAATAAAACACACTCATACAGATAAATGAATATTAAAATATCTTTTAAACTGAAAGAATAAAGGCCTTTCTTGGAATTTTCGGTCTATATCATTGTTTGCTGTGTATCACAATAATCCATCGTGTGATTGTGTTCATGATCAGATGTGCCACTGTATCAGCACCCTTATTTGTGCATATTTCATTAGAAGAAGACATGATATGTGCATGTATACAGTGCTGGTTCATGTTTGGAGCACGAGAGCACAAAAAATATGAATAAAACACATTTCCAAAAAAAAAAAAAACCTTTTCCCTTAATAATAGACATAATGAGTGCTATTTTTGTTTTCACAGATGTGCAGCCAGTTCATATATGTTTACATCTCAAAGCATGTGTTTTAGGGTTGCATGACACTTTAAAAGATTATAACAGCCTATACAATTTCATGTTTTAAACTTTAACAGCAATAAAGCTCCTTTCCCTTGTGAAATATCGTATCAAAGGAAAGCAGAGAATATAATGCCTGTCAAACTATCAGTTTCTTGAACTAAATCAGTATTAAATGCATGAATATATTCACAAAAGCAGTGCGTATTCAGAGCACTAGTGATCCAAGGCAGTAGTAATTTACAAAGTTTCACTTCTTTTTTTTCGCTTAAGTTTCATTTCAAGGAATAAGTACACATAATAAATTATAAAGCACTGTCATCAGTAAGGTATTTAAATGTGCAGCCAAATTCTTAAATTTGACTTTGAAATGTTTATCACGTGACCATAATTATTAGGGGAAGTCGTCACTTTCACTTTCATAATTTGACTATTCAAATAAGAAAGAAAAAGAAAAGTGACGTGACATACAGCCAAGTATGGTGACCCATACTCTGGATGGGTTAATTGCAGAGCACAAATTCAAAGTGCACAGACACCCGGAGCAGTGGGCAGTCATTTATGCTGCGGCGCCCGGGGAGCAGTTGGGGGTTCGGTGCCTTGCTCAAGGGCACCACAGTCGTGGTATTGAGGGTGGAGAGAGCGCTGGACATTCACTCCCCCCACCTACAATCCCTGCCGGCCTGAGACTCGAACCCGCAACCTTTGGATTACAAGTCCGACTCTCTAACCATTGGGCCACAACTTCCCTAGCTTTATTTACTTCCGACCTTTATTGCTGTTAAAGTTATTTTGTCCTGACAGAAAACCTCAACCACAAATTTTGTGGAGGCTCAAGTCCTACCATCCAGCTGATTTAGGTTATAGTGGGTTTGCCTGGATAGTTTAATAATGTAAAATAAGATTAGGACTTAATGTTTTTTAAACCAAATGATATAAACTTAACTTTATTGGTGGCTGTGGTATACAGATAATATATAGGTTCTGACTTTAATCAGAAATTTATCATGGTTTGTATGCATGTATGCATATGTGTGTGTGTGTGTGTGTGTGTGTGTATATATTTGTGTATATATATATATATATATATCAAAATGTATTTAAAATAAAAATACAAAATACTGTGTGGAAAAAGTTATTTAAATACAAATACAGTATTTTGAAAATACACAAAATACATATGAAATTGGCCATCCAGTGAAGTAACACTATTAAGGCCCGTTTACACCAAGAACTATAATTATAAAGGTAACTATATTAGTGTATTCTAAGTATACAATGAAGTTGTGTCATCTGTCACTTTAAATGCTCAAGCTCTTTAAAGCAGAAATGATTCTGATTGGCTGTCAATGTTTTTATCATTCATCATTTTTTGTGCTGTTATGGTTATAGTTGTGGTGTGCTATCTGCTATTCTCTTACATTTAGGATGTACTCACACTTGGGGATCTGATCCATGCTTGAGCACAATTAACCCCCAGAGTCCAGTTCATTTCACAAGTGTGACTGCTCTGTACTGTGACCAGTGCGGTTGGTTTAACCATGGCCTGGCCCGCTTGAAGAGGTGGCTCAGGTGCGGTACACATGTAGTGTGATTGCAAACCATGCCAGAGCATGGAACAGTTCATTTACTCTTTTTGTATGCGCTATTCTTATCATTATGAGAGAAACAATCTTTATTACTACTTGGATATTACACTTTTCAATTAATTTAATTTTGAGTACATTTAGATTTATAATGGGTCTGGTTCTCATCTTATTGATGAACAGGTATTGTAGTTTGTGAGTAAAGCTGCAAATTCCACCATTAACCTCAGTTGCCTCTGTAATAATCCTGTGATATCTGTCTGTTAGCGAAAGGACAATCGCGCTTGGGCTTTAGTATAAGGCAGCTGTGCCTAGTGCGAGTATGCCCTTAGAACAATTTTTTTAACTTTATGTCTTTATTATTAGCACTATTGTTATCTTTGTCTTGGGGTAGGCTACACACACACACACACACACACAGAAAGCTGCTTATTACTCATTTATCCATCTTTCTTTATCGCTCTGAAGTGTCAATAACTCCTGCCCACTAAAAGCTCCACAGGTATATTTGCATACCACAACGATATATAAATGATATAGAAAAGGTTCAATCAATTTACATTTACATTTAGTCATTTGGCAGACGCTTTTATCCAAAGCGACTTACAATTGGGAAATACAAAAAGCGATTGATCTTGAAGAGGCAGTCAGACAGAGGAAGTGCTCGTAACACCAAGTCTCAGTCATTGTTCAAATAAGTACAATCTAGTAGGTGGAGAGAAAGATAGAGGGAAAGTTTTTTTTTTTTTTTTTTGAGTTTAGGATGAAGTCAAGTACTGCCGAAAGAGATGAGTTTTCAGTTGTTGCGTGAAGGTTGCCAGGGATCCGGCGTTCCGGATAGGGGTGGGAAGATTATTCCACCAGCCAGGAATGAAAATGTTCTGGAGAGTGATTTTGAGCCTCTCTGTGATGGTACCACAAGGCGTCGCTCACTAGCAGATCTCAAACTTCTGGAGGGGATGTAGGTTCGTAATAGTGAGTGGAAGTAGGAGGGTGCTGAGCCTGTGGTCGTTCTGTACGCAAGCATCAGTGTCTTGAACTGGATGCGAGCTGCCACTGGTAGCCAGTGCAAGGAGATGAAGAGAGGTGTAACATGCGCTCTTTTGGGCTCGTTGAAGATCAGTCGTGCCGCTGCATTCTGAATCATTTGTAGAGGTTTGATTGCGTTTGATGGCAGACCAGCCAGAAGAGCATTGCAGTAGTCCAGCCTGGAAACGACAAGGGCCTGGACAAGAAGTTGCGCAGCATGCTCTGTCAGAAAGGGCCTGATCTTTCTGATGTTGTGTAGTGCAAACCTGCAGGAACGAGCAGTCTTTGCAATGTGCTCTTTGAAGGTCAGCTGGTCATCAAAGATTACACCAAGATTTCTGACCGAAGTTGATGGGGTAATCATTGATGAGCCTAACTGAATCGTGAAGTCATGCCGTAGAGTCGGAGTGGCAGGGAAGACCAGAAGTTCCGTCTTTGCCAGGTTGAGCTGTAGGTGATGTTCATTCATCAACGCCGAGATGTCCACCAGGCAGCCTGAGATCCGTGCAGCTACCGTTGGGTCAAATTTACACTTTATATCATTGCCGACATATACAGTATATTGTCATATCGCCATAGCAAGCAGTAATGATTAAAATTTAATGAACACATTTGACTACCTAGTTGATAAAACAAAAATCGAAAAAAAAAAAAAAAAAACTAAAAATACTGACTAGTGCTAATGTTCCCCTTGCTAGTGCTCTTTCCCCCCCTTCATGCTATTGCTAAATAAATGCAAATCTGAATGGTGTTCCATTTTAACCTTTAATCAACAAGTACAACCGACCATGACATCCTCACCTTATCTCATGCTGCCTTCACAGGCTATCCCAATTGTTTATTTAATTTTTTATATATATATATATATATATGACTTTATTGGCCTAGAATAAGGCAATAATTACGGCTAAACTGCCAACAACACAGTACTAAAGAGAATTTGACTCCCTCTTCTAAAGATTTACACTAGGGGTGTGCCCGAAGCACAATACGTTATTCGGAAAGGCACGGATAATGGCTTCATTTAAAATTAATTTTGAGGTGAACTAATCCTTTAAGGGTTTTCTGTTGGAACGCTGTCGTTAATAACTAATGATCTTCGCATGTAAGTGAATCAGTCAATCAAAACTAACTTTAGCTGGACAATAACTTTATTCTAGAGCTGCTGTAAAGCCAAAACAATCTCTGTTACTTTCATTTCATATCATCACTGTAGCTGCCGTCAGTGGCAACTCCTATATATTTCAGTTCATAATATGCACTTTACAGTTAAAAGGTCAATAAATAGTTAAAATGTTCAGAGTAACCAATTCAACATAAACCAAAAAATACATGAACCCAATTAACGTTACCTATACACGAAGCAAGGGCAAAATCAAAGTTGTTGCTAGCTCAGTTACGTTAAGTTAACGTTAGCTCCTAGCAAGGTAATACCTTAACTCTTGCAACTGTTGTCTTATAGGCTAACAAATTTGAACAAACCAACTACTTTGCTTATAAATTACTAAATGAACCCACCTGAAGCAACACAAATCCCTGAGTATTACAACAAGATAAAATTATTCTTTCCTTCGGGTTACAATCCACGTGTAATCGATCGGAAAACTCTGTTGAAACTTAAAGCAACGGCCCGTTTTACCGCTCTCTGGGTGGTTAAATTAGTCAGTGATCTGGATTTCTATTGGATCCCGCGCTGCAGTTCAAACATCAACCAATCGCTGTATTTTATGGTCACATGGACCAAATTCACTTGCCTACATGTAGGTAGCCTATGGGTTCAGAAAATAGGCTACTTTTATATTATGAAAAATGCCGAAACGAAAATTGTATTGCTTTAACAGTTGCCAAGAAGAAAGAATGATTCCTCGTCGTATGTGGAAAAGAAGGTAAAACTTGTTTTTCCAGCAAAGTTTTGGCCCTAGAAATGTGTGTATTGAATATGATACACTATAATATATTCATAAATAGGCATTATGCTTAGGCTATTGTTTAACAATTTTACAAATAATGTTTAGTTTAAGTTATGTTAAGTTATAGTTTTAAGGTTTTACGAATTTGATTAAAATGTTGTAACACACGTTGCCAAACAATTATTATTTTTCCAATTAATTTATACCCCCAAAAGTATCCTGGGTGATAAAAACATTTACAGACAGATTATGAAAAAAAGTAAAAATGTAATTCATAAAATTCAGTCATAAACAAAAAAAGCTAACGCTTAACAACAACTTTTTAAATATGTGTGTCCCCTCCAAAAATTGTAACTATGTGTAATATATCGACTTTTATCTTAAGGCGAGTAAGTGGTCATGTTGTTTTTAAATGCTGCCCATGAGCTGAACAAAGATGTATGAAAGAAGTCACATATCTAAATATTCACAACAAACACCCCTTCAACATGAAACCAAGAAATGAGACCAATGCTTTCACTGCTCGCCATAGCCTCTATGTTAGTATCCCTCAGCAGGATATGTCGCCCATTTTAGGTTTACAGGCATTCTATAAATTAGCAACCTGGCATTCAGGGGCAAGGCATGTGCTGAGGGGGTGTTAGACCATTGACAGGCCACTAAATATTTAATATTCAATTATTTTAATGATCACAATTAAAGTTTTAATTTTATTAAATTGAACAAGGGCAACATTCAGCATTCAATCAAATATTCTAAAATATTTATTATTAATAATAATAATCAGTTTGTTTTGAATTATTTTGTTTAAAGACATTTCAAGCTTTGTGTATTTGATGTAGGCTACTTCTTATGTCTGTGAGGCATAGCCTACACTGAGTTTAGTTAAGTTAGGATGAGATGCGCTCCAGTTCACGTGCAATGCAAGTGACCGCGCGGGCGCCTCCATGATTATATTGTCTACTATATTTGCTTCTTATTAAATCCAGGCAATTGGTTGATGAAAAGTTTATTAAAATTAAGATTTAGGTCAGGGGTGTCAAACTCAGTTCCTAGAGGGCCACAGCCCTGCAGAGTTTTGTTCCAAACCCTGCTCCAACACACATATTATGCAGTTTCCAATTAAGCCGGGAGGACCTGATTAGTTGGATCAGGTGTGTTTAATTAGGGCTACATCTAAACTCTGCAGGGCTCTGGCCCTCCAGGAATTGAGTTTGACACCCCTGATCTAGAAGAAATAAAATTACTAAACTACAATTTTGACAATTCAGACAGTCAAAATCCACCATCAGTGTAATCCTTTACAGTCACAGTCTTTTATTGAAATTCACTTTAACCAAATAAAGCTGAAATTTGATTTATTGCCTTTATGTTCTGGGGAGAAACGGACGTGGAATAAGATGAAAACATAAGGATTCAGTTTCAGTTAATAAATTAAATGGTCAAATTGGACATATTCATCCTGTTCAAAAGTTTTCACCCCACATCGTGTTTCCTTCTGGAGTATCAGTGAATGTTTGACCAAACACACAACATCAAACCATTTACATTCACCAGCGAGCAAATATTTAACATGAGATTTGTTTGGGAAAGTAGATCTTTAAAAAATAAGCTGAAAAACAATCCTAGAGATTAAGTGACAAACAAAACCATTGTTAGGTAAGGTGGATAAAGATGACACGAGAGGCAAGGATCCAAATGCAAATCCATTTAATGAACAAACAAAATAAAACAAAGGATTGGGAACACTGAAAACCAAGAGACCATTCAGCAACAGGCTAAATCAACAACTGTCAAAGAACTGAAAAAGTTGTGATTTTACGTATATATACAGTCTGAGCAGTTCTTATGTGTACACTCTTCCACAAATTAGTTGCCACTATATATATACTAGTGGTGGGCATAGATTAATTTTTTTAATCTAGATTAATCTCACTGTAATCTTGGAATTAATCTAGATTAAAATGACTCATTTGAATTCTGCCGAAGGCATTCAGAATATGTGTGCTACCCAAATAATGACTAAAAGTAAGTCTTTGAGAACGGGTTTCTCAAGCCAGGTGGCGCATTAGACCAGGGGCTCATCTCCTGTTTCCAAAATGCATCACAAACTGCTTGAGAAAGCTGTTCTACTATGATAATTGGTGATGAAAATAAATCATGTTCAATAAAATGTACTTGTGTTTACTAACTGTTTATTCAGTTAAACATGAATTTTGAACTGTAGGCCTACATAAGAGGTCGTGATGAACTGTTTACAGTCAGTAGCTTTGTGTCAATCAATCCAAGCTCTATTTCTCCTTCTTCCACCAGTCACTCAGGCAGACCAGCTTGTTCACATTTTCTGGTGACAAACTAGATCTCCTCTTCTGCACAATATGGCCTGCTAAAGAAAAAAGTCTCTCGCATGGGACAGTTGTGGCAGGAGTCCCCAAGTATTTACGGGCAATGTGGGCCATCTTACCATAGACAGCAGTGTGCTCCGACCACCACTTCAGTGGACACTGATCTAGACTGGCACTGGGCTCTACCTTGTACCTCTCCACAGTATTGTCTTCTGGTGTCTCCTCATCTGATTCTGAGTCTGATCCCATCAGTAGCAGGGCTGTTTTCTTCTTGGGTGGCTCACGGTTCTCCTCCCCGAGTGGCTGCAGAGCAGGTTCTTCTCCCTTCACCAACTCACTTAGCTTTGCCCACACTGGCTCCCTCTCTGCTCTGGGCAAGCACTTGAGGTCCTTAAATCGTGGATCTAGAGCAGTCGCCACCTTTGATGAATAAAAAATAATAATTATTGATTGATGAAAATTTCACTTTCCAAATCCAACCTCCATATTTCTTCATGACTCATCTATTCATTGACCGATCTACTGGCTTAACAGTCTATAATGGTCAAACAATGCAGTTATCTTCTGGTCAGTCTGACATACCTTAAGCCATTCCAGGTTTATTTTCTCCCTCCGCTGGTTGAGGTCCTTGGTGAAGGCAGCCTTGAATCGCACAATATAGGCAGGATCATCATCTGAGATCTTCATCGCGTGCTGGAGGTGGCACAGGGCAGGTAGAACCACAGAGCACAGATACATACTTATCCCCACCAAGGAGCTCAGTGATGTACCTACACAGACAGACAGACAGACAGACAGACAGACAGACACACACACACACACACACACACACACACACACACACACACACACACACACAGAGACAGACAAACAGACAGACACACACACAGAGACAGACAGACACACACACACACACACACACACACACACACACACACACACACACACACACACACACACAACACAGAGACAGACAAACAGAGACAGACAAACAGACAGACATACACACACGCACACACAGACAGACAGACAGACACAAACACAGAGACAGACAAACAGACAGAGACAGACATACACACACACACACACAGACAGACAGACAGACACAAACACAGAGACAGACAAACAGACAGACAGACACACACACACACACACACACACACAGAGACAGACAAACAGACACACACACACACACACACACACACACAGACAGACAGACACACACAGACAGACAGACAGAAACAGAGCAATAAATAATTAATGACTGATTCATTTAACTCAGATTACACATTTTTAAAGTTCTTAATCACATTACATTTAAGGGCACGTGTTTCTTAAATACAAAGTGACATTTAAAAGAACTTGTATGCCAATTCATGAACACGCTACCTTTGTAGACCATACCTGCATGGCTCCAGCAGTTTCTCTAGCTTTGCCAACTTCTCATGTTCAGCATTTGTTGGGAGGGCCAGATTGTGCTTCTGCTGAGACAGCGTTGTGTGCAGTGCGTCTCTGTTGCGCCTCACGCACTTGATCATCTCAAGGGTGGAATTCCACCGTGTTGGAATATCTTGCACGAGTGGCTCCTCAATTTGTCCAAGGGAGGCTTGCTGGACATTCAGCTCGTCTGAGTTGGCCGGACTGTGTTTGAAATGTCCGACCACTTTACGGCACTTGGCCAGTGCACCCATCAAAACCACCTTCCCGAAGTGACATTACAATAGCTCTCTGTACAACATGCGCAACACAGGGCAAATGCTCGAATGGCAGTATCCTCCCTGCTGCCACCATATTAGGAGCGCTGTCTGTTCCAATAGTGCTGATTTTGTCAGCTATCCCCCACTGATTAGCGACGTCAAGAAACTGCCTGGCACAGGCTTCTGCAAAGTGACGCTCCTCTGTTTTCATCACACCTAACGGACAGACAAAGTAGATCTGAATAAGTTCACTACTAGTAGTAAACAACTAGCAATCATCAAGCAAATATAATGTGGTGGTAATTCGTGGTGTCGTGGTAATAAATAGGCTAAGTAATTAAATTAAATTGTCATTTAAAATGACATAACGTAACCTACCTAAAGCGAAGGAGTGAAGTTCCCAGCTGGCATCGATGAGGTGTACAGTAACGCCGAGGTAGGTATCGTTGTTGACAGATGTCCAATGGTCCCCAGTCAGTGCTACACACCTCGCCTCTACCATCTTCTCATCTTTTGCGGCTTTCTCTGCGGCGTGCTGGTCATGTATTCTCCTCATGATAGTTCGCCTCGCAGGTAGTTTGTAAGATGGGTCACCTGTGGCCGCCTGGAGAACAAGCTCGAGGCCATCATCTTTAACCACGCTGATGGGCCGGCAGCTGGAGGCAATCCACTGAGCGAGGAGATTAGTTAGCTTGGCTGATAGAGCTGTGCTGACGGGCTTGCCTCGGTTGCACTCAAACATAGTAGTTTGACGACGACTCTTCCCCTGCCCTACATCAGTGCTTGGCCCGGCATCTTCCGCATTAGCTAAGGGATGCTTTGCGTTTAGGTGGTACTTGAGACTGGAAGAACTCCTACAGTAAACGAATTCCGCATTGCACAAGGTGCAAACAACCTTAGTCTTGTCGAGGATTCCACTGGGAAGCTTCTTAAAAATAAAATTTCCCTGAAGCAAACCCGGCGGCTTCATAGCTGCATCCATGTTAGCACGTCACGTTTGATGTGGTAATTTCACAGTAGGCATGCCATACACACAGGTTCGAAGACTCGTTCTCGCCCCCCACAGTGCAATTCGGCTAGGTAGACATCCGCGCTAAACTATCAAGGTGCAAGTCATCATAGCTTGCGTAGTATAGATCCAGCTCCCAACCCAACTTTGAGAATAGATTAACGGCAATATTTTTTTTAATCGCCCGATAAGAGTCTCACGTTAACGCAGCACGTTAACGGCCCACCACTAATATATATATATATATATATATATATATATATATATATATACACACATATATGTGTATATGTATATATGTGTCACGAATCAGGCCTCTGTGGCTCTCTCCAATCACCAGCAGAGGGCACCCTCACCCGAGTACTAGCTCTCCACGTGCCTAGGACTGATTACCGCCAGGTGTTTCTCATTACCCCAGCTACTTAAGCCACAGGCTGTATCCGAAATCGCCCCCTATACCCTCATTCACTATTCCCTACATTAGTCCACTCATACAGTTCACTTGAAGGAGTGAATGAAAACGAGTGAGTGAATTCGGACACTGAGTGCACCGGAAGGATGGTGCTTTTACATAGTTTGCTTGCTGTTTAATAATCATTTGTTACGGGCAGCTCCAGTAGTAACATTGAAGGATTTATCTTAAACTCTGTCACGGAAATTATGTATAAACCCTAATAGTCAATTTACAATTAATTTTGTACCTGTGTTGTATTAAGCCGTGGGTGAGCGCTTCTAGAATTAATGAATGGATGATTCAGCTGTGGGCGCCATCTTCTGGCGAGATGCGGGAATTCATTCGGCGCGCGACTCTCACAGTGCATTCTGGGTCATCTCTAGCCGTTGAGTGTACATCAGTTGTACACTCGTTTTTGCGGTGCATTGTGGGATTGAATGAGTGCACTCGAGAACATCCACTATGGTTTCGAACACCACTTAAAGAGGGCGATTTCGGATACAGCCACACTTTCACTTCACCCCATTGCGAAGTCTTGTTTAGCCCCGTCTGACATTTCTGAGTGTTTAACCTGATTGTTTATTCTGTGTATGATCCTGGACTGCCTTGACCCTTGTGATTCGCTGCCGCCTGCCCCTTTGTTGTTTGATCTGTTCCTGACCTATTCCCAGCCTGCTGCCTGCCTCGACCCAAGCCTGGTAACTCTTATGATTCTGGTTCTCTGTGATATTCCTAATGCTGTTGTGTAGCATATACTGTATAAGTGCTATAATTATAAATAAAAATAGTGGACCAATATCAGAAAATCTTAGGTTGGCTTAAGGAGGAAAAGGCTCTTCAACGTCAGGTAAGTGGGGTTCAAGTGAGGTCGCAATTGAAGATCTTGTTGCAGAGCTTTGTGGAAAAGGTGCAACAGAATCATTATCACTTGGGGCTGTCGGTAAGGCGGACCCCACAATGTCACCGGCCGTTGGATCTTGTTCACTTCCACTCACTCTTTCCACACTGGACTTCATTGGAAACTGGGGAAAACTCCCAAGGGTGGCAAGTTCAGCATCCTCAAAGATATCAACTTGGTCAGTAAAGTTTCTACTCTGGCTGCGAGTATGGGGTTTTTGAACAGTAAGATCTTCTAGGAAGTCCTCTGTAACAGAAACCGATAGGAAGCCACAGGGCAAGAGCAAATCACGATGGAGCGTGCGGTTAGGTCCCTCCCTGGTCTCTGGTTTCACAATGTAAACTGGAAGATCCCCAGCACGGTTCACAACCACATACACCTCTTGTTCCCACTTGTTTTCGAGCTTGTGTTTTCCTCGGATTCTGACGTTCCGAACAAGGACTCTGTCCCCAACATCCAAGCTTGCAGGTTTTACACGTTGATCGAACCGATTTTTGTTCCTTTTAGCTGACTTCTGAGCATACTGGCATGTAAGCTTATAGCTCTCCTCGAGACGTGATCTTAAGTCCTTCACATACTGGGAGTGAGAGGAAGATGGAGAGTCACGGACTGGCAACCCGAAAGCTAAGTCAACCGGGAGCCGTGGCGATCGTCCAAACAGGAGTTCATATGGTGTGAATCCTGTTACCTCATTCCGCGTGCAATTGTATGCATGGACAAGAGGTTTAACATACTCCCTCCACTTAGCCTTCTGCTTGCACTCAAGAGTTCCCAGCATGTTTAACAGCGTCCGGTTGAAGCGCTCAACAGGGTTACCCCTGGGGTGGTATGGAGTGGTGCGAGTTTTCTTGATTCCAGCTACATCGCAGAGCTCCTTAATCAGCTTAGATTCAAAGTCTGGCCCTTGGTCAGAATGTAGGCGCTCTGGAATGCCATAGCAAACCATGAAGTCATTCCACAGACATTTTGCCATAGTTTTAGCCTTCTGGTTCGCAGTTGGAATAGCGATGGCAAATTTGGTGAAATGATCAGTAAGCACCAAAATATTCTTTATGTTGCTGCTATCCGGTTCAAGTGTTAGGAAATCCATACATACTAGTTCCAAAGGATGACTGGTTTGAATATTTATGAGAGGAGCTGCCTTCTCTGGAAGAGTCTTGCGCCTTACACACCGACCACAGGTTTTGATGAAGTTCTCCACGTTAACGGCCATTTTTGGCCAGAAGAAGCGCTGCCGCACCAAATCCAGGGTTCGCTCTATACCCATGTGCCCCATGTCACTATGGAGACTCTTCAGCACGGTAGAACGCAACACTGGGGGCAGAGCAAGCTGAAAGACAAGTTTATCTTCGTCCTGTATAAAACTCCATTTTCCAGCTCCAACCGATTCCACTCCCGTAACAACAATGGGAGCTCGGGAAGTTCCTCTCTAACAGTGGAAGAAACCTTTTCCCCCGTCTCAAGCTGGAAGATGACTTCTCGAATTGCTGGGTCGGCACGCTGCTCTTCTTTCAGGTCAGCGTGGGTCAGAGGAGAAATGACAGGAAGGCCATGTGACTCTTCCTCAGCAAAACAGTCAGGAATAATATTAGCATGGACAGAAAAAGACTCAACTAAGGTCACATCAAGTTGAGTGTAGTCAGCAGGACAGCATGATCTGACAAGACTGCTCTGACATATAGCAACTACAATGTCTGGGGAGATTTCTGCAACTAGACCAGGGTCACACAATTGCTCCGCTAAGCGGTTCACAAGTTCCCATTCTTCACAGCTTGTAGCCTTATCCGGCACATTATGGTAACATCTGGAAAGAGCATCGGCATCAAAGTTGTGTTTGCCAGCACGGTACTGCATCTTGAAGGAATACGTTGACAACGCAGCTAGCCACCGGTGGCCTGTGGCGTCCAATTTTGCTGAAGTCAAAACGTATGTAAGAGGATTATTGTCTGTAATAACTGTGAAGTTAGGACCATAAAGATAATCATGGAATTTCTCTGTGACACTCCATTTTAAGGCCAGAAACTCACGTTTGTGTGCCGGATATCGAGACTCACTCTGAGATAGGCCTCGGCAATTACCCGAAGTTGATCATCCTGTTCTTGGTATAGAACGGCTCCCAAACCAATTATGCTGGCATCTGTGTGAAGGATATAAGGCAACTTCGGATTGGCGAACCCAAGGACAGGAGCAGATGTTAGCTTAGAAATTACTGTGTCAAAAGCAACTTGACAATCAGACGTCCATCTCTCCCCAAAAGACTGCTTCGGGTCCAGGAACTTTCCAGCAGGACTTTTATCTTTAATAGACTGACGGATGGGTGCATAGCCTCTAGTAAGAACATTGAGGTTTTACTATGGTGGCGTAATCTTTGATGAACCTCCGATAGTACCCTGCAAACCCTAGGAAGGACCGTAGCTCTTTAAGATTTTGGGGGACTGGCCAGGATTTGAGAGCAGATATTTTTTCATGGTCCGTTTCAACACCCTTTTCGGACACGACATGTCCAAGATAACATACACTGGACTGGAAAAATTTTCATTTTTCAGGGGACAGCTTCAAGCCGAATTCCTTCAGGCGGGTAAGTACTCGGAGTAAGCGCTTCTCATGTTCCTCTAAAGTGTCAGAGAAGATAATGATGTCATCTAAAAATACAAGGAGATTTGTATTTAAATTCCCTGAGATTTAAATCCCCCATACACTTCTCCATAAGTCTCTGGAATGTACTTGGAGCATTCGTAACACCTTGCGGCATCCGATTCCATTCCCAGAACCCCAGCGGTGTGACAAATGCAGTTTTAGCCTTATCGGCTTCACTCATTTGAATCTGATAATATCCAGACTTCAGATCTAGAACCGTGAACCATCTGGAGCCCGTTAATGCTGAAAACGACTCTTCGAGGTTCGGCAGAGCATAGGCGTCTTTCACGGTTTGTAAATTTAATTTACGATAGTCGATGCACAACCTAACATCGACATTCCGCTTCCGGATCACCACAATTGGGGAGGCAAATGGTGACTCTGACTCCCGGATGATGTCAACTTCAAGCAGATCCCGCAAATGGCTTCGAACAGCCTCAATGTCGCGGGGATGGATAGGCCTGGCTCGAAGCTTGAAAGAGGTTTCATCGTGGAGCTTGATATGGTGTTTTACCTGATCCGTACAACCGAAATCAAGGTCGTGGTAAGAAAACACTTCAGGCATTTGGTTGAGCTTGGATGTTACTCGCTCCTTCCATTCAGGTGGAATAGATGATTCTCCAAAATTTAACTCCAAAGTGCTTCTTTGGGAACCTTCTTGGACTGGAGAAATATTTACGGTGTGCTGGGCCAGGATGGTAGGTGATGTACCAATATCAGCAATTACTGTCATCGGTGGAATGAGAACATCTTGTTCAGACTCGTTCCTAACGAGAACAGGAACTTTGTAGGGAGCATGAGTTGGAAGTGTAATGACACAACTCTGGACGCATAAGCCGCCAGGAAGTGGTGATATGGGGTGTTCAATCACAGCCCATTGAACTGTAGTTGGACTGTCTATTCTGGCAGAGCCTTCTAGAACAATGGTCTGACCAGAAGGGATCAGAACTGGTGTCTGACTCAACAACTTCACAGATCCTGCTCGACCCAGCTGGCTTAGTTGGCGCTTCAGTTGTAAGAGCTTTAGGACTGCACAGTACCCTTGGGCCGTAGGCTGAAAATTTGAGATGTCACTACTGGTGTATCGCTCATATAAAGGCTCCAGAGTATTCATGCCAATAAGCACAATTGATGAACCCTCAGGATGACCATCGGGTACAACCAAGGCAAGAGTCGGTACATCAAATTCCTCTCCCAAGAACTCTTTGTGAAAACCTATGGTCATCTCTACATACCCCAGGTATGGCACTGACTGACCGGCAGCACCCTCTACCTGGAGTAAATTATAAAGTGGCTTCACAGGGTGATCGCTGAGACTCTGGTTGTAAAAAGAGACTGGAATCGTAGTGACCTGCGAACCAATATCCAAAAGGCAGTGGTAGTTCTGTCCAGCAATCTGAACGACTGCAGAACATTTTGAGCCCACCAGACCCTTTGGAAGTTGTATGGTTGCATTCTTTATCTTGGACTGTGACATTTCTGCACACTTGACAATCTTCTTTTTTTCCTTGGGATGGATTTGGTCCCCTCTGGCCCCTGTCTGTCCCACAACAGGAACCGGACTCAGTTTAAATGAACGGAGTTGGAAGCGTTTTGTTGATTGCTAGTGAACTGTTTCTTTTTACGAGCAACCAGAGTAGGATTGGGTTCATTCTCACACTGAGGACGGATGTGGCCATCCTCACCACACCGAAAACAATAACCAGGTTTGGCCGGCGTAGGTGTGGATCGACTAGGCTGCTGATTGATGGGCCTGGCATGTGGTTTACTGTAAGTGCAAGTTTTGGGGATAGAACTGGTCTTTGACTGGCTGGCTGTTAGCATAGCTAACTGTCGCTGGACGTCAGCTAGTTGTTGAGCCAGTTGCTGGGTGATATTAACCAAAGCAGTAACTGCGGCCCCATCTTCAGGGTTAACACAAGCAAACTGGGCATGGGATGTAGCTTTCTGCCGTGTAGACCCCAAATGTTGCTTCATTCGATGTACTTTTGCTGCCTCTCGGTCCTCTTCAGTGCGCAAGAGGAGCAACAGCTCAGCAAAAGTGGGTGGACAAGTCTTCTTTTGTTTTAGCTGGAGCTCAGCAATCAAAGAATTGTCCCAGCATCCACGACAAAACTGGTTCAGCAAATGCCGATTTACTTCAGACTCTATGACTCCTCCCCTTTTCATGGCAGAATTCAGGACAACCTGGAGCCGTTGAAGGTAGGCAGATGGTTTCTCACCGGTATCCTGAAATGTATCCATGAATCTAGCAAACAGTTTGTCCCCATCTTGAACAGTAGCATATGCAGAGTCAAGAGTGTCTAAATACACTGTAGGCAGCGTGCTGGAACTCAATTGCTTGACCAAGTCTGCTGCTGGAGGAAGGAGGCTCTCCACTATCCTCCTAGAACGATGGAGGTCGGACACAGATGGATCCTTCAACAGCAGTTCTACTCCTGACCGCCAGGTGTCATAGTCAGCCTCATGAGTGGGTCTGGGAAGCCGACCTGAAAAAACCCTGATCCTCTGGTGATGTACTGCAATCTCCTCATTCTTCACAATGTGCTCCACTACATAGCGCTGGACCTCAGGTGGATGGACGTCAATGCTGGAAGTTGAATGTCTCATCCCCGGCTGCGTAAAATTAGATGGATCAATACTGGGCTCAGTGACTGACCTGGGAGCAGCAGTGTCAATGAGGGGAACAGGAATAGCTGGTGGAAACTGAATTGATGGCTTCACTAATGGCTTTGACAGCGCAGGCGACTCTGAGCTCAGAGACCGAAAGTCCAATCTGAGACATCGTTGTTTTGAGCACTTCTGTGTAATCCACTCCAGTTAATCAGTTAATTTGGCTAAATTCTGCAAATCAAATACAAAGACAAATACAACATAGTTTTAGCTTTAACAAAGTGCTCTGTGCAAACAGTAGATAGCTCCAAAATGCAATATGTATGTGTCCTTTTAGCGGAGACCCATGTGTGCGGCAAAATGGGACGCAGCGCTTCCAAAAGCTGCACCGCTAGTGAATTCAACTACAAGCACACCATCATACTCAGATTCGGTCTCAGAAATTTCCTCAATCTTATTGACTGAACCATATTGGCTTAAAAACTCAATAACTTCATTACTTCCTGCTTCTGTTATGCCCTCGCCCTCCAACAGCACAGCATTTGATAATTTGATACCACGTTTCAAAAACACATCCATTATTGTTATCGAACTGAAATAAACCCAAATCAATAACTCAAATGCACATTAAACTCACCAATTCCTCCTGGCTGGCTCGCCAAAGTAATGTAGCATATATAAGTGCTATAATTATAAATAAAAATAGTGGACCAATATCAGAAAATCTTAGGTTGGCTCAAGGAGGAAAAGGTGAAATTCAATGATACACAGAGTCAAGGCTGGCAGAGTCCAAGGAGTCCAGGATGGAACAGTACATAAGCTCAGTACCAATATGTAGATGTGTGATAATGTGTCTGAGGGTGTGTGTGCAGGTGTATCAACTCAGCAGCTGCAGCGCCTCCTACCACATTGGTAGATGCATGTACTCCGAATCATCAGCTTTGGGCCTAGTGGCTCGCCATCAATGCACAGAACCTGGCCTGTACAAAACAGGACCCATTAATACATCACTCTGGTTCCAAGCATCACAACTATCTCACCACAATCATAATATCATAAAGTCATCATATTATCAATCTCAGTTAATTCGTTTCATCATGTACATGATTCAATATAAATACTGCACTTAGCAATATAAATAATTTAACAATCAGCAAGAGTACTCTTATAACTAGACAATAACAATAATAGCTTCAAAATACATTTCAGAATAGAATAGTTGACAACATAATTCAACAACAATATTAAGATTAAGGTTAATTATTTATGCATTGCTCATTTAAATAGGCACTATATATATATATATATACTCACCTAAAGGATTATTAGGAACACCATACTAATACTGTGTTTGACCCCCTTTCGCCTTCAGAACTGCCTTAATTCTATGTGGCATTGATTCAACAAGGTGCTGAAAGCATTCTTTAGAAATGTTGGCCCATATTGATATTGTCACGGGAATAATCTGGAGGAAGCAAGGATGCAAGCAAAACATAGATTTAATGATGTCAGATGATAATACAAGGAACCAAAGTCTCTCGGGTGGGCAGGTGACGCAGGGACAAGATGGACAGCGTGCTGATGATGAGTGATGACGGTGAATCCAGTGCCGGTGAACATCCAGAGACGATGACGGTGAACCCAGTGCCGGTGAACATCCAGAAGACGAAAACCACGAAGACTCCAGACAGACGAGGACCAGGAACACTGAAGCAGACGGCACACGAGGCACGACACGGAGGACATCAAACAACGATCTGACAAAGAGAGGAGAGTGCGGTGAGGCTTTAAAGGTGAGTGGATTGGTAGCAGCTGGTGCGGGGAGTGAGATCAGCTGGCGCGCTGATGAGCGCCGAGCGGTAACGCCCACTCGCACATCCACACACACAGAGAACAACAATTACACGAGACATGAAGAAGCCAGTGAATTCATGAACCGTGACAGTACCCTCCCTCCTAGGAACGCCTCCTGGCGTTCCCAGACTCCCTTACCTGTCGATTGTAATCATCAATAAGGGAGTGATCCAGGATGTCTCTAGCCGGTACCCAACTTCTCTCCTCCGGACCGTAACCTTCCCAGTCCACCAAGTACTGGAATCCGCGTCCCCTCCGCCTAGAGTCCAGAATACGATTGACCGAATAAGCGGGTTCCCCTTCTACGAGTCGCGGCGGTGGGGGAACCGGGGCTGGCGGATTTATGCGTGCATAAAACACGGGTTTAATTTTGGACACATGGAAAACGGGATGAATCCTCCTGTACACTGGAGGGAGTTTGAGGCGGACTGTCACCGGACTAATGATCTTGGTGACAGCGAACGGTCCAATAAATTTAGGAGCGAGTTTATTAGACACGGAGCGGAGAGGAATGTTCTTAGTAGAAAGCCACACTTTGGAACCGACGACGTATACGGGAGGTCTAGACCGGTGGCGATCGGCCTAGGCCTTGGTGCGCGCTCCCACCTGGAGTAGAGTCTCACGGGCTCTAGTCCAAGTGCGATGACACCTCTGGACAAAGGCGTGGGCGGAGGGAACCGCGACTTCGGATTCCAGACTGGGAAAAATTGGTGGCTGGTAACCTATGCTGCATTCAAACGGAGACAGGCCCGTAGATGACACTGGTAACGAATTGTGGGCGTACTCCACCATTGACAGTTGTTGGCTCCATGAGGAAGGATTCTTGGAGACCAGACATCGCAAGGTTCTCTCCAAATCCTGGTTGGCTCTCTCAGTTTGACCATTGCTCTGGGGATGAAACCCTGAGGACAGACTAACAGTGGCACCCAGCAATTTACAAAACTCTCGCCAAAATTTGGACACAAATTGGGGTCCTCTGTCGGAAACCACGTCCGTCGGGAGGCCATGTAACCGAAAGACGTGGTCAATGACTGTTACCGCTGTCTCCTTGGCTGAGGGTAATTTGGGCAAGGGAATAAAGTGGGCCGCCTTCGAGAATCGGTCCACCACGGTCAAAACTACCGTGTTACCCTGAGAGGGTGGGAGGGCGGTGACAAAATCTAGAGCGATATGGGACCAGGGTCTCGAAGGGACCGGCAGCGGTTGAAGGAGCCCATCTGGGGGTCTATTGGAAGTCTTACCAGTGGCACAAACTGAGCAAGCCAAAACAAAACTGTGAACATCACGAGCCATAAGTGGCCACCAAAATCGTTGCTTGACTAAAGATATAGTGCGACTGACTCCTGGATGACAAGCCACATTGGAACAATGACCCCACTGAATAACGTCGGACCGTAATCCCTCCGGCACAAACAACCGGTTCGGTGGGCAGCCGACCGGAGGTGTTACCCCTTGTAAGGCTGTTTTGACCTTCGATTCGACCTCCCATGTGAGTGTGGAGACAATAAGTGTCTCTGGAAAAATGCACTCGGGAGTAGACGGGCGATCGGAACGGTCAAAAATACGTGATAAGGAATCGGGTTTGATGTTCTTGGAACCCGGGCGGTACGAGAGAGTGAAATCAAAACGTCCGAAAAAAAGTGCCCACCGAGCCTGCCTGGAGTTCAATCTTTTGGCAGTTCTAATGTATTCTAAGTTCTTATGATCGGTCCATACGATAAAAGGTACCCCTGACCCTTCTAACCAGTGACGCCATTCCTCCAATGCTAACTTGACTGCCAACAACTCTCGGTTACCAATGTCATAATTACTCTCGGCAGGGGACAAACGATGGGACAAAAACGCGCATGGATGCATTCTGTCGTCCGCCGGAGAGCGCTGGGATAGCACTGCACCTACCCCCACCTCTGACGCATCGACCTCCACCACGAACTGACGTGATGGATCAGGGGTGACTAAGATGGGGGCTGAAACGAAGCGGCCCTTCAGTTTGGCAAACGCAGCCTCAGCTGCGTCTGACCACCTGAACGTAGTCCTGGGGGAGGTCAAGGCAGTCAGAGGCGCGGCTAGTTGGCTGAAATTGCGAATAAAACGCCGGTAGAAGTTGGCGAAGCCCAGAAACCTCTGTAGGGCCTTACGGGAATCTGGACTTGGCCACTCCACCACAGCCTTAACCTTGTCAGGATCCATGCGCACTCCCTCGGACGACACAATGTACCCTAGAAAAGGAACAGACTGTGCATGAAAAGCGCATTTCTCCGCCTTGACAAAAGGCCCATTCTCTAGCAACCTCTGAAGCACTCGCCGGACGTGCTGCACATGTTCCTGGAGAGATGAAGAAAAAATCAGTATGTCATCCAGGTAAACATATATGAACTGATCTACCATATCTCGCAGCACGTCATTGATGAGTGCCTGGAAGACCGCTGGGGAGTTGGACAGCCCGAAGGGCATGACCAAGTATTCAAAGTGCCCCCTAGGGGTGTTAAAAGCAGTCTTCCACTCATCCCCCTTCCTAATGCGGACCAAATGATAAGCATTACGTAAATCCAATTTTGTGAAAATAGACGCTCCCTGCAATCTCTCGAAGGCTGAAGACATTAACGGCAAAGGATAGGTATTCTTTACCGTGATGTTGTTCAGTCTCCGGTAATCAATACAAGGTCGCAGGGATCCGTCCTTCTTCCCCACAAAAAAGAACCCCGCCCCCGCTGGAGAAGAGGAGGGGCGGATGAACCCTGCTGCTAGAGAATCAGAAATATATTTCTCCATAGCCTCTCTCTCTGGAACAGAAAGTGCATATAACTTGCCCTTAGGCGGAGACGTACCTGGCAGTAACTCTATCGCACAGTCATAGGGACGATGCGGAGGGAGAGAAGCAGCCCGAGACTTACTGAACACCTCCTTCAGGTCGTGATACTCCGTGGGCACGTTTGACCAATCCACTGTCTCCTCCTGAAACGTAGAAACAGAAACAGACGGACAAGCAGACACAAGACAAGACTCATAACATTCACTGCTCCATTCCGATACTGATTTCTGCTGCCAATCGATCCTGGGGTTGTGTTTGGTGAACCAAGGGTGACCTAAAACAATGGGTGCCAGGGGGGAGTCCAGAATGTAGAATGAGATGGTTTCAGAGTGGTTGCCAGATACAATGAGTGTGACGGGTCCAGTGGTGAAGGAAATGATGGGAAGGGCTTGGCCATTGAGAGCGTGAACAGCGATGGTCTGAGTGAGGGGTAGAAGGGGAGCTTGGATCTTGAGTGCGAATGTGTGGTCCATAAAATTACCCTCGGCCCCAGAGTCCAGTAGTGCTTGACAGTCGTGAGTGTGGGCTGACCATCGTAGTCTTACCGGGAGGAGTGTAGATGTTGATGAGGTCTTCTCTGCAGAGATCCCACCCGACAGTAGCCTCAACCTTACTGCCGGGCTGGCCCCTTTAGCCGGGCAGTTGTGAGCAAAATGTCCTGCCGCGCTGCAGTAAAGGCATAGGCCCTGGGATCTCCGCCTCTCCTTCTCCTCCCGGGAAAGCCGAGCTCGCCCGACCTGCATGGGCTCGTGATCGTGGACGGGACTGACCACGTCCCTGCCGCTGGCTCGTAACTCCGGTGTGGCTGCAGGAGCCCGAGCGGATAACAACCGGTGTTCCGCTCGAGTGATTCGGGAATCTACCCGAATCGCCAGCTCGATCAAGCCATTGAGAGTGGTGGGTAAATCCAAGACATAAATCTCTCTCTGGACGCGGTCAGCCAGCCCATGCAGGAACATATCCCACTGCGCCTCCTCGTTCCACTGACACTCTGCCGCCAAAGTCCGGAACTCGATGGAGTAGTCGGCCACCGACCTCTCCTCCTGTCTGAGGTCCGCCAGGACCCGGGCCGCCTCTCTTCCCGCGACCGCACGGTCGAAGACCCTCCTCATCTCGGCGGAGAGTGTCTGGAAAGAGGCACAGCATGGATCCTGGTTCTCCCACACCGCCGTTCCCCATAGCGCCGCTCTCCCCGTCAGTAAGGCGAGCACGAATGCCACCTTGCTCCGTTCGCTGCCAAAGGTTCTGGGTTGCAGGGAAAAATGCATCGAACAATGAGTCAAAAATGCTCTGCAAAAACTTGGCTCACCCTTGTATAGTTCGTGAGTGGGTAGGCGGGGCTCTGACAGGGAGACGGTCTCAGGTGGTACGAGGGGAGTAGGCGATGTGAGTGACGCAGTGGGAACTTGCAGATGTTGTAATTGCTGGGTGAGCTCGGACACCTGCGTCACCAGAGCTTGAATAGCCCGACCCGATTCGGTCATCCTCCTCTCCTGTGTGTCCATCCGCGACACGCTGCGACGGATGAACTCCTCCAGCAAGGAAGAGGACCCGCTTGCTGCTTCCATCTGTGGTCAGATCGTTCTGTCACGGGAATAATCTGGAGGAAGCAAGGATGCAAGCAAAACATAGATTTAATGATGTCAGATGATAATACAAGGAACCAAAGTCTCTCAGGTGGGCAGGTGACGCAGGGACAAGATGGACAGCGTGCTGATGATGAGTGATGACGGTGAATCCAGTGCCGGTGAACATCCAGAGACGATGACGGTGAACCCAGTGCCGGTGAACATCCAGAAGACGAAAACCACGAAGACTCCAGACAGACGAGGACCAGGAACACTGAAGCAGACGGCACACGAGGCACGACACGGAGGACATCAAACAACGATCTGACAAAGAGAGGAGAGTGCGGTGAGGCTTTAAAGGTGAGTGGATTGGCAGCAGCTGGTGCGGGGAGTGAGATCAGCTGGCGCGCTGATGAGCGCCGAGCGGTAACGCCCACTCGCACATCCACACACACAGAGAACAACAATTACACGAGACATGAAGAAGCCAGTGAATTCATGAACCGTGACAGATATTGGTTCAAGAAACCAATTTGAAATGATTCGAGCTTTGTGACATGGTGCATTATCCTGCTGGAAGTAGCCATCAGAGGATGGGTACATGGTGGTCATAAAGGGATGGACATGGTCAAAAACAATGCTCAGGTAGGCCGTGGCATTTAAACGATGCCCAATTGGCACTAAGGGGCCTAAAGTGTGCCAAGAAAACATCCCCCACACCATTACACCACCACCACCAGCCTGCACAGTGGTAACAAGGCATGATGGATCCATGTTCTCATTCTGTTTACGCCAAATTCTGACTCTACCATCTGAATGTCTCAACAGAAATCAAGACTCATCAGACAGGGAAAAACTTGACTGTGGAGATCACAAAGTTGCAGCAATCAATACAGCCAACTCCTTCCATAGAGCCAGGACAGCAGGCACCTGAAAAATACAGAACAACTGAACCATTTCAGCCTGATCCCAAATTCATTGAGGTTCAGAAGTTGTCAAACAAAATGCTTAGATTTCAGGAGAGCTGGTTTAAGAGCTTCTCATGGCTGCACTACTGCTCTGAACTTAAAGGGGTAGTGTGTTTTTACTGCTTCAATGCCTTTTCCGAACAGACATCCACACCGGCCAAAAATACAGAGCAAGCATTCGTCTCTCAGGGTTTCAGGAACTGGAAACATGGTCCAGAAGCTTTTGAGAGACATACAAACAGCAAAGCTCACAACATTGCTGTGAACACATTCATACACTCACAATAAAATATTTCAACCTTGAAACAGTATCCAAACAATACGAACATCGTAAAAAGAAAGGTACAGGATCTGTAGACTAATTATAGGGAAAGGAAACTACATATCCCATGACGCATATTGCGTATCTCGCAATAGTTTCACAACGAGACTTAATATTCATCTTTGAGGACGTTGAAAAGCTTCTGACCGGCGGAAAAATGTGTTAAATGAATCAATTAGATGTAACGATTTGTAGATGGTGCTTTTCCTTTAATACATACGTTACGCAATCTATTTTTCAGTTACTTTTTAAAAGTGGTGGGGACAATATCGAGCCTGGTAAAAAGTGGTGGGGACAATATAGAGCCTGGTAAAAAGTGGTGGGGACAATATCGAGTCTGGTAAAAAGTGGTGGGGACAATATAGAGCCTGGTAAAAAGTGGTGGGGACATGTTCCACCCGTAAATTACGCCTATGTGTGTGTGCATGTTTATGTGGTTTATGAGGACACAAATTTGTATAATGACATGGGTATGACAGAGGTATTACAATATGAAGGTGGTTTATTAGGACACTGCCTATGTCCCCGTAATTCAAAACGCTTAAAAACATACTAAATGGTGTTTTTTTGAAAATCTAAAAATGCACAAAGTTTCCTGTGAGGGCTAAGTTTAGGTGTAGGGCAATAGCACACACAGTTTGTTCAGTATAAAAACCATTACGCCTATGGAGAGTCCCCATAAACCACAAAAACCAACATGTGTGTGTGTGTGTATATATATATATATATATATATATATATATATATATATATATATTAGTGCCGTCAAGTTTTTGTTTACAGAATATATGTGTCACGGTGCACACAGCAGGGAGGACACAGGAAACAACTCAAAAACAGTCTTTACTGGACATCAGGACAAGACAAGGCAGGGCAGACACTGACAGGAACACCGGGGAGTAACGAGTAGACCAGACGAAATGGCACAACACAGACAGGACTATAAATACACAGGTAAATTAACAAACACGGCTGGACCAGAATAAACTACTAATGACATGACAAGGACAGGAAACAAACCAAATATAGGCACAAGAGGCAGGGACACATGACACACACGACAGTTCCCTGACAATATGTGTACTGTGTATATTTATTATGTATATATAAAGACACACACATACAGTATATATTTGGAAAATATTTACATGTATTTATGTGTAAATATTTATATTCATATATTATATATAAATATATAAACATAACATATTTTTCTTGTATGTATACATAATATACTGTGACAAGTGTCCCGAGCACCTATCAGCGTCGCCCTGGCAACGAAGGAGAAACACCTGCGCACAATCAGCGCGGGCTGGTCGGGCACAGCTGAAGCCACTCAGGAGAGGACTACAAAAGCCGCTTCGCCACAGACAAGGGGGAGAAATGTCTCCACTAGGAAGCATACTAACCGTGTTCTTTCTTGTTCAGACAGCAGTGCATGACCGACCAGCCCGCCACTTCAAGCACCGCGCACGGAGCACGCAGCACTGAAGACGGCAGGAAAAAGCGGATCACTGAGCACAGGACCTGGACAGCAGACATGTTGGCACTTCCACTTTTATTATCCATTTTTTGTTCAATAAATACACCCTCCGGGGTCTTTGTTGCACTTGACCCTGTCGTGTGATTCTTCCGCCCGCCACAATACACAGTACACACATTCTGTAAACAAAAACTTTGTTGTGGTTAATCATGATTAATCGTTTGACAGCACTAATATACAGTAGTATGTATATGACAAATAAAACTCTTGAATCTTGAAGAATTTTAATAGCAATCATTTACTTCAAATATATTTATCTACAACAAAATGTATTTGCAAGTCTCTAAACATGCTTACAGTGTATTAAGTATTATACTGCAACATATTCATTTCTGTATGTGCATCTATACAGTGGTGTGCAAAACCGCTTTCCTGATTTTTTATTTTTTTGCACATTTGTCACACTTTAATGTTTCAGATCATCAAACAAATTTAAATATTAATCAAAGATAACACAAGTAAACACAACATGCAGTTTTTGAATGAAGTTTTCTATTATGAAGGGCAAACAAAATCCAAACCCACATGGCCCTGTGTGAAAAAGTGCTTGCCCCTAAACCTAATAACTGGTTGGGCCACCCTTAGCAGCAACAACTGCAATCAAGCGTTTGCGATAACTTGCAATGAGTCTGTTACAGCGCTGTGGAGGAATTTTGGCCCACTCATCTTGGCAGAATTGTTGTAATTCAGCCACATTGGAGAGTTTTCGAGCATGAACCGCCTTTTTAAGGTCATGCCACAGCATCACAATAGGATTCAGGTCAGGACTTTGACTAGGCCACTCCAAAGTCTTCATTTTGTTTTTCTTCAGCCATTCAGAGGTGGATTTGCTGGTGTGTTTTGGATCATTGTCCTGCTGCAGAACCCAAGTTCGCTTCAGCTTGAGGTCACAAACAGATGGCCGGACATTGTCCTTCAGGATTTTTTGGTAGACAGCTGAATTCATGGTTCCATTTATCACAGCAAGTCTTCCAGGTCCTGAAGCAGCAAAACAGACCCAGACCATCACACTACCACCACCATATTTTACTGTTGGTATGATGTTCTTTTTCTGAAACGCTGTGTTACTTTTACACCAGATCTAATGGGACACACACCTTCCAAAAAGTTCAACTTTTGTCTCGTCAGTCCACAAAGTATTTTCCCAAAAGTCCTGGGGATCATCAAGATGTTTTCTGGCAAAACTGAGACGAGCCTTTATGTTCTTTTTTCTCAGCAGCGGTTTTCGTCTTGAACTCTGCCATGCAGGCCATTTTTGCCCAGTCTCTTTCTTATGGTGGAGTCATGAACACTGACCTTAACTGAGGCAAGTGAGGCCTGCAGTTCTTTAGATGTTGTCGTGGGGTCTTTTGTGACCTCTTGGATGAGTCGTCGCTGCGCTCTTGGGGTAATTTTGGTCGGCTGGCCACTCCTGGGAAGGTTCACCACTGTTCCATGTTTTCTCCATTTGTGGATAATGGCTCTCACTGTGGTTCGCTGGAGTCCCAAAGCTTTAGAAATGGCTTTATAACCTTTTCCAGACTGATAGATCTCAATTACTTTCTTTCTCATTTGTTCCTGAATTTCTTTGGATCTCAACATGATGTGTAGCTTTTGAGGATCTTTTGGTCTACTTCACTTTTTCACACAGGGGCATGTGGGTTTGGATTTTGTTTTCCCTTCATAAAAAAAAACCTTAATTTAAAAACTGCATGTTGTGTTTACTTGTGTTATCTTTGATTAATATTTAAATTAGTTTGATGATCTGAAACATTAAAGTGTGACAAACATGCAATAAAATAAAAAATCAGGAAAGGGACCAACACTTTTTCACACCACTGTATATATACGTAACATCACTACTTTTTCAGTTCTTTGACAGTTGTTTATTTAGCCTGTTGCTGAATGTTCTCTTGGTGTTCAGTGTTCCCAATCCTTTGTTTTATTTTGTTTGTTCATTAAATGGATTTGCATTTGGATCCTTGCCTCTCGTGTCATCTTTATCCACCGTATCTAACAATGGTTTTGTTTGTCACTTAATCTCTAGGATTGTTTTTCATGTTATTTTTTAAAGATCTACTTTACCAACACTTTTTCACACAACCCTATGTGTGTGTCTGTGTGTGTGTGTTTGTCTTATAAGTATATTTTCCATCATAAACGCATTATGATGTCAGTCCTGCATATTCAGTCAGCCTAGAATCCAACAACAAACATCTTAAAAATCAAACAAAAAATTACAAATAAATAAACAACCAAAAAAAGGAAAGGAAAAAACAGATTCATTAGTAATGTAATTTCCTCCTAAATTTATTTCTATTACCTTTTTCTTTTATGTAGTATTTTCAGTATTTATTTTTACATAATTGTTTATTCTTTTTAAATTCAATGTATGTATTTCATTTATTTTATTTTATTTTATAAAATATAATTAAATATTATTTTATTTTAAATAAATGCATCATTCATTCATTTTATTTTTTAGCCAGAGTCAACCTACTCAAGGAAGTAGTCGAGCAACCTACTCGAGGAAGTAATCACGTGGTTTTCAGGTGAATGAAGGTTCAGACGTCATAGATCATGTGCTTTTGGCAAAACAAATCAAGCTACGATATAAATGTGTTGTTTTTTAATACTAGCTTCGGAGCTTCAGTTTTGAACGTAACATCACTACTTTTTCAGTTCTTTGTCAGTTGTTGATTTAGCCTTTATCTACCTTATCTAACAATGGTTTTGTTTGTCACTTAATCACTAGGATTGTTTTTTAAAGATCTACTTTACCAAACAAATCTTATGCTAAACATTTGCTCGCTGGTGAATGTAAATGGTTTGATGTTCTTGATGACTGTGTTTGTCCAGAAAGTCTGGTAGTGATTCACCGGAACGTGTCCTTGTCCCACTTTAGATTTCGGTCTTCTGCTTGATGAATCTGTATTATTAATGTGCCTCTGGTTTCATCCAACATGGTCATTACACAGATCCATGTTTTATGTTTCCGAGCTTATATAGGTCAGTGGTGGCACCTAATTTGTGGAAGAGTGTACACATAAGAACTGCTCAGACTGTTGGAATTTTTAAAGGGGACCTATTATGCAAAAACTTTTATAAGGTGTTTGAACACAGTTGTGTGGCCGCAGTGTGTGAAAACAACCAGCCTATAATGGTAAAAATCCACCCACTCATTTTTTTTATAATCTAAAAAAATCATAAACAGTCTCTCAGAACGACTGTAAGGTCCACACATTTGGCCCAAAGAAGGTATCCAATGGTGGATGAAGGTTTCCTGCGTGTTTGGTCTTTTCAATGTGCAAAGTTCTTCAATTTAAATTAAACTCTAATCTGACTCCATTTTATTATTTAATCTGATTATTATTATATTATTTAATTTATTATCAGTCAGTTAAATACAGTATGTGTTATGTCTATTACATAGCCAATTCAAAGAGATCAAATCATATCAATACAAAACATCAAATTCTCAAAGATAAATCTATGAGTAAAGGATGCACACCTGACTTTATAGAAATACATAGTGTGAAGTATTGAGACAAATTACACTATGGGCTTCTGGCTACAGAATCGCCCCGATCCTTTTGCAACATTTCCTTAAGTACTCTGACCAAGATAAACATCCCCCGAAATGGAGACAGGAGCTAACATTTGGAATTTGCTTTGATCAAGTAGAGTTAACACCTTTTGGAACAGAAGGTAATTTGCATGAAAGGCACTGGGAACTGACCCACCCTCTACAGTGTGCAATACATCTCTAAACTCTTAGGATATGTATTACCTTCTTACTTCTTGTAAGAATGAGACCATTGTACCAGACGCCCTGAGACAATTCAAATGATACCAAACATGGCTGTAAATATCACTTACATTCATGTAGAACATTATATTCTACTATCGACCATTCTGAGTGAGCTGAGTGAAGGGAAGGATGGGCGAGGGGAAGGAAGGGGATGAAAAGGAACTGATGCATATGTGAGAGAGGCATTTTCCCACATTTTCTCTCAGTGGGATGTGGAGACAGATGTCTGTATGTTAATGCACTGAGTGTGTGTTGTCCATCTCAGAAGTTCAAAGTGTCTGAGAACGTGCAGTTTCAGATTCTCCCTCTGTTCACGTCACCGAGGGGAAAAAGTCCCGCCCATTAGTGACGCTGCCCTATAAGAATAGACACAGCCCTGAGTGAGAAGCTGCGGTCCGCCTCCGCCATTAACGTTACTGATTACTTGCTGTAGCTGCTGGAGATACAATGTCGGCGCCAAAGAGGCTTTTCAAGTGTTGTGTTTTGGGATGCACTAACAAACATAGGAGTCTCCATAGACTCCCTCCACCTGAGCTGCTGAGGACACTGTGGTTAAGTTTAATTGTCTAAGCAAATGTCCTGGAAAAAATCAGTAATCAGTAGGAAAAAAGTCCCCAATACGTGTAGGGATCAAAACCAACGCTTCGTGCCCGAACGTCAGCTCCAGACAAAGTAAGTATCACACATTTGTTTTCCAAATTGTCTTTCTGAAAGAGCTTCTGGGCACTCTGTAAAGGCCTAATGGATAGAGAGTTGGACTTGTAACCCGAAGGTCATGGGTTCGAGTCTCAGGTCCGGCAGGGATTGTAGGTGGGGGTGTGAATAACCAACACTCTCTCCACCTTCAATACCACGACTGAGGTGAGACCTTTGAGCAAGGCACCGAACCCCCAACTGCTCCCCGGGCGCCGCAGTATTGGCTACCCACTGCTCCGGGTGTATGTTCACTACTGTGTGTACATTTGGATGGGTTAAATGCAGAGCACAAATTCAGAGTATGGGTCACCATACTTGGCCACACACCACTTTCCCTTTCCTTAATTGCTAACGCTATCATTGTCTCTGTCTGTTTTCACTGGTGCTGTCTTCATGAATGATCGTGAATAGGAATGTGGTAGTTAAAAGTTGCATATGAAAGCAATGTGAGTCGATCGCTTGAGTTTGTTGAGCTCATAATCACGAGTGGGACTTATAAAGTTTGTGATAGCATGCCATACACCATGAGACCAGCTATGTTGTTATTTGTATCCCGCCGTGCTCCTGTCTGTGTAATTAATAAATGCAAATTGGTAACACTTTAGAATACTGTTTCTTACTTACTGCATAACTAATAAGGAATTATTGAAGAACTAACAGGTAATTATTCATTAACACTTAAGAGCCGGGGGTGAAAACCTTTTGAATTTGAAGATCAAGGTAAATTGTACTCAATTTGGCTCCCGGCAAACATGCAAGTATCTTCTGTTGGGGGGGGGGGGGGGGGCATACAAAATAATAAACATTTGGACATCTTCATCCTGTTCAAAAGTTTTCACCCCACATCGTGTTTCCTTCTGGAGCATCAGTGAATGTTTGAATCTTTTTAAATAGTTGTGTTTGAGTCCCTCAATGGTCCTCAGTGTGAAAAGATGCATCTCAAAATCATACAGTCACTGCTGGAAAGAGTTCAAATATGCAAAAGATGCTGGAAAACTGAAGAATCTGCAGGACATGGAGGATTTTTCTGAAGAACAGTGCTCGGTCTAATTGTTCAGAACAAACAAGGGACTCACGAACAACCATCACAAAACACACACAAAAAAAACAGTCATAGATCCATCCAGGTAACCACACACAGTATTAAGAACCAAGGGTTCCCAAACATTTGAATGGGTTTATTTTAATAATTTCAGCTATTTTTTGTCTTGTGGACTAAATGTAAACATTTTTTATGTAAAATATATTACTCAAGACAGTACTAAATCAAAAATAACATGCATTTTGTTAAAATTACTCACATTTTCACAGATTCTGCAAGGGGTTCACAAACTTTCAAGTAGCACTGTAGTTGTGGCGTACGCACTTAACTCTGAAACCCGAAAATCTCTGGAAAATGTTTCAAGGCCAGAAAGAAGTCACAATCATTCATTTTTTATCAAGCATTAGGTCTTGTCGAAGACTTTTACCAGAATTATCTTTATTACTGATCATCAGCCTCAGGTCTACCACAGGGTCAGAAATTAAGGGTGCAAAAATGCCACATATTTAAAATGAAGGTGCAAAAGTAGATGTGCTATATTTTACAACGTGTAAAAGGACATTAAACTGCCTCAGAGCTTAATTCCAAAGCTACATTATGTACTTTTATATTAGTCAGTTCAGATAAAACAGAACAAAGGTTTAATTAAAATGACTGTTTCTTCCCTCCTTGTCCATTTGCTCAATCATTAAAAACACTGTGGAAACTAGATTTAAGTATCAGAGCCAGGTTTTGTTTAATCACATTCAGATTTGTATTTTTTATTTAATTTACTTTGATTTTGTCACAAACAGATCATCATCTAAATAATAGTTCAGTTCAATTTTCTTTATACAGCACATTTAAAAACAACCATGGTTGGCCAATATGCTTAATGTCCGGAAAAACTCACACACAAACAAGACAAATACAGTAAAAATGTCACAATGTCTCAGCTCAGCTCGAAATAAAAGCCAAGGAATACAGGTGGGTATTAAGTCTCTGATGTCCCCAGAGTGTGTGTCTGAAGTTGTAGCTCAAAATACCAGACAGATAATTCTTTATAGCTTCTTAAAATTGCCACTTCTAGGGTGTGAGCCAAAACGCTCTGATTTTGAGTATGTTGCTTTAATGCAAATGAGCTGGTGCTCCCGGAGAAGAGGGCGGAGCTTCAAGAGCTCAAGTCCCAGATTAGCAGTGCTAGCCTTTGCAAATAAACATTCCCCTATAAGTACAAGCCTGTTATCTTTACAGAAAAAA
This sequence comes from Barbus barbus, assembly GCF_936440315.1. Lineage (NCBI taxonomy): Eukaryota > Metazoa > Chordata > Actinopteri > Cypriniformes > Cyprinidae > Barbus > Barbus barbus. The sequence goes on along the minus strand of NC_136731.1, from coordinate 3,112,327 downwards.
ATTAACTCTGTTTCAAAGTCAGTCATCTGATTGTACTGTGCATAATACATTTGCGGGTAACACTTTAGAATACTGTTTCTTACTTACTGCATTACTAATAAGGGATTATTGAAGTAAGTCAAGTCAAGTCACCTTTACTTATACAGCGCTTTTTACAATGCAAATTGTGTCAAAGCACTGCACAATATCAAAAAAAAAAAAGGAAAATAAAGTGTCAATAAGTTTGAATAGTGTCTTTGCAATAAGGTCGGCGGTATCGCTGGAAATGAAGCGTCCCCAACTAAGCAAGCCAGAGGCGACAGCGGCAAGGAACCAAAACTCCATCGGTGACAGAATAGAGAAAAAAACCTTGGGAGAAACCAGGCTCAGTCGGGGGGCCAATTCTCCTCTGGCCAAACAAACCAGCAGTTCAGTTCCAAACTGCAGCAAGTCAGGTTGAATGGGCTCAGCTGGTTCCAGTGGTCTTTTCCGATGGCTGTCTAAGTGGCGGGGTCCTCAATGGTGATCTGTCTCTGGCGTTCATCCAGGAAGTACTAGCAGGTAATTATTCATTAACACTTAACTCACTACTGTTAACTACTAAGGCAGATGTGTTAACTAATCAGTATGTAATACAAATTTTGATTGTGTTAAGTAACAGTTAGCTAAACAATAGCTAATGTATTATGTCACACCTCCTGAAGAACTACTATTAATTATCTACTAGTTAAGGTTCAAGAAAAATAACTATGAAATAACTACTACTGAACAATTATACACAAATAGTCACTATAATAATCAGGTTGTGGCCCACAAATCAAGTACTTGAGCAAAAGTACAGATACCCAATAAAATATTACTTCAGTAAAATTATAAGTAGACCTATTAATTTTTAAAATTACTTGAGTAAAAGGACACTATAGTACCAACTTTGTTACAGTCGACTACTACTTGTCACGGCGTGCGTGAGGAAGGACTCAGGTGCAGAGTGGAGCTGGTGAAAACTTTTATTTAGCCACCAAAACACAAAATAACATAAACAATATATAAGCGGCTCAAGGAAGCGGAGATTCCAGAGCTGGCCGGCAGCGTCTGCGGACCACACAAGCTGCTGGATCTCCGTGCTACGAGTCCTGTAGCACAATGGGAATAAAAGTACAGACAACGAGAAGTGAGATCTTTGGAAACACACGTAACACGAGCACAGACAAAATAATCTACTCACCATGACGCTGATGAAACTGATCAATGAGAGCGCAGTCCAGAACGTCACAATCCGGAATCCAACATCTCTCCTCCGGACCATAACCCTCCCAGTCTACCAGGTATTGGTAACCTCTACCCCTACGCCTCACATCAATGAGTCACCGCACTGTATAGACTGGTAACCCCTCGATGAGTCTAGGAGGCGGAGGGGCGGAGATCAGGGGCTGGAGGGGGGAGCGAAGGACGGGCTTAATCCTCGACACATGGAAAACCGGGTGGATCTTTTTAAACTGTGGGGGTAATTTGAGCCGCACCGTCACCGGACTGAGCACTTTAGAAATCATAAACGGTCCAACAAATTTGGGTCCCAGTTTACGCGAGGGGAGTCTGAAGTTGATGTCCTTAGAAGACAACCAGACCCTCTGACCACACACGTAAAGTGGGGGCTTGGTACGGTGACGGTCCGCCGACGCCTTGTTCCTCTCGCCAGTCCGAGTGAGGGCTTCTCTGGCGATCCTCCACGTACGGAGGCATCTCTGAATAAACGCGTGCACGGAAGGAACAACGGCATCGGATTCTTGAGAGGGGAATAATGGTGGCTGGTAGCCTAAACAGCACTGGAAGGGAGATAAACCCGTAGACGACACAGTGAGGGAGTTATGCGCATACTCGACCATGGTTAACTCCAAGATGACGGTTCGGCAGACGCCACACAGCGCAGCACACTCTCCAAGTCCTGGTTGGCACGCTCAGCCTGACCATTAGTCTGCGGGTGATATCCGGAGGATAGGCTTGCAGTCGCCCCCAGCTGTCGACAGAACTCTGTCCAAAATTTAGACACAAACTGGGGACCCCTGTCAGAAACCACGTCCACCGGGAGGCCATGAATACGGAACACGTGATCCAAGACAATAGTCGCTGTCTCCCTCGCTGAGGGTAATTTGGGGAGGGGAATAAAGTGGGCCGCCTTTGAGAACCTGACCACCACAGTGAGGACTACCGTCTTGCCATTAGAAGGGGGCAAGCCAGTAACAAAGTCCATCGCTATGTGTGACCAGGGTCGCGAAGGGACCGACAGCGGCTGGAGTAGCCCTACTGGGGGTCGATTGGATCCCTTACCCGCAGCGCAAATCGGGCAGGCCGACACGAACCGTCGAGTATCCTGCGCCGCGGACGGCCACCAAAAACGCTGCTTGATTAACCCATACGTACGAGTCGCTCCAGGGTGGCATGCCAGGCTAGAGGAGTGGCCCCACTGTAGGACGGCCGTTCGGACTGACTCGGGCACGAACAGCAGGCTCTCTGGGCATCCCGCGGGAACAGTGGAGTCGCGTAGCGCAGAATAGCTACAGGGGGGGAAGGACTAGCCTTAGCCTCAAAGATCCGCGACAGCGCGTCAGGTTTACCATTCTTAGATCCTGGGCGATACGAAATGGTAAACCTGAAACGTCCAAAAAACAATGCCCAGCGAGCCTGCCTAGAATTTATTCTTTTGGCGGTGCGGATGTACTCAAGATTTTTATGGTCAGTCCAAACAATAAATGGAAACCCCGCACCCTCTAACCAGTGACGCCACTCCTCCAGCGCCAGCTTGACAGCTAGTAACTCCCTATTCCCGATGTCGTAGTTCCGTTCCGTGGGGGTTAAACGATGAGAAAAAAAGGCGCAGGGGTGTATTTTCTCATCTGAAAGTGATCTCTGAGACAAAACTGCCCCAACCCCTACCTCGGACGCATCCACCTCCACCATAAACTGCCGAGACGGGTCGGGGGTCGTTAAGATGGGAGCCGAAATAAATCGAATCTTTAAGCTCTCAAAAGCAGTTTGGGCTTGCGACGACCAACAGAATCGCTTCTTAGTGGAGGTGAGATCCGTCAAAGGAAGGGCGACCTGACTAAAGTTCCGAATGAATCGCCTGTAAAAATTGGCAAACCCCAGAAAGCGCTGGACCGCTCTACGGCTGTCTGGGGTGGGCCAATCAGCAATAGCTTTTACCTTGGCAAGATCCATTCGGATACCTTCAGGCGAGAGAATAAACCCCAGGAACGGAACCGACCGTGCGTGAAACTCACACTTCTCCACCTTGGCGAATAAACGATTCTCCAGCAGCCGCTGGAGCACTCGCCTGACATGGTGGACATGATCGCGCTCGTTCTGGGAGAAGATCACGAATGTCGTTGTAAACAAAAACAAACCGATCGACCATGTCTCTGAGCACGTCGTTGACGAGTGCTTGGAAGACCGCCAGGGAGTTAGAAAGGCCAAATGGCATAACCAGGTATTCAAAATGCCCAGAATGGGTTTTAAAGGCGGTCTTCCATTCATCCCCCTCCCTAATCCGAACCAAGTGATAAGCACTGCGGAGGTCCAACTTCGTAAAGATGGTTGCCCCCTGCAAGAGTTCGAAGGCCGACGACATCAATGGCAAAGGATAACGATTCTTTACCGTGATGTCATTCAACCCCCGATAGTCTATACAGGGGCGCAGCGAACCATCCTTCTTCTCCACGAAGAAGAACCCCGCCCCAGCTGGAGAGGAAGAGGGACGAATAATACCTGCTACCAGAGAGTCGTGTATATATCTCTCCATGGCCTCCCTCTCTGGTCCGGACAGAGAGTAAAGGCGCCCCTTAGGTGGGGAAGTGCCGGGCAACAGGTCAATCGCACAGTCGTACGGGCGGTGCGGAGGCAGAGATGAAGCTCGGGACTTACTGAACACCACTCTCAAGTCATGGTAAGCCTCTGGTACATCCGCCAGGCTCACCAGCTCCTCCTACAACACAGAACAAGACATAACCGGGGAAAAGGCAGCACCCAAACATTGAGCTAAACAGAAAGGGCTCCAAGCTAAAACTGAACTGCGTGCCCAATCTATATGGGGGTTATGTTTGACCAACCAGGTGTGACCCAACATCACTGGAGCGGTGGGCGAGTGAATCAGGAGGAAACGGATCTCCTCCACATTGTAAGAAGAACTGGTCTTATTATAAAACGCACACACCTCACTGTAGACATGTTGGTGCTGGCTGAAATAAACATCTAATATCCAGGAGACCCATAAAACCAGGATCTAACGAAGAAAATTCCCGTTTGGTCATTTTGAAAGAAAACAGAACTCATCTCTCCATTGAGCGCAGTAATTCATGAAAAATGTCTGGAAGAAGGTTTTACAGCGAACTAAAGACAACTCCCAACTTTCCAAGAGAAGTGACCTTACGATCTCGCAACTATCAGCACCTCCCAGGAATGCGCCGTCTGCTCCGCTACTATACACAGAGCACAATGCTTTGTGCAAAGATCTTTAAGGGACAAAGTTATACTGGTTTCTGCTACTGAAACAAAATATACTCGAAAAAAAGAAACACTATATACAATATATCTATACATGTATTAAGAATGTTTGTATTTGTGACAGTTATAAGCTTGTTTTGTTATTATTGAAACTCATGGTATTGTTGTAATAATTCAATGCATAAAGGTTACCTGATGGCGATATGTTTATTGAGAATTTAGGATCGTTTAATCAATGCCTTAACTACGAAATTGAATATAAAGGATATTTGTATTTTGGTGCATGTTAAACGGCTACTGTTTGGTTTCGTCAGAAAGCTAATCTCATGAAAAATATTATGATGAATGAGATTGATCTGTTTTTCATCAGTGCATGATTACAATACGAATAGAAGTTTGCTTTTTATAAGTATCTTATGTGATAAAATAACTGCACAGATAATGTATGCACACGCAACTGTGCAGGGCGGGGCTCCGCCCCACAGAAACACTTGCGATTGGATCAAACGCCCCGCGGGAAAGAATCCGATTGGATCAAGCGCCCGGAGGCGGATCCCAAATTGGCCCGTTAAAACAGATGCACAACTGTGAAAAAAACGGGTTGGAGTTGAAAACTGAAAAGGAGGCTCACGCCTCGCTCGTCTCTCGTTCTGCTCACGCTGCAAAGCGCTTCTGGCCTCTAACATCACGGCGGAGCCTTGCAACTGAGACCAAGACTCAGTTAAACTTCGAAAGAACTTTAACATCGGAAGCTAAAGACCTGAATCGACTTCCTGATAGCTTCATCGAGTCAGAACGAAGCCCTCCAACCACTGAAGAGTACCCTCGTGACACGACCTACCGAGCAGCCAATCCGCACGCGGTCCGTCTCGAACTGAACAAAGAACTGAATTCAACTGAGAGCAGAGAGACTCTTTGAACCGAAGGAAAGCCGAACTCAACCGAAAGCAAAAGGAACAGTAAGGCAAACAAATTTCTCTTGAATCTGTTGAACTGGTGTTTTTCTTTTAAGAAGTAAAGATAAGGGTTCTTGCGTGTGATTTCCCTCAGGTTGAAACGAGCATTAAAACCTAAGACTCTCTCTTCAGATACAAAACAACTCGCTCCGATCTGTGTGTATGTTTAAAGGTGCCATAGAATGCATTGATACAGTATTTTAAATTGTTCTCTGATATCTACACAGAAGGTATGTGGCTTAGGTAAGGGCAAAAAATCTCCAGAAACGATTTTACATGTCCATTTACAACCCTAGGATTTCTCCCTAGAATGAAACGGTCTGTTATTGGCTTATTTGGCAGGGTCATGAATAATAATGAGCTCTGCTCTGATTGGCTGTTTCACAGTGCTGCTCAATGTTGAGCCCTACTCTGATTGGCTGTTTCACAGTACGGCTCATCAGCAAGAAGGAAGCACAGGGAGGAAAATATATATTTAAATACTTTCTCTCGCAGTTATATCGTCGGGTAATTATACTGTATATAAAACGCGGGCATCAGGGAGCCGTTATTAATATGCGAGGCATTGAAACTGCTTTTGAACGATCCAGCGATCGCGTTATAGTTTCACTTTCAAGAGACGCGATCACACAAACTATGTTTACATTATGGAGCAACAATACTTATCACACATTTCACAAGATCAGATGCTTGTCAGTGGTGCTCAGGATCTGTAAGTCATTCGCCATCATCCTCATCTCTCCTTACTGAGAGTGAAATCTTATGTACTGTAATAGGCTACCGCTAGCAAGGAGCTAACCATGTCCCTTTAGTGGCTCGCGTTATTTGCTTTCTGTGCCTTTCTGAATACAGACACCAACCCATCCCTGCACTTCACACCCCCTGCACGGCCTGGAACATAAAATTTATTTTGTTATTTTCGCTGTTGTCCGCGCTTGTTTATTTACAATACCTGCAGAGCTTCTGATGGTTCGGCCGGCTTAGAACAAGGGCGGGTTTATGCAAATGTTGGGGGCGTAGTGATCCCGACTGTTGCGTCACAGTCAGTGTTATGTTCTGATTCCCCTGTTTTTCAGTGGTCTTTTTTAATCACGAGATTTACATATGAAGGAGGAAACTATGGTGTTTGAGGCTCACTGTATGTAATTTCCATGTACAGAACTGTTATTATTTAAATATGCCAGGGTAAAGACAGTTTTTCATTCTATGGCACCTTTAAATCGTCTGTTTTGTGTTGTCTAGTGTGGTAGTATGTTAGAATAGTGAATAAACTTTGATTTTATTAAGAAATCTGTTGTCTGTGCTATATGATTTTGCATATCGTAATTATTTGCCAAAACATTGCTTTTTACCTAAGCTCATAAACCTGAGAACTAAGTTAACTATTTGGTTATTTTAATCGTTGGCCGCGAGTAAAATAAACAAAATTGTTAAGAGATAACTGGCTGATATTAATGCTTGCTGGACAAGTCGTTAATAAGGTATAAGTTGGATGTTCTGATTAATATCCATTAATCATATGACCATCCCTGATTCCCTAAAATAAATAATAAAAATAATAATGTGGGATATTAATTAATATTCCTACAGCATGATTACCAGATAGAGTTAACGTGACAAACTTAGTGACATGTGTAATCTTAGTCAGTAGGGTGCCACAAAGAGTTCTGGCAGAAATGGGTTCGGCCAGGGCAACAGCCGAAATCCCCAGGCGTGTGGCCAATCCAATATCCATGAAATCGCCCTCCGCTCCAGAGTCGATTAAGGCAGATATCGGGGAAACCACTCCCCCAGACCGCAATGAAGCCTGAAACTCGAGACGACCAGATGGCAGTCGAGTGGCAGTCACGCTCACACTATGCTCTCCCCTGCGTGATGAGCGTCGGCCCGTTACAGGACACGCAGCTGCCACATGACCCGCCTCCCCGCAGTAGAGACACAGCTGATTGGCCACGCGACGGCGTCGCTCTCCTACAGTCAACCGTGCTCCTCCGACCTGCATGATCACAGCTTAAATGAACCGTATAGCAACAAAAAAAACGTATTAGTAAACGGAAAACAAACGGGGGACGAGGCGTTGAGACAGCGTGTCACCAGGTGTTGTCCACTCGGAACGGAGCGCGATTCGGTCGTCAACTTGAATGGCGAGATCGATCAACCCATCCAAGCCAGAAGGCAGCTCCAGGGAATAGATCTCATCCTTAACGTGCTCTGCCAAGCCGTGGAGAAAATGATCCCAGAGTGCCTTCTCGTTCCAGCCACAGGAGGCGGCGAGCGTACGGGACTCAATGGAATAACCGGACACTGACTGCTCGCCTTGTTGAAGCAGTGACAAGGCGCGTGCCGCCTCAAATCCCCGAGCCGAGCGATCGAACACCTTGCGCAGCTCCTCCGAGAACGCCTCGAATGACTGACAGCAGGCATGCTCGCCATCCCACATGGCCGTGCCCCACTCTCTCGCTTGACCCACCAAGAGCGCGATGATGTACGCTACCCTGGAAAGCTCCGTGTGAAAACAGGATGGCTGGAGAGCGAAGACGAGGGAGCATTGAGACAGAAATGACCGGCATGAATTGGGCTCACCCGAGTATGGAGCGGGCGGATTAAGCCGCGGTTCCACGTAGCGAGGAACTCCTCCCTCCGGGCCAGGAGCGGGTGCAGCAACCCGAGCAGCCGAAGAGCTGACCTGTAGCTGGTCCAGCCGTTCCACCAGCTGGCTAAGTTGGAGCGAAACCTCCGCATAGGCGTGACGAGACGCCTCTAGCTCTTCCTGCTGCCGACCCAGTAGAATGCCCTGCTGCGAGAGGGCTTGGTGCAACTCCGGTTCCTCTGCTGAATCCATTAGTGGTGAGTAGATTCTGTCACGGCGTGCGTGAGGAAGGACTCAGGTGCAGAGTGGAGCTGGTGAAAACTTTTATTTAGCCACCAAAACACAAAATAACATAAACAATATATAAGTGGCTCAAGGAAGCGGAGATTCCAGAGCTGGCCGGCAGCGTCTGCGGACCACACAAGCTGCTGGATCTCCGTGCTACGAGTCCTGTAGCACAATGGGAATAAAAGTACAGACAACGAGGAGTGAGATCTTTGGAAACACACGTAACAAGAGCACAGACAAAATAATCTACTCACAACAAGAAACGGAAAAACAGGGACATATATGGGAGTGGGGGAAATGAGCGACAGGTGGGGGAGAGTCAGCTCGTGATCCGTGCCCTCCCGCTGCACGATCAGCGCTGATTGCCCAGACCACGAGCTGCCGCACATGACAGGACAACACAGACAGCACGAGGAGCCGAGAAGGCACCCTGAACCGTGACACTACTATTATTGGCCTATAATGGAAATGAAATATGCATTTTGTTTGCTGCACACCCAAAAGGACTCATTACTATAATTGTACATAACGAGGGGTGAGAACCAGAAGGGCGTAAGTGACATTTTGGGTGAAATGGATATATATATATATATATATATATATATATATATATATATATATATATATATATATATATATATATATATATACTGGCAAAAGTACACTGTCATCCATGAGTATACAAATTTTTATTATAAACGATTGAAATCAGTGCACAAAGTCAGATCAACCTATGGTAAGTTTTTGTTTTGGCCCTCCTGTAAAGTTAGTGAAATGTCACTTAAGCCTTTCTGGTTCTCACCCCTTATGTTTTTGCCTGTATGGTAAATAATTTCCTTGTTCTGTAGGAAATCTGCTTCGGAAAGGAACCGCAACTCAACTGTCTTGCCATAACTATCCAACTTACTACAGATACAGTACACTCTGTAAAATGGTGGTTTGTTAATTAATTAATTAATTAATTCCTTTACTGGGATGAAGCTGTTGGGTCATATTTGTAATTTTTTTTGTTTTTTAGTCTTTTTTTGTGTTAGTTTTTGTGTTGTGTTAATGCCTAAGCAGTTTCCCTGAGCCCAGCTCTCATATAAGTAATTCATTATTTATTAATTACTAAAGGTTTCACTATATTTTCACTTTAGAATAGGCCTACTGTTTCAGGTTCAAAACAAGTCCTGCAGAATTATTTGATAATTCTTTATTAATTACTAATGGGTTCCCTATATTTTCACTTTAGAATACTTTTTCAGGTTCTAAATAATTCTTGAAGAATTATCTAATAATTATTTATTAATTACTAAAGGTTTCACTATATTTTAACTTTAGAATAGGTCTACTCTTGCAGGTTCGAAACAAGTCCTGCATAATTATTTGATAATTATTTATTAATTACTTATGGGCTCCCTATATTTTCACTTTAGCGTACTGTTTCAGGTTCTAAGTAATTTTTGTGGAATTATCTAATAATTCTTTATTAATTACTAATGGGTTACCTGTATTTTCACTCTCCCTCAGTCCTTTCCTTACATACAGGAATTGAATTAATGGTAATATGGTATATGCTGAGGAGGCACACATAGATTACTGTATATAAAATATAAAAACTAAGGTAAGTTATCGCATGGCACTGGAGCGGTGGTGGGGTTCCTATCGGAAGCTAATTTCTTACAAAACAAACTCAAAACAATTCACTATACAGGCAAAACCTCTGTAAAATGTATTGCATTTATTAATATTGCATTTTCATACTGCTACTACAACTACTGCTAATAACATTTATATGAAAGGGTCACAACTCAATGCAATTGTGTATGACTGTTCATTAGTAGTTACTTCATAATTATTTTTCTTGAACCTTAAGTAGTAGATAATTAATTGTAGTTCTTCAGGAGGTGTGACAGAATACATTAGTTATTGTTTAGCTAACTGTTACTTAACACAATCATAAAATTGTATTACATACTGATTAGTTAACACTTCTTCCTTAGTAGTTAACAGTAGTGAGTTAATGCATTTTATTTCCTTCTGGAGCATCAGTGAATGTTTGAACCTTTTTTAATAGTTGTGTTCGAGTCCCTTAATTGTCCTCAGTGTGAAAAGACGTATCTCAAAATCATACAGTCACTGCTGGAATATCACGTCAATCAAAAGATCAGGAAGCAGTAGCGAGGGAAACGAGTGCTTTATTAAAAGCCAGACAGAAATACAGGTGGAAACACAGGATGATGGTGAGTGACGCAGGAACCTTGATCGACACACAGATGATCGAAGTGAAGAGGGAATCCGTGAGAGCTGAGTGATCCGGAACATAGAACGCCAACAGGAACGGGAACAGGTAACCACACGGGAGGACATCAACGGCAACAACAACAACGATCTGGCAACGGATAGAAGAACTGGTGAGTATATGTAGCTGAGATAATGAGCTGCAGCAGGTGCTGCAAACGAGACACAGCCGTGACAAATCAGCGGTGATGGGCAGGTCACGCCCACACGCACCTACACACAAACATGACAACACTGACACGAGACGAGGAGAAGGCAATGGATTAGTGAACCGTGACAGTACCCCTCCCCCTAGGAACGCCTCCTGGCGTTCCCAGGTTCGCTTACCTGTCGATTGTAATCATCGATGAGAGAGTGATCCAGAATGTCTCTCGCAGGCACCCAACTTCTCTCCTCCGGACCGTAACCCTCCCAGTCCACCAAGTACTGAAATCCGCGTCCCCTCCGTCTAGAGTCCAGAATACGGTTGACCGAAAATGTGGGTTCCCCGTCTACGAGTCGCGGTGGGGGAGGAACCGGGGCTGGCGGATTAATGGGGGAGTGAAACACGGGTTTAATTTTGGATACGTGAAAGACGGAATGAATCCTCCTGTACACCGGGGGGAGGTTGAGGCGGACTGTCACCGGACTAATGATCTTGGGCCAATGAATTTGGGAGCAAGTTTATTAGAGACGGAGCGGAGAGGAATGTTCTTGGTAGAAAGCCACACTTTTTGACCAACGACGTAAACGGGAGGCTTAGACCGGTGGCGATCGGCTTTAGCCTTGGTGCGCGCCCTCACCTGGAGTAGAGTCTCACGGGCTCTAGTCCAAGTGCGGTGACACCTCTGGACAAAGGCGTGAGCGGAGGGGACCGCGACTTCGGATTCCGTACTGGGAATAATGGGTGGCTGGTACCCTAAGCTACATTCAAGCGGAGATAGGCCCGTGGACGACACTGGTAACGCATTGTGGGCGTACTCCACCATTGACAGTTGTTGGCTCCAGGAGGAAGGATTCTTGGAGACCAAACATCGCAACACCCTCTCCAAATCTTGGTTGGCTCTCACGGTTTGGCCATTGCTCTGGGGATGAAACCCTGAGGACAGACTGACAGTCGCTCCCAGCAACTTACAGAATTCTCGCCAAAATTTGGACACAAACTGGGGTCCCCTGTCGGAAACCACGTCTATCGGGAGGCCATGTAAGCGAAAGACGTAGTTTACGACTGTCAATGCTGTCTCCTTGGCTGAGGGTAATTTGGGCAAGGGAATGAAATGGGCCGCCTTCGAGAATCTGTCCACCACAGTCAAAACGACCGTGTTGCCCTGGGAGGGCGGGAGGGCGGTAATAAAATCTAGCGCAATATGGGACCAGGGTCTCGAAGGGACAGGCAGCGGTTGAAGTAGCCCATCTGGGGGTCGATTGGAAGTCTTACCAGTGGCACAAACCGAGCAAGCCAAAACAAAACTGCGAATGTCGCGAGCCATAAGTGGCCACCAGAATCGTTGCTTGACCAAAAAATTGGTGCGATTGACTCCTGGATGACAAGCCACGTTGGAACAATGTCCCCACTGAATAACGCTGGACCGTAATCCCTCCGGCACGAATAACCGATTCGGTGGGCACCCGGACGGAGGCGTTACCCCTTCTAAGGCCGTTCTGACCTTCGATTCGATCTCCCATGTGAGTGTGGAGACAAAAAGGTTCTCGGGTAAAATGCTCTCGGGAGTGGACGGGCGTTCGGAGCGATCAAAAATACGCGATAAAGAGTCGGGTTTGATGTTCTTAGAACCCGGGCGGTACGAGAGGGAAAAATCAAAACGACGAAAAAAAGTGCCCACCGAGCCTGCCTGGAGTTCAATCTTTTGGCAGTTCTGATATATTCCAGATTCTTGTGATCGGTCCAGACGATAAAAGGTACCCCTGACCCTTCTAACCAGTGACGCCATTCCTCCAATGCTAACTTGACTGCCAACAACTCCCTGTTACCAATGTCGTAATTACGTTCGGCAGGTGATAAGCGATGGGAAAAAAACGCGCAGGGATGCATCTTGTCGTCTGCGGAAGAACGCTGGGAAAGCACTGCGCCTACCCCCACCTCCGATGCGTCGACCTCCACCACAAACTGACGTGATGAATCAGGGGCTATGAGGATAGGGGCTGAAACAAAGCGGCCCTTCAGTTTGGTAAACACAGCCTCGGCTGTGTTAGACCACCTGAACGTAGTTCTGGGGGAGGTCAAGGCAGTCAAGAGGCGTGGCTAGTTGGCTGAAATTGCGAATAAAACGCCGGTAGAAATTGGCGAACCCCAGAAACCTCTGTAGGGCCTTACGGGAATCTGGACTTGGCCAATCCACCACAGCCTTAACCTTTTCAGGATCCATGCGCACTCCCTCAGACGAGACAATGTACCCTAGAAAAGGAACGGACTGTGCATGAAAAGCGCATTTCTCCGCCTTGACAAAAAGCCCATTCTCTAGCAACCTCTGAAGCACTCGGCGGAAGTGCTGCACATGTTCCTGGAGAGAAGAAGAAAAAATCAATATGTCATCCAGGTAGACATATATGAATTGATCGACCATATATCGCAGCACGTCATTGACGAGTGCTTGGAAGACCGCCGGGGAGTTGGAAAGCCCGAAGGGCATGACCAAATATTCAAAGTGCCCCCTGGGGGTGTTAAAGGCAGTCTTCCACTCATCCCCCTTCCTTATGCGAACCAAATGATAGGCATTACGTAAATCCAGTTTTGTGAAAATAGACGCTCCCTGCAACCTCTCGAAGGCTGAAGACATCAACGGCAAAGGATAAGTATTCTTTACCGTGATGTTATTCAACCCCCGGTAGTCAATACAAGGACGCAGAGACCCGTCCTTCTTCCCCACAAAAAAGAATCCCGCCCCCGCTGGAGAAGAGGAAGGGCGGATGAACTTGGATGCTAGAGAATCAGAAATATATTTCTCCATAGCCTCCCTCTCTGGTACAGAAAGCGAATATAACTTGCCTTTCGGCGGAGACGTACCTGGCAGTAAATCTATAGCACAGTCGTAAGGACGATGCGGAGGAAGAGAAGCTGCTCGAGACTTACTGAACACTTCCCTCAGGTCCTGGTACTCTGCGGGCACGTTAGACAAATCCACTGTCTCCTCCTGAAAAACAGAAACAGACGGACAGGCAGACATAAGACAAGACTCATAACAATTAGTGCTCCAAGCTATAATGGATCTCTGCTGCCAGTCTATTCTCGGATTGTGATGGATGAGCCAGGGGTGACCGAGGACAACAGGTGCGAGGGGGGAGTCCATGATCAAAAATGAGATGGTTTCGGTGTGATTGCCTGACGTGATGAGGGTGACGGGTCCAGAGGTAAATGAAATGGCGGTTAATGCATGGCCGTTGAGGGCGTGAACAGAAATCTTGTGAGTGAGTGGTCTGATGGGGATCTGGAGTTCAAGTGCAAAAGTATGGTCCAAGAAATTACCCTCCGCCCCAGAGTCCAGTAGTGCCCAACAGTCCCGTGAATGTGTAGTCCATCTCAGTTTCACCGGAAGGAGGGTCGATGAAGGTGATGAGGTCATCTCGGCGGAGATTCCACCCGATAGTAGCCCGCCTCCTCCACAGTGTAGGCAAAGGCTCTGGGATCTCCGCCTTTCTCTCTCCTCCCGGGAAAGCCGAGCCCGCCCTACCTGCATGGGTTCGTGATCGTAGGTGGGACTGACCACATCCCCGTCGCTGAACCGCGGACTCGCCGCTCTTCCAGGGGCTCGTCTGTCAGGGGCGCGTTGCTCCACTCTATTGAGCCGTGGGTCAACCCTAAGTGCCAGCTCAACGAGCCCATTGAGTGTAGTGGGGAGGTCCAGGACGTAGATCTCCCTTTGGATGCGGTCAGCCAACCCATGCAGGAACACGTCCCACTGTGCCTCCTCATTCCAGCGACACTCTGCCGCCAGGGTCCGGAACTCGATGGAATAATCCGAAACTGATGTCTCACCCTGACGGAGATCGGCGAGCATCCTGGCCGCCTCCCTCCCAGCGACGGCACGATCGAATAATCGCTTCATTTCTTCAGATAGTGCCTGGAACGAGGCGCAGCATGGATCCTGGTTCTCCCACACCTCAGTTCCCCATAATGCCGCTCTTCCAGTCAGTAGCGTCAGTACAAACGCCACTTTGTTCTGCTCTGCCCTGAATCTCCGCGGTTGCAGAGCAAAGTGCATAGAGCACCGAGTCAGAAAGGCTCTACAATACCTAGACTCTCCTGAATAGAGCTCGGGAACAGGTAGACGCGACTCTGACTGGAAAAGGGTCTCAGGTGGGGTAGGAGGAGCCCGCGGCGTGGGTGGCACAGTGGGAGCTCGCAGATGTTGGAATTGCTGGGTGAGCTCGGACACCTGCGCCACTAGAGCCTGAATAGCACGGCCCGTGTTATTCAGACTCGCCTCCTGTGCTTCCATCCTGTGGGTGCTTACTCTGATAAACTCCTCCCCGGAGTTGGATGGCGCCCTCGCTGCTTCCATAGCGAAGGCCAGATCGTTCTGTCACGTCAATCAAAAGATCAGGAAGCAGTAGCGAGGGAAACGAGTGCTTTATTAAAAGCCAGACAGAAATACAGGTGGAAACACAGGATGATGGTGAGTGACGCAGGAACCTTGATGGACACACAGATGATCGAAGTGAAGAGGGAATCCGTGAGAGCTGAGTGAGCCGGAACATAGAACGCCAACAGGAACGGGAACAGGTAACCACACGGGAGGACATCAACGGCAACGGCAACAACGATCTGGCAACGGATAGAAGAACTGGTGAGTATATGTAGCTGAGATAATGAGCTGCAGCAGGTGCTGCAAACGAGACACAGCCGTGACAAATCAGCGGTGATGGGCAGGTCACGCCCACACGCACCTACACACAAACATGACAACACTGACACGAGACGAGGAGAAGGCAATGGATTAGTGAACCGTGACATGGAAAGGATTCAAACATGCAGGAAGATGCTGGAAAACTGAAGATTCCGCAGGAGATGGAGGATTTTTCTGAAGAACAGTGCTTAGTTTAACTGTTCAGAACAAACAAGGGAGTCATGAACAACCATCACAAAACAAAAAACAGTCGTGGATCAATCCGCTGCAATCTCCCTGTCGGTGATTTTCCCTTGATCGAGCTGATTAATCTTGTCCTTTTCCTCAATTATTCCGAGTAAGAAGTAGAAGAGATAAAAGAAACTTCTATGTCTCGTCGTTCAGCTCCCGCTGGAATGTGCCACGTTTCCCCAGCTCACCCCACGCCGAGAACCTCCACATACCCCACCAACAGCTCCTACCGCCTGCCCAACTTCAAATGCCCCCGTATCCTCCAAAGCTCCACCCTTGTCCTCAGCCCTCCGTCCGCGGCGAAGTCAAAAAGCCCGCTGCCCTCCGTGGCTCACTCAAGGCCGCCATCCAAGCCGAAGTCATGCCCACCGACGTCCACGGCGAATTCAAAGCCGCCGCCCTCTGTGCCGTAGTTGTTACTCCCAAGCCCGCCGTCCGTGGCTCTCCCAAGCCTGCCGTCCACAGGGAACTCAACGCTGCCCTCCATGGCTCTCGCAACCCCGCCATCCTCGGGGAACTCTATGCTGCCGTCCACGGGGAACTCAATGCCACCGTCCGCGGCCGACGCTGACTCTAGTCCAGAGCGCCCTCCAGTGCCGGCCCCTCAAATGCGCTATGCAGTGCCCACACCTCCAGAGCCCGCTCCTCGACAGCACCCTCCAGAGCGCCCTCAAGTGTCTGCTCCTCCAAAGTGCCCTCTAGTGTCCACTCCTCCAGAATGCCAGCCAGATCGAGCCCCTACTTTCCCCAAGGAATTTCTTTTGGGGGGGTCCCCGCCCAAGGTCCCTGATCCGCCATGGCCGCCCAAGCTCCCTAATCCGCCATGGCCGCCCCAGCTCCCAGATGTGCCGTGGGTATTTTCTAACTTGTAACAAACTCTACATTTTCCTAAAATTGTTTTAACAACACTAGCTCGTCTTGACTTGTTTTACAGGAAAAAAGTCATTGCTCATTTCACGTTTATGTTTGATGGGGGAAGTCGTGGCCTAATGTTTAGAGAGTCGGACTCGTAATCGAAAGGTTGCGGGTTCGAGTCCCCGGCCGGCAGGGATTGTAGGTGGGGGGAGTGAATGTACAGCGCTCTCTCCACCCTCAATACCACAACTGAGGTGCCCTTGAGCAAGGCACCGAACCCCCAATTGCTCCCCGGGCGCTGCAGCATGGCTGCCCACTGCTCCGGGTGTGTGTTCACAGTGTGTGTGTGTGTGTGTGTGCATTTGTTCACTACTCACTGCTGTGTGTGTGCACTTGGATGGGTTAAACGCAGAGCACCAATTTCGAGTATGGGTCACCATACTTGACAATACGTCACGACTTTACTTTTTAAATATGTGTGTGAAAAAACTTTAATAAAAACTTCCCTTTATCCCCGTTTAACACCGTTTCACAATTTAAAGTTTAAAGCACAAAACAGTTTCAACGCACCACACACAAAAACACATTTCCCAAAACAGTCATCAGTTTCGATCGTTGGAGTGGATAACCAGATGGCCGGTTAGATGGGTGGGGGTGGACGGGAACAGGTGTCCAGTTATGGGCGGGGGTGGAATTTTTATGACCCCCCTCATCAATCAAATTTTTGACACAAGGCCACCTACTATCTCTCTCTCAGGTACAAAAAAATTGTGAGGATAAATACAAAAACATCAAACAAATCAGCATTGGAAATCAGAGGATTTTCTGACTTTTCTTACTCAATCTTAGTAAGTAAATCCTTAAACAATTTGAGTAATTCTGTCAAATATACCAAATTTTAGAAATTGTTAAAAAGTTTTCTCTAATGAAAGACATTGTGGTGAGTGGGGCGGGGCCGAGAGCCGTGGGAACGGAGCGAGGCCGGTGGAGTTAATGATAATGAGCGACACCTGCGACACTCACCGGTCTCGAGTCCCACGGAGGAGCTCCGGAAGGATAAAAGGAGGAGTGATGACAGTGGAAGACGAGAGAGGACCAGGCCTGGATTTTATTTTGTGTTTTGTGTGCGGCAGTCGTCCGTGAGGGGCTGCCGCTTTACTTTTGTGTTTGTTTATTTTCATTATTAAATCCTTTAAATATTTGCTGGTTCCCGCCTCCTTCTTCCCGAATCCATGAACTTTGTTACAGACATATATAGCAATGAAAGCCAGAATATTAAAAGCCACACATTAATATTTACTGAGTAATCCGCTATTTTGGAGACAGGAGTCAAAATTACCATTTTCATCTGAGGTTTGGAGCCAAATTACAGGAGGGGAAAGACTCCAGAAAGATGGTATCATAAAAAAAGGACTTTAGCAGTCCTTTTAGCATTATATGCTAATGGTTTTCCCTCTATCAAACTATTGTGCTAAAATGAGTGTCAAAAATACTGGTGTATGGGACAAAAGAGGCAGTATGTTTACAAATATCAACAATAAGTTATTACTGTTGACTACTACAGCACTTTTTTCATGTATTTATAATGTGCTTATACTTGAAACAAGTGGGGGGAAAATCTGCAAGTGGAGAAAAATACAATTAGAATAAAGATATAGTCTCTGAAAAAAGTCTTAATATCTTCTAGATATCTATTTATTTTTTTACTGAAAAATAATAATAGTAATAAAAAAAAAATGCTTGTTAGGAATAGCATTTCTTTTGCACTGAAAATCTGTCGACTCAAAACTCAAAAAAACCTCAGCCTATAGTGAATTAAGCCTTTATGTCAATGTTTTAGTTGGCGATGCAAAGTTTGCATCAAAATGGATGTAAATGCAGTATGGATGGCTCTGGCCCCTCTGGTGCATAAATGGACTAATTAGGATGTTTTCTTACACTAATGTGTTTCGTAGCATTTATTTGCTCATTCATTCATGCCTGCGAAGTCTTTTAAACTACACTAAGGTTAGAGAACACAAATAAAACTTTACAAAGCCTTTAAAAACCATAAGAGATGGAGAAGCTCTGATGTCCACAGATAAGTTGTTCAGCAATGGAAAAAGCATGATCACCTTAAAGTGTCTCACGTGTCAATGGTAGAGCTGCTTATTTGACGCTTAAGGTAAACAAGGTAAACAAATACAGTGCGAGTGTGACTGAAGGGAGGAGAGACCAGGTTGGTCATGTGATGCACATTTAAACAGCTCATCCCCCATAAAACGTACATCACTCACACTCTTCATCCTAAAGAAAGACAGACTCCTTTAATCAGCCATGAAGAAGCTCTACAAGTTCCTGTGGTTCTTACTAGGTAACGTACAACATTCACGTATCTGCTATTTTACTAGATTTACACTGATATTAACGCCAGTGTTAATTTTGGCAGGCATTTTTGATTTAGTCTTACTCTTTATCTTGAGACGAAAATGCTTAATAGTCTTAGTCACATTTTAGTCATTTGAGTCTTTCATAGTTTTAGTCTAGTTTTAGTCGACGAAAAGCCATTGCATTTTTGTCAACTTTTAGTCATTACTTTTAGTCAAACTGCAGTTACCAACATTTATTTTGGTAGCTATTTTATATGTAGTATTCAAACAAAAATAGTCATTAATTCTTCTCTCTTTAGACCAAATCAATTAAGCTTAGTTATGAGAAATTTGAATCAAGGATTGAATTTGGAAAAACTGGAATAAATTTTCATTTTTTGGTAGAAATATAAATGAAACTCATTTTTCAGATACAGTAGGTTTACTTAACAAGTATACATTTATTTAACATCTTTTGTTGGTTAACATTTATGACAGATAATTAGGAATGCTGTCCATTTAAGACGGAAGGTATGTATGTAATAGCCTACTGACATACATTCAGTTTTCACCCACCTGTTTAAGCTCACTTAAACCATAACGGACTGTATTTCCGTGAGATACTCTACATGATAGACATTTGGACTGCTGTGTGTGTGTGTTTGAGCACTGAGAACTGATCGCGCGCTGTATGAGAACTGAAGAAGTGGAGCGTGCGCGAGAGAGAGCACTTCAATCAGCGCGTTTCCGCCTATCGCACCTTCACTGACTTTAAGTTAATCGATAATGAATTGTGACTCCCGGGAAAAACGGGATGTCTGGTCACCCACTCCCTAACCCTTCGGGTGCTGAGGCCATTGTTTCAGATCGCTAGTTCGCGTTTTGGTAGCCTATCCGTCCACTGCGGCTGCCATACTGACACTAGATATGCAAACGCACCTTATCCAATGACAGAGACGCACATTTTGAAAGACAAGACAGTTAACTTAGCCTATAGGATGTATTTTGAATGTCCGGTAGTCCTCAAATAACATTTTAGTTCTGTCTCGTCTTGTTAACGAAGACGTGCATAAATTTCGTCATAGTTTTTATCATCAGATATTAGTTTTAGCTCGTCAACGTCTCGTCTTAGTCACAGAAAAAAGGTTCGTCGACGAATATTTTTCGTCGTCGTCTTCGTCAACGAAATTAACGCTGAGCTTTCTATAATATTTTCCTTTGTTCAGAGATGCCAACACTCATCTCATCCTCTTTGTTGAAAAAAAACCAGCATATACTGGTTAGGTATGATTTGAGGCTGGGATGCTGGTTTAAGCTGGTCTTAAACTGGTCGGACCCGCATCCTGGCTTCAAAACATACCTAACTAGCATATGCTGTTTTTTTTCAACAGGGCTCTAATGGGGATTTACAGCATATTATAAAGGGTTACAATTTCTGGCCAAACAAACCTAAATAATCTAAATCAGTTGCATGCATTCATGCTTGTCTATAATTAAGCTGTTTTTTTAACCACAGCGTGAATATATGCAAAATGTAATTTATTTCTGTGATCAAAGCAATTTTTCAGAATCATTACTCCAGTCTTCAGTGTCACATGATCCTTCAGAAATCATTCTAATATGCTGATTTGCTGCTCAAGAAACATTTCTGTTTATTAGCAATGTTGAAAACAGTTGTACTGCTTCATATTTTTGTGGAAACCGTGATTCATTCTGTTTTTCAGGATTTGAAAGATGAATAGAAATCTTGTAACAAATAAAAATGTCTTTACTGGCACTTTTGATCAATTTAATGTGTCCTTCATGAATAAAAGTATCAAGTTCTTAAAAAAAGTGTAGATTGTCAATTATGGTTTTGTTTGTCACTTGATCTCTAGGACTGTTTTTCTCAGTTTATTATTTTTTTGGATCTACTTTACCAAACAAATCTAATGTAAATGTTTTGCTTGTTTGTGTATGTAAATGTTTGTAAGGGTGGTTTCTATACAGTGGTTCAGGCTGAAGGATAGCCGAATGACTAAAGAAACATTAACAGCAGGATGGTATAAAGCTGTACATTTCTTGTCTATTACCAACCACTGCCACTTATTCCAACGACAGAAATAAGCACAGTTAGAATAGGCAAATATGTGGGAGAGCGTTGCTATTATGTGACTATATTGTATTGCAATAGGTAGAACTTCAATATTAAAAGGGACCTATTATGCTTCTTTTTACAAGATGTAAAATAAGTCTCTGATATCTCCAGAGTGTGTATGTGAAGTTTTAGCTCAAAATACCTGACAGATCATGTTTTATAGCTTGTTAAAATTGCCACTTTTAGGGTATGAGACAAAAAATGCCGTATTTGAGTATGTTAATTTAATGCAAATGAGCTGGTGCTCCCGGAGAAGAGGGCGGAGCTTCAAGAGTTCAAGCTCCGGCATTAGGAGTGCTAGCCTTTGCAAATAAACATTCCACTATTAGTACAAGCCTGTTATCTTTACAGAAAACATATTCCGTTTAAAAGCCAGCCATCTGATTGTACTGTGCATAATACATTTGCGTTTATGAATTACACAGACGGGAGCACGGCGGGATAAAAATAACAACATAGTTGGTCTCATAGTGCATGGCATTCTATCGTGATTATGAGCTCAACAAACTCAAGCAATCGACTCACATTGCTTTGATATGCAACTTTTAACTACCACATTCCTATTCACGATCATTCATGAAGAGAGCACCAGTGAAAACAGGCAGAGATGATGGTAGCTTCAGCCTTACAGAGTGCCAAGAAGCTCTTTCAGAAAGACAATTTGGAAAACAAACGCGTGATATTTACTTTGTGCGCGAACGTCAGCTCCAGACAAAGCATTGGTGTTGATCCCTAAACATATTGGGAACTTTACAGATTTTTTCCAGGACATTTCCTTAGACAATGAAACTTAACCACAGTGTCTATGGAGACTCCTATGTTCCCCTTCAATTCCGTCACTCTACATTGCTGTGGGAAATACATTTTCCTCTAATACTACTGAAGCCTTATTGAATCACGCCAGTGAAACTGTTCAGTGGCGTCCAAGCGCAAAATATGAGCGGGAATCCCACTCTCCATAAGGCAGTGCTTGTATGGCATCCATTCAGAATCTTTTTCTTCAGCCAACCTTCTACGAGAAGCAAGAAGCAAGACTACTCGCCGTGATCTGCGCCGCTCACCAGTCGGGTGCACAATCCGGGATTCAATTCAATTCAATTCAAGTTTATTTGTGTAGCGCTTTTTATGATACAAATCGTTGCAAAGCAGCTCTACAGGAATTTAAGTTTCCACAATATATTTATATATTGAACTGAATATTGACTGAAGCTTCTGTAATTCCTAGTTACCACGGGATGTTAATCCAGTGACAGAAACAGAGAAACAAATAGAGACATAATTAGCGTAGCTGCTGTTCCATCTAAGCAAAAATTATTTGTTCAACCCAAGCTAAAGAATAATAATAATGTACATTTGATCAGATATAACTGCAGTACAAGATTATAAGATGCATTATGTGAATGCTTGGCTAAAGAGATGTGTCTTTAAAGTAAAGTAAAGTCGTGACGTATTGTCAAGTGGTGACCCATACTCGAAATTGGTGCTCTGCGTTTAACCCATCCAAGTGCACACACACAGCAGTGAGTAGTGAACAAATGCACACACACACACCCGGAGCAGTGGGCAGCCATTTATGCTGCGGCACCCGGGGAGCAGTTGGGGGTTCGGTGCTTGCTCAAGGGCACCTCAGTCGTGGTATTGAGGGTGGAGAGAGCGCTGGACATTCACTCCCCCCACCTACAATCCCTGCCGGCCGGGGACTCGAACCCGCAACCTTTCGATTACGAGTCAAATTCTCTAACCATTAGGCCACGACTTCCCCGCTATCTCTGTTTAATCTAGATTTAAACATAGAGAGTGTGTCTGAACCCCGAATGTTATCAGGAAGGCTATTCCAGAGTTTGGGAGCCAAATGTTAAAAAGCTCTACCTCCTTTAGTGGACTTTGCTATCCTAGGTACTACCAAAAGTCCAGAGTTTTGCGCCCTTAGGGAGGGGGTTGGATTGTAGCGTGGTAGAAGACAAGTTAGGTACGCAGGAGCTAAACCATTTAGGGCCTTATAGGCAAGTAATAATATTTTGTAAATGATACGAAACTGAATAGGTAGCCAGTGTAGAGACTGTAAAATTGGGGTAATATGATCATATTTTCTTGACCTGGTAAGAACTCTAGCCGCTGCATTTTGGACTGGATCTGTAGCTTGTTTGCATGCAGGACAACACCTAGCAGTGCATTACAATGGTCCAGTCTAGAGGTCATGAATGCATGAACAAGCTTTTCTGCATCAGAAACAGGTAGCATGTTTCGAAGCTTGGCAGTGTTTCTAAAATGGAAGAATGCTGTTTTTGTAACATGGGAAATATGATTTTCAAAGGACAAGTTGGTGTCTAATATAACACCCAGATTTTTTTACTTTAGAGGACGTGACAGTGCATCTTGCAAATTGTAATCCAAGAGATTCTGTGTACTGTTTTTTGGTCCAATAAGTAATATCTCTGTCTTATCTGAATTTAATAGGAGGAAATTATTGGTCATCAAATCTTTTAAATTTTTTACACAATCTATTAGCTTAGATAGTTTAGAAGTTTCATCTGGTCTAAATCAGCATACTATCATCTCAAAAACATTGCAAGAATTAGATGTTTTGTTTCCAGTCAAGACTCGGAGAAACTTGTTCATGCCTTTATCACCAGCAGGGTGGATTACTGTAATGGTCTCCTCACTGGCCTTCCCAAGAAGACCATTAGACAACTGCAGCTCATCCAGAATGCTGCTGCCAGGATTCTGACTAGAACCAGAAAATCTGAGCATATCACACCAGTCCTCAGGTCCTTACACTGGCTTCCAGTTACATTTAGGATTGATTTTAAAGTACTTTTACTCGTTTATAAGTCACTCAATGGCCTAGGACCTAAATATATTGCTGATATGCTCACTGAATATAAACCGAACAGACCACTCAGATCATTAGGATTAGGGATGGGTACCGAAACTCGGTATTAAATCGGTCTCGGGGCTAAATTATGAAAGACCGGAGTATCGATAAGCTCTGACGTTATCGGTACTTCTGTCGGTATTGGAGAAATTAAAAAAACACACATACATTTATTGTTGCTCTCTCTCTCTCTCTCTCTCTCTCTCTATATATATATATATATATATATATATATATATGTCGCCAGCTGTTTTTATGTGCAATAATATTCAAACATTTGTCTATGATGCATTTTTGCTATGCGCAATTCAGAAGCCATCGCACTCACGCGGAGAAGCTTCAGCACACGCAACATGAAAGTCCTGTGTAATTATGATAGAAGAGAGAACTAACTATTCAAACATCTGCTCACACTTTAGGCCTGTGGCTGTTATATTAAGCGAAGTTTTTTTTTTTTTTTTCGATTTTGGCTTCCAAGGATTATAGCGGCGCCCTTCATAGCGGCGCGGATTCGTTCCTCCGAACCAAAACTTAACATCTGAATCAGCTCAATCAGCGATTGTTATAAAATGCCATCTTTACTGTTGCTACATTGCAGGACATATTTGATAGTAAAAAAGTACATTCATAGTACAATCTGAACAAGTAACGCTGTTCCCCAGGCTGAAATGTGTGCGCACGCGTGTGCCTGCGCGGCGGCGTGCTCCAAAACGGACAAGCAAGTGTTGTTGCCATGAAATTTAAAATAAACATTTTTCCCTTAAAATGATACATTTTCTCAGTTTAAACATTTGATATGTCATCTATGTTGTATTCTGAATAAAATATTGAAATTTGAAACTTCCACATCATTGTATTCTGTTTTTATTCACAATTTGTACAGTGTCCCAACTTTTTTGGAATCGGGTTTGTAGAAATGAAAATGATAGTGTATAAAATTGTTTTTAAGATAGAAAATAGATTATAAAGAATCAACTTGATGGAGCTCAAACTCAAAACACGCAGTCACAAATCAGCGCATCCTCCCTCCTGTCTTCTGTGGACGGAGCTGACCAAGTGGGGTATGTCAAACCCCCACCCCCCCGTGGAAGAAGCTGTCGCTGCCCATCTCTGTCCTTCAGCTGCGGCGAACTGGAGAAACATCTCTCCCCTCTGAACCTTGCTGTGCCACTGCAAACCTCGCTGGCAAGGCTTTCTCCACAGAGGGCCAAGCAGCTTCACCACTGCACGTGATGGCGATACTCCAGGTATATCAGGCCAAGTTGCTCAAGTCTCTGGATGAGGACGGGCCAGACCCTGTGTTTAAAGAGCTCTGATGCCCCACGGATCTGGCCCTCAGAGCGACGAAGTTGACAGCTCGAGCGATCGGCCGCAATATGGGGAATCTTATGGCGCTAGATCGTCACCTGTGGCTTACTGTGACTGAGTTAAAGGACTCCGAGAAAAGGGACCTTCTGGACGCTCCCATGAATCCCTCAGGTTTCTTCGGAGCGGCAGTGCAGAAGCAGTTGAAAGCCATTAGCCACTTTCTCCTCAACGCAGCATGCGGGAAGAACGCACGCCTCTTCTGCTGCTGTTCGGATCCGGCGGTGAGGTCAAGACAACCGTGGCCAAAGGGCCAGAGACATTGCTCTTATTGCTGTGTCACTGAGCTCAGCATCTTAGAATGCAAGCTGCTTCAGTCAAAGATTCTGAATGAATGACGTACAAGCACTGCCTTAGAGTGGGATTCCCGCTCATATTGTGCGTGCTTGAATGCCATTGGCCAGTTTCACTGGCATGATGCAATAAGGCTTCAGTAGTATTTGAGGAAAATGTATTTCCCATAGCGATGTCTCTTTCCCTCATTTCGGGGAACCTAGGTTATGTAAGTAACCAAGAGAGTTTGTTAGTGCATCCCAAAACACAACACTTGAAAAGCCTCTTTGGCGCGGACATTGTATATCTCCAGCAGCTACTGTCACAGACCGGCCAGGCTCAATCACCAGCCAATCACAGCGCACGCCGTCACCTGAATTCTAATCATCTGCACCTGCATGTCATCATGACAATCATCCTGCACTCCTCATATACGCACACATCACAACACTCCAGTGTCCGGTCTCGTTCCGACGAAGAGGACTACTACAGCTATCACACATCTGTGCTTGATACTTACCGTCTTGTTTACTTACCTGTTGTGTTCCTTCCCAAGTGTGTCTTCCAGTTATTCCAAGTCTGTCCAGCTCCCGAGTCTCGTTCACATTCCCGAGGTTGGTGAGGTGTGCCGCTACTCCTGCTCCGTGTCTCCTATTTGGATAAGATATATCAAGTTACCATTCCTCCTGTACTCCGAAGTCTCCTAGCATCATCTCTTACCTGAATCATCCATCTGCCATAGTCTGTCAATAAAACCCGTTCTCAGTACAACTCTCTGTCCGAGTCCTACTTCTGTAACAGCTACAGCAAGTAATCAGTAACGTTAATGGCGGAGGCGGACCGCAGCTTCTCACTCAGGGCTGTGTTTATGCTAATAGGGCAGCGTCACAAATGGGCGGGAATTTTTCCCCTTGGTGACGTGTACAGAGGGAGAATCTGAAACTGCTCGTTCTGAGAGCCTGTTTCTGATTTTTTTTTTTTTTTATAAAAAAGGAGTGCGTGGATTTTTACCATTATATAGGCTGGTTGTTTTCACACACTGCGGCCACACAACTGTGTTCAAACGCCTTATAAAAGTGATTTTTGCATAATAGGTCCCCTTTAACCTTTAATCAAGACTAGTTAGCATATAATTTATAATTGAAATGGTTTAATAAGAGTATTTTGTTATGGTTACACTTGAATTGGTTACAAAATAGGTGAAGGATAGTAAAAGATAAACAGATTTGTACCCAGCATGTTTGTAAAATGTTACCTGAGAGATAGAGAAAAAGAGAGAGAGCCCCATGAAGAGGGCCCCAGCGAAGAAAGAGAGCTCGCCAGCCAAGAAAATATACAGTAAAGAAAAGAGACAGAGCAACAGTTACAATCCTCTTTTATCCCTTCCTTGATCATGTGACTGAAACGCAAATGACATTCAAACTGACCAATCAGCAAACTACAGCTTCACTAACTGTACTAAAGGTGTGATGATTAGTAGACCCCCAGTGTATTCACATCTTGGCCTACTGGCCTTGATTGCTATCAGCACTTCTGTGTTTTCAGGAATGCCAAATGGCCCTTTTGTTATGGAAGACAGGTTTAGGACAGGAAAGCAGAAGTCTTTGATCATTTTCAACTTGACAGGTTTGACAGACTTTATGACTGTGTTTGTCCAGAAAGTCTGGTAGTGATTCACAGGAACGTGTCCTCATCCCACTTTGGATTTCAGTCTTTTGCTTGATGACCATGCTGGATGAAACCACTGACACATGAATAATTATTTGTATTATTAATGTGTCAATCTTTTCGTCCAGCATTGGTCATTTCGTAAATCAATGGTGTATGTTTCCTTTATCATTCAGACAAAATCAAGGTGAATTAAAATGCAAATTCAAATGTGGTTCAACAAAACCCAGTCGTTTCACTTGTTTCCACAGGGTTTTTATTGGTTGAGGAGATGGCACGTGGACAAGAAGGTAAGAATCCTTCAGTGTCTTAACACTTTTGTTCTGTTTTGTCTGTTAAATGGGCAGATATAAAAGTACTTAGAAATTTAGCCCTGTAATGAAGATCTGATGCAGTTTGATGCCCAAGTTTTATCGTCCTGTTAGTTATAGTTCCCTGATACCAGATAGACCAAAGTCAGAAAATGAACTACTTATTAACAGGCAATTTTTCCCTCCAAAATTTATTCTTTACAAATTTGGGTAACACTTTACATTAAGGTTTCCTTTATTAAGGGTTTATAAAGGTGTTCATAAATGACTAATATCTCTCTTACAAATGCATGAATAAAAGGGTGTTTTTGATGCAATAACTGCCAAATAGTGAGCCATTTTTAACTCATATGATATAAATGCTTAACAAATATATTTATTAATACTTATTTCACTCAAAACCAGATTGCTGATTTATTTCATGATGCAGCAATAGTAAACATTTACTATTATGGCAAGCCTGAAGGATTTTGGATTTTATAGTTTTCCCATTTATATACATATATATATATACGATGTTTCTTATCAGAATCTACTCTGTACCTTCCCATGATTCTCCGCAAAAGTTCACGATGCCTATCCACAGCAATGATTAGAAATTTATGTATTTTGTTTATTAAGATGAAATTACCATCTTGATTTTTATTTTGGGGGAAAAATCATAAAAGCTCAACCGTGACTTGATGATATATTAATATTAAAAAAAATTATTCCAATATTACCTGTGAACCTTAAAGTAATGAACCATTTGTTAATGATTTATAAACATTAATAACTTGTGAAAATGCACCTTAATGTAAAGTGAACATCTATGAAACTATTATTAATGAGTTATAAACGTTAATAACCTGTGAAAGGGAACCTTAATGTAAAGTGAACACCTGTGAACTATTTATTAATATTAAACATTAATAAACCAGTCAAAGTGAATTTTAATATAAAGTGGACACTAATAATTTATTGATTGATTGATTATTATTGCACACAGAAAAAGCATTTTCTGGTGAAAATATTGGTGGTTTATTGTTGTTGCACTACATCAGCAAACAACTTTCAACAAAAAGATCTTAATCTTTTCTTTTACAGCACGCTGGAACATTACTGTGCATATATTTGATAAATGCAAGGTCAATAAAGGCACCTAAATATTTATATTTGATCTAATTTAACAGTTTTGAGGAAATAATAAAATCAATGTCTGAAAACCATCGTTACAGATAATTATTGTATTAATAAGCAATCAGTAATTACTTTTTGCCATCATGATAAAGCCCACTGTAACTTCAGTATTTGTTCATCCACACTCACAGTAACGTTACCTGCGCGTGAGCAAATCGTCCGCGGGACCACCGGCATGGTTATTTATTTGTACGGTAACGAATTAATTAAACTAATAAAGCTATTACACATATAAACACTTGAAAAAGTGTCACCTCACAGTTAGCTGATCCATAAAATTAATAAACACTTTGAGAGATTAAAATTTCACTTCAGAGCATGTTGGAGCAATCCGCGACTACTTCTTCTTTGGAAACGTGACTTTACATTCGATGCTCGCTAGTGCCAACTACAGGCTTTGGTGATGTGATCCTGAAATAATATATAATATAATAAATGTATTAAATGCAATGCTATGCTATGTCTAATAAATAAATACATATACATATTTGTCACAGATTGTAGTGAAGGGCAGTGAGGAAGTAGGATTCAGATGCAGCAGTATCTACTATTTTTATTAAGAAGATTACTGAACTCAGGGAAATGTAGGAGAACAAACCATCCACATACAAAGGAATTCAGACAACCAAAGACTAAAACTCTACTATTCTACACTCTAGGACTATAATAGACCAAAGGATAAAGGAACAAAATACAACAGAATGCAATACATTTACATTTAGTCATTTAGCAGACGCTTTTATGCAAAGTGACTTACAAATGAGGACAATGGAAGCAATCAAAATGAACAAAAGAGCAATGAAATCTAGTACTATAACAAGTCTCGTAATACACGTAGCAAGATTTTTTTTGTTATATTATAAAAAGAAAACAGATAGAATAGAAAAATAATAAACAAGCTAGTGTTAGAGGCCTTTTTAATAGTTTGTTAAATGTATAATAAATAAAAATAAAACAGCATGCGAAAAGACTAGTAAAGCTAGTGATAGGTTTTTTTGTTGTTTCTTTAAATAAAAAAACAGTAAAAGAATAAAGTGCAAATCTAAAAGGAAAAAGTTAATTTTTTTAAGAATAGAATTAGAATAGAGAGTGCTAGAGTTAGGGGGTCAAATAAAAATGGAAGAGTGTGTTTTTAGTAAATTCTTGAAGACGGCTAAGGACTCAGCTGCTCTGATTGAGTTGGGCAGGTTATTATCATTAGGCAATAATATGAAAGAATCACTAAGCAAACAAACACAGACCTAAACGTGACATTATATAAATACATATTATAATAATACATAGAAACAACATTAGAAATCTGTGAAAATGCTGTTATACAATTTCTGATCAATTCTGGTGTGCAAATGTGTGATTCTTTTCTTTTCTTTCCTTTTATTTTATTTTTTCGTTACATTTACATTTAACAGTTACATTTCTGTTACATTTTGGAAATAAAACAGGATCACATCACCAAAGCCTGTGTGTCTGTAGTTGCCTGTGTGTCACCAAGGCCTCTAGTTGGCGCTAATGAGCATCCTCAAAGATGAAGAAGTCACACTGTTAGGATTGGTCCAACGTGCTCTGACGTGAAATTTTAATCTCACAAAGTGTTTATTAATTTTAGGGGTCAGATAACTGTGAGGTGACACTGTAGTTTATACTTTTCAAGTGTTGAAATGTGTAATCGTTTTGTTAGTTGAATTAATTTGTTACCATAAAAATAACCACGCCGGCGCTCCGCGGACGGTTTGCCCGTACGCAGGTAACGTTACTGCGAGTGTGAATGAACAAATACTGAAGTTACAGTGGGGTTATTATGATATAAAAAACTTTAAAAAACACTGATTGTTTATTAATATAATGTTCTGTAACGGTACTTTCAGTCATTGATTTAATTATTATTGCAGAACTGTTAGATAAAATAAAAATATGTACTTTTTTTCATTTGTATAAGCCACTTTTTTTCATTTGTATAAGCCACTTTCCATGTGCAGTTATGCTCAGTAATGTTGTTTAAGTAGTTTTGTTTACTGATATAGTGCATCAATAATAAAATACATTTAACTGAGAGAGAAAAAAAATCTTTTGTGTGTGCATTAATAATTAATAAATGATTAGTGTGTCCACTTTACTTTAAAGTTCACTTTAACAGGTTAATGATGTTCATAACACATAAAAAACACAAAACTATTTCAGAATTTGAACATAACTAAACAGTCTTTATTCTGAACAATTCCAATAATGAAAACAGTGAACCAAAACAGATTTGATCATTTTTGAACTAGTGAAAACACAAAACATGCAAAATACATTGTTTTTACAACATTTGTATTTTTTATTTATTTTATATGGTGAATATTATGAATATTACTATTTTACTAATATAGTAATAGATTACTATTACTAATATTACTAAATAATAATAAAAAAAAACTATTTACAGTATTTACAGTGGAGGAAGACGCTCAAGTAGCCACTAAAATGGTTTTTTTTCTGACCATCTGGATTCACCAGACCTCTGAAAAGACAGGAAAGAGTGAGAGAAAAAGAGTGAGAAAGTGTGTAAGCAAAACAAATCAAACTTGCAACACTGTTTACATTTTGTACACACACACACACGCGCGCGCACACACGCACACACACACAATAACCGGGACATACCCACAAACACACCCACCCACACGAACAAAACTCATGTAATCCCCTCATATTATCCCTCTCCGTTGTCATTTTTAGAATCTAAAACAGCTAACATGAAACAAAAGCTGCAAATACATGATAAACACACATAAACATTCAAGAGAAGGGTGGAGACACTTACGTGCTAATGCTATCCACGCTTCCCAGCGAACTCCATGCGCGTATTCAGTTACTAAATTAGCCATTTTGTCTCCCCACGTCCTCCAAAACACCACCAAACGCCACAGAAACACTTCTCAAGTCGAAGATCCATGATGGAGAGATTCAGATGTGAGCTTTGGACAACATCTGTTCGCTGATAGCCAGTCTGTGTAGCGCCGCGACGCCATTATGTGTACGCTTCATGCGTAACCCGAGAGCGCACGAAAACACACGGACAATACGCCGAGCTATTCTCTAAACAATCTTACGTAAACTATTCAAACTGTCAATCACTGTAAACGTCCTTGTGGTTGGCTAACACTTCCATCCATCAAAACTGTGCTGGCGAGGCATTGGCTGGGTTCAAACACCCCTATTGTGATGTGTCCGGATTGACACCTCGCTGACCCATTCACGGACGCGCTTACTGTCCCGGGTTATAACAGCTCCTGCGATTGAAGGAGAGAGACGAGGGAGGGCTATTCTTACTCGGAAGAGACGATTCTGCTGGAAATAGATGGCGTTTCAAAGCTGGAATACGAATTATAATCGATATTTATTGGAAAATGGACGCTATCGATAACTATAACTCGAATCGCTTATGTAAACAAAGGAGGATCTATCGTGTTTTCCCCTATTTTTTCGTTGTTTTGGATTAAAAAGTGGATGCATTTTGAAGAGTGGACCCTTCTCTTGAAATGTATGCTGGTGTGTCTTGGAATAGTCTGAGCTGACCAGCGCTATTGGCGATCAAACGTGAGTACTGCGGTTCGCTTTGTTCATTTTAAATGGCCGGTCTTTCAGCATTTCTGTTAACCCTTTCCTCTCTGGTGTATTGATTTCAAAAACAAGCTCAGATCGTTAATCTTGAGTGTTTTAGCTTTCAAATGATATATAGTTAATGATAATTGATTGAATATTGTTCTAAAACAAAGGTAATAAAAAGCCCGACCACGCCCGACCACGCCCTTCCGGCCCGCCCGCGGGCCGATGCGGGTTAACAGGTTAACGTTCATAAATCATTAATAAATGGTTCACAGGTCATGAAATCATGAAATCATTTGCATCATGAAATAAATCAGGAATCTGGTTTTGAGTGAAATAAGTATTAATAAATATATTTGTTAAGCATTTATAACATGTGAGTTAAAAATGGCTCACTATTTGGCAGGTATTGCATATTATACTGCTTTTGTATAATAGAACATACCAAGCCCATCATGATATATAGGCCAAGATTAGAATTATACTGAGTAACAAATGTTGGATATCCAAAATAATAAAAAAGATGTTCGCTATCATCCTTTTACCCTTGTGTTTTAAATATCTGTCACTGTTTTGCACCCTTAACCCTTCATTTCTGACCCTGTGGTGGACATGTAGCTGATGATGAGTAAGAAACATTAGTTTGGTAAAGGTCTTCTGCAGTAGTAGATGACTTCTTATCGGCCTTTATCCATGAATTTCTTCCAGAGAATGCAGCACTATGGGGCGAAACTAGTCAGTCATCAACTTTAGCAGGATATGGTCCTGAAAAGGCTGTTGATGGATCGTTGGCCAGCTTTACACACACTCACAATGAGATCGATCCATGGTGGAGAGTGGATCTACTGAAAGTGTACAAAGTGAACAGAGTGACCATCACTAATAGACCGTCCTTTGAATATAGGATTAATGGAGCGGTGATTCGTATCGGGAGGTTTCTTGAGATTTACAACAACACCATGTGAGGATTTCTTATTTTATTTGATTTCTGTGGCTGAAGTGAAGAATGAACAGAAACAGATAACAGATGATCTTTCTGTTTGTAGATGTGTTGTGATTTCTACTCTTGCAGCCAGTGCCACGGCCACTTTCTCATGCGGTGGTATGGAGGGACGTTATATGGTTGTTCATATTCCTGGAAATCAGAAAACTCTTAGTATTGCTGAAGCTGGAGTCTACGGGTATTTGGCAGGTAATTAGTTTTTGTAGAGCACTTTATTGAATGTGACAAATACTTTTTTAGAAACTTACTTTAAACTCAGTTCACCAGAAATCACACTCATGTCTTTCCAAACCAGTATGACACTATTCATGCTTAACTGGTGTCTTATGTACAGATGATTCTGATAAACATGGGGCTTGAGCATATAACAGGGATGCCAACTCATCATGGGTGAAAAAGGTGACAAAGACCCCCCCCCCCCCCCCCCCCCCCCAAAAAAAAAAAATTAAAAAAATCTTTATGATTTTTACATTTAGTTCATGAAGATGACATGAAAAAAAAAATTGTCTCCTGGTGGAAAACAAAGATTTGTAAGATGAACATGACATGAAATTACCAGTAGATGCCAGCAGAGGATCACTCATTAGCTCAGTTGCCGTTTCCACTCCCTGTTTTTTCCCAAGTTTTGCTCTTGGATTTATTACAAATTGACTATGAGGTATAGCAAGTGCAGGAAGTCACAAAAACAAATAAGCCCAGACACCAACAGACTAGAAGGGTTAATTGACCTATCGGTAAGCCCCTCCCCTCGAATGCAGATGAGCCAATGGCAGTCGAGTATCAGTTGCACGGAGAGCATAACTCGGACATCTTTAGGTTTCAGCGCCATAGAGAAACACTGGACGATCCGAAGAGGTTTATGCTACAAAAAATGCAAAAACTATGTGTCTGGGGTACTTGTAACACTGATTCCAGGTATCCTGAGAGGATGAGCTGTATAACTTATTTTATTACATTTCCTGAATCCAAACAAAACAGAGCAAAATGTCCCAAAGCATTCAACCTCAATCTAAATGAAGACAAAAACATTCATTTTATGGTTTCATTAAGTTACAATTTATAATGCTCAAGCAGAACGTTAATGTCATCTTGTGCTTTAGCAAGGTATCTCTGGCTAAAACTAGCTAACTTTAAAGTTTTCATTTGTAGGGCAAAAACACATAAATGAAGGTCTACATTTCACTGTCTCTCCATATTAAACTGATTAAATGTACATTAATTTAATCGTACCCTGCAATACATAAACAGTGTTGATCCTGCATGTTGTCATCCGCGATCGTGATGACCGACCGTAATATGAGACTTCTCCCGCTTGCATTGTGATCTGTAAACCCTCGCTTCGAGTTACCCACCGTATTTATTTTTAAATATTTTATAAATCACTTTTTGGAAATTTTAATTCCCATTTGGTGGCCTTCTGTGTCCAAAATTGTGCAAAAACATCGTGGGACAAGGTTTTCACACTGCAGCTGTCATCCTAAGACAGTTATCTGTTTGTCCGAGGGAGCAACAGTAACTAAGGGGGCGGGGCTTACGATAGGTCAATTATTTAAATATTAAATGGGGTCATTGGATGTCCATTTTCCACCAGTAGATATGATTCTTTAGGGTCTTAATGAAAAGTCTATAACATATACGTTGGTTAAAATTTCTTAATGGTAGTGTAAAAAACACCTTCTTTACCGTGTCAAAATCAGCTCTGTTTTCATCAAGCCATTCTAGTCCATGTTCCTTTAATGCTAATGAGCTCTGCTGACCCCGCCCCTCTCTTCAGTGAGATGATGAGCAGACTGTAAACTTCAACCACGAAACTGGCTAACTAGCACGTTATTAGGAAAGGCGATTTGCAAAGATTCATTAAAAAAAAACCCTTATACTCACTTCTTCTGTAGATGAAGCTGGATCACAAATGATTCGCGCAAACATAGATGTACAGTGCCTTGCGAAAGTATTCATACCCCTTAATTTTTTTCACATTTTATGTTGCTTAAAAACTTAAATGATTCCATTGCATAAGTAATTATACCCTTATCTGGGACAGTTGGAATTTAGCTCAGGAGCATTCATATTGCTTGTAGGTGTTACTAGACTTTGAGTGAAGTTAATTTGTGGCAAATTCAGTTGAATGGTTATGATTTGGAAAGGCACACACGTCTTAATAAAAGGTCCAACAGCTGATAATGCATATCAGAGCAAAAACCAAGCCCTGGGGTCAAAAGAACTGTCTGTAGAGCTCAGAAACATGTTTGCATCAAGCCACACATCTGGGGAAGAGTTCAGAAAAAAATTCTGCTTCATTGAAGCATGTAGTCTCTTTTACCCTTAATGGAAGATGTTTGAAGGGAAGGATTCTTCTTAGAGCTGGCCTCCTGGCCAAACTGAGCAATTGATGGAGAAGGGCTTTGGTCAGAGTGGTGACAAAGAACCTGATGGTCACTCTAGTTGAGCTTCATAATTATATGTGGAGATCAGTGGGGATTTCTTTAAGACTGCAAGGGAAGCTCAGCTTCCCCTATAATGTCAAAAAATTAATGGTCAAATATGTACTATTGTGTTAACATTTTATTGATTAAAAGTGCGTTAGAACACGTTCATCTCGAAGACGAGTTCGTTCAGAATCAGCTACATATAGCAGGTGACTCGATTTCCTTCTCATATAGTCCCGTAGCATCAGTGTATTTGCCTGTTGAAGCCCAGCGTCCATTGACTTCAATGGGGCTGCTTTGAACAGTTTTTCAGTGCTTCAAAACTAGACGGTCATTGGATAAATGCTGCGATTATGTCCCGCCCCCGGACGCTCAGCGTCTCTGGGGGTGAATTGAGGAGTGGGCGGGGCTGGACTCCGGGCTTCTGCGTGATGATTGGAGGGTTTGTCGAAAGACTGCATCTCCTTTTGATTGACAGCGATTGTGTCCTATAAGAAGTCGCTGATGCTGAAGCTATTCGAGCCAGTGTTACCAATTTAGCGACTTTTCAGACCACCCTAGTGACTTTTCAGACCACCCTAGCGACCTTTTTCCCCAAAAGTGACTAGCGACAAATCTAGCGACTTCTTTGACAAACCTTAGCGAGTCTCTGTGATCGCTGGTACTGCCGTAACAGCGCGAGGTCAGCGCGCACGCACCTCTTTCTCTGTTCAGTGAGCGGCTGAGAGGAGCAGCGCGTTCAGTTCAAATAGATATTATGTTGCTTCTCTAATTTTACATGCAAATATAGCCGAAATCACAGCACAGGAATTGTCTTGTCTTATCTTGTGTGTATTATTTGATTTAATCAGACGACGGCTCGATTATAAATTAGGATTTTTGTGCATAAGTTACTAACTTCTTGGGAGGGAGAGCTGGTTATGTATTCTTAAAGGGCTGCGTTTCAGTCACTATTTCATATTTATCCCGTTGACTGACAACATAAACAGTAAAATATATAAAGGAATATATAAACAGTTTTATTGAGAATTTGGCTGCATTAAAATACAGTATGAGCACAGAGAGACAAACAAATGTAAAAGGCAATATGACGCGATTACGTAATTAATATGCTAATTAGCGTCATCTGGCGACATTTAGCGACTTTTCAAACTGGCTTTAGCTATAGCTACTTTCCATCGAAAGAAGTTGGCAACACTGATTCGAGCTCAGTCCCATAGTGGACTTTGCAAATGTAGTCAAAAGACAAACTGCTGCAACCTATTTCTTGATATTTGTTTGGCGAAATTGCTGGCCAATTTTCATTATACATTTCACACAATTATACACCACATTCCTTGTTTCAGTTTAACCTAATTCCCACATTTCCTCCATCGAGTTTAATGTTTTTTTTTTAGATCGTTTGTTCATTCATTCATTCATACAGTAGGCCAGGCGGTGAACTAGCCAGCTAGCAAACTGCACACGATGGCAGAATTTACGTATAAATAAATGGACAATTTTTATGATGTAGGCCGAAAATGAGCTTCCCCTCTTTGAAAAACCAGCAGATCTACAGAAGGACAAACGTCACTGCAACAGCGATCTGGGCTTTATGGCGGTGTGGCCAAACTCAAGACTAAAGAAAACACACTTGGAATTTACAAAAAAGCACCTAAAGGACCCTCAGACTCTGAGAAACAAGATTCTCTGGTCTGATGAGCCTCAATTCTAAGCATCATGTTTGAAGGGAACCATCCCAGAAGTAAAGTGTGCTGGTAGCAGCAGGGACTGAGGGACTCATCAGAATAGAAGAAAAGCTCAATGCACCAAAATATAGAGGTAGCCTTAATGAAAACCCAGTCTAGAGCATTCAGAACCTCAGACTGGGCAGAAAGTTCACCTTCCAACAGGACAATGGACCTACACACACAGTAAGAGTGGCTTATAGACAAGTCTGTGAATGTCTTAGAGTGGCCCAGCCACAGTCTGAGCTTGAACCCAATCAGATATTTCAGGAGGAACCTGAAAATGTGCGTCTGCCCCCATCCAACCTGACAGAGCTTGAGAAGTGAAGAGGTGAGGAGAAGAAGAGCAAATAATTTCCAAATGCTGATGAGCAAAGCTTATCGCATCAAATACAAAAGACTTGAGGCTGTAAAGGTGCTTCAGCTAAATATTTAGTTAAGGGTATGAATACTTATGCAATTAACTTATTTCAGTTTTTTTTTTATTAATTTACAAAGTTGTTACAATTCTGTTTTTGCTTTGTCAATATGGTGAATGGAGTGTAGAATGATATAAAAAAAAAAAGCAGTTAACAAGGCAACAGCATAACAAAATGTGAAAAATATGAAGGGGTATGAATACTTTCGCAAGGCACTGTATTTATGTAGATATGTATTTACGTCATTCTGACAGGAATCTCAGAACAGCCTGATTCTGGGTGGATTTTTATCATTATAGGATGGATGTACACACACTTCCAACACACATTTATGTTCAAACAAATTGTAAAGTTAATTCTGCATCCGATGACCCTTTTAACTACAAATTAAGTTACTTTTTAATGGTATGCACATTAAATAATAATGCATTAAATATTTAGACACTTTTTAGATTTAAATGTAAAAACTAAATTTTTCAAACATTGCCTTCAAAAGGACTAATCTTTAAGTTGCTTTAAGTTTTATCTTTAACTGTAGAAGCTGCTATTCAGCCAGGAATTGTCCTATTGCTTAAATGTGATCATTACATTTTAAGAGGCTATGATAATTTATGTTTGAAAATAAAAATGCAGTTAGCAATCACCAAACAGCCCACATTTATGTCAACATGCCAAGTGTCGTTTCGATATATTGATGATGAATAATTAATATTTTGTATGATTTATGGTGTTTAAATCATACCTGTACATTTTGGCCAGAAAAAGTTTTGGTGGCATTTTCTTTTCATATTACCTCCGTAATGCCTGTAATAACGTGGTGTTTACTTTATGTAACGGCTATAATTCTGGTGTTCCACAAGCGCTAACTTCTGGCAAAACAGTGAATTTGCATATTTACTTATGTTCACGTTTATGCAGAACAGTGTTGTGAATGTTAACTAGCTTACTGACAATAAAAAATAAATTACACACAAATAATTGTCAGGAAGCTTAAAAAAAGTTTTCTAGGGTAGGGGGGCCTACCATAATGCTGTAGCCCAGGGGCCTCCGGTTATTTTAATGCACCCCTGATTCTGACATCTGCTTGTCAGACAGTTCATTCCATCCATTGCTGCAGTTATCACCTTTAATCACTAAAACTGACTGAGATTACTCACGTGAAAACTACACAATGAATCTCTTATTTACATCATGCATGCCATTGGTTTCAACAGAGATGCATGTGATTGGTTACAATACTAAATGCTGCAGAAACATGTTGTAAAGAGCTCTTGTGGTTGTGTAATTCAAAACCAGAGCACGCACACAACACCACACTGGAGTGTTTGAAAGCAGATGAGATGGAGCAGGTACAGAATTGAGTTGGTAGTAATGGTACTGTAAAGAGGAGAACCCCAAATTCACACAAACCGAAAGGTGACAAGTTTGTGTCCCTGACATAATGCTACAAAGTGGGGAAAATATTATTGTGGAAATGTTAAAAAATTATGTTAATTTATCATGTTAAACAGTCCACATCTGTCAGACAAATCAACAATCAACTTTCTCTTTATTCCAAATGGGTGGTACTAATGATGTAATGAATTACTGGGGGTGGCTAATTATTTTGTATATAGTTGTGAAGAACGTTGTTAGACTAAAAGTCATTTGGTGACAGTTGGCTAGTTGGTGCAGAAATTACATGCTTCACCATCATCTCCTCCACTGTCTCAAATTTTATTTGAACTGTGCATAAACATGGGTCATAACAGGTTTTTATAATTTTCCAGGAAATCGGGCAGTAGGAGGAGTCACTATACAGTCGTCAACATATGGGAACTGGTTTGCTGAAAAGGCCATTGATGGTAATCGAGGTCTCCAGCAGTTGTATACGGGATGCTCCTCAACCAATGCTGAGGCAAACCCATGGTGGAGGCTGGATCTGCGTCATGTCTACCGAGTTTGTGAAGTGGTCGTCACTAATAGAAAAGACTGCTGTGCTGAACGAATAAATGGAGCGGAGATTCGCATCGGAAACTCTTTGGAGAACAACGGCATCAACAATCCCATGTGAGAAACTTGAGGTTGAAAGAGCGTGAGACGTCAAGTACAAATGTGAAGGATTAATACAGATATGGCAGTATTTTTATATCCTTCATGTGTTTCTCTGTCTGTAGATGTGCTGTTATTCCTGCTATTCCAGCAGGTGGGTCCTACAGCTACTCATGTAATATGATGGAGGGACGTTATGTGATTATTCGTATTCCTGGAGACTGGAAGATCCTCACTCTGTGTGAGGTGGATGTCTATGAAAGTATGCATCAGTAATATTGATTTATAATATATATGATAATAATGTCTTCACATTATCAATTTTTGTCAATATGATGCAGTGAGGAGCTTGGAAAGGTTTTAATAAATGCAAGCTCATTTGTTGGGTGCAAACCATATTTTTACGAATTTACATATATACAAATATATTTTTCTAGGTCCCTGTTTAAAAAGATCATTTGTAAAACTGCTGTTTCACTCCAGCAATGATTTGACCGACTCTACAATGAGAGAAAATGTTCTCAAACAGGTGAGAAGAAAAAGTAACAAGTGATGAGAAAACAAACACTTATTGCATTGTTAAATATTATGACCTGAATTTGTTAAAAACTAAATCAGCTGTTGTTCTCCTGCAGTGCAGTTGCATGAGCAAAGAGAGAAGCGGTATATATTATGACACAAAGGTTCACGACAGGAGTGCTGATCACCTATTGATTATTCAGTCAAACTATTTACAGCATCAACAAATTTACAATATTCTCACATTTTAAAGAGACATGATTTTACAAAAGTACTGTTTGGGACATGACACGAGAAAAGAGGAGAGGAAGATTTGAATGTCTTCATATTCTGATCTAATCTGGGGTGCGTTTCCCAAAAGCATAGTTAGCCAACTATATCTTTACCAGCATAGTTGAACGATTTGGTGTTTCCCGAAACCATAGTTCAAACGAACGTTCGCAATCAGTGTAGCAAACTTACATGGTTGGAGCTACAGCTCTCGACCTGTGGTTAGAAGCATAGTTTCTTGTTAGTAAGATATATGGCTTAAATAAATATGCTCTTGGGCACAACAAGCAAGCTAACATGCAGGACTATCTGTATCTGCCATTCTATCTAAATATAAATGCATTTTAATTATGTACTTTTTAATTACGCATCCATTGTAAGCGCCGTTTTAGAAAAGTGCGCATGTGCTTAAATGCTTAAGGGAACCCCGGAGTATGACGTAAGAGGGAACCCGCGATGAATCAAACATCAAATAAAGCAAAATGACAGGGAACAAAAAAATAATAAATTAGTCAGTAGGTGCCATGTTCAATACAGTAGCATCTCTAATCAGTTAAATAGCAGAAGTTATTCCTCCACCACATGCATGTGACGTCATTAACAGTGGCCCTATGTTGCTGAACTAACGTGGTTCAGACGACGGAGATGCGCCCATGTTCAGGAAACAGTTGTGACTAGCTAGTTAGTTTCCAAAACGATGCATCGTACTATGGTGGTTAATCAGTGAGTTACATCATTGTTCGGGAAACATAACCCAGTTTAGTATGAATGTTATTTCCAGTTGGGATCTGCTCTGGCTGATAGAGGACTCACAAACGTGACACTGAGGTGGTCTCAAACCCCTAAACAGGAAGTGATGCGGAAAGTGGACGCTGACAAACGTGAGTCTGTTCCCACAGCTGTACAATAACTTATGACATATGCTGTACAAAGGAATGATTATAAAATGATGATATGTAATAGAAAAAATGTTTCATTTGCAGGTCGCTGTGATACAAGAAAATAATGCCCTGGAAATCAACAGTGTCTTTGACTCACTAAATTCAGATTCATTCAGTTTATTCATAATTTGTGAAAGCCCGTTTATATAAAACAAGGTAACTGTGACTTTTTATCTCACAATTCTGACATAAAGTCCATTCTGAGGGGAAAAAAGAGACTATTTTCTTACAATTGCAAGTTTATATCTCGCAATTATGACTTTATTACTCAGAATTATGACTTTATTTCTCAGAATTACGACTTTATTTCTCAGAATTACGACTTTATTTCTCAGAATTACGACTTTATTACTCAGAATTATGACTTTATTTCTCAGAATTACGACTTTATTACTCAGAATTATGACTATTTCTCAGAATTATGACTTTATTACTCAGAATTATGACTTTATTTCTCAGAATTACGACTTTATTTCTCAGAATTATGACTTTATTTCTCAGAATTATGACTTTATTTCTCAGAATTATGACTTTATTTCTCAGAATTACGACTTTATTTCTCAGAATTATGACTTTATTTCTCAGAATTATGACTTTATTTCTCAGAATTGTGAGAGTAGAAACTACGCTGGATAGCCGGACGACTTTTTTTTGCGATTGGTGCAAGAGGGTTTTGGCTCGCAGCACATTGCACACTAGATGAGAAACGGCATTATAATTGCACCAAATCCTTATTAATGTACTACAGTCTAGTTTAATCCTAGTCTTTACTTTTTAATATTAGAAACAGCACTAATAGCATTAGTTAGATGCCAGATATATCATGTATGTTTTAAGATATGACTTTGGATTGATTTTTAGAATAGAGATCACGGTTCTCCCACGATTCAGAAAACAAAACATTAGCCTACATATTATTTAGTTTGGTTGTCTAATTTCCTTTCAGGTTCTGACAAAATGTTTTATTTAATGTTATAAATTAGTCTATTTAAAAATACATATAACTTCCTATTCCAAAATCTACCATGTTACTTAAATACAAACTTTTTTAAGAGGATTAATTCTTCAATTTCAAGGTATATCTGGAACCACTAGAAACCCAGACTCAAACTTCCGGTTTTGATGAAACCAAAGGAATTTGGTGGGGCTTCCCTACCCAATTTTCAATTCTATTTTTGGTCTGCACAAATTATGCATGTTAAGTTGGTTTATTTACAGATTTGATTCACGCTGGGTCGGGATTGAATCCACTAGATGTTTTCCTAGACTGTTATGCTCCCTACCATTTATTTATAATATTTTCACTGTAACAAATACTCTTTTGGTGTGGAAGGATGTTAAGAAATATTTATCCATTCCAAATAAGTTGTCTCTGAAGTCTTAAATTGCATTTAATCCTGATTTTCCCACTCTCATACAGAATAGAGGAGTGTCGGAGTTAGGTCATTTATTTGATGACGGTCAAATGAGATCGTTTCAAGAGTTAAGACTGCCCAGAAAAGCTTTTCATAAATTCTTTTAAATCTGACACTTTTTAGAGTTACAGTTAAAAGAAGGTAATATACAGCTTGATCTTATTGAAATAGGAGAACATATTTTTTCATTTACTTTTAAAATGAGGAGTGGCTATCTGTCTGTTCAAATATCTTCCCCAAAAGTGCTTCAATTTCGGATCACGAACAAAATTATAATTTTTTTCACAGGATTTATCTAACCCCAGTTCGCCTCCATAGAATATCTCCCAATAGATCTCAGTTATGCTTTAAATGTAAGGTAGACATTGGCACAGTGATGCATGTATTTTGGGATTGTGACAAAATCAAAATGTACTGAAAGAGATTCACAAAATTATTCAAAAGATTATTGGAAAGACTTTTGTAATGTCCTCAAAGGTATACCTTCTACACTGAACAGTAGATCTGTCTCTGGACTCTTGACAGAATCTGTACTAAATTTCTGTATATATCTGGCCAAAAAAATTATACTATTATTATGGTAAACTGCTCAGATACCTTCCATCAATATGAGTCAGGCGACAACTCTTTTACCATTGGAAAAATCAACTTATGATTTACATGAAAGATCTGTGTTCTGGTGCATTTGAATGTCTAATATGTACTAGCTGTACATGTTGTTATGAGATACCAGTACCACTGTTGTTTTATTGGAAAATGTAATTAAAATTAAAAATATGTATTCATTTAAATTAATTCATATGTATAAAATCATTTTAAATAAATGAATGAAGACTTCCTCCAGAGTTTTTGAATGAATCTCTTGAATGAATAATTAAGATATCAAATACATTTCAACAATCACTGGTCACCACCTTCTGGCATAATGTAACATACAGTCTTTATTTGAAGCGTAACATTAGTTAAAAAGGTCAGTTCCTAATTTTGATCGGAACTACATATAAACTTTTATCCTAATACTTTCGTTATTATTTAATGTTTGCAACACAGAAATGTAGGCTACTGTATAGACTTTTTGCAAAGCTGTTTCA
The DNA here is from genome assembly GCF_936440315.1 of Barbus barbus. Classification (NCBI taxonomy): domain Eukaryota; kingdom Metazoa; phylum Chordata; class Actinopteri; order Cypriniformes; family Cyprinidae; genus Barbus; species Barbus barbus. Next base: position 3,068,218 of record NC_136731.1, on the reverse strand, counting down.
ACATAAAGCCTACATGATGAGCGCTGCTCTCTCTGGATCAGATTTAAAGGTGCTGTTTGAAGGACTGACGGATGAACGTTTCCGGTTACTTGACTGTAACCTTGTTCCCTGAGAAAGCGGAACGAGATGCAGCGCATTGGGAAAATCCTTTAGTCGTGACCAGCTGTGAATATTGTGTGTAACACGTCAATAGAATTGACCCGGAGGTAATATAGCCTCGGTCGATGACGTCATCGGCGTGCACCCGCAACACGAGGCTATAAAAAGATGAGCCACAGGTGCATCATCAGGATATTTTGTCTGAAGAGCAGTCCTGGGACATCTTCAGCACGGCAAAGCAGCGCAGCATCTCGTTCCGCTTTCTCGGGGAACAAGGTTCCAGTTAAGTAACCGGAAACGTTCCCTTTCGAAAGCTACAATCGATGCTGCGCTGCTCAGCGCATTGGGAACGAGAATACCCATGCCGCCGTGCTTGGAAATGTCTGGACCCCACGGTTGTGCAGGTGTGCCCACAAGAACGCAAGAAGTGACATTGACTCAAGGACATGAGAGCCCGGAGTGGCATGAACATCCAAACTATTAAATCCTATGAATGTGTTCGGAGAGGATCAGCCTGCCGCATCACAAACCTGTTGTAAGGGGGCACCCCTTGCCAAAGCACTAGAGGAGGCGACCCCCCTGGTGGAGTGAGCCCTAAGACCTATAGGCGAAGCTTGACCACGCGCCTCATAAGCAAGAGCAATAGCATCCCTGACCCAACGAGACATGGTCTGCTTGGTGGCAGCTGCTCCTCTGTTACTACCACCATAACAGACGAACAGTTGCTCTGACTTACGCCACTGGCTAGTGCGGTGGATGTAAGCCTGAAGAGCACGGACTGGACACAGTCTATGAGATTTCTCCTGCTCCGGCGTTGTGAACGGTGGAGGGCAGAAGGCCTCTAGAATGACCGTATGTACAGCCGAAAATGGAACCTTAGGTAGGTAATCAGGATGTGGATGCAAAATCACTTTCACCATACCTGGGGCAAAGTCTAAGCAGGATGGAGAGATAGACAGAGCCTGCATATCCCCAATTCTCTTCAAGGAAGTTATTGCCATGAGAAAAAACATTTTTAGAGTCAGAAGTTTATCAGACGCTGATTCTATAGGTTCAAAGGGGGTTTCAACCAGACCCTCGAGAACTGTAGCTAAGTCCCATGAAGGGATCTTGGTTTTTACTGGAGGCCTCAGTCGCCTGGCCCCCCGAAGTAAGCGAGAGAGCAGAGGATGCCTCCCGAGTGGTGCCCCGTCTACCAAGGCGTGGCAAGCCGAAAGAGCGGCCACATAAACTTTAAGAGTAGCAGGGCACGTGCCTGTTGATAATTTCTCCTGCACGAAGTCCAGAACTGAAGCAACCTTGACTGGATCTACATTGTGTAAAACACACCACCTTTCAAAAACACCCCATTTATTGGCATAACTTTGTCTAGTGGAGGAAGCTCTAGCACTCAGAATGGTCTCAATAACGGCAGGCGAAAGCCCAGTGTACCTCAGTTGGTTCCCATCAGGGGTCAAACGTGAAGATTCCACAGGTCGGGCCTGGGATGGAATATCGTGCCCTCCGCCTGAGACAGAAGGTCCCTCCTCTCCGGAATCGCCCACGGCGAGCCGTCGAGGAGAGATATTATCTCCGAGAACCACACTCTGTTCGGCCAACGTGGCACTATCAGCAAGAGGCAAGACCCTTGTTGGTGAACTCTGGCTAGAACTCCCGGGAGCAGAGAAACTGGAGGAAACGCATACAGGCGCATCTTGGGCCATGTGTGCGCCATCGCATCCAGACCCAGTGGAGCTGGGTGACTCGGAGAGAAGTAGAGGGGACATTGCGCTGTCTGTAGTGAGGCGAAGAGGTCCACCTCCGCTTTGTAAAATTTGGTCCAAATCAAAAAGCGAACCTCAGGAATTTCCTGTGTTGTGGCAATATTTCTATCTGAAAATATTCGTCCTTCAGATCTATCGTGACGAACCAATCGTGATGTTGAATTTGCGTCACGACCGTCTTGACGGTTAACATCTTGAACTTGAGCGCTTTGACTGCACGGTTAAAGCCTCGAAGATCCAAGATTGGACACCCCCCCCCCCATCCTTTTTGGGAACCAGGAAGTATCTGCTGTAATAGCCCGACTCTCTCTCTGGAAGAGGAACATGTTCTATGGCCTCTTTGCTCAGAAGAGTTTGCAGCTCTTGTGACAGAACGTGCATCAGCTCCGGTTTCACGGAAGTGAAAACCACGCCGTTGAAACGTGGAGGACGACGAAAAAATTGGATTCTGTATCCTATCTGCACTGTGCTTAATACCCACGCAGAAATGCCTGGCAGAAGTTTCCACGCTGCCAGACTCTCTGAGAGTGGTATTAATTTTAATACTTCTGTAAGACATTAATCCTACAAAAATATATTTATTTTATTATTATTTAGCTTTTAGGGAATCACTCTTAAGAGTTGATCTTCATATGATTAATTGTTATTAATCAGAATGTACAACTTATGCCTTGTTAACGACTTGTCCAGCAAGCATTAATAACAGCAGTTATCTTTTAACACGTTGTTTATTTCATTCGTGGCCAACGATTAAAATAAATCAAATAGTTAAATTGAGTTAGCTAAGTTAGCCCATGAGCGTAGGTAACGCGATCTTTTGGCAAATAGTTACGACATGTTAAATCACATAACACAGACAAAGATTTCTTAATAAGGTCAAAGTTTTATTCACTATTCTAACACAACATTAACTGACTAGACAACACAAACAGACATAAACACACATACGTTGCAATGGGAGCGAGTTATTTATATCTGAAGAGAGAGAGACTTAGGTTTTAATGCTAGCTTTTCAACCTGAGGAAACTCATAGACAAAGAAGTATTTTATATTTACCCTCAGCGGGGAGATATCCCGGTTTCAGTCAATAAAGATATTTGCCTTACTTGGTCTTTCAGTTGTTTCGATCGAACTCAGTTCAGGCTTTCTCCGGTTCAAAGAGACTTTTCTCCAAGTGAAGTAGAGACGAACTGTGGCTGCGTTCGGATTGGCTGCTCGGGAGGTCGTGTGACTAGCGCACTCTTCAGTGGTTGGTTGTCTCTTTCTGACTTGGTGAAGAAGTTTAAGGTTAAAGTTCTTTGAAAGTTTAACTGAGTCTTTGTGTTAGTTGCTTTGCTTCGCCGTGATGTTCGAGGCCTGAAGCGCTTGCAGCGTGAGCAGAACGAGAGACTCGCAGGCGTGCGTGTCCTCCTGTTGTTTTCAAACTCCAACTCCTTCAGGTTGGGTATCCGTTTTTTAACGGGCCGATTTGGGGTCCGCCCTTTTTGGCGCGTGGCCCAATCGCAAGCGTCTCTGTGGGCGGAGCCCCACCCTGCAGAGTTTCGTGTTGCATACATTATCTGCGCAAGTATTTTATCACATAAAAACTTATAACAGCAGACTTCCATTCATTTTGTAAATAGGCGTTAATGAAAAACAGATAAGATTTAATTCATACTACAATATTATTATTCATTAAATCAGCTTTCATCCGAGACCAAACAGTAGCCGTTTAACAGGCACCAAAATACAAATATCCTTTATATTCGATTTCGTAGTTAAGGCATTGATTAAACGATCCTAAATAATCAGAGCATGTGATAATGAACAACTAGTACTCAGGGAGATTATAAATTCTGGAAACAGATTTACCATAGATTTAAAATAATGCAACAGCTTATAAATGTCACAAACACACACTTCTTAATACATGTATAGATAATCTGTCTATAGTGTTTCTTTTCTCGAGTATATTTTGCTTCGCAGGAACTTATTATAACTCGTTCCCTTTTCAAAACACACAATATCCTTAAGCCAAGCTGTGGCTCCCTTTGTCCTTTTCTGTTGGTTCAGAGAACGCAACAGGAAAAACGCATTCCTTTCTTGGGCGAACGCGAGGTCATAATGTCACTTCTTGGGGAGCTCTGGAGCTCGTCTTAGCTCCGAGTTGGCTGTAATACTTTCTTCGTCCAGACGTTTTCATGATTTACTGCAAACTTAATGGCTAGAGATTTAGGGAGTATGGCGCCAGTAAAGTTTAGGCTCCGGGAAGGGGAGTTCTGTTTTCTTTCGAAATGACAAAACGTGAATTTCCTGAGCTGGAATGCGAGCTTTGATCCATCCTTGCATCAGGAATGTGTTGAACCTAGATGTGTGTGTATCCTGATCAGGCATTACACTTCCTTTTGGGGGGATGTTAGGTGTTCCGTGTCCGGAAACAACGGAACATCTAGCATTTCGCTGGAAACCGCTGCCCCCCGAAGCACGAGAGGTGGCGGGGATGGAGTGGTTTTGTGAGGGTAGCGGGAAGGGGCGAAGAGATCTTGAACGCGCCCCATCCCGCGGAGGACTACCCCCACCAGATTGGGCGCCAGACCATCAGGACTTTCGCTTCTTTGTTAATAATAGTCCTGAGGTCTGGCTTGGGAGGTTGCTGAGCGCGGCGAGCCTGTCCCCAGTCTCTTACGAGGGGGAGCACGCTCCGCCACGCTCTGCTTTTTAACCTCCCTAGCTTTTGAAGGACCGGCGCGGGGCTGGGTGGCAGACGGCCCCTCCCCTTGAGTGCGGCGAGGAAGGAACTGAACAAATGCTTCTTCGTGTTTCTTCACCTCTTTAAATCTGGCCACTACGGTGTTCGCGGAGTCGCCAAACAAACCAGAGGGAGAAACAGGGGAGTCTAACAGAAACAAATGATCTTTCTCTTTAATACCTGTCAGATTCAGCCACAGGTGCCTCTCCGTGCTGACTAAAGCACTCATTGAAAGGCCGATGGCACGGGCCGTTTGCTTGGTCGCACGGAGAGACAGATCTGTGGCTCGACGAAGCTCAGAGAACGCTTCCTCGTCGATGGTACTGCCCATACTCAAATCCTTCAACAGGTCAGCCTGGTATGCCTGTAACAGTGCCATAGTGTGCAGCGCAGCACCAGCCTGACCTGCATCTTGGAAAGCTTTACCCATATCCTCTAGCTTACTACGTTTGGGGGTCTCTTGTTCACGTGGCCAGTCAAGCTGTAACCTGGCCACCGCGCGAGTAACCACCTCTAGCAATTCCTCGACAGATTTCTTTTCGCGAGAGGAATGCTCAGAGGCTGGCTGCTCGTGATCTGAAGAACCAAGAGATATATCATCCCCCTCCTGAACCGAAGAAGCACTGGAGCGTGCTTCGAGATCACGAGAAGGGATGTTAGGATCTGATGACGCAGCAAGCGAAAGGGACGGACCCGTCTCTTGCTCATCATGCAGATCCATACGAGAGCCCCACGATGGTAATGCGGGTGAGGACTGGAAATAGTTCAGACGGGAGCGAAGCATCTTAACTGTGAGCTGGTCACAATGCTCGCACCCGCCTTTCCCTATAGCCAGAACCGCGTGCTCTTCCCCCAAACAAACAAAACAATAATCGTGTGTATCCAGCTCAGACATGGGACGGGAACACAACGCTTACTGATTTGTTGGCTCATTTCTCTTCTTTTACTTTTTAAACTCTTTGTTGTAACGTGAGAGAAAAAGATTTGCAAAGCTGCCAGAATGTTTCTTTGACGCACACATGCACAGAATGGTCTGAAGACAAAAGACCTGATGATGGACTTGTGGCTCATCTTTTTATAGCCTCGTGTTGCGGGTGCGCGCCGATGACGTCATCGACCGAGGCTATATTACCTCCGGGTCAATTCTATCGACATGTTACACACAATATTCACAGCTGGTCACGACTAAAGACGTTTCCAAATGCGCTGAGCAGCGCAACATCGATTGTAGCTTTCGAAAGGGAACTAGGTATTGCAGTCCAAATTCAAAATATTGGAGAGGGTTTTTTTCACCCGGCCCTTCCTCCTCAGACTTGACGCACATGCAGGTTGCCAGATTGACGACACCAACAGGAACGAGCGCACATGACAATGAATTAAATTAAATGCGTTGTATTTCCTGCCAACTGGCTACCTGGGGTGCCAAAATACAATTGGATAAACCGGCAGTGGGTGGGTTTCACAAACCAAAACACAGACCAACATTCCGACACGGAATGCACATTTTCAAAGGAAAATAACTGACTGTAGCATTGTGTTTCAGATAAACAAGTATGCTAACTTAGCATTTTTATTAAATTCAAAAGTTAAATACTCCAAAAATAAATACTCTCTAAATACTCCGATCCGATATGATTTCAAAGGTTCAATAGACATAGCAGAATCATCGTCATTAAGAAATAAGATCGCGTGTGTTTGAATTGAGATCGCAATATTTTAATGATTGATCATGCATACATATGAGCCTATAGCGTATGTATTTTTGTACCAGACTTCAAAAGCACCCTCCGCTTCCACGATCCATGGTCCACTTTATCCAGCACAGTTTGGTCTCTGTGATCATGTTTGTTTTACCTACTCAGAAACCACTTCATATAATTCAGCAAAAAGTAAAAGTAGCCTAATGTAATCTATTTATTACGCACATCATAAACCCGTCTTTTTAGGCAAGTACCAGATATATAAAGTGTACAAGTACCAGATATGGGTGTCATGTCATAAAATATTTGAATATGACTGAATTTATCTTTAATGTGATCACAGTTTAAGAAAAACATTGTAAGCTACTAATTTCATTATTTCATTTAATTTCCAGAGTTATTTAAAAAGCCGAATTATGTACCTAAAGCGAGCAAAGAACATTTACATGATCATATTGTCACTGACTACAGTCTAGCGTGAGTTTAAGCACTCTCCAAAAACTCCCGTTATTATCAATAAAGCTGTCTACATTGCCAAATGAATCTCTTACTTCATACGTACATCTGCACTTTGTTCTGAGAGAATTCGCGAGAGTGCAAAATTCAGTCAGCGAGCACGTGCACCGAACAAAAACAATGACTCATTTGAACACTTCTGACTGACCAATGCATTCATAAACTCAACAGAATCGTGCGTGATTGGTTAAAATGTGCCACGCAGTAAAACACGTAAAAAGAAATATGATGCAATATGATCAGATCTAAATATAATGCCGCAATCAACACTTTTAATTTCATTTTCATCTTCACGACAGTCCAATTTGTTGGCATTTTGCCTCAAGTCCCCATTAATTTCAGACCCTTTGCCAGGGGAAGGCTATGAGTTGCGTTCGGTCAGATCACTGAAAAGAGAGAACTGACTCAAAAGAATGATTAAATCACGAATGATTGACATTGCTGGTTCATTTGACAGAAATACAGGACACAAATAATAATTGCTGAAATATTTGCAGGGAAAATGTTTCTCAGGTCAGTCAGAGCACTCATGGTACGCACAGTGCATACAGCCGTACACCTCCAGCCGCCACTGAACACACACACACACACACACACAGACAGGCATATGTGGTTTATGAGGCCACTGTGTTTTTTCAGTGGTTTATGGGAACCCACCTTTCCCACCATCCAATCATGGTAAAAGTTTTGTCAAAAATTTTCATTTGGTCTACAGAAGACAAATCTCACTTCAAAAACCTAATTTCACTTTCACAACATACATATATTAAATATGTAACTTTTTACAGGGTTATGGGGAACCACATTGTGGTTTACGGGGACAACAGGGTTTATGAGGTCTCTATACATACAACACACAGAACTAGCTACTTGATGGTATATGAGGACAATAGGGTTTATGAGGTCTCTATTCATACAACAAACAGAACAAACTACTTGTATATGGGAACACAAAAATGACAAATTCATTATCGTTTATACATATATGTACAAGATGGGAGATTATATATATGCAATCAATTAACTTCTGAACAATATGTCATTACTTTGCCACTACCTGTTTGTTCTAGTGGCAAACAAACACTACCTTTTAACATAACAAAATACACATAGCATTTACTTGAAATATTAACAAATATATATATATATAAAATAAACAAATAAGTAATGGTTAAGTAACCGTACAGAGTACAACAAGCATTGGCAAAATAAATATAAAAAAATACATAAAAAAGGCCCCCGACAACATTTCAAAGACCAAGCAAATATGTTTCGATTAGTGCCCAAGTCTGTTGGAAAATGTCCGATTTCAGCTGTAAGTCCGCTGTCATTTTCTCAAATATATATATCTGATTCAGTCTCTGTGTCCATTCTGTCAAAGCATCCAGTTCACAGTTATTATCTTCCTAGCTGCCATTAATAATATATGGAGAACAAATAGATGAGACTTACTAAACTGATCAGGGGGGAAGCCATCAAGCAGAAAAAAATACTGGGTGCATTGGTATATCATATCCTAAAACTTTGCCAATCTCCCTTTCAACCCCCTGCCAATACACTTCCCAAAATATATGAACATAGTCCCCCACCTCCCCACAGTCTCTCCAGCATTGTGATAATTGTGAAGAACTATCAAATTTAGCGACCACTAATGGACCTCTGAAGAACCTCATCTTCATCTTCCAGTAGAACTCCTTCCATATTTGACTACTTATACCCTTATGACAGCTGGCACATATATTTGTCCACATCTCGTCCTCTATTGTAGTATTTAACTCTAGTTCCCAGTTTCTTTTGGTATGGAATGAGTCATCAGATTGATCTTGCATTAGTTTTCTATATAAATGGGCTACATGATTTTTAGTAGGTAAACCATGTTCAATAATATCAATAACATATTTTTCTACATTTGTTGGAGATCTTTTAATTATATCCATTATTTATGGCTTGTGATATAGTGTCGTAGTTGTAAATATCTAAAGAAATCATTCGATTTCAGTATAAACCTATTAGATAATTGAGAAAAAGATCTTATGGTCTCCCCATCAAAAAGTTGATTAATTATCTTTAAACCATTCTTTTCCCATCTGCTAAAGACACTATCCGATACAGAAGGAAGAAAATCAGGGTTATCTTTAATGGGTATTGCACGTGATAAGGCTATTGCTCCTCTGAATGTTTTTTGTACTGTGGACCACATTTTTACAGTCTGTTTTATCCATATATTTGTTTTCTTCACTCCCTTTTGTGCTTGAAAATCCATGAATGGCAGAACTTTCAGTGACACTCCAGGAAGTGAATTCTGTTCAATACTAAACCATTCTGCCTCCTTATCAACACCAAGCCAAGCAGTGATAGCCCTAAGCTGAGCAGCCCAATAATAGTATTTAAGATTATTACCCCCATCCTTGTCTGACATAAGTATTTTTAGTCTTATTCTTGGTCTTTGAAATCAGTTTTTCTAATTTATTAAATGCTGAGACCGGAACCCAAACTGGAAGGGATTGAAATAGGAAGAGAAGTCTTGGCAATATGTTCATTTTCACGGTTTCTATCCTACCAAACCAACCCAGTCTCTTACTATTGCGTATCTACACAACGAGTTTGCATTTTCATTCGGCGTAGTATTTACATGCCAAAGTTACATTTTTCGTTCACACTGCACGCAAAGCCCTCCCGTTACACTTCCATTGATGGAAAAATCTTATGCATTGTACGCAGTGAATGTATTATGGTCATCACCTTCATCCCGCCCCTTCAATCAGATTTCATCTTGCGCAGGAGCCGCCGCATATGCAGAAAAACATGTTTAGGTTTTGTTTATCTATTTATTTTACAGAAACATATTTTAGCCTATATAAATGACTCATTATCTCTAGTGGGGACGACTTGCTACTACATCTAACACTGCTGCTCATTAATAGTTGGGGCGATTGTGTATGGGACATGAAAATTCCTTATAATTAATCCACAAGTATTGACGCGTATCTTTCTTGCTGAACTTGTTTACTCACGACTCAGGAGTCCATGAAGTCCTTTTGCTTCTTCATTTATTTAACAAGGAACCTTTTTACACTTCTCACAGTTTTCTCACTTGCGTCCTCTTACATTACAACAACTTATTTGGTGTATCTTGATGAAACATATGATTCCCGTTATGATCGTTTTTGATTACGGTCAAAATCTTGTGTTCTCCAAAACTTGTGCCGCTTACCCACATCTCACGTGCGCTAATTAACCATGACACCCTAGACATGCGCAGTAACAAACTAATATGAACTAAAAAATATCCAGCATAATATAACACAAATAATTATAACAATCAATTTGAAAAAATCAATTATGAAATATGGCTCTTACAGATTGCTTTTACAGTTATAGTGGTAGTTATAATTCTGTCTGCTTTTGTTTTTTGGCTTGTGTTTAATGTTACACGCATTTATGTTTTTGTTTGTGATTGTCTATGGAATAGTAAATGTATTAACTAATAATGATGATGATGATGATGATAATAATAATGAATGTATAAAGTGCAACGCCCAGGTTTTTAGTTCTTTGCTGATTCAGGAACCACCCATTCCCGCTCGGAACCCAATCAAATCGTTTAGAGTTCTCATAATTATCCCGCGATTCCCACCCCCGATGATTCTCGAGTTCATCATCATCCCAACACAAAAGTAAGTATTTAGTCAAAAATATGAACAGGACAAAACATGACCTTTGGCTATCAACTATAACATGAACATATGGTCCTAGTAAAAATAGAGGCAAAGAAGGATACAACTCGTTTCTAAACAATATATATATATATATATATATATATATATATATATATATATATACAGTATATATACATGTTGTGTTTTCCCTCTCCATGTGCTCTGTGACCTAGTTTCCCTCTTGTTTGATCATATAATTTGGTTCAGGTGTGTCTTGTCAATTACCCTCGTTTCGTCTTGTATTTAAAGTGTTGTCTGTTCCTTTGTCCAGTGTTGTCAATGCTATGTGCTACGTGTATGTTCCTGTCTACCCTGTGTTACCCCTTGTTTGGATTACGGGTCCTCGTGAATCTCCTTCGTCTCTGCGTTCCTCGACTCGATACAGTAGTCACCTTGACAGTCATTGAAAACACCAAACAAATAGCTGACGTGAAGACTGCTGTTGAGTTTGTGAATGCAGAAGTTAATGTGGTTAAAGCCCAGCTTGGCGCAATGAAATCACAAGTGGAAAAGATTGAGATGAAAACTTCTGATCAAGAAAAACGGCTTTTTCCTTTTTGGCTTGTTCATTTACCTGCTCCAGTTGAGAAAAGAACTGCACACTTATACCTCTAATTCCCCAAGTGGCCTGAAGCCTATCACCTGAAGTTCAAAAGTGCAGCCGAGGTCACGGAGTGCATCATTGGGAAGAGTTTATGAACAAGGTTGGTACAACATAAATTCAACTAAGATCATATGACCATACAGAATATCTGTAACTTCGTTATCTTGTATCAAAGGTGAATTTGTGAGAAATTAGATATGACCATGAGTCTCTGTTTATCATATCATCCTCAGACCAATGGCCTTGAGGGGAGAATGAATGGAACAATACAAAGGGATGTTGTGCACTAAAAGTGAACACTATTAAATAAATATTATAATCATATTTAAAAGCAATGCCATTTCATTCCACACTTTGTTCAAAAGCCATCATCATGGGAGCAGCATCTTAAATCCACATTATTTGCTCTTCAAGTGAAAAAATTACTACCGCATTTCCCCCATACTCTGATCTGATCCTTCTGGATTAATCTGAAATTTAAAAAAAAAAATTCAGCCTAAAAACATGACCCACATGAATCATGCAGACCAGCAATAAAAAAAAATGAGGAGGTGGTGGGGGGTACGGTGTTACTGCATGATGATTGAAATCATGCAAATGGCCTTAAGTAATTAACTAAAACTATAGTCCGATATGCTACAAGTTTGCTGTTACAGTACTGAGTTTTCAGTGTCAATTCACTTTAAATGCTAGCTGCATTTGAGGTGCTTTAATTAGCATTTGGGAATACAACATTCGTCACTAGAATCGTTTATAAATCTGTCGTCGTTTACAAACGTTTGTCTCGCATGATCTTTCAGAATCATTCTAATATGCTGATTTACTGCTCAAGAAACATTTATTATAAATTTTTAATGTTAAAAACAATTTTTCCTGCTTAACATTTTTGTGGAAACAATGATACCACTCAAACATTTGTGGTAAGATTTAAAAAGAGAGAGAAATTAATAATTTTATTCATCATACATTAAAGTGAGTAAAGATTGAAAACATTTAAAAAAATGTAAAAATATTTCTATTTAATAAATGCTTTAAATTGAATAAATATTTACATTTAGATTTAGTCATTTAGCAGGCGCTTTTATCCAAAGCGACTTTGGTGAGGACAATGGAAGCAAGGTCACAGCTTTTTCACAAGTGACCTAAGCAGATATCTATATGGTGCTCAAGAGAGCACAACATACTGTAACTGAAGAAAATAGGAAATGGAAAGAAAAACCACTAGCAAATTAAGAAAACCTTTTCATCAGTTTGACAATGTGCTGCAAATACACAACCAAATGCAGAAATGTGCTGTAAATTGCACATACCAGAACAAAAAATATTATTCATACAGTCAATCTGCAATTTATTTCTGACCAGTTTTTCTATTTAGTATTACGGAATCTATTTTCATGAACCTTTAATATTATTTAGTTATGAAAGTTATCCGGCTTACAAAGCATTTCACAATTAATTGTATATTTCGACAGACTGTTTAGGCTAATAAGATCCAAAATGATGATGAGGATAATAATAATAAATTCATTTTAATTATTGGTGCCTTTCAAGTCACTCAAGGACACCTTATATCTGAGTTGGAATTCTGGACAATTTTAAGTTCGTAAAGATTTGAAAACTGTAAAGAAGTGGTTGAAACACCACTGAGAAGAGAATTAAGAGGGTCAATATCTAACTACTAATGCATGTACAAGAACAGCAAGATCCTGCATGCCAGCTGAATTATTTTATGTTTTTGTCTCCTGCTCACCAAGGTTTCATTTAGTACAGCAAAAACAGTAATACTGTGAAAAACAGTTTTCTATATGAATGTTAAACTCTAATTGATTGAATGTAAAGCTGAATTTTCAGCATCATTAGTGTTACATGATCCTTCAGAAGTCATTATAATATGCTGATTTGATACGTTATTATCAGGTTAAAACAGTTGTGTACAGTGTAAAAAAAACAAAAAAAAAAAACCCAGGATGAATGAATTACCTAAATTTAAAATCATGGGTGCTTCTTAAACAAAAGGCTGCATCCTTCCTAGTTCAATCCTTCTGAGGCAAGCGTCCTTTTCAGCATTAAAAACTAGAATGAGAGTCTTCAGTAAGTGCATTTGGCAACATTATAAATGTGTTGTGTCCTCATTCTTTGAATCGTGCCGTGACTATTTATATTGAATGTTTTGTATATGAACCGTCTTTCTATTAATGCAGTACAGGTCATGAGGTCATGACAATCATCTGTGTCTCCCAGTGGTTTGCAAATGTGAGCATTAATATTTAGCATAATGCCCTCCTTTCAAAAATATTTTTTTAGTTTTGCATAACAATGAGAAAATCTCACTGTTGATTCATTTTTAACTTTTTTTTTTTTTTTTTTTTAAGAGAGTTTTACTGGAAACACAAACTACATCAGCCGTCACATACAGAACATTTATAAACAAAACATGCAAATCTTTCTCTTTCTACCAAAATTGACTACAATGGTATTTTCTAATGTTGAGAAGACAACAGAAGAGCCCACATAGCTGTGTGTCTCAGGAAACACCTGAACAACCTGTCTGCTTTCATTTCCCTTTCTGTTACTGACAAGTGGTTGGAAAAGATGGAGATAGACACTGAAATATTATATTTCAAGCAATGGTTATTTAGAGCAATGGTTTTTTTATCTTGGTTCTGGGGACTCCCCGCTTCACCACTTTTTTTTTTTTTTTTTTTTTTATGCCTTCCTTTTAGCAACTGCTGCAGCCGGGACCATCTGTACTCACTGTTGGGGGAAAGGTTCGGATTTGCAGTGTTGTTCTTTTCTCAGCTTCGATGAAAGAGATATATATATATATATATATATATATATATATATATATATATATATATATATATATATATATCTCAAAAACACTGAAAGTTGTCATTAAAAATTTAGTCTCTTAGCCCAACTTTTTGCTCTTGAAATCGCCCCTACTGGGAAGGTGGAGGTGAATAGTTACACAGGGGCCAATTTGGCTCCGGCGTATCATATCTTGAAGCAAAAGACACCTCGTTCACCGGACGTCCAGCATGTAGTGCTCTTTTGGGTTGAATAATAAGGAACAGGGGAATCCATCGCTCCTGGAAAAAAATGTGCAGCGCTTGTTGGGAGCTGCGGCTCAAACCTTTCCAAATGCAGTGATTCATATTCACCTGACTAATTAGAGTAAAGCCTTGTCGGGACGTGTCATTGACAATATCAAGCTATTGAATAAAATTATCTTTGAGACGGGCCATAGCATCCCCTTGTTCCTATGGGAGTCTTTCAGGACAGAAGACGATAAGATTCATTGGACCCCGCTCACAGCCGGGGCTACGTTTAAGCACTGGCTGGGGCAGAAAAGGTCCACAGGGAGAGGGGGGGGGCATTGCTAAACCAATCAGTGATTAATCTTTTCCCAGATTTTTGAATTATCCCTCGCACAGATATGCCTGTTGGAGCTATGCCTGTTATTCAGTTTCATGGAAGGGTGAAAAGGTTTTGGATGGGACCCGGGGCTTGCTATTTTCTGAAAATACGGGGTGGATGCCTCCACCACAGGCATTGCCAAGTGAAATTTGGGATTTTTTGAGGGGTATTATGTGGAGGTCCAGGCCTTGATTAGGAGACCATGCCCTCCATTTCCAAACTTAACATAACCCTAGGCCAAGATGTTTTTATTTATTACCGAAGGTACACAAGCCCAGGGAAAAATGGCTCACCCCGTTTATGCCCCCAGGCCGGCCTATAGTCTCAGACTGTGGGAGTGAGAGCTATTGGGTGTCTGAGTTCATTGATTTTTATTTGAACCCTCTTATCTTCTAGACATGCAAGCTACATAGATGATTTTGTGTAGAAAATAAAACTGTTGACAGTGCAGACAGAGGCTGTTTTGTTTTCCCTAGACGTGGATAGCCTGTACACAAATATCAAGACCCTGTTGGGTCTAAAGGCGTTTAGGGATTGCTTTAATAAATATCGTGATGCCTCTCGACGCAGTGAGGCAATTTTGGAGTTGTTAGAGTTGAGTTTGACCTGTAATGATTTTGAGTTTGGGGACAGTTTTTATTTACAAGTCGAGGGGACGGCAATGGGGAAAAGATTTGCACCAGCTTATATGGCCATATAAGCTGTGGGCCCAGTGGGAATAGTCGGTATTTCCCAGGTGCGCTGAGCTCCCTTATCAGTATATAGGATGATGTGTGGGGTACATGGCAGTATGGCCGTCAGGGGTTCCAGGCCTTCATGTGGACCTTAAAATCCCATCATGCATCGATCAAAGTCACATCCAGTTTTAATGATCAAACGATTGATTTCCTTAACACCACCGAATATAAAGATCCGGATTTCTCCCTTTCACCCTCGGCATACCTTTTGGGGGATTGTGCAGGCCCAGTTTGGTAGAATCTTTGGAAGAATCTGCTCCTGTGAAGCAGATTTTCAGGAGGATTCAGATCATCAGCTTGTTAGGAGACTCCATGAACTGAACTGAGCAGCTGTGTCCCAAAGTGAAGGGTGTGCACTCGGAAGACTTCATTTGAAGTGCGATTGCGTCATGACATAAGCATTTTCTGATGGTAAGATTGCACCCCTGTCTTAATATTTTTCATAAGGGTTTCCATTTTCGTTTGTTGTAGGACTATTCTGGAGAAAATTGGCCTGCTGGGGAAGGGTAACACTTTTTTTGCTGAAATTCATCATGCCTGGTAACAACAGCACAGTTTATTTGCTCTGCCTTAGGATTGCAAGTGTTCTGGGACAGGTGAGGGAGTGAGCTTGTGGAGCTACTCGGGTAGGACATCAAATTCCAGAGAGAGACAGAGGAGAGAAGAGCACAGGAGAGAGCAGTGGGACTGTTTTCTCTTCTTGAGAGAATGGTTAACAAATAAATAATTTATTAGCCATTCTCTATTAGCCAAGAGAAAACAGTGGGGGAAAAAATGGGTACATTTACCATTTTTATATATATATATTTTTTTTTTTTTTTTAAGCGTCACATTGTCAATGAAATAACCTGATTAGTTGTGATGCAAGTTAAAAATTAAATGAATAAGTAGTATACGTTATTCATTTTTGTAATTTAATTTATTTGTAAATGAGCCGGAGTACTTTCTGTACATTTGTATGACATACTGTACGTTTCAGAGCTCAAAACTTATTTAGTTTTAAAACAGAATTTTAAAATCGCATTTATTGAAACTTTTTCTACTTCCTCCTCTTTATAATATAATGTAGAGGAATACATCAGTGAAGAATGCCTGCACAGAAACAAATCAGCGCCTGCATTTTCATCAGTGCCTCTTTCATCAGAAACCTAAATCTAATTGGCATGAGGAGCCTAGTGTGTGTAACAGTCCGTCAGGCAACAAAGCTGTTCATCACGAAGACTGGGCGTCACGAAAACCAGCATTTCACATGAGCAACTAAACTCCAGATTTCAAAAAGTTTGTGAAGGTGAATCAGCGATGATCAGCGAAAACTCAAGTTAGCAAGGTCTCTCCGGCAGAGACAGGCAGACTACCTCAGAGGGGATCACAATCTAAGACAGAGATGGTTCTATTTATTACCCAAAATCCACAAACCCTGTGACAAGTGGCTGACCCCCTATTGTTTCAGATTGTGGCAGCGAAAGTAACAGAATTGCAGAGTACGTTGACTTTCATCTAAAACTGTTGTCTACCAAACATAGGAGTTACCTTAAGGATGCATATGACTTTGTAAGAAAGATTAAAACTTCAAAGATTCTACCAGAAGCTTTTTTGTTTTTATCTGGGTGTAGACATCCTCTATACCAACATTGAGACACTTCTGGTTTTTCAGGCTGTGAGAGTGATTTAACAGGAATCCAGGCCCATCTAGACCACATGAGGCAATTCTCCAACTTTTAGAACTTAGTCTCATGTGCAATGACTTTGAATTTGCAGGAGAATTCTATTTACAATCCAAAGGGACAGCTATGGGAAAGAAATTTGCCCCTTCGTATGCCCATATCTACATGGTGCAATGGGAGGAGACAGTTCTTCCCAAATGTTCCAAATTACGTTTTTGTTACTAATGGTATTTGGATGACATATGTGGGGGTATGGCAACATTGGAATAAAGAATTTGAAGTTTTCTTACAGACTTTAAACATCATGTAAGCAACCATTAATGCCACCACCATAGACTTCTTAGACACCACTACACTACACCCAGGTGTGCTTAAGAAGGAGGGAAATAAACTTTGCAGGACAGAGGGACTAGACTACAGAATGTTTAAATATACCTGGCACAACTCCATTTTCTGGGGAGCTATGAATAATAGAAGCAACAACCAGACTTAGAGCTGGGAAAGCATTTTAAAAATGTGAGGACAGTTTGTGGACTTGATACTGGAGGTAGTTGTGAAGGTAACAGTTTTAAACTCATGTTAAGAGCTTTGATGAGACAGTGCCTCAAAAAGAAAAGACTTATGAAATGGAATGTTAGACCTGATGTCCTCAAATTAGTGGATAAAATTATTTAAAAAGTGCAGTTTAACACGTATACAGTGGAATAACAGACTTTGTGATTTTATTTAAAATCTCTTTTCCTTCAAGCATTTTTTAAAGTGCCCCTATTATGCCATTTCCAATATTGGCCTTCATGCAGTGTGTAATGTAGCTGTATGTGAATATAAATAGCTGTATGTGAATAAGTTGTCCAAAAGTGCACGATAAAGTTATTGTCTCCCAAAATAAAGAATCGACTCTATACTGTCATGAAACACAAGGTGGAAGCAAGGATGCAAGTAAATAGTATTATTTATTGGGTCAGAAGACAACACTGTAACAAAGTCTCTCGGGTGGGCTGGTGGCGCAGGGACTAGACGGACAGCGTGCCGGTGACGAGTGGTGTTGGTGAATCCAGTGCAGGTGAACATCCAGATGAGACAAACCACGAAGACGGAACAAGGACCAGGAACAAGGCAGCAGACGGCACACGATGAGCAACACTGAGGACATCAACCAACGATCTGACAAGGAGAGGAGAGTGCGGTGAGGCTTTATAGGTGAGTGAATTGGCAGCAGCTGGTGCGGGGAATGAGATCAGCTGGCGCGCTGATGAGCGGTGACGCCCACTCACACACAGAGAACAACAATGCACGAGACATGAAGAAAACGGTGAATTCATGAACCGTGACAGTACCCTCCCTCCTAGGAACGCCTCCTGGTGTTCCCAGACTCCCTTACCTGTCGATTGTAATCATCAATAAGGGAGTGATCCAGAATGTCTCTAGCAGGCACCCAACTTCTCTCCTCCGGACCGTAACCTTCCCAGTTCACCAAGTACTGGAATCCGCGTCCCCTCCGCCTTGAGTCCAGAATACGATCAACCGAATAAGCAGGTTCCCCTTCAACGAGTCGCGGCAGTGGGGGAACCGGGGCTGGCGGATTAATGCGGGCATAAAACACGGGTTTGATTTTGGATACATGGAAAACGGGATGAATTCTCCTGTACACTGGAGGAAGATTGAGGCGGACTGCCACCGGACTAATGATCTTGGTGACAGAGAACGGGCCAATGAATTTAGGAGCAAGCTTATTAGACACGGAGTGGAGAGGAATGTTCTTGGTAGAAAGCCACACTTTGGAACCGACGACGTATACGGGAGGTCTAGACCGGTGGCGATCGGCCTTGGCCTTGGTGCTCGCTCCCACTTGGAGTAGAGTCTCGCGGGCTCTAGTCCAAGTGCGATGACACCTCTGGACAAAAGCGTGAGCGGAAGGAACCGTGACTTCGGATTCCAGACTAGGAAAAATTGGTGGCTGGTAACCTATACTACATTCAAACGGAGATAGGCCCGTAGATGACACTGGTAACGAATTGTGGGCGTACTCCACCATTGACAGTTGTTGGCTCCATGAGGAAGGATTCTTGGAGACCAGACATCGCAACGTTCTCTCTAAATCCTGGTTGGCTCTCTCAGTTTGACCATTGCTCTGGGGATGAAACCCTGAGGACAGACTAACAGTCACACCCAGTAATTTACAAAACTCTTGCCAAAATTTGGACACGAATTGGGGTCCTCTGTCAGAAACCACGTCCGTTGGGAGGCCATGTAGCCTCAAACTTACTGCCGGGCTTGCCCTTTTACCGGGCAGTTATAAGCAAAATGTCCCGCTGCGCCACAGTAAAGGCAAAGGCCCTTGGATCTCCGCCTCTCCTTCTCCTCCCGGGAAAGCCAAGCTCGCCCGACCTGCATGGGCTCGTGATCGTAGACGGGGCTGACCACGTCCCTGCCGCTGGCTCGTAAATCCTGTGTTGCTGCAGGAACCCGAGCGGGTAACAGCCAACACTCGACTCGGGAGATTCGGGAATCCACCCGAATAGCCAGTTCAATCAACCCATTAAGAGAAGTCGGTAAATCCAGGGCATAAATTTCTCTCTGGACGCGGTCCGCCAGCCCATGCAGGAACATATCCCACTGCGCCTCCTCGTTCCACTGACACTCTGCGGCCAAAGTCCAGAACTCGATGGAGTAATCTGACACCGACCTTTCCTCTTGTTTAAGATCCGCAAGGATCCGAGCCGCCTCTCTTCCCGCGACCGCACGGTCAAAAACTCTCATCTCCTCGGCAGAGAGTGTCTGGAACGAGGCACAGCATGGATCTTGGTTCTCCCACACCGCTGTTCCCCATAGCGCCACTCTCCCCGTCAGTAGCATGAGCACAAATGCCAC
The DNA here is from genome assembly GCF_936440315.1 of Barbus barbus. NCBI lineage: Eukaryota > Metazoa > Chordata > Actinopteri > Cypriniformes > Cyprinidae > Barbus > Barbus barbus. Next base: position 3,048,394 of record NC_136731.1, on the reverse strand, counting down.
TTTGCTCTGTTCATTAGTAAAGGTCCTGGGCTGCAGAGAGAAGTGCATTGAACAGCGAGTTAGGAATGCTCTGCAAAAGTTCGGCTCACCGTTGTATAACTCGGGAGTGGGTAGGCGGGGCTCTGACAGGGAGACATTCTCAGTTGGTACGAGGGGAGTTGGCGGTGTGAGTGGCGCAGTGGGAACTCGCAGATGTTGTAATTGCTGGGTGAGCTCGGACACCTGTGCCACAAGAGCTTGAATAGCCCTACCCGATTCCATCATGTTCCTCTCCTGGGTATCCATCCGAGAAACACTGGATCTGATTAAATCCTCCAGAGAGGGAGAGGAACCGCTTGCTGCTTCCATCGCTTGGTCAGATCGTTCTGTCATGAAACACAAGGTGGAAGCAAGGATGCAAGTAAATAGTATTATTTATTGGGTCAGAAGACAACACTGTAACAAAGTCTCTCGGGTGGGCAGGGACTAGACGGACAGCGTGCCGGTGACGAGTGTTGGTGAATCCAGTGCAGGTGAACATCCAGATGAGACGAACCACGAAGACGGAACAAGGACCAGGAACAAGGCAGCAGACGGCACACGATGAGCAACACTGAGGACATCAACCAACGATCTGACAAGGAGAGGAGAGTGCGGTGAGGCTTTATAGGCGAGTGAATTGGCAGCAGCTGATGCAGGGAATGAGATCAGCTGGCGCGCTGATGAGCGGTGACGCCCACTCACACACACACACAGAGAACAACAATGCACGAGACATGAAGAAAACAGTGAATTCATGAACCGTGAAAGTGTTAGTAAATGATTAAACTCTTTGAATGCACATTTATACATATTATTCGGACATATAGTAACAGTTACTCAATGTGTTAATAAATGTTTTATTAACACACATTGATTAATTAAGGTAGTTATAAAACATTTACTAGTTGTCAGTTAACAATTTTTTTGTGAGCTCATCTAAAGTGAGGATTATTTATGCCTTGTAAAGCATTTACAAATGAGAGTTAGAGGCTCAGTTATCTTCTAAACAGAAAAAGGAAAAAACGCAACAGAGGGATACAGAACATAGAAATATTTATTTCAAGATGCAAAAGAAATGAAACTGTACATATTAATGAATATAAAACGATTCAATATAAAATGAAAAATAAACCTCTGCAAAAATGAATTACAAAAATATATATCTATAAAATGCAATAAAATTTAAAATTCCATGGCTCAGTTTCATGAAAAAAAAAACATAAAAATAAAATATATACACTTTTTTTTTTTTGCACATAAATTTAAACTGGGCCATGCAATTTTTAATTGTATTTTCTCTATATGTGCCAAAAATTCCACACAAAATCTATAAATTTATCAAATAAATTCTGTATTTAACTACTTGTACTTTCTTGAAATGTCATGAATCAGTCTGCCGAATGCACCAGAGTGTTTCTTTGCCAGCCATTCATTCCACTCAATCACTGCAAGGTGGCAAGAAAGCAAACTCTCTGTCCGATTTCCCCTAAGCCTCCAGATCTGCTCCTTGTAGGATCTCCAGGCCCTCTCAATATGTTGGGTATGGGCACCAGTGTGGGGATCTACATACCACCTGCTGTGGTTGACAGTGTGATGGTTGTACCCTAGTGTGGGGAGTATGCAATAGGCACCCCACTCGTCACTGATAATTGATGACCCAGGCCTCACATGATGCGCAATCAAGGGCACTAGATGTCTTCGAGATCTTCTCTCCAGAAGACGTAGAATAGGCTTTCCAGATCTTTGCTGCTGTTGATGCCTCACACCTAACATCCCAAAGACCCACTTCTTTCTTTTCCACCCACCAGCCATTCTTCCTCTACCATACTAATGGAGAAAAAACACAACAAACACAGACATAAACAGATAGATTATAATAACAATAACTTTGGTAACCATATTTCACATTTATTTACAGTCGCTATTGCTATAACATACCTTTCTTTTGTGCCGTAAATGGCTTTCGTCGACCACAACAAACTCCCTTCTTCCACCAATTTGCTGGCCTGTATGCCGTCTCATCCTTTCAGCTGCTGTGACACAGACCTCCCTTATTTTCTTTGCCATTTTACTAAGAGTAGCTGAACTACCTGCAATGCAGTCATCCATCATGTCTATCTGGCGTAACCGTAGACCCTGAGAAAACCTTTAAGGTCAAATAGAACATGTAATTCTGTTTATGTAAAATTACTGACATTGTATGAATTATTTTAAATATTGCACATTTTATGCAAATTACATAGAGAACAGCAACAAAGTTAGTTTATGATATAAAGTGGTGTGCAAAATGATTAGAACACTAGTATTTTCAACAGCTAAAAAAAATGGTTTTAAGCCGGTTACAAATGTTGATTTAATTTAGTTAATAGAAGTTAACTGATAAAGAAAATCTATTTATTTTTTGACAGCATCCTCATTTTACAGCATTTTTACACAAGTGCCTAAAACTTTTAACAGTTCTGTAGCTTTGCAGGAGGTTTCTTGAAGCGTCTTGGAGACATAGTTCTTCTGGATTTAGTCTGTCTCAGTTTGTTCTGTTTCTTCATGTCATTCCAGACAGACTGAATGATGATCAGATCACATGTCTGTGTGGAGCAATGGCTGTTGTCAGACATTCACTGGATTATTACAATTAATTGCAAAATGAATGTTTGGAAATGTAAACTGATATTTCCTACAGACACACTACAGCAAAAGAAAGAAATAACTGACTTAAAACAATATTTCTTAGCTGCTGAAAATACTAGTGTTTATATTACAACTGTTATTACTTGCCTACCTGTACATTAACTGCATCCACTTGCTGAAGGAGACCTTTGATCCACTGAAGATTGATTTTTACCTGACAGAAATTTGTCTTGCACTTCCCCCGTGTACAATTTGTTGACAAATCCTATTGTAAAAAAACATGTAGATTTATTTGACATACATATATATACACCTGTAAGTGAGGTGTTACGTGTTTCACAATCACAATATGAAAAAATAAAATGCACAAACACACATCACATCGAGTTGAGCGCAGGTAAAGGCGATCTTTGGCAAGTAATTAAGATTTGCAAATCACATAGCAACAGACAGAGTAGTGAAATGAACTTTGAATCTATTAAGAAATCTCCTAACACAATACTAAACTAAACAACACAGAAGACTTAAACATACACACAAAGGCAATGAGTTGTTTTGATCTGAAGAGAGTTCTAGGTTCTACTATTCGTTCTCACGAATGCTTTACTTCGACCTGAGGGATTCACAAGCAGGAATTGCACTATCTTTACTCTTAAAAGATAAATACAACCAGTTTTCAGCAGATGTAGAAAATATTGTTTACTTTCCTTGCTTTCGGTTGAGTTCAGTTCCTTCCCGGTTCAAGACGGACCGTGCGCGGATTGGCGGCTTGGGAGGTCGTCGTCACTAGGATACTCTTCAGTGGTTGGTTGGCTTCGTTCTGACTTGATGACGCTCTCAGGAAGTCGTTTCAACTCTTTGGCTTCAGATGTTAAAGTTCTCTCGAAGTTTAACTGAGGCTTTGGATGTTAAAAGTTTCTCTCGAAGTTTAACTGAGTCTTGATCGCTGTTGCAATGGATTGCGTGATGTTAGTGGCATAAAGCGCTTAGCAGCGCATGAGCAAACAGAGAGATGAGTGAGTTGAGTTTTCTCCTGAACCGGACTTTTTTTCTGACTTGATGATGCTCCCAGGAAGTTGGTTTCAGTTTCTGAGGCTTTAGATGTTAACGTTCTTTGGAAGTTTGAATCTTGGTCTCAGTTCACTGCTCCATCATGATGTTAAATGACTGAGAGCGTCAAGCAAGGAGAGAGCAACGAGCGAGCTGACCTTAAGCTTTTCTTTTCCAATTCCCCACTCTGAGACACAGTTTGGTATCCGTTTTTAACGAGCCGATTTGGGATCCACCCATAGGCGACTGAGCCAATCGGATTCGCCCTGCACAGCCTTTTTTCCGTGCATACATTATCCGTTCAGTTATTTTATCACATGAAGAACTTGACAGCACATTTCTATTCGTATTGTAATCATACCTTGATGAGAAAAGACAATTTTCATCCACACCATATTACTGCTGATGAAATCGGCTCTCGTTCAACATCAAACTTTAGATATTTGCATAACCAAAGAACATATATCAATTGTATCCGTTACGCGGTTAAGCCCTTAGATTAAACAATTCTTAATTCTAACCAATCATGTGAACAGAATGTAGCACCGACGAGGTGGGTTTCGTTATTCTGGACTCAACTATAATTACAACACCGACTACGCCACCATGGGAATTTCACCCAGGGAAATAATGGTCCAATAAGGACACACAGGTTCGCCCCACAAGGATAGAGCTGAGACGTGAATATAGAAAAATAACAATACTTTATTATGACTAGGGTAAAAGCTAGACACACACAATTCAATACACAAAGGGTTAATATGGCTTCAAAATCAAAACTAAAAAGGAAAATAAACAAAATCAATCAGACAATCAAAGATAACATGTCAGATGGCAAGGGGAAATAACAAACAAACAAGCACACGTGCATTCAAGTGACAGAAAATTCAGAAGAATCAAATCACTCAGTGAACAAGGGTACCCATTAACTTGGACCTAGAGTCGTCAGCACCCCTTAGCCAGTCCAACAAAGTTAACAAAATCAACGTCAAATTATCACAAATCAATAAACAAAGGAAAAGGGAAAATACAAAGTTGATCAACAAAATACAAAAAAAGCATTTCTCTTTTTTTCTCATTTCTATTTCTCACAAGAACACACTCACTCTCTCTCTCACACACACACACACAATAAACGAACGCACTCAAACAACTCGCATCATCTTATGAGTTCATTCACACAACAATCTAATTATACCATACGAACTCCACAAACAGTCTTTCAGTTGAAACAGTGCGGAGGTGGCCAACGGCCACACGGATTAATACTCAGGTCTCCCAATCTCCTGGCATCAAGTTCACTCGAGGTGGGTGGTCAAGCAGACGCAAATGAGACGAGGCAAGACGGAACGTCGCGGCAACGCGCAACAGAAATACTCAAGACATCAAAGATAAAAATCAAAAGTAAGGGGAAGCCAGGTCACGGTCCCTATCAGCTCGCTGTAATCATGCCGACATTACCAGCTCTTGGCCTCTTCAACTAAAACAGGAGGATATAAACAATGTCACAATATAAACAATGTCTTTTCGCAGATATTCCCCCATTAAGTCAATAGTTTACCCACCTGATTATTAGCAAAATCGACCCTCCCAACGTCGAACCACGATGGATAAACACAGCCCAAGATGCATACTAAAACAAACAGAACGCATACAGCCAACAGCTCACCCCAAATTAAATATTTCTCTATCTATGGTAACGTACCCAAATGATATGCGGTTCAGCTCAAGGATCCCCATACGGGAACAGCTCGGAAAGAACGGTGTCAAAGTTTGCAGCAGTCTACACGCTTCCCAACAACACAGAAACCTTCCTTATACACACTCATGCACCTATAGCGCACCTGGATCTAATTAGGTGATTACCATTCAGTTAGTACTCAAGTTGTTACTAAAATTAACTAGGCAGCTATGCCCGCTACAATCCACCCCCCCGAACTGGATCGCCATCCCGGTGATCGCATGACAACTCAGATCCATGGCCTAAAGACTGCCGTGACCGCATTAACTGCCCCACTTGGCCCAATCGCTGGCCTAGGGAGGCGATTCATGTTCGAATGTTGGCCCGCCGTAACTCGACTGGTCCTTCTAACCGTATTTGCAACCTCACAAGGTGAATCGACTGGTCCAGGCCTCACCTCTCCCTCAACACACACAGGGGTTTCTGCTTGCACCACACCTGTCCTCAGAGATGGAACAATATTTCCCAAGTAGTCCTGGGAACGACCTTGACCTGTAAGCCTGGGACTCCCAACGCCTACTCTAACAACCCTCACCAGATCAACGTCTTCCTCCTCCAAATGAAGGGAACTTTCCTCTGGATCTGATCTATGCTCAAATTCATCCGGGGCCTCTGACCCCAATCGACCCTTAATCAAGGAACGATGTACCGTTCTTACTTGGGTCAAGTCATCAGCAGGAGCAATAGAGTACACTACACCGCCTTCCTCAGGTGCTCGCAAGACCTGAAATACCACAGGGCTCCAAAGATCACTGATCTTATGACGCCCCCGGACCCTGTAATTGCGAAGATACACCAACTGCCCTACAGTGAGCGGGGCATCCCGAACTAATAGATCATGCTGCTCTTTACGCTTCTTTGCTGCAACTCGCAACCGTTCTCGAGCTCCCTCAACAGCTACCTGTAGTCGAGTCTGGTGCTCTAACACCCACTCATGTATCTCACCTTCTATGGGCTCCCGAACGCTACCCAGTAAGAAATCTACAGGTAATCGTGCCTCCTGGCCAAACATTAAAAAATGTGGCGACTCTCCTGTAGTCTGATGGAGGGTGGTGTTATAACAAAACACCACTTGAGGAAGGCATGCTACCCAGTCTCGCTTTCTCGAGCTTGGAAGGGTCCGCAAAAGATTGTGGAGCGTACGGTTAAACCGCTCGCATTTCCAGCTGGGTGGTATGGAGTAGTTCGTGACTTAACAATCCCATAAAGGGCACATAACTGGCGAATTAACCCAGACTCAAAATTACGACCCTGGTCCGAGTGAAGACGCACTGGGACACCAAATTTACAAAACCATTCAGTCACTAGCAGTCGTTACGACCCTGGTCCGAGTGAAGACGCGCTGGGACACCAAATTTACAAAACCATTCAGTCACTAGCAGTCGTGCCACCGTCTCTGCCCGCTGATCCCGAGTTGGGACAGCGACTGTGTACTTACTAAAGATTTCTGTCATTATCAGCACGTTCTCCACTCCTGAACTAGATGGTTCTAAAATCGTAAAATCAACAGTGATGATCTCGTTAGGACAGGAAGCCAACAAATGGCCCATAGGTCCCCGAGCCGGTGGCCGCGTATCTTTCGCCACTTGGCAACGTTCACACCGCTGGCACCAATTTGCCACCTCAGCTGCTTCACCAGGCCAGTAACATCGTTGCCGGACAAGTTCAAGGGTGCGTTCCACACCTTGATGGCCATGGTTTTGATGGAGTTGGGTTACCATCCCGCTCCTGCGAGAGGACCGCCCCAAGCCCTCCGTGGCCCTCCTAGCCAGAGCGTAAGCCTCCTACTGCCACTGGAAAATGCAACCTAGACAAGGCATCTGCATTTATATTACTCTTACCTGACCTATACTTGAGGTCGAAGTCAAAGGCAGCTAATTGAGCAGCCCACCGCTGTTCCGTAGCACCCAACTGGGCAGTGGCCAAGTGGCCGAGGTGATTATTATCAGTGTACACTATACACCTATTCCCCAACAGATATTCTCTAAAGCGTTCGGTCATAGTCCACTTGAGTGCTAAAAACTCCAGCTTCATGGAGCTGTAATTAGACAGGTTCCGCTCGTTAGGTCTAAGACTACGGCTGGCGTATGCAACTGGTCGCACCTTACCATCCCGTTCCTGCGAGAGGACTGCCCCAAGCCCTCCATGGCTCGCATCCACCTCGAGGACAAATGGTTTGGCAAAATCAGCATATGCCAGAACAGGGGCCGTAGTAAGCCTACTCTTTAACTCCTCAAAGTGGTCTTGACACTCTCTACTCCAGGCACTAGAGAATGCCTCCTCTTGCTGCCCTGGCCTACGCTTGCTTCCAGTCAGCTCTCCTACCAGCCGATGTAGAGGGGCCGCCCACTTTGCGAACCTGTCCACAAAACGGCGGTAGTAGCTGGCGAAGCCAAGAAATGAACGCAACTCTTTAACGGTAGAGGGCCGAGGGATCCTTGAGCTGAACCGCATATCATTTGGGCACGTTACCATAGATAGAGAAATATTTAATTTGGGGTGAGCTGTTGGCTGTATGCGTTCTGTTTGTTTTAGTATGCATCTTGGGCTGTGTTTATCCATCGTGGTTCGACGTTGGGAGGGTCGATTTTACTAATAATCAGGTGGGTAAACTATTGACTTAATGGGGGAATATCTGCGAAAAGACATTGTTTATATCGTGACATTGTTTATATCCTCCTGTTTTAGTTGAAGAGGCCAAGAGCTGGTAATGTCGGCATGATTACAGCGAGCTGATTGGGACCGTGACCTGGCTTCCCCTTCCTTTTGATTTTTATCTTTGTTGTTTTGAATATTTCTGTTGCGCGTTGCCGCGACGTTCCGTCTTGCCTCGCCTCATTTGCGTCTGCTTGACCAGCCCACCTCAAGTGAACTTGACGCCGGGAGATTGGGAGACCTGAGTATTAATCCATGTGGCCGTTGGCCACCTCCGCACTGTTTCAACTGAAAGACTTTGTGGAGTTCGTATGGTATAATTAGATTGTTGTGTGAATTAACTCATAAGATGATGCGAGTTGTTTGAGTGCGTTCGTTTATTGTGTGTGTGTGTGAGAGAGAGAGAGAGTGAGTGTGTTCTCGTGAGAAATAAGTGATGTTTGCGTGATCTTATGGAGTGAGTCGTTTGTGTATATTGTTCATGGATCAGGTGTAATGTGATTTGCATCTGTTATTTTGTTGATTTTTTTGTATTTTGTTGATCAACTTTGTATTTTTCTTTTTTCCTTTGTTTATTGATTTGATTTATGATAATCTGATTGTATTTTTCCTTTTCTCTTGTTTATTGATTTGTGATAATTTGACGTTGATTTTGTTAACTTTGTTGGACTGGCTAAGGGGTGCTGAGGACTCTAGGTCCAAGTTAATGGGTACCCTTCGAATCCACTGTGAGACACCAATGTGTCCCTGAGCAAGACACTTAACCGCTAGCTGCTCCAGAGGCGTGCGACCTCTGACATATATAGCAATTGTAAGTCGCTTTGGATAAAAGCGTCAGCTAAATGAGTAAATGTAAATGTAAATGTAAAATGTAAATGTACCCTTGTTCACTGAGTGATTTGATTCTTCTGAATTTCCTGTCACTTGAATGCACGTGTGCTTGTGGTGAAGTGAGTACATTAGTGTACGTTTGAAGTGTTTGTAGTGAAGTAGAATTGGGTAGGTTTGTTATTTCCCCTTGCCATCTGACATGTTATCTTTGATTGTCCGATTGATTTTGTTTATTTTCTTTTAGTTTTGATTTTGAAGCCATATTAACCCTTTGTGTATTGAATTGTGTGCGTGTGTGTCTAGCTTTTATCCTAGTCATAATAAAGTATTGTTATTTTTCTAAATTCAAGTCTCAGCTCTATCCTTGTGGGACGAACCTGTGTGTCCTTATTGGACCATTATTTCCCTGGGTGAAATTCCCAGGGTGGCGTAGTTGGTGTTGTAATTATAGTTGAGTCCAGAATAACGAAACCCACCTCGTCGGTGCTACATGAACATATAGTGATCAAGAATATTATGCATCAGAAGATTACAACAATAACATAAGTTCCAATAACACAGCAAGCTTATAAAATGTCATGAAAACAACCTTAATATATGTTGTAAATATATTGTATATATTGTTTTCGAGTGTATTGCTTCAATAGCAGAAACTAGTATAATTTGTCCCTTTTGAGCAGCAAATCAGCATATTAGAATGATTCTGAAGGATCATGTGACACAAACTTTTGTAAACGACGACAGATTTATAAACGATTCTAGTGACGAATGTTGTATTCCCAAATGCTAATTAAAGCACCTCAAATGCAGCTTGCATTTAAAGTGAATTGACACTGAAAACTCAGTACTGTAACAGCAAACTTGTAGCATATCGGACTATAGTTTTAGTTAATTACTTAAGGCCATTTGCATGATTTCAATCATCATGCAGTAACGCCGTACCCCCCACCACCTCCTCATTTTTTTATTGCTGGTCTGCATGATTCATGTGGGTCATGTTTTTAGGCTGAATTTTTTTTTTAAATTTCAGATTAATCCAGAAGGATCAGATCAGAGTATGGGGGAAATGCGGTAGTAATTCATTCACTTGAAGAGCAAATAATGTGGATTTAAGATGCTGCTCCCATGATGATGGCTTTTGAACAAAGTGTGGAATGAAATGGCATTGCTTTTAAATATGATTATAATATTTATTTAATAGTGTTCACTTTTAGTGCACAACATCCCTTTGTATTGTTCCATTCATTCTCCCCACAAGGCTATTGGTCTGAGGATGATATGATAAACAGAGACTCATGGTCATATCTAATTTCTCACAAATTCACCTTTGATACAAGATAACGAAGTTACAGATATTCTATATGGTCATATGATCTTAGTTGAATTTATGTTGTACCAACCTTGTTCATAAACTCTTCCCAATGATGCACTCCGTGACCTCGGCGAGGAACACAGAAACGAAGGAGATTCACGAAGAACAGTAATCCAAACAAGGGGTAACACAGGGCAGGCAGGAACATACACGTAGCACATAGCATTGACAACACTTTAAATACAAGACGAAACAAGGGTAATTGACAAGACACACCTGAAACAAATTATATGATCAAACAAGAGGGAAACTAGGTCACAGAGCACATGGGGACTATTATTGGTACTATTATTGGGCTGCACAGCTTAGGGCTATCACTGCTTGGCTTGGTGTTGATAAGGAGGCAGAACGGTGTAGTATTGAACAGAATTCACTTCCTGGAGTGTCTCTGAAAGCCATTCATGGATTTTCAAGCACAAAAGGGAGTGAAGAAAACAAATATATGGATAAAATAGACTGTAAAAATGTGGTCCACAGTACAAAAAACATTCAGAGGAGCAATAGCCTTATCATGTGCAATACCCATTAAAGATAACCCTGATTTTCTTCCTTCTGTATCGGATAGTGTCTTTAGCAGATGGGAAAAGAATGGTTTAAAGATAATTAATCAACTTTTTGATGGGGAGACCATAAGATCTTTTTCTCAATTATCTAATAGGTTTATACTGAAATCGAGTGATTTCTTTAGATATTTACAACTACGACACTATATCACAAGCCATAAACAATGGATATAATTTAAAGATCTCCAACAAATGTAGAAAAATATGTTATTGATATTATTGAACATGGTTTACCTACTAAAAAGCATGTAGCCCATTGATATAGAAAACTAATGCAAGATCAATCTGATGACTCATTCCATACCAAAAGAAACTGGGAACTAGAGTTAAATACTACAATAGAGGACGAGATGTGGACAAATATATGTGCCAGCTGTCATAAGGGTATAAGTAGTCAAATATGGAAGGAGTTCTACTGGAAGATGAAGATGAGGTTCTTCAGAGGTCCATTAGTGGTCGCTAAATTTGATAGTTCTTCACAATTATCACAATGCTGGAGAGACTGTGGGGAGGTGGGGGACTATGTTCATATATTTTGGGAAGTGTATTGGCAGGGGGTTGAAAGGGAGATTAGCAAAGTTTTAGGATATGATATACCAATGCACCCAGTATTTTTTCTGCTTGATGGCTTCCCGCCTGATCAGTTTAGTAAGTCTCATCTATTTGTTCTCCATATATTATTAATGGCAGCTAGGAAGATAATAACTGTGAACTGGATGCTTTGACAGAATGGACACAGAGACTGAATCAGATATATATATTTGAGAAAATGACAGCGGACTTACAGCTGAAATCGGACATTTTCCAACAGACTTGGGCACTAATCGAAACATATTTGCTTGGTCTTTGAAATGTTGTCGGGGGCCTTTTTTATGTATTTTTTTATATTTATTTTGCCAATGCTTGTTGTACTCTGTACGGTTACTTAACCATTACTTATTTGTTTATTTTATATATATATATTTGTTAATATTTCAAGTAAATGCTGTGTGTATTTTGTTATGTTAAAAGGTAGTGTTTGTTTGCCACTAGAACAAACAGGTAGTGGCAAAGTAATGACATATTGTTCAGAAGTTAATTGATTGCATATATATATAATCTCCCATCTTGTACATATATGTATAAACGATAATGAATTTGTCATTTTTGTGTTCCCATATACAAGTAGTTTGTTCTGTTTGTTGTATGAAGAGAGACCTCATAAACCCTATTGTCCTCATATACCATCAAGTAGCTAGTTCTGTGTGTTGTATGAATAGAGACCTCATAAACCCTGTTGTCCCCGTAAACCACAATGTGGTTCCCCATAACCCTGTAAAAAGTTACATATTTAATATATGTATGTTGTGAAAGTGAAATTAGGTTTTCGTGCACGTGCTCGCTGACTGAATTTTGCACTCTCGCGAATTCTCTCATAACAAAGTGCAGATGTACGTATGAAGTAAGAGATTCATTTGGCAATGTAGACAGCTTTATTGATAATAACGGGAGTTTTTGGAGAGTGCTTAAACTCACGCTAGACTGTAGTCAGTGACAATGTGATCATGTAAATGTTCTTTGCTCGCTTTAGGTACATAATTCGGCTGTTTAAATAACTCTGGAAATTAAATGAAATAATGAAATTAGTAGCTTACAATGTTTTTCTTAAACTGTAATCACATTAAAGATAAATTCAGTCATATTAAAATATTTTATGACATGACACCCATATCTGGTACTTGTACACTTTATATATCTGGTACTTGCCTAAAAAGATGGGTTTATGATGTGCGTAATAAATAGATTACATTAGGCTACTTTTACTTTTTGCTGAATCATATGAAGTGGTTTCTGAGTAGGTAAAACAAACAAGATCACAGAGACCAAACTGTGCTGGATAAAGTGGACCATGGATCGTGGAAGCGGAGGGCACTTTTGAAGTCTGGTACAAAAATACATACGCTATAGGCTCATATGTATGCGTGATCAATCATTCAAATATTGCGATCTCGATTCAAACACACGCAATCTTATTTCTTAATGACGATGATTCTGCTATGTCTATTGAACCTTTGAAATCATATCGGATCGGAGTATTTAGAGAGTATTTATTTTTGGAGTATTTAACTTTTGCATTTAATAAAAATGCTAAGTTATCATACTTGTTTATCTGAAACACAATGCTACAGTCAGTTATTCTCCTTTGAAAATGTGCATTCCGTGTCGGAATGTTGGTCTGTGTTTTGGTTTGTGAAACCCACCCACTGCTGGTTTATCTAATTGTATTTTGGCACCCCAGGTAGCCAGTTGGCAGGAAATACAACGCATTTCATTTCATTCATCGTCATGTGCGCTCGTTCCTGTTGGTGTCGTCAATCTGGCAACCTGTGTGTGCGTCAAGTCTGAGGAGGAGGGGCCGGGTGAAAAAAACCCTCTCCAATATTTTGAATTTGGACTGCAATACCTAGTTCATCCTTCAAACCTTCACACAGCACCTTTAAATCTGATCCAGAGAGAGCAGCGCTCATCGTGTAAGCTTTATGTTGAAACAGCTTCGCAAAACATCTATACAGTAGCCTACATTTCTGTGTTGCAAACATTAAATAATAACGAAAGTATTAGGATAAAAGTTTATATGTAGTTCCGATCAAAATTAGGAACTGACCTTTGTAACTAATGTTACGCTTCAAATAAAGACTGTATATGTTACATTATGCCAGAAGGTGGTGACCAGTGATTGAATGTATTTGATATCTTAATTATTCATTCAAGAGATTCATTCAAAAACTCTGGAGGAAGTCTTCATTCATTTATTTCAAATCATTTTTTACATAATTAATTTATTTAAATGAATACATTTTTTTTATTTTAATTAAATTTTCCAATAAAACAACAGTGGGACTGGTATCTCATAACAACATGTACAGCTAGTACATATTAGACATTCAAATGTATAAGAGCAAAGACAGAAATACAATAAAGTTATAAACCAAAAGCAGAAAGACATAGTCCCTGAGTATCCTCAAGAAAGTTCCCGAGAGAGGACCAAATGCACCAGAACACAGATCTTTGATTTAAATCATAAGTTGATTTTTCCAATGGTAAAAGAGTTGTTGCCTGACTCATATTGATTGAAGGTATCTGAGCAGTTGACCATAATAATAGTACATTTTTTGGCCAGATATATACAGAAGTTGAGTACAGATTCTGTCAGAGTCCAGAGACAGATCCACTGAAGAAGGTGTACATTTGGGGACATTACAAAAGTCTTTCCAATAATCTTTTGAATCATTTAGTGAATCTCTTTCCAGTAGATTTTGATTTTGTCACAATCCCAAAATACATGCATCACTGTGCCAATGTCTACCTTACATTTAAAGCATAACTGAGATCAATTGGGAGATATTCTATGGAGGCGAACTGGGGTTAGATAAGTCCTGTGAAAAAATATATAATTTTGTTCGTGAACCGAAATTGAAGCACTTTTGGGGAAGATATTTGAACAGACAGATAGCCACTCCTCATTTCTAAAACTAGACTCTATGTTCTTTTCCCAGATCACCCTTAAAGAGTCAAAGGATGAAGGACCAACATTAAACAGCATTGTATATAATTCAGAGATCTTCTTTTTTAGAGTAAATGAAGAAAAAATATGTTTTCTATTTCAATAAGATCAAGCTGTATATTACATTCTTTTAACTGTAACTCTAAAAAGTGTCTGATTTAAAAGAATTTATGAAAATCTTTACTGTGCAGATTAAATCTTAACTCCTGAAACGATCTCATTTGACCGTCATCAAATAAATGATCTAACTCCGACACTCCTCTATTCTGTATGAGAGTGGGAAAATCAGGATTGAATGCAATTGGAGACTTCAGAGACAACTTATTTGTAATGGATAAATATTTCTTAACATCCTTCCACACCAAAAGAGTATTTGTTACAGTGAAAATATTATAAATAAATGGTAGGGAGCATAACAGTCTAGGAAAACATCTAGTGGATTCAATCCCGACCCATCGTGAATCAAATCTGTAAATAAACCAACTTAACATGCATAATTTGTGCAGACCAAAAATAGAATTGAAAATTGGGTAGGGAAGCCCCACCAAATTCCTTTGGTTTCATCAAGACCGAAAGTTTGAGTCTGGGTTTCTAGTGGTTCCAGATATACCTTGAAACTGAAGAATTAATCCTCTTAAAAAAGCTTGTATTTAAGTAACATTTTGGAATAGGAAGTTATACATATTTTTAAATAGACTAATTTATAACATTAAATAAAACATTTTGTCAGAACCTGAAAGGAAATTAGACAACCAAACTAAATAATATGTAGGCTAATGTTTTGTTTTCTGAATCGTGGGAGAACCGTGATCTCTATTCTAAAAATCAATCCAAAGTCATAGCTTAAAACATACATGATATATCTGGCATCTAACTAAAGCTATTAGTACTGTTTCTAATATTAAAAAGTAAAGACTAGGATTAAACTAGACTGTAGTACATTAATAAGGATTTGGTGCAATTATAATGCCGTTTCTCATCTAGTGTGCAATGTGCTGCGAGCCAAAACCCTCTTGCACCAATCGCAAAAAAAAGTCGTCCGGCTGTCCAGCGTAGTTTCTACTCTCATAATTCTGAGAAATAAAGTCACAATTCTGAGAAATAAAGTCATAATTCTGAGAAATAAAGTCACAATTCTGAGAAATAAAGTCATAATTCTGAGAAATAAAGTCATAATTCTGAGAAATAAAGTCATAATTCTGAGTAATAAAGTCATAATTGCGAGATACAAACTTGCAATTGTAAGAAAATAGTCTCTTTTTTCCCCTCAGAAGGGACTTTATGTCAGAATTGTGAGATAAAAAGTCACAGTTGCCTTGTTTTATATTTTATTCAGTGGTGGAAACGGGCTTTCATAAATTATGAATAAATTGAATGAATGTGAATTTAGTGAGTCAAAGACACTGTTGATTTCCAGGGCATTAGTGCATACTTCTATCACGGTGACCTGTAAATGAAACATTTTTTCTATTACATATCATCATTTTATAATCATTGCTATTTGGGCAGCATATGTCATAAGTTATTGTACAGCTGTGGGAACAGACTCACGTTTGTCAGCATCCACTTTCCGCATCACTTCCTGTTTAGGGGTTTGAGACCACCTCAGTGTCACGTTTGTGAGTCCTCTATCAGCCAGAGCAGATCCCAACTGGAAATAACATTCATACTAAACTGATTAGATCAGAATATGAAGACATTCAAATCTTCCTCTCCTCTTTTCTCGTGTCATGTCCCAAACAGTACTTTTGTAAAATCATGTCTCTTTAAAATGTGAGAATATTGTAAATTTGTTGATGCTGTAAATAGTTTGACTGAATAATCAATAGGTGATCTGCACTCCTGTCGTGAACCTTTGTGTCATAATATATACCGCTTCTCTCTTTGCACATGCAACTGCACTGCAGGAGAACAACAGCTGATTTAGTTTTTAACAAATTCAGGTCATAATATTTAACAATGCAATAAGTGTTTGTTTTCTCATCACTTGTTACTTTTTCTTCTCACCTGTTTCAGAACGTTTTCTCTCATTGTAGAGTCGGTCAAATCATTGTTGGAGTGAAACAGCAGTTTTACAAATGATCTTTTTAAACAGGGACCTAGAAAAATATATTTGTACATATCTAAATTCATAAAAATATGGTTTGCACCTTACAAATGAGCTTGCATTTATTAAAACCTTTCCAAGCTCCTCACTGCATCATATTGACAAAAATTGATAATGTGAAGACATTATTATCTGATATATTATAAATCAATATTACTGATGTATACCTTCTCCATAGACCTCCACCTCACACAGAGTGAGCATCTTCATGTATCCAGGAATACGAATAATCACGTAACGTCCCTCCATCCCATCACATGAGTAGTTGTAGGACTCACCTGCTGGAATAGCTGGAATAACAGCACATCTACAGACAGAGAAGCACATGAAGGATATAAAAATACTGTCATATCTGTATTAATCCTTCACATTTGTCCTTGATATCTCACGCTCTTTCAACCTCAAGTTTCTCACATGGGATTGTTGATGCCGTTGTTCTCCAAAGAGTTTCCGATGCGAATCTCCGCTCCATTTATTTGTTCAGCACAGCAGTCTTTTCTATTAGTGACAACCACTCTACTAACTCGGTAGATATCATGCAGATCCAGCCTCCACCACGGGTTAGTCTCATTAAGGGTTGAGGAGCATCCCGTATATAACTGCTGGAGACCTCGATTACCATCAATGACCTTTTCAGCAAACAAGTTCCCAGATGTTGACGACTGTATAGTGGCTCCTCCTACTGCCCGATTTCCTAGAAAATTTATAAAAACCTGTTATGACCCATGTTTATGCACAGTTCAAATAAAATTTGAGACAGTGGAGGAGATGATGGTGAAGCATGTAATTTCTGCACCAACTGTCACCAAATGACTTTTAGTCTAACAACGTTCTTCACAACTATATACAAAATAATTAGACACCCCTAGTAATTCATTACATCATTAGTACCACCCATTTGGAATAAAGAGAAAGTTGATTGTTGATTTGTCTGACAGATGTGGACTGTTTAACATGATAAATTAACATAATTTTAAAAATTTCCACATTAATATTTTCCCCACTTTGTAGCATTATGTCAGGGACACAAACTTGTCACCTTTCGGTTTGTGTGAATTTGGGGTTCTCCTCTTTACAGTACCATTACTACCAACTCAATTCTGTACCTGCTCCATCTCATCTGCTTTCAAACACTCCAGTGTGGTGTTGTGTGCGTGCTCTGGTTTCGAATTACACAACCACAAGAGCTCTTTACAACATGTTTCTGCAGCATTTAGTATTGTGGCCAATCACAGGCATCTCTGTTGAAACCAATGGCATGCATGATGTAAATAAGAGATTCATTGTGTAGTTTTCACGCGAGTAATCTCAGTCAGTTGCACTATAAGGGTTTTTCCTGGCTCAAAATGAGGCGGAGGTGGTACCATCCTGATCATGTGCACACAATGTACCTACCCTTTAACGGGCTGATACAAACACTTTTTTTCATGCAACATATTATAGGTGTTATAATAATTATACGATTGAAAAAAAATTACAATTATAAAGTTATTTTACCTATATTTTAATGGAAGGTAGCACAATCTGAGCAGGTAGCACAAATCGTCAGAACAGCGGCCACCTCATAATTTTCTATGCAGGAAAAACCCTGATACTGTTTCAGGATTAACAACCACAAATGTAAAAAAGTACGTGAGTGAATCCGCTAAATTGTTCCGTGATTAAAGGTGATAACTGCAGCAATGGATGGAATGAACTGTCTGACAAGCCGATGTCAGAATCAGGGGTGCATTAAAATAACCGGAGGCCCCAGGGCTACAGCATTATGGTAGGCCCCCTTATAGGGGTCAACCGATATGTGTTTTTCAGGGCCGATGCCGATACCGATTATTAGAGACCAAGTAGACCGATAACCGATATATTGAACCGATATATATGTCTGGTGTAAAAATGAAAATGAATGTCAAAATTAAGAATAACAAGGGCTCTGACAAAAATGGCCTTCCCTAGTGTTTGTTGCGCTTCTTACTCTTGTCTTCCCCCATGCATCCATCTACAATAAGGGTAATATATAAAGAGAGAGTTAAAAGTGGGGCCACTGTATGCTTCATGATTAAGCCTATGAATACTAAATACTACAGCTAAACAGCTTGGGGAAATGTAAGTATTTGGCTTCAATAATTTACATGTTAGAAATGTATGTGTAATAGCATAACCTCTCATAATTCTTCATTAATTATTTTCGGTTGACTAAATCATAACCTACAAGAGGTGACTATTCAATTCATCATCTAATGCACATCAGTTGATTAATTTAAAAAGCGCAATGTATATAATAAGTGTAAATAATTTAATTGTCTTCATAGCTCCATTGTAGAAGTTGCGAAGAAGACTGCAACTATTTTAATGAAACTATAAGACTAATAGCCTGTTATAGGCTCACTTGGTTCAATAGCCTATTGAAATGTCCCAATTTCCGTCATCCTAATCTTGGCCTATGTGACAGTATCTTAATCTTGGCCTATGTGACAGTATCTTAATCTTGGCCTATGTGACAGTAATTTCCATTAGTTTTCATTTACAGAGCAGTGCAAATGAAGGCATAAAACATTAATTTAATCTATCTTTTAATCAAATGAGAGTTAAACTATTTTTTGGCAAACAAATGTGTTTACTATTAAAATTAAAACATGTAAGAAATAGCGTATTGTGTGATTGTTCTTTTAAACAAAAGTTGTAATAATTGTAGTAGCATTAGTAAATAAACCGAACGTTTATTTTGACGGGTTGCCATGAGGACCTCTTAAGTTTCTGTAGCCTATTTATGATATGACGATCGTTTTACTCAAACGAAACAGTCAAATGCTCATGAAGTAACTCTCAGAGCAGTTCTGGGGATGATGTTCATGTATTTATGTCCTCATTTAGTGACATGGCAGATGCGGAAAACACCGCGAGCGTCGCGCACTTCAGAGTGTGTGTGTGTGTGTCAAAACCGCGCGTCTGTGCCTTTCACATATACAGAGACACGCCGAACATGCAGAATTCATATTTAAATAGTCTTTTTGCAGCTTAATGTTTACAGATAGTCCATATCATGAGTCGATTTAAGTGTACTGACCTACTTTTGATTAATTCATCCAAACTGTACAGTAAATGCTATTTATATGACTGGATTCCGCGATTCCCCCTGTGTTTCCCCCATCTCGGAAACCATAAATAGATAATATTGAGGTTTTTACAACTTCAGTGTAGTGGATTGTAATTTATTGCAACTTGTGCAATGTCTGCTGCTGCCTTTGAGAGAGAACTGATGCGCTGATGAAGCAGCACCTGTTAGCAAGCGCTTTCGGTGTGAGAGTGCCTTTAGTCTTCCACGTTGATTGGTCGGACTCCTGACTCTCAACAAATCAGATGCGCGGTGGGCGGAGACTGCTCTAGGCCACAGAGTGGTGAGTTCCGACAGGCTGCATCAGAGCCAAATAGCGCGTTTCAAAATGAAATTATTTTATCGGCACATCGGTTTTGAAAATGACCGATACGATTATCATAAAAATGCTTAATATCGGTGCCAATAATCGGCCAGGTCGATAATCGGTCGACCCCTACCCGCCTACCCCCCTACCCTAGAAAACTTTTTTAAGCTTCCTGACAATTATTTGTGTGTAATTTATTTTTATTGTCAGTATGCTAGTTAACATTCACAACACTGTTCTGCATAAACGTGAACATAAGTAAATATGCAAATTCACTGTTTTGCCAGAAATTGGCACTTCTGGAACACCAGAATTATAGCCGTTACATAAAGTAAACACCACGTTATTACACTCATTACGGAGGTAATATGAAAAGAAAATGCCACCAAAACTTTTCTGGCCAAAATGTACAGGTATGATTTAAACACCATAAATCATACAAAATATTAATTATTCATCATCAATATATCAAAACGACACTTGGCATGTTGACATAAATGTGGGCTGTGTGGTGATTGCTAACTGCATTTTTATTTTGAAACTAATTATCATAGCCGCTTAAAATGTAATGATCACATTTAAGCAATAGGACAATTCCTGGCTGAATAGCAGCTTCTACAGTTAAAGATAAAACTTAAAGCAATGTTTGAAAAAAATTTTTTTTACATTTAAATCTAAAAAGTGTCTAAATATTTAATGCATTATTATTTAATGTGCATACCATTAAAAAGTAACTTAATTTGTAGTTAAAAGGGTCATCGGATGCAGAATTAACTTTACAATTTGTTTGAACATAAATGTGTGTTGGAAATGTGTGTACATCCATCCTATAATGATAAAAATCCACCCAGTGTTTTTTTTTAATCCCTATTTTAAAATCTCCTTTCTCAAATCAGGCTGTTCTGAGATTCCTGTCAGAATGACGTAAATACATATCTACATAAATACAGTGCCTTGCGAAAGTATTCATACCCCTTCATATTTTTCACATTTTGTTATGCTGTTGCCTTGTTAACTGCTTCTTTTTTTTTTACATCATTCTACACTCCATTCACCATATTGACAAAGCAAAAACAGAATTGTAACAACTTTGTAAATTAATAAAAAAAAAAAAAGAAATAAATTAATTGCATAAGTATTCATACCCTTAACTAAATATTTAGCTGAAGCACCTTTACAGCCTCAAGTCTTTTGTGTTTGATGCGATAAGCTTTGCTCATCAGCATTTGGCCATTATTTGGTCTTCTTCTCCTCACCTCTTCACTTCTCAAGCTCTGTCAGGTTGGATGGGGGCAGACGCACATTTTCAGGTTCCTCCTGAAATATTTGTTTGGGTTCAAGCTCAGGCTGTGGCTGGGCCACTCTAAGACATTCACAGACTTGTCTATAAGCCACCCTTGCTGTGTGTGTAGGTCCATTGTCCTGTTGGAAGGTGAACCTTCTGCTCAGTCTGAGGTTCTGAATGCTCTAGACTGGGTTTTCATTAAGGCTACCTCTATATTTTGGTGCATTGAGCTTTTCTTCTATTCTGATGAGTCCCTCAGTCCCTGCTGCTACCAGCACACTTTACTTCTGAGATGGTTCCCTTCAAACATAATGCTTAGAATTGAGGCTCATCTTGTTTCTCAGGAATCTTGAGGAATCTTGTTTCTCAGAGTCTGAGGGTCCTTTAGGTGCTTTTTTGTAAATTCCAAGTGTGTTTTCTTTTGTCTTGAGTTTGGCCGCACCGCCATAAAGCCCAGATCGCTGTTGCAGTGACGTTTGTCCTTCTGTAGATCTCCACATATAATCATGAAGCTCAACTATAGTGACCATCAGGTTCTTCGTCACCACTCTAACCAAAGCCCTTCTCCATCAATTGCTCAGTTTGGCCAGGAGGCCAGCTCTAAGAAGAATCCTTCCCTTCAAACATCTTCCATTAAGGGTAAAAGAGACTACATGCTTCAATGAAGCAGAATTTTTTTCTGAACTCTTCCCCAGATGTGTGGCTTGACGCAAACATGTTTCTGAGCTCTACAGACAGTTCTTTTGACCCCAGGGCTTGGTTTTTGCTCTGATAAGCATTATCAGCTGTTGGACGTTTTATTAAGATGTGTGTGCCTTTCCAAATCATACCCATTCAACTGAATTTGCCACAAATTAACTTCACTCAAAGTCTAGTAACACCTACAAGCAATATGAATGCTCCTGAGCTAAATTCCAACTGTCCCAGATAAGGGCATGATTACTTATGCAATGGAATCATATAAGTTTTTAAGCAACATAAAACGTTAAAAAAATGAAGGGGTATGAATACTTTCGCAAGGCACTGTACATCTATGTTTGCGCAAATCCCAGGTGAAAAACAAGTGCACTTCCATAATGTACTTAAAGTGCTCTATTTTCGCGCACTAATTTTGTACTTAGTATACTAAAAATGTATTTAGCTGCCACTTGTAGTACACTTGAACCCATCTTTCATACACTAGTACACTCAAGTGTACTACAAGTGGCAGCTAAATACATTTTTGAAATACAAAGATAGTATGCTAAAAGTGCATTTTAGTTCATATTCATGGTGTCTCAAAATAGCACAGTTGAGTACACTTAGATGATCTTAAGTTTATCTTAAGAAGTACTAAAGGATCATTTTTAGTATATTAAGTACAAAATTAGTGCGCGAAAATAGAGCACTTTAAGTGCATTATGGAAGTGTACTTGTTTTTCACCTGGGATCATTTGTGATCCAGCTTCATCTACAGAAGAAGTGAGTATAAGGTTTTTTTTTTTTTAATGAATCTTTGCAAATCGCCTTTTCTAATAACGTGCTAGTTAGCCAGTTTCGTGGCTGAAGTTTACAGTCTGCTCATCATCTCACTGAAGAGAGGGGAGGGGTCAGCAGAGCTCATTAGCATTAAAGGAACATGGACTAGAATGGCTTGATGAAAACAGAGCTGATTTTGACACGGTAAAGAAGGTGTTTTTTACACTATCATTAAGAAATTTTAACCAACGTATGTTATAGACTTTTCATTAAGACCCTAAAGAATCATATAAACTGGTGGAAAATGGACATCCAATGACCCATTAAATATTTAAATAATTGACCTATCGTAAGCCCCGCCCCCTTAGTTACTGTTGCTCCCTCGGACAAACAGATAACTGTCTTACGATGACAGCTGCAGTGTGAAAACCTTGTCCCACGATGTTTTTGCACAATTTTGGACACAGAAGGCCACCAAATGGGAATTAAAATTTCCAAAAAGTGATTTATAAAATATAAAAAAATAAATACGGTGGGTAACTCGAAGCGAGGGTTTACAGATCACAATGCAAGCGGGAGAAGTCTCATATTACGGTCGGTCATCACGATCGCAGATGGCAACATGCAGGATAAACACTGTTCATGTATTGCAGGGTACGATTAAATTAATGTACATTTAACCAGTTTAATATGGAGAGACAATGAAATGTAGACCTTCATTTATGTGTTTTTGCCCTACACTGTACAAGACACGAGAACAGTCCACTATTTAGGTTTGTACATTAGCATGGACTCACTAACTTTAACGTTAGCTAGTTTTAGCCAGAGATACCTTGCTAAAGCACAAGATGACATTAACGTTCTGCTTGAGCATTATAAATTGTAACTTAATGAGTGTATGACAACCATAAAATGAATGTTTTTGTCTTCATTTGGATTGAGGTTGAATGCTTAGGGACATTTTGCTCTGTTTTGTTTGGATTCAGGAAATGTAATAAAATAAGTTATACAGCTCATCCTCTCAGGATGCCTGGAATCAGTGTTACAAGTACCCCAGACACATAGTTTTTGCATTTTTTGTAGCATAAACCTCTTCGGCTCGTCCAGTGTTTCTCTATGGCGCTGAAACCTAAAGATGTCTGAGTTCTGCTCTCCGTGCAACTGATACTCGACTGCCATTGGCGTTCGAGGGGAGGGGCTTACCGATAGGTCAATTAACCCTTCTAGGCTGTTGGTGTCTGGGCTTATTTGTTTTTGTGACTTCCTGCACTTGCTATAACTCATAGTCAATTTGTAATAAATCCAAGAGCAAAACTTGGGAAAAAACAGGGAGTGGAAACGGCAACTGAGCTAATGAGTGATCCTCTGCTGGAATCTACTGGTAATTTCATGTCATTTTCATCTTACAAATCTTTGTTTTCCACCAGGAGACAATTATTTTTTCATGTCATCTTCATGAACTAAATGTAAAAATCATAAAGGTTTTTTAAATATTTTTTTTTGGGGGGGTCTTTGTCACCTTTTTCACCCATGATGAGTTTGCATCCCTGTTATATGCTCAAGACTCATGTTTATCAGAATCATCTGTACATAAGACACCAGTTAAACATGAATAGTGTCATACTGGTTTGGAAAGACATGAGCGTGATTTCTGGTGAACTATGATTTTAAAATAAGTTTCTAAAAAAGTATTTATTACATTCAATAAAGTGCTCTACAAAAACCAATTACCTGCCAAATACCCGTAGACTCCAGCTTCAGCAATACTAAGAATCTTCAGATTTCCAGGAATATGAACAACCATATAACGTCCCACCATACCACCGCATGAGAAAGTGGCCGTGGCACTGGCTTCAAGAGTAGAAATCACAACACATCTACAAACAGAAAGATCATCTGTTATCTGTTTCTGTTCATTCTTCACTTCAGCCACAGAAATCAAATGAAAAGAAAGAAATCCTCACATGGTGTTGTTGTAAATGTCAAGAAAGTTCCCGATACGAATCACTGCTCCATTAATCCTATCAGCATTGTTCTGTCTATTAGTGATGGTCACTCTGTTCACTTTGTACACTTTCAGTAGATCCACTCTCCACCATGGATTGGTTTCAGTGTTAGTGTGTGTACAGCTGTCCAACAATCCATCAACAGCCATTTCAGGACCATATTCTGGACCATAAATTGATGACTGACTAGTTTTGCCCCATAGTGCTGCATTCTCTGGAAGAAATTCATGGATAAAGGCCAATAAGAAGTCATCTATTACTGCAGAAGACCTTTACCAAACTAATGTTTCTTACTCATCATCAGCTACTGAGTAACAAATGTTGGATATCCAAAATAATAAAAAAGATGTTCGCTATCATTCTTTTACCCTTGTGTTTTTTTTTTTGTTTTTTTTTTATTTATTTACTTTCCTCAAGTAGTATTAAACTTACATCAGATGCATATCACACATTATACATCCGAGTACACTCATGTATGGGTACCCATATATCTACACTCACATTCACATGCTGTTATATATCGAAGTGTGCCCATATATGAACCTTTTACATATGTTGTGTACATATTGAGGAGAACATATTGGGAGGGGGAGGGTATACAGAAAAAAAAGAGGGGGGGGGGTTAAGAAAAATAACTATGTATACATAGGGAGTGATCTTTCGCTTTATATCAGAATTTTGATTACAAAATAAAGTCAGGTCTATGAGATGTTGCATATTCAATCCATTTTTCCCAGTTCGATGCAAATTGTTCCATTTTATGATTTACAAATGCGGTTATTTGCTCCATTTTATAAATGTCCATTGTGATTTCCAGCCATGCATTTAGGGTAGGGCTCTCCTGTGACAACCATTTTTTCGTAAAACTCTTTTTAACAGCCATCAACAAAATATTAATTAGATGTTTATCTCTTTTCAGCCATTCTTGGGGTATGTATCCAAAAAATTTATTTTTACTGTTAAAGGGTATCACACATTTAAAGATATCTTGTAAGGCAGAATGTATTTCTCTCCAGTAACCCTTAATAATAGAGCAGTCCAAGAAAATATGGTAATGGTTTGTGTTTTGGTTTCCACATTTTCTCCAACACACCGAAAGATTATTACCATAATGTGATGTCTGAGCAGGCGTAATAAAATATCTTATCAAGCTTTTCCAACCAAATTCCTTCCATTTTTGTGCCTTAGAACATTTCCATTGATACCTCCACATTATAATCCATTCAAACCTCCTCAATTTTTCATGCTCTTTATCACTTAAATGAGTTTCTTGTAGGCATACTATATGGGCTTGCTCTTTCTTCATTTTAAATAAAACCTTATTACGCTTAATTGGATTCGACATCCCGTTGACATTAAATGATATTATTTTAACTTTATCTCTAACCATATTTATCTGAAGACCATGTGTTAATGAACTTAACTAAATAGAATTTGGCTGATTCACTCCCTGAACAAATGTAAACAAGAACGAGAAAACTTGCATAGCATGAAAACAAATAACATTGGTATGATTCCAAGGTTGGGGTCTTTAACAAATGACCCTGAACTAAGCTAGAAAAAACATCTAGCTCTGGGGGGAAGTCTCTAGCCCATATGGGTAGGGGGCCCCCATTGCAGCATCCAGAAAAATAAATGCAAATATCGGTGTACATTTTACCAGATATTACTACCTCGCGTATTCCTCCCTTGTATGTATTCTCATCTATATACATCTTTCTCCTCTATTTAAATACGTAGTGTAAAAATAAACTTAGATAAATAAATTTCACATTATCTTATATGCTTCTCAAAACTGAAAGTACCACCATCTCTTTCATTGTTTGCTTAGCTCACCGGAGATTTAAAATTAGTTCAGATTTAAAGTTCCTCTGGAGGGGACAGGGACCGTCTTCTGAAAACCTGCAGCCTCTCTCTAATGTTCCTCTCACGTTCTTCTTCCGTCCCCTGTTGTCTCAGTCCTCTCATCGATTCCCAGGCTGTATGGGATAACTGCTCAGCGCGGCTCTCTCTCGGTGTAATTGCTCTGACGGGTAGTCCTCTGTCCTTCATATCCGCAGTCGCTTCCTCTGCCGATTGATACAGTCGCGTCCCATTATCATAAAACACCCGCAATTTAGCTGGGAACGGGGTCTGGAAGCGTATCTGTTTCTGTTTTAGTATTCGTTTGGCTTCAGTGTAATCCTTGCATTTCTGTAGAATTGCTGGAGGGTAATCTTGATCAAAGTATATTGGTCTTTCATTCAAAAACACCTTCTTTCCCCAGGCTTTGCGCAGAATCTCTTCTTTGATTCTGTAGCGGTGGAATTTGATTATTATTGACCGTGGTCTGTCTTCCCTATTGCCAGAGGGTTTCGGTGCGATCGCCCGATGAGCTCTCTCGATGCCAAGGTCTGTAGTTGGGGGGATCTCCAGCTCATCCCGTAGTAACTTTTCCACAAACAACGTCATTGATGCCCCCTCTGCTCCTTCAGGAACATTATAGATCCTTATATTCTCCCGTCGTGATCTCCCTTCTTGGTCGAGAAGTTTATTTTCTTGTTGGTTCATCACTTTTATCATCTTGCTCATCACCTGTTCTACGTTTTGAACACGGTCTTCCACTTTTCCGATTCGCGATTCTGCCTCTGCAATCTTTTGGTTAACACTGGTGAGTTCAATAATAATCTCGTTTAATTGTTGTTTTGTGTCTTTGCGAAAGTGCCGTATCTCCTCCAGAACTTTTGTCAAACTTGCGGCATCACTCAGATGAGTATTAGCATTAGCGTTAGCTTCACCATCTTGTGCTTGTGCCGGAGAGCTGTTGCCTGTGCTTTCTTCGTTCACAGTTTCTCCAGCGGTGCATTTTTTATTTCCATCTCTTCTCCCCATTCTTGCCCCTCTTAGCGAAACAATAAGTTCAAGAGAAAGTTATATTTGATTATTTAAAGGGGCACATAAGCAGTTTTACCGGAGGAGCTGTTGTTTAAGCTGCCATGCAGGGAGATGACGTCTCCGGAACCTTACCCTTGTGTTTTAAATATCTGTTGCTGTTTTGCACCCTTAACCCTTCATTTCTGACCCTGTGGTGGACAAGTATAATTCTTATCTTGGCCTATATATCATGATGGGCTTGGTATGTTCTATTATACAAAAGCAGTATAATATGCAATACCTGCTAAATACTGAGCCATTTTTAACTCACATGTTATAAATGCTTAACAAATATATTTATTAATACTTATTTCACTCAAAACCAGATTCCCGATTTATTTCATGATGCAAATTATTTAATGATTTCATGACCTGTGAACCATTTATTAATGATTTATAAACGTTAATAACCTATGAACGTGAATCTTACAAGTGAACACCTGTGAACCATTTATTAATGCGGTATGAACATCATTAACCTGTTAAAGTGATCACACAAAATATTTTTTTTCTCTCAGTTGTATTTTATTATTGATGCACTATATCAATAAACAAAACAACATTACTGAGCATAACTGCACATGGAAAGTAGCTTATACAAATGAACTCACATTAAACAATTCAGAAACACAAAATATAACTAAGCATCAAAAACATACATGTTTTTATTTTATCTAACAGTTCTGAAATAATAATTAAATCAATGACTGAAAGCACCGTTACAGAGCATTATATTAATAAACAATCAGTGTTTTTTAAAGTTTTTTATATCATGATAAACCCCACTGTAACTTCAGTATTTGTTCATTCACACTCGCAGTAACGTTACCTGCGTGCGGGCAAACCGTCCGCGGAGCGCCAACGTGGTTATTTTTACAGTAACAAATTAATTCAACTAACAAAACGATTACACATTTAAACACTTGAAAAGTATACTCTGCAGTGTCACCTCACAGTTAGCTGATCCCTAAAATGAATAAACACTTTGTGAGATTAAAATTTCACTTCAGAGCACGTTGGACGAATCCTAACAGTGTGACTTCTTCATCTTTGAGGATGCTCGTTAGCGCCAACTAGAGGCCTTGGTGATACACAGGCAACTACTGTCAGTCCTGTCTCTTGTTTTCCCCTCCTCTCGTGTCTCTATTTGGCCCTCCTCGTTCCTGTCATCATTAGTTAATTAGTCCCAAGCCCTGTTTGATTAGTCCTCACCTGTTCCTTGTTGATTTCCCAGTGTTTATAAGCCCTGTGTTCGGTCTAAACGTCGTATATGTCTGTGGATTTAAATAAAGGATATTATTTGAATCTCCACGTCTCCGCGCTCCTTGTGTCCCGAGAGGGAACTGACAACTACAGACACACAGGCTTTGGTGATGTGATCCCTTTTTTCCCCCAAAATGTAACAGAAATGTAACTGTTAAATGTAAATGTAACAAAAAAATAAAAGGAAAGAAAAGAATCACAAATTTGCACACCAGAATTGATCAGAAATTGTATAACAGCATTTTCACGGATTTCTAATGTTGTTTCTATGTATTATTATAATATGTAATATATAATGTATTTATATAATGTCACGTTTAGGTCTGTGTTTGTTTGCTTAGTGATTCTTTCATATTATTGCCTAATGATAATAACCTGCCCAACTCAATCAGAGCAGCAGAGTCCTTAGCCGTCTTCAGAATTTACTAAAAACACACTCTTCCATTTTTATTTGACCCCCTAACTCTAGCACTCTCTATTCTAATTCTATTCTAAAAAAACATGACCCTTTTAGATTTGCACTTTATTCTTTTACTGTTTGTTTACTTAAAAAAAAAATCTTGCTATGTGTATTACGAGACTTGTTATAATACTAGATTTCATAGCTCTTTTGTTCATTTTGATTGCTTCCATTGTCCTCATTTGTAAGTCGCTTTGGATAAAAGCATCTGCTAAATGACTAAATGTAAATGTATTGCATTCTGTTATATTTTGTTCCTTTCTCCTTTGATCTATTATAGTTCTAGAGTGTAGAGTAGTAGAGTTTTAGTCTTTGGTTGTCTGAATTCCTTTGTATGTGGATGGTTACATTTCCCTGAGTTCAGTAATCTTCTTAATAAAAATAGTAGGTACTGCTGCATCTGAATCCTACTTCTTCACCGCCCTTCACTACGATCTGTGACAAATATGTATATTTAATTATTTATTAGACGTAGCATAGCATTGCATTTAATACATTATATATTATTATATTCTTTCAGGATCACATCACCAAAGCCTGTAGTTGGCACTAGCGAGCATCCGATGTAAAGTCACGTTTCCAAAGAAGAAGTAGTCACGGATTGCTCCAACATGCTCTGAAGTTAAATTTTAATCTCTCAAAGTGTTTATTAATTTTCTGGATCAGCTAACTGTGAGGTGACACTTTTTCAAGTGTTTATATGTGTAATAGCTTTATTAGTTGAATTAATTCGTTACCGTACAAATAACCATGCCAGTGGTCCCGCGGATGATTTGCTCACGCGCAGGTAACGTTACTGTGAGTGTGGATGAACAAATACTGAAGTTACAGTGGGCTTTATCATGATGGCAAAAAGTAATTACTGATTGCTTATTAATACAATAATATTCTGTAACGATGGTTTTCAGTCATTGATTTTATTATTTTCTCAAAACTGTTAAATTAGATAAAATATAAATATTTAGGTGCCTTTATTGATCTTGCATTTATCAAATATTTTTGTTGTATAGATTTGATGCTTAGTTATAATGTGAGTTTATTTGTATAAGCCACTTTTTTGTGTGAAGTTATGCACAGTAATGTTCCAGCGTGCTGTAAAAGAAAAGATTAAGATCTTTTTGTTGAAAGTTGTTTGCTGATGTAGTGCAACAACAATAAACCACCAGTATTTTCACCAGAAAATGCTTTTTCTGTGTGCAATAATAATCAATAATTAAATTATTAGTGTCCACTTTATATTAAAGTTCACTTTGACTGGTTTATTAATGTTTAATATTTATTAATAAATAGTTCACAGGTGTTCACTTTACATTAAGGTTTACTTTCACAGGTTATTAACGTTTATAATTCATTAATAAAAGGTTCACAGGTAATCACTATACATTAAGGTTCCCTTTCACAGGTTACTAACCTTTATAACTCATTAATAATGGTTTCATAGATGTTCACTTTACATTAAGGTGCATTTTCACAAGTTATTAATGTTTATAAATCATTAACAAATGGTTCATTACTTTAAGGTTCACAGGTAATATTGGAATTAAAATTTTTAATATTAATATATCATCAAGTCACGGATGAGCTTTTATGATTTTTCCCCCAAAATAAAAATCAAGATGGTAATTTCATCTTAATAAACAAAATACATAAATTTCTAATTATTGCTGTGGATAGGCATCATGAACTTTTGCGGAGAATCATGGGAAGGTACAGAGTAGATTCTGATAAGAAACGTATATAAATATATAAATATATGTATATAATGAGAAAACTATAAAATCCAATATCCTCCAGGCTTGCCATAATAGTAAATTTTTGCTGCATCATGAAATAAATCAGCAATCTGGTTTTGAGTGAAATAAGTATTAATAAATATATTTGTTAAGCATTTATATCATATGAGTTAAAAATGGCTCACTATTTGGCAGGCATTGCATCAAAAACACCCTTTTATTCATGCATTTATAACTGCTTATCAATGATTTATAATGCATTTGTAAGAGAGTTATTAGTCATTTATGAACACCTTTATAAACCCTTAATAAAGGAAACCTTAATGTAAAGTGTTACCCAAATTTGTAAAGAATCAATTTTGGAGGGAAATATTGCCTGTTAATAAGTAGTTCATTTTCTGACTTTGGTCTATCTGGTATCAGGGAATTATAACTAACAGGACGATAAAACTTGGGCATCAAACTGCATCAGATCTTCATTACAGGGCTACATTTCTAAGTACTTTTATATCTGCCCATTTAACAGACAAAACAGAACAAAAGTGTTAAGACACTGAAGGATTCTTACCTTCTTGTCCACGTGCCATTTCCTCAACCAATAAAAACCCTGTGGAAACAAGTGAAACGACTGGGTTTTGTTGAATCACATTTGAATTTGCATTTTAATTCACCTTGATTTTGTCTGAATGATAAAGGAAACATACACCGTTGATTTACGAAATGACCAATGCTGGACGAAAAGATTGACACATTAATAATACAAATAATTATTCATGTGTCAGTGGTTTCATCTAGCATGGTCATCAAGCAGAAGACTGAAATCTAAAGTGGGATGAGGACACGTTCCTGTGAATCACTACCAGACTTTCTGGACAAACACAGTCATAAAGTCTGTCAAACCTGTCAAGTTGAAAATGATCAAAGACTTCTGCTTTCCTGTCCCAAACCTATCTTCCATAACAAAAGGGCCATTTGGCATTCCTGAAAACACAGAAGTGCTGATAGCAGTCAAGGCCAGTAGGCCAAGATGTGTATACACTGGGGGTCTACTAATCGCCACACCTTTAGTACAGTTAGTGAAGCTGTAGTTTGCTGATTGGTCAGTTTGAAATGTCATTTGTGTTTCAGTCACATGATCAAGAAAGGGATAACAGAGGATTGTAACTGTTGCTCTGTCTCTTTTCTTTACTGTATATTTTCTTTCTTCTCTGGGGCCCTCTTCATGGGGCTCTGCTCTCTCTCTTTTTCTCTCTCTCTCAGGTAACATTTTACATACATGCTGGGCACGAATCTGTTTATCTTTTACTATCCTTCACCTATTTTGTAACCAATTCAAGTGTAACCATAACAAAATACTCTTATTAAACCATTTCAATTATAAATTATATGCTAACTAGTCTTGATTAAAGGTTAAAGGGGACCTATTATGCAAAAATCACTTTTATAAGGTGTTTGAACACAGTTGTGTGGCCGCAGTCTGTGAAAACAACCAGCCTATATAATGATAAAAATCCACCCACTCCTTTTTTATAATTAAAAAAAAAATCAGAAAAAGTCTCTCAGAACGAGCAGATTCTCCCTCTGTACACGTCACCAAGGGGAAAAATTCCCGCCCATTTGTGACGCTGCCCTATTAGCATAAACACAGCCCTGAGTGAGAAGCTGCGGTCCTCCTCCACCATTAACGTTACTGATTACTTGCTGTAGCTGTTACGGAAGTAGGACTCGGACAGAGAGTTGTACTGAGAACGGGTTTTATTGACAGACTATGGCAGATGGATGATTCAGGTAAGAGATGATGCTAGGAGACTTCGGAGTACAGGAGGAATGGTAAATTGATATATCTTATCCAAATAGGAGACACGGAGCAGGAGTAGCGGCACACCTCACCAACCTCGGGAATGTGAACGAGACTCGGGAGCTGGACAGACTTGGAATAACTGGAAGACACACTTGGGAAGGAACACAACAGGTAAGTAAACATGACGGTAAGTATCAAGCACAGATGTGTGATAGCTGTAGTAGTCCTCTTCGTCGGAACGAGACCGGACACTGGAGTTTTGTGAGGTGTGCGTATATGAGGAGTGCAGGATGATTGCCATGATGACATGCAGGTGCAGATGATTAGAATTCAGGTGACGGCGTGCGCTGTGATTGGCTGGTGATTGAGCCTGGCCGGTCTGTGACAGTAGCTGCTGGAGATATACAATGTCCGCGCCAAAGAGGCTTTTCAAGTGTTGTGTTTTGGGATGCACTAACAAACTCTCTCGGTTACTTACATAACCTAGGTTCCCCGAAATGAGGGAAAGAGACATCGCTATGGGAAATACATTTTCCTCTAATACTACTGAAGCCTTATTGAATCATGCCAGTGAAACTGGCCAATGGCATTCAAGCACGCAAAATATGAGCGGGGATCCCACTCTATAAGGCAGTGCTTGTACGTCATCCATTCAGAATCTTTGACTGAAGCAGCTTGCATTCTAAGATGCTGAGCTCAGTGACACAGCAATAAGAGCAATGTCTCATTCCCTCATTTCAGGGAACCGAGGTTACGTAAGTAACCGAGAGTGTTCCCCTTCTATTCGGTCACTCTACATTGCTATGGGAACGTATAAAATCCCACAGTGTCACAATGATGGAGCCTGGCTTAGGTATGTCAAGTTTCAATGCGCTCTTAGTAAATACAGCTCAGGTCTACAGGACCTAGTCAAAACCATGTAAAAGTCAGGGGGGGCGCAGCATCTAGATGATGTCGTGTCACACCAGGGGCGGAGTTAACTCCGGTGAAACAGAGTATGTGAAATAGCGGCGGCTTATGCACTTTTACATATAGATTAGTTTAAATTTTTTAATTTCAAATGAAATCATGTGTTATGAAGCGCGGCCGTAGCGGTGCTCAATAAGCAAAGTATGATGGTGATCAAGTCCTAAAAGACGGGGTGAACTATATCATAACATTGTGATAAACTGTTAGGGACAGCATTGAATTGGTGGTGCGTCAATACAGGGTGTATACAACCTAGTCAAAACCACTGATACACATCTCAGTTCATAGCTGAGGCCGAGTAGGAGCGTGCGCTGCTTGCACTGACAGTACATGCGAGGCAAGAGATGACACAGCAAGGTTATAAAACCTTGCGAAAGTGCTGGGTGACGACCAGCCTGCCGCCATTACAAATGTCCTGAATAGACATGCCATTTGCCTAGGCCCAGGAGGACGCGAGTCCGCGGGTTGAGTGGGCCCGAACCCCTATCGGACATTCCGCGCCCTTAGAGCTGTAAGCCAAAGCAGTTGCGTCGACGACTCAGTGTGACAACCTTTGCTTGTACACAGGCAGTCCTTTTGTGCATCCAACAAAACATACAAATAGCTGCTCGGAGAGTCTGAACTGTCTAGAGCGTTCGATATAAGTGCACACAGCACGTACAGGGCACAGCAGGAGTGTATTAAGCGGCTCTGTCCCGGTCGGGGTTTTGGGGCGGAAAGCAAATAGTGTTATGACCTGCGCTTTAAATGGAGTCAAAAGCACTTTAGGCACATAACCTTTTCTATGCTTCAAGGTGAGGCTGCAATCACCTGGCCCGAATTCAAGTTGTCAATTGAAAGCGCCTGGCGCTGTCAAGTCCCAAGTGGGTAGAGTAGAGGGGCGAGGAGGGTTCAACAAAAACGTTTGATCGGGTCATTTCTGCCGATAGGACGATTTTCGATGTGTGCGTGAAAGGCTGTTATAGCGGCCACATACACTTTCAATGTGAATGGCATACGACCACTATCAAATCGCTCTCGGAGGAAGGCAAGAATTATTGATATTGGGCAGTTGATTGGGTCTTCATCCCACGATACGCACCACCTTGAAAAAATTTCCATTTATTTACGTAAAGACGCCCCGTGGAAGGAGCCCTAGCCTCAGAGATAGTGTTCAACATGCGCTGAGGAAGTGCATCTGTTACTGGCAAACTCCGTCAAGTGGCCAGACATGAAGGCTCCATGACTCTGGATTTGGGTGCCATATCGTTCCTTGTGCTTGAGAGAGGAGGTCTCTCTTCAGTGGGATAGTCCACGGAACCTACCAGCATCTCCGCCATTTCTGGGAACTGCGGCTGATTGGGCCATTTGGGCGCCACTAACACAACAGATTCCTTTTCCTCTCTGATTTTACAAAGCATGCAAGGCAGAAGTTTTACTGGAGGAAAGGCATACTTGCGTACTTTCGGCCAGCTGTGAACTAGTGCATCCACTCCCAGGGGAGAGTGTCAGTGAATAAAACAGCGGGCAGTGAGTGTTCTCCGCTGATGCGAAGAGATCCACCTACGCCCTGCCGAATACACTCCAAATCATTTTTACTGTCAGAGGGGATAATCTCCACTCCCCGTGGATTACCCCACCTCCTCGACAGTAAGTCCGCGCCGTAGTTGAGGCGTCCGGGGACATGTACTGCCCGGATGAAGAGGAGGTGTCGATCTACCCACAGAAGGTCAGTTGCAGCAGTGGTCGCGAGTTCACACCACCTTGGTGATTTATAAACGCTACCACTGTCATGCTGTTGGTCCAGATGAGAACATGACGTTGAAGAATGTCTGGGAGAAAGCATCGAGCTCTAGGTTTACAGCACGGAGCTCCAGACAGTTTATGTGCCATGATTTCTCAGTTTCTGACCATGTCCCGAAGGCTGGTCTGCCATCGCATACGGCTCACCAGCCCGTCCAGCCCAGCCCATTTCCTCTCGCAGAACTGAGGCATTCCGATCCCATACAGTGGACATTAACACACCGTTGAAAAAGTGCGGTCTGCGGAAATAACTGAAGCGTGTAGCCGTTCTTATTGATTTCATAACCCATTCTGATACCCCTGGCAGTGCCTGCCACACTTCTGTGAACTGTGACAGCGGGCGAGGCGGACTGTGTACCATGAGGGATAACTAGCCTTTGGGGAATGGGGAGTTTACCGCTTGAGTGTGAGAGTGAATGATGGGGGAGAGGGGAGTGAGAGGAGGAAAAGTGCCCTGATATTCAGGTCAGTTTTGTATGTTTTTTTACTTTATTGCACTGCATAGTGGAACAGTCAAAACAAACATGACAATTGCTCTTGCCACCCGCAACAGGCAGGGGGGCGTGGTGAGCACACACAGCGGAGCGAGTGGACTTCTTCAGTGGCTCGTCTTCAGTGCTGGGTGCGATTCCGGTGCCGGTGGTCCGCTGTTTCTGTCAGGGGGTCTCTGGCCCTTTGGCCACGGTTGTCTTGACCTCACCGCCGGATCCGAACAGCAGCAGAAGAGGCGTGTGTTCTTCCCGCACGCTGCGTTGAGGAGAAAGTGACTAATGGCTTTCAACTGCTTCTGCACTCCTGCTCCGAAGAGACCTGAGGGATTCATGGGAGCGTCCAGAAGGTCCGTTTTCTCGGAGTCCTTTAACTCAGTCACAGTAAGCCACAGGTGACGACCTAGCTCCACAAGTTTCCCCATATTGCGGCCAATCGCTCGAGTTGTCAACTTCGTCGCTCTGAGGGCCAGATCCGTGGGGCGTCAGAGCTCTTTAAACACAGGGTCTGGCCCGTCCTCATCCAGAGACTTGAGCAACTTGGCCTGATATACCTGGAGTATCGCCATCATGTGCAGTGGTGAAGCTGCTTGGCCCTCCGTGGAGAAAGCCTTGCCAGCGAGGTTTGCAGTAGCACAGCAAGGTTCAGAGGGGAGAGACGCTTTGTTTCTCACTCTCCAGTTCGCCGCAGCAGGGGGTTGACATACCCCACTTGGTCAGCTCCGTCCACAGAATACAGGAGGGAGGATGCGCTGATTTGTGACTGCGTGTTTTGAGTTTGAGCTCCATCAAGTTGATTCTTTATCATCTATTTCCCATCTTAAAAACAATTTTATACACTATCATTTTCGTTTCTACAAACCCGATTCCAAAAAAGTTGCGACACTGTACAAATTGTGAATAAAAACAGAATGCAATGATGTGGAAGTTTCAAATTTCAATATTTTATTCAGAATACAACATAGATGACATATAAAATGTTTAAACTGAGAAAATGTATAATTTTAAGGGAAAAATACGTTTATTTTAAATTTCATGGCATCAACACATCTCAAAAAAGTTGGGACAAGGCCATGTTTACCACTGTGTGGCATCCCCTCTTCTTTTTATAACAGTCTGCAAACATCTGGGGACTGAGGAGACAAGTTGCTCAAGTTTAGGAATAGGAATGTTGTCCCATTCTTGTCTAATCTAGTTGCTCAACTGTCTTAGGTCTTCTTTGTCGCATCTTCCTCTTTATGATGCGCCAAATGTTTTCTATGGGTGAAAGATCTGGACTGCAGGCTGACCATTTCAGTACCCGGATACTCCTTCTACGCAGCCATGATGTTGTAATTGATGCAGTATGTGGTCTGGCATTGTCATGTTGGAAAATGCAAGGGCTTCCCTGAAAGAGACAACGTCTGGATGGGACCATATGTTGTTCTAGAACTTGGATATACCTTTCAGCATTGATGGTGCCTTTCCAGATGTGTCTGGATTATGTTTAGATATGGCTTCTTTTTTTACCTTTTTAGCCGGCAACGGCGAATGGCACGGTGGATTGTGTTCACCGACAATGTTTTCTGGATGTATTCCTGAGTTCATGTTGTGATTTCCATTACAGTAGCATTCTTGTATGTGATGCAGTGCCGTCTAAGGGCCCGAAGATCACGGGCATCCAGTATGGTTTTCCGGCCTTGACCCTTACGCACAGAGATTGTTCCAGATTCTCTGAATCTTTGGATGATATTATGCACTGTAGATGATGATAACTTCAAACTCTTTGCAATTTTTCTCTGAGAAACTCCTTTCTGATATTGCTCCACTATTTTTCGCTGCAGCATTGGGGGAATTGGTGATCCTCTTGCCATCTTGACTTCTGAGAGACACTGCCACTCTGAGAGGCTCTTTCTATACCCAATCATGTTGCCAATTGACCTAATAAGTTTCAAATTGGTCCTCCAGCTGTTCCTTATATGTACATTTAACTTTTCCGGCCTCTTATTGCTACCTGTCCCAACTTTTTTGGAATGTGTAGCTCTCATGAAATGCAAAATGAGCCAATATTTGGCATGACATTTCAAAATGTCTCACTTTCAACATTTGATATGTTATCTACATTCTATTGTGAATAAAATATAAGTTTATGAGATTTGTAAATTATTGCATTCCTTTTTTATTCGTAATTTGTACAGTGTCCCATCTTTTTTGGAATCGGGTTTGTATAACGTGTGAATATATCCCCTATAGCATTCTAAAACAAAACCAATCAGAGCGCCTTGTTATCCCTAGTTTTATTTTGATTTCTCGTGTCTGCTATTAGCTTATAGCCCGTTAACATCGGCAGCGTGGCTGCCGCTAATCTCGCTTAGATTGCTCTATTCACACACATTACCTTTGATTCACTGTTACGTGCTTAAATGGCGGATTTGTGTCTACCTTTGAGTGCAGGTGAGGACACGTTCAAGCTGCATTCGGTGCAGCTGGAGCTGGAAGCCGTGGAGAAGCAGATCCGCGACCTGATGGAGAAGCAGGCCCAGCTGAGATAGCGGAGAGCCGTGCTGGAAACATCCCGGGCTGACGCTCACAAGTCCGGGGGAAGTATACAGCATGCTGCTAACCCTCCCACCACCTCTACTTTGTGTGTTTCTCTGCACAGACCCTGTGCACCCAGTACGCGATCTTCCCAGATGTCCTTCACTCTGGCGCCGGGACGCCACGGACCCTGGGTGTACCATCAGCAGAAGACGCGAGCCAGGCCCCGGGCGATGACCTCTCCCCCTCCAGTCTTCGAGATCTCCACCCGGAACCGCTTCGCTCCCCTCCCCTCCGTGAGACGGACCGCGACGCTGTGATCGTCGGAGACTCCATCGTCCGGCACGTCCGTGCTACGTTAGCTGAAGGTAAAGTGCACACTCACTGTTTCCCCGGTGCTCGTGTTCTCGATGTTTCTGTGCAGATAACCGCAATCCTAAAGGGCTATGAGAGCATCGGTGCTGTCGTGCTGCAGGTGGGGGTTAACGACACCAAGCTGCGGAAGCCGGAGACACTGAAGAGGGACTTCAGGAGCCTGATCGAGACGGTACACAGCACATCACCCGCGACGACGATGATCGTGTCAGGATCGCTTCCCACGTATCGACGAGGAAACGAAAGGTTCAGTAGACTGTTTGCTTTAAACGAATGGTTATTGTCATGGTGTAAAGAACAGAAACTGCTCTTTGTTAATAATTTGAATCTTTTCTGGGAGCGTCCTAGGCTTTTCCGTGCTGAATGCCTGCACCCCAGCAGAGTCGGAGCGGAACTCCTGTCAGACAACATCTCTAGGACGCTACGCTCCATCTGACTAGTAAGACAATTCTCAAATAACTGCTATGATGACTTTTGTTCTACCCACTTAAAAGATAGAAGTACTTGCGTTGTCCAATCTATACAGACTGTGTCTGTTCCCCGAATAGCGAGGTCAAAATATAAATTTAATGGAGGATCTAGAAAAAATCTAATCATGATTAAACCAGAAAAACACAAAATAAATTAACAAAAACTATTTTTAAAGCTTGGGCTACTAAATATTAGATCACTCGCACCGAAAGCAGTTATTGTAAATGAAATGATCACAGATAATAATTTTGATGTACTCTGCCTGACTGAAACCTAGCTGAAACAAAATTAATATTTTGGTCTAAATGAGTCTACTCCACCAAGCTACTGTTATAAACATGAGCCCCGTCAGACTGGTCGTGGTGGCGGTGTGGCAACAATATATAGTGATATTCTCAATGCTACTCAGAAAACAGGATACAGGAGGTTTAACTCATTCAAAATACTTCTGCTTAATGTTACACTGTTAGATATTTAAAAGAAATCTCTCCTATCTCTTGCTCTGGCTACTGTGTATAGGGCCATATACAGATTTCCTAAAAGAATTTGCAGATTTCCTCTCAGATCTATTGGTTAATGTCGATAAACTGCTAATTGTCGGAGATTTTAACATTCACGTTGATAATACAAATGATGCGTTAGGACTTACGTTTACTGACCTAATAAACTCTTTTGGAGTCAAGCAAAACATCACCGGGCCCACTCATCGTTTTAATCATACGCTAGATTTAATTATATCGCATGGAATTGATCTTACCGATATAGATATCGTACCTCAAAGTTATGATGTTACTGATCATTTCCTTGTATCGTGCATGCTGCGTATTACTGATATTAGTTATATGGCTCCGTGTTATCGTCCGGGCAGAACTATTGTTCCAGCCACCAAAGACAGATTCACAAATAACCTGCCTGATTTATCTCAACTGCTCTGTGTACCCATAAATACACATGAACTAGACGAAATGACTAGCAACATGGGCACTATCTTCTCTAATACATTAGAAGCTGTTGCCCCCCTCAAATTGAAAAAGGTTAGAGAAAAACGTACTGCGCCATGGTACAACAGTTATACCCATTCTCTCAAGAAAGAAACTCGTAATCTTGAGCGAAAATGGAGAAAAACTAACTTAGACATTTTTAGAATTGCGTGGAAAAACAGTATGTCCAGCTATAGGCAGGCTCTAAAAGCTGCCAGGGTAGAGCATATCCGCAAACTCATAGATAATAACCAAAACAATCCAAGGTTCTTATTTAGCACAGTGGCTAGATTAACAAATAAACAGACACCGCCCGATCTTAATAGTACAGTTTAATAGTAATGACTTTATGAATTTCTTTACTGATAAAATAGATAACATCAGAAATACAATATCAAATGTAGATTTTATTGCGTCTAGTATTTCAGCTTCATTCATCGCACCCAAAGAAAAACTGCAGTGCTTTACAACTATAGGACAGGAAGAGCTAAATAAACTTATCAGTGCATCTAAACCAACAACATGTTTATTAGA
This sequence comes from Barbus barbus, assembly GCF_936440315.1. NCBI lineage: Eukaryota > Metazoa > Chordata > Actinopteri > Cypriniformes > Cyprinidae > Barbus > Barbus barbus. Next base: position 3,007,431 of record NC_136731.1, on the reverse strand, counting down.
TCCTGTACCCACTAAACTACTGAAAGAGTTGTTACCTGTAGCAGAAGAACCACTTCTTAATATTATTAACTCATCGTTATCTTTAGGTCACGTCCCAAAACCATTCAAGCTGGCGGTTATTAAGCCTCTTATTAAGAAACCACAACTACATTCTAATGAACTGGCAAATTACAGACCCATTTCAAATCTTCCGTTTATGTCTAAAATGTCTGCTCAATTGTGCTCCTTCTTGCAAAAAAAAGGTTCTGTATGAAGAATTTCAGTCAGGTTTCAGGCCTCACCATAGTACAGAAACTGCACTTGTTAAAATGACAAATGACTTACTTCTTGCTTCAGATCAAGGCTGCATCTCATTGCTAGTATTACTTGATCTTAGTGTTGCGTTCGACACTATAGACCATGATATACTCATAGATCGATTACAAAACTATACTGTATTCAAGGGCAGGCTTTAAGATGGTTTAGATCCTACCTGTCCAATCGCTACCACTTTGTTCATTTAAATGGCGAGTCATCACAATTATCACCAGTAAAGTATGGAGTACCACAAGGATCTGTCCTAGGTCCTCTGCTATTTTCAATATACATGTTGCCTCTTGGTAATATTATTAGAAAACATGGGATAAGTTTTCATTGTTATGCTGATGATACTCAACTATATATCTCAACAAGGCAAGGCAAGGCAAGGAAAGTTTATTTATATAGCACATTTCATACACAGTGGTAATTCAAAGTGCTTTACATAAAAGAAAGTGAAATAGACATTAAAAATCAATAAAACATGGAAATAAAAATAATAAAAACAAGGAATTTTAAAATTATATAGAAATTGATTTAAAATAAATTTAAAGAAAATTATTATACATAAAATTAATTGCAGTCAGTTCGGACATATAGCACAGTACTCATTCAACAAATGCACAATTAAACAGATGAGTTTTGAGTCTTGATTTAAATGTGGCTAATGTTTTAGCACATCTGATCTCTTCTGGAAGCTGGTTCCAACTGCGGGCTGCATAATAGCTAAAAGCAGACTCCCCTTGTTTTGTGTGAACCCTGTTTTTGAGATGATAGTATGCTGATTTAGACCAGATGAAACTTCTAAACTATCTAAGCTAATAGATTGTGTAAAAAATTTAAAAGATTTGATGACCAATAACTTCCTCCTATTAAATTCAGATAAGACAGAGATATTACTTATTGGACCAAAAAACAGTACACAGAATCTCTTGGATTACAATTTGCAAGATGCACTGTCACGGATGCACTGTCACGTCCTCTAAAGTAAAAAAATCTGGGTGTTATATTAGACAGCAAATTGTCCTTTGAAAATCATATTTCCCATGTTACAAAAACAGCATTCTTCCATTTTAGAAACATTGCCAAGCTTCGAAACATGCTACCTGTTTCTGATGCAGAAAAGCTAGTTCATGCATTCATGAACTCTAGACTGGACTATTGTAAAGCACTGCTAGGTGGTTGTCCTGCATGCAAACAAGCTACAGATAGTCCAAAATGCAGCGGCAAGAGTTCTTACCAGGTCAAGAAAATATGATCATATTACCCCAATTTTACAGTCTCTACACTGGCTACCTATTCAGTTTCGTATCATTTACAAAATATTATTACTTGCCTATAAGGCCCTAAATGGTTTAGCTCCTGCGTACCTAACTTGTCTTCTACCACGCTACAATCCAACCCCCTCCCTAAGGTCGCAAAAAAAAAAGACTTTTGGTAGTACCTAGGATAGCAAAGTCCACTAAAGGAGGTAGAGCTTTTTCACATTTGGCTCCCAAACTCTGGAATAGCCTTCCTGATAACGTTCGGGGTTCAGACACACTCTCTATGTTTAAATCTAGATTAAAGACACATCTCTTTAGCCAAGCATTCACATAATGCATCTTATAATATTGTACTGCAGTTATATCTGATCAAATGTACATTATTATTATTCTTTAGCTTGGGTTGAACAAATCATTTTTGCTTAGATGGAACAGCAGCTACGCTAATTATGTCTCTATTTGTTTCTCTGTTTCTGATTAACATCCCGTGGTAACTAGGAATTACAGAAGCTTCAGTCTCGATCCAACCCTTAAATGATCTGAGATGACCGAACACCTGAGGAAAGATAATGCCAACCCCTCAGAGGATGCCAACGCTCAGACAACATACAGAATTACCAAATTTTTCCATAAGTTAAATATATTAAGGTTCTGCAATATATAAATATATTGTGGAAACTTAAATTCCTGTAGAACTGCTTTGCAACGATTTGTATCGTAAAAAGCGCTATACAAATAAACTTGAATTGAATTGAATTGAATCCCGAATTATGCACCCGACTGGTGAGCGGCGCAGATCATGGCGAGTAGTCTTGCTTCTTACTTCTCGTAGAAGGTTGGCTGAAGAAAAAGATTCTGAATGGATGCCATACAAGCACTGCCTTATGCAGAGTGGGATTCCCGCTCATATTTCGCGCTTGGGCGCCATTGAACAGTTTCACTGGCGTGATTCAATAAGGCTTCAGTAGTATTAGAGGAAAATGTATTTCCCACAGCAATGTAGAGTGACCTAATTGAAGGGGAACATAGGAGTCTCCATAGACACTGTGGTTAAGTTTCATTGTCTAAGGAAATGTCCTGGAAAAAATCTGTAAAGTCCCCAATATGTTTAGGGATCAACACCAATGCTTTGTCTGGAGCTGACGTTCGCGCACGAAGTAAGTAGCACGCGTTTGTTTTCCAAATTGCCTTTCTGAAAGAGCTTCTTGGCACTCTGTAAGGCTGAAGCTACAATCATCTCTGCCTGTTTTCACTGGTGCTGTCTTCATGAATGATCGTGAATAGGAATGTGGTAGTTAGAAGTTGCATATGAAAGCAATGCGTGTCGATTGCTTGAGTTTGATGAGCTCATAATCACGAGTGGGGCTAATAAAGTTTGTGATAGAATGCCATGCACTATGAGACCAACTATGTTGTTATTTTTATCCCGCCGTGCTCCCGTCTGTGTAATTCATAAACGCAAATGTATTATGCACAGTACAATCAGATGGCTGGCTTTTAAACGGAGTATGTTTTCTGTAAAGATAACAGGCTTGTACTAATAGTGGAATGTTTATTTGCAAAGGCTAGCACTGCTAATGCCGGAGCTTGAACTCTTGAAGCTCCGCCCTCTTCTCCGAGAGCAGCAGCTCATTTGCATTAAATTAACATACTCAAATACAGCACTTTTTGGCTCATACCCTAAAAGTGGCAATTTTAACAAGCTATAAAACATTATCTGTCAGGTATTTTGAGCTAAAACTTCACATACACACTCTGGAGATATCAGAGACTTATTTTACATCTTAAGCATAATAGGTCCCTTTTAATGTTGAAGTTCTACCTATTGCAATACAATATAGTCACATAATAGCAACGCTCTCCCACATATTTGGCTATTCTAACTGTGCTTATTTCCGTCGTTTGGAATAAGTGGCAATGGGTGGTAATAGACAAGAAATGTACAGCTTTATACCATCCTGCTGTTAATGTTTCTTTAGTCATTCGGCAATCCTTCAGCCTGAACCACTGTATAGAAACCACCCTTACAAACCATTTACATACACAAACAAGCAAATATTTTACATTAGATTTGTTTGGTAAAGTAGATCCAAAAAAATAATAAACTGAGAAAAACAGTCCTAGAGATCAAGTGACAAACAAAACCATAATTGACAATCTACACTACCTTTCAAAAGTTTAGGGGCAGTATTTGTTTAAGAACTTGATACTTTTATTCATGAAGGACACATTAAATTGATCAAAAGTGCCAGTAAAGACATTTTTATTTGTTACAAAAGATTTCTATTCATCTACAAATCCTGAAAAATAGAATGAATCACGGTTTCCACAAAAAAATGAAGCAGCACTGTTTTCAACATTGCTAATAATCAGAAATGTTTCTTGAGCAGCAAATCAGCATATTAGAATGATTTCTGAAGGATCATGTGACACTGAAGACTGGAGTAATGATTCTGAAAATTCAGCTTTGATTACAGAAATAAATTACATTGTACATATATTCACATGTGTGGTTTAAAAAAAACCCAGCTTAATTATAGACAAGCATGAATGCATGCAACTGATTTAGATTATTTAGGTTTGTTTGGCCAGAAATTGTAACACTTTATAATATGCTGTAAATCCCCGTTAGAGCCCTGTTGAAAAAAACAGCATATGCTAGTTAGGTATGTTTTGAAGCCAGGATGCGGGTCCGACCAGTTTAAGACCAGCTTAAACCAGCATCCCAGCCTCAAATCATACCTAACCAGTATATGCTGTTTTTTTTTCAACAGGAAGGATGAGTGTTGGCATCTCTGAACAAAAGAAAACATTACAGAAAACTCAGCGTTAATATCAGTGTAAATCTAGTAAAATAGCAGATACGTGAATGTTGTACGTTACCTAGTAAGAACCACAGGAACTTGTAGAGCTTCTTCATGGCTGATTAAAGGAATCTGTCTTTCTTTAGGATGAAGAGTGTGAGTGATGTACGTTTTATGGGGGATGATCTGTTTAAATGTGCATCACATGACCAACCTGGTCTCTCCTCCCTTCAGTCACACTCGCACTGTATTTGTTTACCTTGTCCTAATGTCTATTGGATCAATGTGAATTTTGAGCACATCTTTATTTTCATGCATACTGTGCAAGAACCTGCCAGAATTGAAGAACTGCGCAGAACATTATGTTTAGCACAGATTTTCAGGGAGTTTGTGCTGAAACTCCCGTCAGTTTACACAGGCCTGCCAAATCAGGTGCAAACACACAAACAAAAACACAGACAGATAAACAAATAAGTGTCAAATAAGCAGCTGTATACTCTACCATTGACACGCTTTAAGGTGATCATGCTTTTTCCATTGCTAAACAACTTACCTTTGGACATCAGAGCTTCTCCATCTCTTATGCTTTATAAGAGATGGCTTTGTAAAGTTTTATTTGTGTTCTCTAACCTTAGTGTAGTTTAAAAGTCTTAGCAGGCATGAATGAATGAGCAAATAAATGCTACGAAACACATTAGTGTAAGAAAACATCCTAATTAGTCCATTTATGCACCAGAGGAGCCAGAGCCATCCATACTGCATTTATATCCATTTTTATGCAAACTTTGCATCGCCAACTAAAACATTGACATAAAGGCTTAATTCACTATAGGCTGAGGTTTTTTTGAGTTTTGAGTCGACAGATTTTCAGTGCAAAAGAAATGCTATTCCCAACAAGCATTTTTTTTATTACTATTATTATTTTTCAGTAAAAAAAATAAATAGATATCTAGAAGATATTAAGACTTTTTTCAGAGACTGTATCTTTAATCTAATTGTATTTTTCTCCACTTGCAGATTTCCCCTCCCCCACTTGTTTCAAGTATAAGCACATTATAAATACATGAAAAAAGTGCTGTAGTAGTCAACAGTAATAACTTATTGTTGATATTTGTAAACATACTGCCTCTTTTGTCTCTTTTGCCAGTATTTTTGACACTCATTTTAGCACAATAGTTTGATAGAGGGAAAACCATTAGCATATAATGCAAAAAGGACTGCTAAAGTCCTTTTTTTATGATACCATCTTTCTGGAGTATTTTTTTCCCCTCCTGTAATTTGGCTCCAAACCTCAGATGAAAATGGTAATTTTGACTCCTGTCTCCAAAATAGCGGATTACTCAGTAAATATTAATTTGTGGCTTTTAATATTCTGGCTTTCATTGCTATATATGTCTGTAACAAAGTTCGTGGATTCGAGAAGAAGGAGGCGGGAACCAGCAAATATTTAAAGGATTTAATAATGAAAATAAACAAACACAAAAGTAAAGCGGCAGCCCCTCACAGACGACTGCCGCACACAAAACACAAAATAAAATCCAGGCCTGGTCCTCTCTCGTCTTCCACTGTCATCACTCCTCCTTTTATCCTTCCGGAGCTCCTCCGTGGGACTCGAGACCGGTGAGTGTCGCTCATTATCATTAATTCCACCGGCCTCGCTCTGTTCCCATGGCTCTCGGCCCCGCCCCACTCACCACAATGTCTTTCATTAGAGAATTTTTTTTTACAATTTCTAAAATTTGGTATATTTGACAGAATTACTCGAATTGTTTAAGGATTTACTTACTAAGATTGAGTAAGAAAAGTCAGAATATCCTCTGATTTCCAATGCTGATTTGTTTGATGTTTTTGTATTTATCCTCACATTTGTTTTGTACCTGAGAGAGATGGTAGGCGACCTTGTGTCAAAAATTTGATTGATGAGGGGGGTCATAAAAATTCCACCCCCGCCCATAACTGGACACCTGTTCCCGTCCACCCCCACCCATCTAACCGGCCATCTGGTTATCCACTCCAATGATCGAAAGGAATTTATGACTGTTTTGGGAAATGTGTTTTTGTGTGTGGTCCGTTGAAACTGTTTTGTGCTTTAAACTTTAAATTGTGAAACGGTGTTAACCTGTTAGCCTGCACCAGAGCGACCTCGCACTGAACGCTCTTTGTTTGCATGTGTCATTGTTTTCTAATAGAATAAATGAAACGGGACAAAGTTAATCTTGTCAAACTCTATATCATTCTGAGGGTCTAAGCCTCAAGCATCGACGACAGATCGCTGTTTTTCGATGGAAAGCTTATAAGGAATGAGTGGCACAAATTTGCTACATTTGTGTAAGCAGTACACATCCAAACACGCAGAGTAAAAAAGCCGTACGTACCTTTATCATTGTAATAACGAGCCACAAACGCGTCCACTGCTGAAATCCCAGTTTAGTTAGAGAGGTAAGGGTCCACAGAAAAACATCCCAGCGAGCACTTTTAGTCCAGCGAAACAATAACGTTGTAATAAGGATGAATATTCCTTTGTTTACGTTTCATTTCTTCAGAGAGTTATTGTTCGCGTCCGTTATGGAATAAATTACGCTCAAAAACAGCGTCTTGGTGGTAAAAAAACAAAACGATTTTGTAGAATACGGTCTTACAAACATAATGAGACCGTCTACGGAAAAAAAAGTCTCAGAAAAGCGGAATATAGATTATTTGAATTTGGCGCTCCCTCCTGCCGGCAGTGACGCTTCTGTGACGCACGCTGTCATCTGAGCGGGGCATAACTTAGCGATCTGCTTTATCCATAAAAAACTGTTTTTTTTTTCTTCTACATTTTTTATATGTGTGTGTGTGTATTGTGTGGGGAATGTGGCCGTGTCTGCATGATTATAATCTGTATGGACGCACATCAGCGTGTTTATTAGCGACTCTATGACGGCTATCATTGTGATTCATTGATCAGCTATTATTGATTATATGGCCCATCTGTTTGATTATAATCTGAATGGAAGCACATCAGCGTGTGTTTACTGACTCTATGACCATGTCTGGCAATATCACTTCACGTCTGGCAGTGATATTTATCATTGTAATAACGAATAACGAAGAATACTTCAGTATACATACTATATACAAAGCATTTTTTTCTATTTTTTTTCCTTTTTTATTACTCAAATAATTATTTTTGTATTTTTTAGTGCTCAAATAAATCTGTCTATTATTTTATAATTGAAAAACTATGCAGGAACATGTATAATGACTAAAATAGCTTGTATAATTCTGCAATCCATTTGGTGGTTATTTTTCCTCAAACAGGGGGGTGGGGGGACTATAAATAGTTTCAGAAAAAATATTGCAGGAATCTCATTTTTCATGGTATCTTCTTCAAATTTGAAATATGAACTGATGAGACACATGGCTTTCGATCCATTACTTTTCTGGATTGCTCCAGGACTTATTTCATGTATTTGTATATGAAATAAAAAAACATTCAGTGTGGAAAAATATTTTTCAAGGCACGTCAGTGTCTATAACTTTTTATCTTTTTGAGCATTATCAACTCTGGATGATAGATAGTAAAGCCCAGAGTCTCTTCTTTCCAAAGATACCTAATTTGTTTGTGTAAGCACACTTTGTCACAAACTGTTACCATTTTAATTCAGGTAGGTTATTTTCACCTGCGAGGCCCTAAATGGGGTTGAAGGTTAAAGTGTTAAACGGGTGTAGGATATTAACCCACATTATTATTTATTTTAGCTTTTAGGGAATCACTCTTACGAGTCGATGGTCATATGATTAATTGCTATTAATCAGAATGTCCAACTTATACCAGGTTAACGATACCTTATTAACGACTTGTCCAGCAAGTATTAAAATCAGCACGTTTATCTTTTAACCATTGTATTTATCTCATTCGTGGCCAACGATAAAATAAACCAAATAGTTAACTTTAGTTATCTATTTCCTGAGCGTAGGTAAAACGCGATCTTTGGCAAATAATTAGATCTGCAAAATCACATAGCACAGACAAGAGATTTCTTAATAAAATCAAAGTTTATTCACTACTCTAACACAATACTAACTAGACAACACAAAACAGACGATTTAAACACACACATTCGTTGCAATTAGTTGTTTGTATCTGAAGAGAGTCTTAAGTTCTAATGCTCGTTTCAACCTGAGGGAACTCATAGGCACAGAATTATTTTATCTTTACTCTTAACAGATAGATATCACCAGTTTCAGCCAATTTAAGAGATTCTGCTTGCCTGTTTCTTCAGTTGTTTCCGATCGAACTCAGTCTTTTCTTTTGAAGACGTCTTTGCTGAAAACCTGGCTCTCAGTCGAGATCGTTCTTTCCGGGTTCGCGACGGACCGTGCGCTGATTGGCTGCTTGGTAGGTCGCCGTCACGAAAACACTCTTCAGTGGTTGGTTGGCTTCGTGCTGACTGAATGACGCTCTCAGGAAGTCTTTCTAGTTCTTAGCTTCGGATGTTAGTTTCTCTCAAAGTTTAACTGGGTCTTGATCTCAGTTGCAATGCTCCGCCGTGATGTTAGTGGCCAGAAGCGCTCTGCAGCGCTTGAGCAGAACGAGAGACGAGCGAGGCGAGCGTGAGCCTTCCTTTTCAGTTTTCAACTCCAACACACTTTTCAGTTGTGCATCTGGTTTTAACGGGCCGATTTGGGATCCGCCCACGGGCGCCTGATCCAATCGGATTCTTCCTGTGGGGCGTTTGATCCAATCGCAAGTGTTTATGTGGGGCGGAGCCCCGCCCTGCACAGCTGCGTGTCTTTCTATGCATAAATTGTCCGTTCAGTTATTTAATCACATGAAAACTTATTAACAGCAGATTTCTATTCATATTATGATCATACCTTGCAGAGAAAAGATCATTCTCATTCACCATAATATTATTCATGAGATTAGCTTTCTGATGAAACCAAACACCATGTAACTTTGCATAGCTAAAAAATACATATGAATACCAATGATATTACTCGGTTAAATGCATTGATTAAACGATCCTGAATTCTAAATAATCACATCGAGCATGTGAAAATTAACAATTAGTGATCAGGAATATTATACATTCTGGAAACAGATTACCATAAGTTCACAATAACACAACAAGCTTATAAATGTCACAAACAAAAACATCCTTTAATATATAGGTTGTAAATATATGGTATATAGTGTTTTTGTTTTCGAGTATAATTTCAGTCGCAGAAACCAGTATAACTTTGTCCTCTTTAAAAAACTTGTTTCTAAGCAAAGCTGTGGCTCTCTCTCTTTGTCTGTTTTAGAGACCGCCACAGAAAGGGGCGCATTCCTTTCTTGGGTGAAACGCGAAGTCGTAAAAGTCTTCTTCAGCGATTACTTCCTAAGTGATTGCAAACTTTAACGGGAAGAGACTAGGGAGTGTTTCTGTTTTTTTTTCAAAGTCAACCAAGGGAGTTCTTACAAGGGAAGTTTTTATTAAAGTTTTTTCACACACATATCAAACATAAACGTAAAATGAGCAATGACTTTTTTCCTGTAAAACAAGTCAAGACGAGCTAGTGTTGTTAAAACAATTTTAGGAAAAGGTTGAGTTTGTTACAAGTTAGAAAATATCCACGGCACATCTGGGAGCTTGGGCGGCCATGGCGGATCAGGGACCTTGGGCGGGGGCCCCCCCACAAAAAAATTCCTTGGGGAAAGTAGGGGCTCGATCTGGCTGGCATTCTGGAGGAGTGGACACTAGAGGGCACTTTGGAGGAGCGGACACTTGAGGGCGCTCTGGAGGGTGCTGTCGAGGAGCGGGCTCTGGAGGGCACTCTGGAGGTGTGGGCACTGCATAGCGCATTTGAGGGGCCGGCACTGGAGGGCGCTCTGGGCTAGAGTCAGCGGCGGCCGTGGACGGTGGCATTGAGTTCCCCGTGGACGGCAGCATAGAGTTCCCCGAGGATGGCGGGCTTGCGAGAGCCATAGAGAGCAGCGTTGAGTTCCCTGTGGACAGCAGGCTTGGGAGAGCCACGGACGGCGGGCTTGGGAGAGCCGCGGACGCAATAACAACTACGGCACAGAGGGTGGCGTCTTTGAATTCGCCGTGGACGTCGGTGGGCATGACTTCGCAGTGGATGGCAGCCTTGAGTGAGCCACGGAGGGCAGCGGGCTTTTTGACTTCGCCGCGGACGGAGGGCTGAGGACAAGGGTGGAGCTTTGGAGGATACGGGGGCATTTGAAGTTGGGCAGGCGGTAGGAGCTGTTGGTGGGGTATGTGGAGGTTCTCGGCGTGGGGTGAGCTGGGGAAACGCGGCGCATTCCAGCGGGAGCTGAACGACGAGACATAGAAGTTTCTTTTATCTCTTCTACTTCTTACTCGGAACAATTGAGGAAAAGGACGAGATTAATCAGCTCGATCAAGGAAAAATCACCAACAGGGAGATCGCAGCGGATTGATCCACGACTGTTTTTTGTTTTGTGATGGTTGTTCATGACTCCCTTGTTTGTTCTGAACAGTTAAACTAAGCACTGTTCTTCAGAAAAATCCTCTCTCTCCTGCGGAATCTTCAGTTTTCCAGCATCTTCCTGCATGTTTGAATCCTTTCCAGCAGTGACTGTATGATTTTGAGATGCAAATTTTCACACTGAGGACAATTGAGGGACTCAAACACAACTATTAAAAAAGGTTCAAACATTCACTGATGCTCCAGAAGGAAATAAAATGCATTAACTCACTACTGTTAACTACTAAGGAAGATGTGTTAACTAATCAGTATGTAATACAAATTTTGATTGTGTTAAGTAACAGTTAGCTAAACAATAACTAATGTATTCTGTCACACCTCCTGAAGAACTACAATTAATTATCTACTAGTTAAGATTCAAGAAAAATAATTATGAAGTAACTACTAATGAACAGTCATACACAATTGCATTGAGTTGTGACCCTTTCATATAAATGTTATTAGCAGTAGTTGTAGTAGCAGTATGAAAATGCAATATTAATAAATGCAATACATTTTACAGAGGTTTTGCCTGTATAGTGAATTGTTTTGAGTTTGTTTTGTAAGAAATCAGCTTCCGATAGGAACCCCACCACCGCTCCAGTGCCATGCGATAACTTACCTTAGTTTTTATATTTTATATACAGTACTCTATGTGTGCCTCCTCAGCATATACCATATTACCATTAATTAAATTCCTGTATGTAAGGAAAGGACTGAGGGAGAGTGAAAATACAGGTAACCCATTAGTAATTAATAAAGAATTATTAGATAATTCCACAAAAATGACTTAGAACCTGAAACAGTACGCTAAAGTGAAAATATAGGGAGCCCATAAGTAATTAATAAATAATTATCAAATAATTATGCAGGACTTGTTTCGAACCTGCAAGAGTAGACCTATTCTAAAGTGAAAATATAGTGAAACCTTTAGTAATTAATAAATAATTATTAGATAATTCTTCAAGAATTACTTAGAACCTGAAACAGTATTTTAAAGTGAAAATATGGGAACCCATTAGTAATTAATAAAGAATTATCAAATAATTCTGCAGGACTTGTTTTGAACCTGAAACAGTAGGCCTATTCTAAAGTGAAAATATAGTGAAACCTTTAGTAATTAATAAAGAATTAATTACTTATATGGGAGCTGGGCTCAGGGAAACTGCAGTTAACTTTTAACACAACACAAACACTACCTAAGACTAAAAAACAAAAAAATAACAAATATGAACCAGAAAGGCGTAAGTGACATTTTACCAACTTTACAGGAGGGCCAAAACAAAAACTTACCATAGGTTGATCTGACTTTGTGCACTGATTTCAATCGTTTATAATAAAAATTTGTATACTCATGGATGACAGTACATTTTTGCCAGTATATATATATATCCATTTCACCCAAAATGTCACTTACGCCCTTCTGGTTCTCACCCCTCGTTATGTACAATTATAGTAATGAGTCCTTTTGGGTGTGCAGCAAACAAAATGCATATTTCATTTCCATTATAGGCTAATAATAGTAGTAGTGGACTGTAACAAAGTTGGTACTATAGTGTCCTTTTACTCAAGTAATTTTAAAAATTAATAGGCCTACTTATAATTTTACTGAAGTAATATTTTATTGGGTATCTGTACTTTTGCTCAAGTACTTGATTTGTGGGCCACAACCTGATTATTATAGTGACTATTTGTGCATAATTGTTCAGTAGTAGTTATTTCATAGTTATTTTTCTTGAACCTTAACTAGTAGATAATTAATAGTAGTTCTTCAGGAGGTGTGATAGAATACATTAGCTATTGTTTAGCTAACTGTTACTTAACACAATCAAAATTTGTATTACATACTGATTAGTTAACACATCTGCCTTAGTAGTTAACAGTAGTGAGTTAAGTGTTAATGAATAATTACCTGCTAGTACTTCAATAATCCCTTATTAGTAATGCAGTAAGTAAGAAACAGTATTCTAAAGTGTTACCCGCAAATGTATTATGCACAGTACAATCAGATGACTGACTTTGAAACAGAGTTAATTTTTTTCTGTAAAGATAACAGGCTTGTACTTATAGGGGAATGTTTATTTGCAAAGGCTAGCACTGCTAATCTGGGAGCTTGAGCTCTTGAAGCTCCGCCCTCTTCTCCGGGAGCACCAGCTCATTTGCATTAAAGCAACATACTCAAAATCAGAGCGTTTTGGCTCACACCCTAGAAGTGGCAATTTTAAGAAGCTATAAAGAATTATCTGTCTGGTATTTTGAGCTAAAACTTCAGACACACACTCTGGGGACATCAGAGACTTAATACCCACCTGTATTCCTTGGCTTTTATTTCGAGCTGAGCTGAGACATTGTGACATTTTTACTGTATTTGTCTTGTTTGCATCTGAGTTTTTCCGGACATTAAGCATTTTGGTCAACCATGGTTGTTTTTAAATGTGCTGTATAAATAAAATTGAACTGAACTATTATTTAGATGATGATCTGTTTGTGACAAAATCAAAGGAAATTAAATAAAAAATACAAATCTGAATGTGATTCAACAAAACCTGGCTCTGATACTTAAATCTAGTTTCTACAGTGTTTTTAATGATTGAGCAAATGGCCAAGAAGGTAAGAAACAGTCATTTTAATTAAACCTTTGTTCTGTTTTATCTGAACTGACTAATATAAAAGTATATAATGTAGCTTTGGAATTAAGCTCTGAGGCATTTTAATGTCCTTTTACACGTAGTAAAATATAGCACACCTACTTTTGCACCTTCATTTTAAATATGTGGCATTTTTGCACCCTTAATTTCTGACCCTGTGGTAGACCTGAGGCTGATGATCAGTAATAAAGATTATTCTGGTAAAAGTCTTCGACAAGACCTAATGCTTGATAAAAAATTAATGATTGTGACTTCTTTCTGGCCTTGAAACATTTTCCAGAGATTTTCGGGTTTCAGAGTTAAGCGCGTACGCCACAACTACAGTGCTACTTGAAAGTTTGTGAACCCCTTGCAGAATCTGTGAAAATGTGAGTAATTTTAACAAAATGCATGTTATTTTTTATTTAGTACTGTCTTGAGTAATATATTTTACATAAAAAATGTTTACATTTAGTCCACAAGACAAAAAATAGCTGAAATTATTAAAATAAACCCATTCAAATGTTTGGGAACCCTTGGTTCTTACTACTGTGTGGTTACCTGGATGATCTATGACTGTTTTTTTTGTGTGTGTGTTTTGTGATGGTTGTTCGTGAGTCCCTTGTTTGTTCTGAACAATTAGACTGAGCACTGTTCTTCAGAAAAATCCTCCATGTCCTGCAGATTCTTCAGTTTTCCAGCATCTTTTGCATATTTGAACTCTTTCCAGCAGTGACTGTATGATTTTGAGATGCATCTTTTCACACTGAGGACCATTGAGGGACTCAAACACAACTATTTAAAAAGGTTCAAACATTCACTGATGCTCCAGAAGGAAACACGATGTGGGGTGAAAACTTTTGAACAGGATGAAGATGTCCAAATGTTTATTATTTTGTATGCCCCCACCAACAGAATATACTTGCATGTTTGCCGGGAGATAAATTGAGTACAATTTACCTTGATCTTCAAATTCAAAGTTTTCACCCCCGGCTCTTAAGTGTTAATGAATAATTACCTGTTAGTTCTTCAATAATTCCTTATTAGTTATGCAGTAAGTAAGAAACAGTATTCTAAAGTGTTACCAATTTGCATTTATTAATTACACAGACAGGAGCACGGCGGGATAAAAATAACAACATAGCTGATCTCATGGTGCATGGCATGCTATCACAAACTTTATAAGTCCCACTCGTGATTATGAGCTCAACAAACTCAAGCGATCGACTCACATTGCTTTCATATGCAACTTTTAACTACCACATTCCTATTCACGATCATTCCTGAAGACAGCACCAGTGAAAACAGACAGAGACAATGATAGCGTTAGCAATTAAGGAAAGGGAAAGTGGTGTGTGGCCAAGTATGGTGACCCATACTCTGAATTTGTGCTCTGCATTTAACCCATCCAAATGTACACACAGTAGTGAACATACACCCGGAGCAGTGGGCAGCCAATACTGCGGCGCCCGGGGAGCAGTTGGGGGTTCGGTGCCTTGCTCAAGGGTCTCACCTCAGTCGTGGTATTGAAGGTGGAGAGAGTGTTGGTTATTCACTCCCCCACCTACAATCCCTGCCGGACCTGAGACTCGAACCCATGACCTTCGGGTTACAAGTCCAACTCTCTATCCATTAGGCCACGACTGCCTTTACAGAGTGTCCAGAAGCTCTTTCAGAAAGACAATTTGGAAAACAAATGT
Organism: Barbus barbus; assembly: GCF_936440315.1. Classification (NCBI taxonomy): domain Eukaryota; kingdom Metazoa; phylum Chordata; class Actinopteri; order Cypriniformes; family Cyprinidae; genus Barbus; species Barbus barbus. The sequence continues at coordinate 2,992,264 of NC_136731.1, read as the reverse complement.
GTGATACTTACTTTCTGGAGCTGACATTCGGGCACAAAGCGTTGGTATTGATCCCTACACGTATTGGGGACTTTTTTCCTACTGATTACTGATTTTTTCCAGGACATTTCCTTAGACAATTAAACTTAACCACAGTGTCCTCAGCAGCTCAGATAGAGGGAGTCTATGGAGACTCCTATGTTTGTTAGTGCATCCCAAAACGCAACACTTGAAAAGCCTCTTTGGCGCCGACATTGTATCTCCAGCAGCTACAGCAAGTAATCAGTAACGTTAATGGCGGAGGCGGACCGCAGCTTCTCACTCAGGACTGTGTCTATTCTTATAGGGCAGCGTCACTAATGGGCGGGACTTTTTCCCCTCGGTGACGTGAACAGAGGGAGAATCTGAAACTGCACGTTCTGTGTAAGAATTACAGTCTCAGACACTTTGAACTTCTGAGATGGACAACACACACACAGTGCATTAACATACAGACATCTGTCTCCACATCCCACTGAGAGAAAATGTGGGAAAATGCCTCTCTCACATATGCATCAGTTCCTTTTCATCCCCTTCCTTCCCCTCACCCATCCTTACCTTCACTCGGCTCACTCAGAATGGTCGATAGTAGAATATAATGTTCTACATGAATGTAAGTGATATTTACAGCCATGTTTGGTATCATTTGAATTGTCTCAGGGCGTCTGGTACAATGGTCTCATTCTTACAAGAAGTAAGAAGGTAATACAGATCCTAAGAGTTTAGAGATGTATTGCACACTGTAGAGGGTGGGTCAGTTCCCAGTGCCTTTCATGCAAATTACCTTCTGTTCCAAAAGGTGTTAACTCTACTTGATCAAAGCAAATTCCAAATGTTAGCTCCTGTCTCCATTTCGGGGGATGTTTATCTTGGTCAGAGTACTTAAGGAAATGTTGCAAAAGGATCGGGGCGATTCTGTAGCCAGAAGCCCATAGTGTAATTTGTCTCAATACTTCACACTATGTATTTCTATAAAGTCAGGTATGCATCCTTTACTCATAGATTTATCTTTGAGAATTTGATGTTTTGTATTGATATGATTTGATCTCTTTGAATTGGCTATGTAATAGACATAACACATACTGTATTTAACTGACTGATAATAAATTAAATAATATAATAATAATCAGATTAAATAATAAAATGGAGTCAGATTAGAGTTTAATTTCAATTGAAGAACTTTGCACATTGAAAAGACCGAACACGCAGGAAACCTTCATCCACCATTGGATACCTTCTTTGGGCCAAATGTGTGGACCTTACAGTCGTTCTGAGAGACTGTTTATAATTTTTTTAGATTATAAAAAAAATGAGGGGGTGGATTTTTACCATTATATAGGCTGGTTGTTTTCACACACTGCGGCCACACAACTGTGTTCAAACACCTTATAAAAGTTTTTGCATAATAGGTCCCCTTTAAAAATTCCAACAGTCTGAGCAGTTCTTATGTGTACACTCTTCCACAAATTAGGTGCCACCACTGACCTATATAAGCTCGGAAACATAAAACATGGATCTGTGTAATGACCATGTTGGATGAAACCAGAGGCACATTAATAATACAGATTCATCAAGCAGAAGACCGAAATCTAAAGTGGGACAAGGACACGTTCCGGTGAATCACTACCAGACTTTCTGGACAAACACAGTCATCAAGAACCTCAAACCATTTACATTCACCAGCGAGCAAATGTTTAACATAAGATTTGTTTGGTAAAGTAGATCTTTAAAAAACAATCCTAGAGATTAAGTGACAAACAAAACCATTGTTAGGTAAGGTAGATAAGTGCTAAATCAACAACTGACAAAGAACTGAAGAAGTAGTGATGTTACGTATATACACTCACCTAAAGGATTATTAGGAACACCTGTTCAATTTCTCATTAATGCAATTATCTAATCAACCAATCACATGGCAGTTGCTTCAATGCATTTAGGGGTGTGGTCCTGATCAAGACAATCTCCTGAACTCCAAACTGAATGTCAGAATGGGAAAGAAAGGTGATTTAAGCAATTTTGAGTGTGGCATGGTTGTTGGTGCCAGACGGGCCGGTCTGAGTATTTTACAATCTGCTCAGTTACTGGGATTTTCACGCACAACCATTTCTAGGGTTTACAAAGAATGGTGTGAAAAGGGAAAAACATCCAGTATGCGGCAGTCCTGTGGGCGAAAATGCCTTGTTGATGCTAGAGGTCAGAGGAGAATGGGCCGACTGATTGAAGCTGATAGAAGAGCAACTTTGACTGAAATAACCACTCGTTACAACCGAGGTATGCAGCAAAGCATTTGTGAAGCCACAACACGCACAACCTTGAGGCGGATGGGCTACAACAGCAGAAGACCCCACCGGGTACCACTCATCTCCACTACAAATAGGAAAAATAGGCTACAATTTGCACGAGCTCACCAAAATTGGACGGTTGAAGACTGGAAAAATGTTGCCTGGTCTGATGAGTCTCGATTTCTGTTGAGACATTCAGATGGTAGAGTCAGAATTTGGCGTAAACAGAATGAGAACATGGATCCATCATGCCTTGTTACCACTGTGCAGGCTGGTGGTGGTGGTGTAATGGTGTGGGGGATGTTTTCTTGGCACACTTTAGGCCCCTTAGTGCCAATTGGGCATCGTTTAAATGCCACGGCCTACCTGAGCATTGTTTCTGACCATGTCCATCCCTTTATGACCACCATATACCCATCCTCTGATGGCTACTTCCAGCAGGATAATGCACCATGTCACAAAGCTCGAATCATTTCAAATTGGTTTCTTGAACATGACAATGAGTTCACTGTACTAAAATGGCCCCCACAGTCACCAGATCTCAACCCAATAGAGTATCTTTGGGATGTGGTGGAACGGGAGCTTCGTGCCCTGGATGTGCATCCCACAAATCTCCATCAACTGCAAGATGCTATCCTATCAATATGGGCCAACATTTCTAAAGAATGCTTTCAGCACCTTGTTGAATCAATGGCACGTAGAATTAAGGCAGTTATGAAGGCGAAAGGGGGTCAAACACAGTATTAGTATGGTGTTCCTAATAATCCTTTAGGTGAGTGTATACAGTCTGAGCAGTTCTTATGTGTACACTCTTCCACAAATTAGGTGCCACCACTGACCTATATAAGCTCGGAAACATAAAACATGGATCTGTGTAATGACCATGTTGGATGAAACCAGAGGCACATTAATAATACAGATTCATCAAGCAGAAGACCGAAATCTAAAGTGGGACAAGGACACATTCCGGTGAATCACTACCAGACTTTCTGGACAAACACAGTCATCAAGAACCTCAAACCATTTACATTCACCAGCGAGCAAATGTTTAACATAAGATTTGTTTGGTAAAGTAGATCTTTAAAAAACAATCCTAGAGATTAAGTGACAAACAAAACCATTGTTAGATAAGGTAGATAAAGGCTAAATCAACAACTGACAAAGAACTGAAAAAGTAGTGATGTTACGTATATATACAGTCTGAGCAGTTCTTATGTGTACACTCTTCCACAAATTAGGTGCCACCACTGACCTATATAAGCTCGGAAACATAAAACATGGATCTGTGTAATGACCATGTTGGATGAAACCAGAGGCACATTAATAATACAGATTCATCAAGCAGAAGACCGAAATCTAAAGTGGGACAAGGACACGTTCCGGTGAATCACTACCAGACTTTCTGGACAAACACAGTCATCAAGAACATCAAACCATTTACATTCACCAGCGAGCAAATGTTTAACATAAGATTTGTTTGGTAAAGTAGATCTTTAAAAAACATTCCTAGAGATTAAGTGACAAACAAAACCATTGTAAGATAAGGTAGATAAAGGCTAAATCAATAACTGACAAAGAACTGAAAAAGTAGTGATGTTATGTTCAAAACTGAAGCTCCGAAGCTAGTATTAAAAAACAACACATTTATATCGTAGCTTGATTTGTTTTGCCAAAAGCACATGATCTATGACGTCTGAACCTTCATTCACCTGAAAACCACGTGATTACTTCCTCGAGTAGGTTGCTCGACTACTTCCTTGAGTAAGTTGACTCTGGCTAAAAAATAAAATGAATGAATGAATGAATGATGCATTTATATAAAATAAAATAATATATAATTATATTTTATAAAATAAAATAAATGAAATACATACATTGAATTTAAAAAGAATAAACAATTATGTAAAAATAAATACTGAAAATACTACATAAAAGAAAAAGGTAATAGAAATAAATTTAGGAGGAAATGACATTACTAATGAATGTGTTTTTTCCTTTCCTTTTTTTAGTTGTTTATTTATTTGTAATTTTTTTGCACTTTTTTGTTTGATTTTTAAGATGTTTGTTGTTGGATTCTAGGCTGACTGAATATGCAGGACTGACATCATAATGCGTTTATGATGGAAAATATACTTATAAGACAAACACACACACACACACACAGTGGTGTGAAAAAATGTTGGTAAAGTAGATCTTTAAAAAATAACATGAAAAACAATCCTAGAGATTAAGTGACAAACAAAACCATTGTTAGGTACGGTGGATAAAGATGACACGAGAGGCAAGGATCCAAATGCAAATCTATTTAATGAACAAACAAAATAAAACAAAGGATTGGGAACACTGAAAACCAAGAGACCATTCAGCAACAGGCTAAAAAAACAACTGTCAAAGAACTGAAAAAGTAGTGATGTTACGTATATATACAGTGGTGTGAAAAAGTGTTGGCCCCCTTCCTGATTTTTTATTTTATTGCATGTTTGTCACACTTTAATGTTTCAGATCATCAAACTAATTTAAATATTAATCAAAGATAACACAAGTAAACACAACATGCAGTTTTTAAATTAAGGGTTTTTTTATGAAGGGAAAACAAAATCCAAACCCACATGGCCCTGTGTGAAAAAGTGAAGTAGACCAAAAGATCCTCAAAAGCTACACATCATGTTGAGATCCAAAGAAATTCAGGAACAAATGAGAAAGAAAGTAATTGAGATCTATCAGTCTGGAAAAGGTTATAAAGCCGTTTCTAAAGCTTTGGGACTCCAGCGAACCACAGTGAGAGCCATTATCCACAAATGGAGAAAACATGGAACAGTGGTGAACCTTCCCAGGAGTGGCCAGCCGACCAAAATTACCCCAAGAGCGCAGCGACGAATCATCCAAGAGGTCACAAAAGACCCCACGACAATATCTAAAGAACTGCAGGCCTCACTTGCCTCAGTTAAGGTCAGTGTTCATGACTCCACCATAAGAAAGAGACTGGGCAAAAATGGCTTGCATGGCAGAGTTCAAGACGAAAACCGCTGCTGAGCAAAAAGAACATAAAGGCTCGTCTCAGTTTTGCCAGAAAATATCTTGATGATCCCCAAGACTTTTGGGAAAATACTTTGTGGACTGACGAGACAAAAGTTGAAATTTTTGGAAGGTGTGTGTCCCATTAGATCTGGTGTAAAAGTAACACAGCGTTTCAGAAAAAGAACATCATACCAACAGTAAAATATGGTGGTGGTAGTGTGATGGTCTGGGGCTGTTTTGCTGCTTCAGGACCTGGAAGACTTGCTGTGATAAATGAACCATGAATTCAGCTGTCTACCAAAAAATCCTGAAGGACAATGTCCGGCCATCTGTTGACCTCAAGCTGAAGCGAACTTGGGTTCTGCAGCAGGACAATGATCCAAAACTCACCAGCAAATCCACCTCTGAATGGCTGAAGAAAAACAAAATGAAGACTTTGGAGTGGCCTAGTCAAAGTCCTGACCTGAATCCTATTGTGATGCTGTGGCATGACCTTAAAAAGGCGGTTCATGCTCGAAAACTCTCCAATGTGGCTGAATTACAACAATTCTGCCAAGATGAGTGGGCTGTAATTCCTCCAGAGTGCTGTAACAGACTCATTGCAAGTTATCGCAAACGCTTGATTGCAGTTGTTGCTGCTAAGGGTGGCCCAACCAGTTATTAGGTTTAGGGGCAAGCACTTTTTCACACAGGGCCATGTGGGTTTGGATTTTGTTTACCCTTCATAATAAAAAACTTCATTAAAAAACTGCATGTTGTGTTTACTTGTGTTATCTTTGATTAATATTTAAATTAGTTTGATGATCTGAAACATTAAAGTGTGACAAATGTGCAAAAAAATAAAAAATCAGGAAAGAGGTCAACACTTTTTCACATCACTGTATAGATGCACATACAGAAATGAATATGTTGCAGAATAATACTTAATACACTGTAAGCATGGTTAGAGACCTGCAAATACATTTTGTTGTAGATAAATATATTTGAAGTAAATGATTGCTATTAAAATTCTTAGTGCAACTCTTGTTTTTATAACACTATTTTGAGGTTTGTCATTCATTATAATGTGGCAGAATTGTCAGAAATTATACAAATGAAGTGATGCACTTAAATGTGTTAAAATGTGATTGTAGATTTTATAACAGTGATTTTATAGTAGTAAAAATGAATTAAAAAGCAGAATGTGAAAACACACACACACACACACACACACTGTACATACATACATACATATACCTGTGTGTGTGTATACTGTATATTAGTGCTGTCAAACGATTAATCATGATTAACCACAACAAAGTTTTTGTTTACAGAATGTGTGTACTGTGTATATTATGTATACATACACACATACAAGACAAATATGCTATGTTTATATATTTATATATAATATATGAATATAAATATTTACACATAAATACATGTAAATATTTTCCAAATATATACTGTATGTGTGTCTTTATATATGCATAATAAATATACACAGTACACATATTGTCAGGGAACTGTTGTGTGTGTCATGTGGTCCTGCCTCTTATGCCCTTATTTGGTTTGTTTCCTGTCCTTGTCATGTCATTAGTAGTTTATTCTGGTCCAGCCGTGTTTGTTAATTTACCTGTGTATTTATAGTCCTGTCTGTGTTGTGCCATTTCGTCTGGTCTACTCGTTACTCCCCGGTGTTCCTGTCAGTGTCTGCCCTGCCTTGTCTTGTCCTGATGTCCATTAAAGACTGTTTTTGAGTTGTTTCCTGTGTCCTCCCTGCTGTGTGCACTGTGACATATATTCTGTAAACAAAAACTTTTATTTTGGATGTGGTTACTTTGCAATTGACTGCACTAATATATATATATATATATATTTATATATATACACACACACACACACATGTTGGTTTTTGTGGTTTATGGGGACTCTCCATAGGCGTAATGGTTTTTATACTGAACAAACTGTGTGTGCTATTGCCCTACACCAACCCTACACCTAAACTTAGCCCTCACAGGAAACTTTGTGCATTTTTAGATTTTCAAAAAAACAGCATTTAGTATGTTTTTAAGCCTTTTGAATTACGGGGACATAGGCAGTGTCCTAATAAACCACCTTCATATTGTAATACCTCTGTCATACCCATGTCATTATACAAATTTGTGTCCTCATAAACCACATAAACATGCACACACACATAGGCGTAATTTACGGGTGGGACATGTCCCCACCACTTTTTACCAGGCTCGATATTGTCCGCACCACTTTTTACCAGACTCGATATTGTCCCCACCACTTTTTACCAGGCTCGATATTGTCCCCACCACTTTTTACCAGGCTCGATATTGTCCCCACCACTTTTAAAAAGTAACTGAAAAATAGATTGCGTAAGGTATGTATTAAAGGAAAAGCACCATCTACAAATAATCTAATAGTCACTCTTCATAATCTAATTCATTCATTTAACACATTTTTCCGCCGGTCAGAAGCTTTTCAACGTCCTCAAAGATGAATATTAAGTCTCGTTGTGAAACTATCGCGAGATACGCGATATGCGTCATGGGATATGTAGTTTCCTTTCCCTATAGTTAGTCTACAGATCCTATTCCTTTCTTTTTACGATGTTCGTATTGTTTGGATACTGTTTCAAGGTTGAAATATTTTATTGTGAGTGTATGATGTGTTCACAGCAATGTTGTGAGCTTTGCTGTTTGTATGTCTCTCGGAAGCTTCTGGACCATGTTTCCAGTTCCTGAAACCCTGAGAGACGAATGCTTGCTCTGTATTTTTGGCCAGTGTGGATGTCTGTTCGGAAAAGGCATTGAAGCAGTAAAAACACACTACCCCTTTAAGTTCAGAGCAGTAGTGCAGCCATGACAAGCTCTTAAACCAGCTCTCCTGAAATCTAAGCATTTTGTTTGACAACTTCTGAACCTCAATGAATTTGGGATCAGGCTGAAATGGGTTAGTTGTTCTGTATTTTTCAGGTGCCCGCTGTCCTGGCTCTATGGAAGGAGTTGGCTGTATTGATTGCTGCAACTTTGTGATCTCCACAGTCAAGTTTTGCCCTGCCTCACCAAAGCTATCAGCTGCCTGCCTCTGTAAACAGTTCATTAAATTTTTAGCAATTTTACATGAGCATTGACGAATTCATATTTTGTAAATAGTTGTTATGTCTAACATAGTTAAGTGTTTTCTAATTATTTATAGCTTTTTAAAAATGTAATATGAATTTAATTTATACATGACTAATTATAAATAAGTATGTGAATGATTTTCAATTTTTTTTTTGGGGGGGGGGGGGGTGTAAATAGTTGTAATAATCTAATATTACAATAAACATTTTACATAGTTCACATAAATTAAAGTAAAAATATGTATTGCAACGAGATTTTTTTTTCATAATTTTTATTTAAAATTTATTTGTAGTCTACAATGTTAATACTGTATTTTAGTCTTACTCTTACCTCTACATTTTCTGCTCCCTGTTCTTGTTCTTTGTCAGTAGGCACATTTGTCTGATTCTGGGGAAAAAATTACTAGTTCAACCCAAGATCTAAATGTTTACATTTGCAATCGTAAGCAATATATTGGCATTTGTCCATCATTGAAGGCTGAATAATAGTTAAAAGCACTTTTAGGCAACAGGACAATTCTATGTTATGACTGGGATTTTCACAATTAAAACAATTAAAAAGTATACAAGTCTTTAGTTCATAGTCCTTTAATTCAGTTTTGTATTAAATCACAGCGCGCTCCAGTGGCCGCCAAAAAACATGTATGTCTATATTCACGTAAGTTAAATATAATATGTTTTCGTGTTAATCAAAGTAACTTACTGTAAGCCTCTTATATCACTTCCACACTTTGTTTTGGACATTTTGTTGATGTTTTAACATTTATGCTATAGGTAGCAACATTTACCGTTAGCTAGCCTTTACATGTGGGGTGGGGGAGGAAAAAATAGAGCTTTTATAAAAACGTAATAAAAAAAAGATTTGCCAAAACAATTTCATTAATTTAATTATTTAATTAATAAAGGTAGTTTAACCATTTTAAACACAAATTAACTCTCATTCATGTTTTACACAAGGTTTGCCGTAGTTCAGGATTGGTTAAATTATTTGATTGGATGAGGACACATTTTGTGGGCTTGTCTTGACTCTTGACGTAATGTTGATTCTTCCATGTTCAGCGCGTACATCGATCACACCTGCTTTTAGCAAGTTGTCCGGCTGGTATTAAGAGAAAATATGCAAGTAATTCAAAATAGAATGAATTGTAATACACACACACACACACACACACAATTGTGCAATTAATGAATACGCTGCAGCTGAGCTGACCATGAAATGGTAAGTTCACCATATTTATCATGTGTATTTTGATTGATATTAGCTACCCTGGATGTGTTGTGATAAGCAAAACGTAACATTCACATTGTTATATATATATATATAAACTAAATAAACTACAAACAAAAAATATATAAATTTCTTTTTTCCTCACATTCTTTCTTGTAGCAATTCCCTCTCAGTCACACACCTGACTGAATGGCTCATTATGCAGCTCATTATGCGGGCCTTTGTCTTCTCAGGTGTGAATCACTGCATTGATAATTATAGTCCACGCCCTCTCGTATAGACCCTTTCTACTCAAAAAGTGACTTAGAAATTTTAAATCAATATATTGTTTTCTCTGAATGAGTGAGTAAGATGATTTTCAGATCATTTTGAAGAAAAAATTGATACGCTACAAGACCCAGTTCTCAAAAGTCTTGTGAACAAATATTCCGTTTTTTATGGCCTTATTTCAGTGATTTCAAAATTTTAATTTTTCACTAACCACGCATAAACGTTGCTTTCTCAAAAATACAATCATGTACATAAATGCTTCTAACATAACATTGTAGCCCGGTTTGTGCTGTTTACAGTGTTATTAGACTTTAGCCATTTATATTTTTATAAGCAACTGAAAAAAAGCACAAATGTCAGGGCATGTCGAAAGTTCTCCAGGCCCCCAAAACACCCTCAGGCCGCAGAGGGTTAAGGGGGTCATTCTCCCAGCCGGTCTGGGCAGCAAGGGTACGGAAGGTGAGGGTATAATCCGCCGCGGTGCTGTTGCCCTAGCGCAGAACGATCAGCTCCTCTCCTACCTCCTTTCCACTGGCCAAGTGCTCGAAAACCTCACGGAACTGACGAAGGAAGGTGTTGTAGGAATGAAATGACAAGCGATTTCCCTCCCACATCGCTGTAGCCTACGACGGATTTCCGTTAATTGTAACGAGTCTATGACGGATTTCCGTCAATTGCAGGGCTCCGCCTGTCCTTAATGTCTTAAATTCACTTTTCACAATTTTAAGGCCGTAAATAGGCTTACATTTCTCAAATAGTGTAATAAATGTCTTAATTTCAGTTTGAATAGGTCTTAAATTAAGGAAAAATGAGGTGTATTCAGCCTGCTGAGGGGGATGTGATCAAAGCCTGGAGTGGAGTGAAAGCAAGTACCTCTCTCCTCTCGAAGCGTTCTGTAATCACTCCGCTTTGGATCCACTCCGGGTTTTCTTTTCCCACTCACGGAAAAAAGTGCTCCGTGTGTTCAATCCATTTTAAAAGTTATTCTAATATGTTTATTTTTTGCATGTCAGGCTACAGCTGAGGTAACGTAGAACTATATTTCAGATAGCATGGACACACTTATAATGCAGGAAGGCTCCGATGTATCAGAGATCGATAAAAATGTAAAAAATAAATGGAGATGGGCTTGGCTTGGCGAAATGGGGGAGAATGGCAAGCCTTTTAGTTCGTGGGCTAAAAAAATCAAACAGCCAGGTACGTGTCTTTGCACAGTATGCCACAGGAGACTTCAATATGGCAATAATGGCAAAAAAAGTGCTAGCTCGCCATCAATCAGAAGCTAGTCACAACCGTTCGTGCTCTACAGTAGTACACATGCTCCCTGCCTGGTGCGACAAGTACCACAACGGAGGTTAATGCAGGGGTGTAGATTACGCGGGGGACGTGTCCCCCCAACTTTTTATAAAAAGTAAATTCGTCCCCCGCACTTTTTCATTGGACAGTTGTGTTCTCGGCAACTTGAGGTCTTAATGGAGCAATGTATATAAATGCAGAATTATTTAAAATTCAAAGAGACAGGATAATTTATACATGACGTTTACGTTTCCATGGCAATCAGTCACTCAGTTTGTGACGTCACTACATGCCCAGGCTCGCGCCCGCGGTCCCGCGCTGTATCCATCATTCATTAGAGGTCGAGATGAGTTCAAAGCGGCAAGAAACTCTTCACTCCTTTTTTACGAAGAAGTCAAGCAGCGTAAGTTGGCATGTGGGATCCGAATAGTCTTGCACAATGTTCAGTAACTCTGCCTATTGCTCTTGTTGAATAATTAGCAAGTTTGACGTTCATTATATGGAGAAATAAAAAGCTGCCTGTACAAACATGCACTTATTTTCAGTGTATTTTTCCGTAACTCTTTTGTAACGTCTTTTATTTTAACACGTATGTATGTTATCAGAACCCTTCGAATAAGAATAAAGATAATGTTGAACTGAGATTTTACAGCGTTTGCAGCATTGTGACACTCTGCCAATTCTACATGATGTATTTCAATCAAGTATGCAAGGCAAGCACTGATCTGATACAGGATCGATCTTCATTTAGGGCTGCTCTGTCATTATTGCACTAATTTGACGTTTTTATGTGTTGTCAAGAATGAACAAGAAACAGTCAGCCTAGGTTTGTTAACAGAATCTGTCACGAGGCCGGACTGCAGGTCTGCCCTTCCCCACCAGAGGTCGCCATCTCCCTTCCTCCCGGACTCCACTCACAGGATTACACGCATACACCTGTTTCATTGCACACACCTGGCTAATCATTACACCCACAGCTGATCCCCATCACCACGGACTATATAGCTTCCACCTTCTCACCACTCTGTGTGCTTTCATTATATGTTGTTACCCGTGATTCATGTCCTGCTCCCTGTTCTGAGATCTGCTTATGTTATGTTTTGTTTTGGTTTCTGTTTATTGTGCCGTGTTGGCCTTTGTGTTAGTTTGTTTTATTAAAGACACCTCCCTGCATTCTTTGACCCAGACCTTGTTTCTGTAACGTGACAGAATGAAAGCACCAACGATGGGTCCAGCGGGGAGGTTATTGAACATGCGCCAGGGGGATCGGAGCGTGGAGGATTACTCCAAGGAGTTCATCGGGTTGGCTCGGCAGTCGACCGTTGAGAAAGAGTGTCTCGTGGTTTTTTTTTGGAGTGGTCTAGCTGAGCCGTTCAGGTCCCGAGCACCATACTGGGACCCTGAGGAGTCGTTGGATGGTTACATCGACAGGATTCTTCAGGTGAGCGGCTCAGCCTTCAGGGTGGAGTTAGCGGCGGAGATGTCGGCGGGGCACGCTCGCAGCGCTCCCGAGGCGGCGGTGGCCGCTCTCTATCCCCCAGAGGTGGCCGAGAATGCTGCAGCGGCGCCCACTGTGGAGGCTGAGTATGCCACGGCATCCCGCTCCCGGAAACGGAGGAAGAGACGGAAGAAGGCTTCCGTCTCACAAGGCCAGGAGGCCTCCCAAGAGCTCACTGCTGGCCAGGAGGCCGTGTTAGAGCCACTCAAGCTCCTCGCCCTGCCGGCGCCACCCGTGCTCCTCGCCCTGCCGGCGCCACCCGTGCTCCTCACCCTGCCGGCGCCACCCAAGCGCCTTGCCCTGCCGGCGCCACCCAGACTCCTTGCCCTGCCGGCGCCACCCAGACTCCTTGCCCTGCCGGCGCCACCCGAGCGCTTTGCCCTGCCGGCGCCACCCGAGCTCCTCGCCTTGCCGGCTCTACCCGAACTTCTCGCCCTGCCGGCTCCACTCGAGCTCCTTACCCTGCCAGAGGCCGTTCCTGAACTCACTGTCTGCCCTGTCACGGCCACAGAGGCCGTTCTTAAACTCACTGCCTGGTTTGTCCCTCCGGCCCCACCCTGGCTGGGCCCTGGGGTTCCTGTTGGGCTGAAGCCCCCCTGGTCCGTTCCTCCAGACCCGCCCTGGCTTCCTGCGCTGCCTCCATCTCCAGACCCGCCCTGGCTTCCTGCGCTGCCTCCATCTCCAGACCCTCTGCCCCCACACGGACCTGGCCCGCCATCCCTCCCCCTGTTCACTGTTTCACCCCCCTCCGGACTGTTGGATCTTGGGGAACGTCTGGAAGCCGTTCCTTTAAGGTGGGGTACTGTCACGAGGCCGGACTGCAGGTCTGCCCTTCCCCACCAGAGGTCGCCATCTCCCTTCCTCCCGGACTCCACTCACAGGATTACACGCATACACCTGTTTCATTGCACACACCTGGCTAATCATTACACCCACAGCTGATCCCCATCACCACGGACTATATAGCTTCCACCTTCTCACCACTCTGTGTGCTTTCATTATATGTTGTTACCCGTGATTCATGTCCTGCTCCCTGTTCTGAGATCTGCTTATGTTATGTTTTGTTTTGGTTTCTGTTTATTGTGCCGTGTTGGCCTTTGTGTTAGTTTGTTTTATTAAAGACACCTCCCTGCATTCATGGACCCAGACCTCGTTTCTGTAACGTGACAGAATCAGGACAACACACAGTGACAGGTGAGAAGAGTGGCTTTTAACACCTGGCTGTTTTTATATTGTATAAAATCTATTAATACACAAGCGTTTGTAGGATTATATATGGACCAATCATAAAAAAACACATAATTAGTCAAATATAGAAAAATAATAAATAACATTAGTATGATGAACAACTTCTCAGCTATCATTTTTAACTACAGTAGGTAATTATTAGCTTGCATATTGGTTGTTTATTAGCACTTAAGCACATATTAATTCTGTATTCTTCATGACCATATTCTGCATCCCATAATCCTATACTTAACAACTACAACGACTACCTTACAAGCTATTAATAAGCAGTAAATGAAGAGTTTATTGAGGCAAAAGTCATAGTTAATAGTGAATATGTGTTCCCCATACTAAAGTGTTAAAATTAATTTAGGATACAAATGATTGGTTATTGTCCAGAAGTGTACTTAATTAGTTATTTTCTTCTGTATGTCACTATTCCCTGTATGTACATGTTTCAAACACTGCTTTATTTGCTGTAGACAGAGTCAGAAGTGAATACAGAGTTGAGAGTGAATGAGGCAGAAAGTTTCAGTGAGGCTTCAGAGGTAAAGATTATTTACAGCATTGTCTATGATATTTCATTGTAGAAGATATTTCTTATACCTTTTAACATAGATTAATCAGATTAATGTATAATAGAACAGAACAGAATGAAGAAATATGTGAATGTGCAAGTATCCATTACTGTGTGCCATGTACTGTACATACAACACACACAAAATACAATCTGAAATATGTAAACAATAGTACCCTTATAAGGACATCTTTGTAACTTACACTCAAAAAGGTGCATATTAGTACATTAGAGTACCAATATGTACAACTATGAAACTTTTTGGGGTAAATAAGGTACAAAGATGTGCTTTTAAGGGTACTGTCCCAGTGACAAGCTGTTGTATTTCTTTCTTTTTCTTTTTTCTATCTTTCTTTCCTTCTATTTTATAATCATACATAATAATATAATCGTAAAGCATATTAAGCAAAAAGGTATGATTAAAAATAAAACCTGTCAATTAGACAAGGGTTAACTAAAAAAAACAACAACAAAAAAACAGGTATAACACTAGACATTCCGTCTAGTTGTCAAAGACAAGAGTGCACTTTCAAGATTATTAATTATTAAGATTTTCACAAAACATTGTTTGGTCTTATAAGATAAATAAAAACATGCACTGAAAAGTTATGTTGATGGTTGATTATTTGTCAAGGTATGTATAATTTTTTCATAGATAAAAAAAATGCTTTTAAAATACGCAAACTGGCAATATTAAAGCGGTTTAAAACATCTTCCACGCTATTGGTCTCGACTATTTAAATAAAGTGTTGGTTAAAGGAATATGACTTGGCCTGAAAAAAAAATTCAGTCAGAAGAATTTTTTTCACTTTAATCCCTGTAATAGTTTTGCCCTCTGTATATAAAATTATATACTTTGTTACATTACTACAGGGGTCTCCAACCTTTTTTTATAGCACAGACCAGTTTACATTTGAAAAAAAAAAATGTCTTATGGCAATTTTCCACTGCATGGTACGGCACGGCTTGCTTTTGGGGGGTTTTCCACTCAGTTTTCCACAGTATACTACCTGGTACGTTTTTTAGTACCACCTCAGCTGAGGTTCCAAGCGAACCGTACTGTTACCAAAACGTGACGTGTAAACCTTGCTCATCACTGATTGGCCGAAGAGACTTGTCACTATTGAACTTGTGACACGAAACACCAGACCCGCTAGATTTAAATCAGCACAGCCAACGAAGGATAGGACACAACTTTTGTTTGAACAAACGCACCTATTTTTAACAGTGTCAGTTGAGGAAGTACAGACATTCCTCTCGTTGATAGCCGGAGCAGATCTAGTGAGAACCTGATGAGGCGACGCGTAGTGAAAAGGTTTTTGTTGTGTGTTTGTGTTGCGTTTGCGGTGATGTCACGACAGTGGAGGCAGCACAACCAAAACTACATATATTCCCGCCCACTCTAAAGTGGTAATGAACTTCAGTGGAAACGCAAACCGAGCCGTGCCGAGCAGAGTTGTACCACGCAGTGGAAAAGGGCCAATAGGCTGGTGGGACACGGGGGCAGGCGATTGCGATTAAAACTATAACTTATTTTACATAAATTACATAACACTGTCAAATTACATCTCTATTGTAAATATATGCTCCTCCACTAAGCAACTTTCAAGCAATGTTTTTTTTTTCACACTCATGTTCTTAATGAATGAACCTGAAAGTGCAAAACTAAAAATCTAAAACTAAAAGTCTAAAAATATGCCCCATGTAAATCTTGACATTGGTCTTAAAGGGGAACCGCACAAATAATCCAATGGCATCACACATAGCCTAAACCTTTTTCATGGCTGCAGCCTGGTATTGGGCCTAGTATCGGTATCCGGTGGTTGGGGACCCCTGCACACCAATATAGATGCAACCCTTAAAGCAGAAAATTTGTGTGGAAAAAAAAATTACCATGTCTTTAACACAGATTTGGAGTCCCCAGACAGCTCTTAGTGTCTTTCACTGCCATGAAGCATCGGTATAAGAACGAATCCATTCCCATAGGGAAGACAGACCACTTTCTTATTCAGTTCCTTCTGCTCAATGAGCTTTCTTTTCCCTGGTCTTCTTTCATCCCTTAGACGGGCTGTTTATGAGCTTGGAATCACATGGACTGTCAAAGAAACTCTCTAAACTGTCAAGGTGGAACAAGTCACACACACATTTTATCAGATCTCTTTTCCTTGACAAAGGCAAAGCCATCTTCAACCATAAAACAGGAGTCCTTCATTTTTGTAGACACAGATGCCCGGTGGGGTGCTGGTATAGTATGAACTTTGGCATTATCCATCTCAGTGATTCTCTTGGAAAGCTGTGGAATTGGATTTGTTGCATTCCTGACACTCTTCTTTAGTTTGTGCAGATGGTTTTCGAATGGAAAAGCACAGATCTCGTTTAAGGACGTTCCAAAATGTCTAACGTCTTCTGCCAAGTGGATAAGAGAATGCACATTGTACGACGGAAAGACAGGGCTGTAGAGTTTAGTAGATGTTTTATAAAAGTGCATCAGCAGCTCTTCAGCATTGGCTGTATATGCCTTCCTCGTGTCATCATTAGCGTCCAACAGTATGGACATGGCACGGTCAGTGTTAGAAAGTGGTGGTAGAAGCTGTCAGACAACACATCACGAAGAACAACAGGTCCAGTATAGAGTAAGAATTGCCGGAATTCGGTTGCTTTCCATCTATCCAGAGAAGCAAGAGAACGTGGCTGTCTGGCAAATTCCCTTGGAAGTTTTCCGTTGAGAGACTCAAGCTTGGATGAAATCTCACGAATTTGAATTTGAAAAAGATAACAATAACAATTCTTTGAGGCCATTACCCCCTTCCCCACTAAAAAAACAAAATGTCACAAAACATTTTTTCAATTTTTCCGGGTGAATATTTAACACAACGAACTCCCACAACATTGTAATGCACATGCTTCCTCACAGTTTAACTGTATAATCCATATCCTTTGTTTCTATACCACTGTGACATTACTACAATCATCTAAATTGTTTTTAGATCAGACGTATGTTGAGAGGTGTCTTGTCTTTAGGTTCGCTGGTGGGCCCCCCAGAACGTCCTGTAACGACAAGTGGACAGCACCACATACACCTCAACAATGCATAAACACATTTTTTTTTGTCACTTTAACAGCACATTAATCTCTTGGCATTTCCTGCCACTTTCCAACTATAATTCTACTGTAGAGCATTACTACGACTATAGCCTCATAATTGTCTTAAATCTTTTATAATTTAGCAAGACAACAACAACAAAAAGTTACTCTGAACTTAACTGTTTCAAACTCTGACTAATCTTATCAACATGAAGGATACAGGTTCAGCGGATTGATGCTCAACTGGGGTGGTGCACGACAAGATTCCCCATCAGCGTTTGCACCGACAGTGCTCAATCTCACAGGTTGGAATGACGGCTCGCCCAGTGTATCGTACGTGTAGATGTTCCTTGGGCGTCTGGTTCTATCAGAAGTTCTTCTCCCTAGCTCCAATGCCAATTCACCATATTCTTGTTCCCTTTCTTCCACAGGTTCCTCATCTGACTCCCCTTCAAGATCACCGGCCACTTCCTCACCAGGTTCCCCTGGGTGCCACTCCAGAACAGGTAAGTTTGTAAGTTCGTCAATTTCTCCGTTAGTGTCCAAATTCTTCACAGGGCTTCTGCTTCTCTCTTTCCTTCTTGGATAGAATTCTGCTGCACCTGGATCGAGGGTAGTTCCTGGTTCTTGCACCGGAGTCCACACGCCATACTCTTCATCGCTTGAGCTGTTGGTGTCCTCCTGGTGAGTATTCCATTGTATCTGTGCTTCCTGTTTTAATCTGTCCCGCAGACCTCCTTTTCTTTCCAGGTGACCATTGACTGTCCTTGGCTCATCGATAAGGTAAGGGCATGGTAGGAGAAGGTTCCTGTGTAACACTCTTTTTTTTCCAGTTCCATCCAATGACTCTGCTATATAAACAGGGCCATCCCCTCCTCTCCTTTCCTTTACCACATGTGTTTGCTTTTCCCAGTAAGCTCGCAGTTTGCCTGGGCCGCCTCTTTCTGACAGGTTCCTCACCAGCACATGATCACCCGGCTCCAATACAGAACTCCACACCCTCCGGTTGTAGTTCCTCTGCCCGTTTGCAGCAGCCTTCTTCATGTTCTTCATTGCAATTTCATATGCTTCTTGCATGGACCTCTTCCATCTTTCAGCGTAGTCGGCCTGAGACTGGGGATCCCTGCTTTGCTTTGTGGGGAACACCAGATCAATTGGGAGAACTGGTTCTCGGCCAAAAAGGAGGAAGAATGGAGAAAATCCGGTTGATTCATGCACCGTACAATTATAGGCGTGGACCACTTTGTTCAGATGATCTGCCCAATTTGATTTCTCTGTCTCTTCTAGTGTTCTCAACATCCCCAGCAATGTCCTATTGAACCTCTCTGCTGGGTGGTAGGGGGTTGTCCGAGAATGTCTAATCCCACAATAACTGTAGTTTTTCAAAAATGCGGTTCTCGAACTCCATCCCCTGGTCATGGTGGACTTTTGCTGGGAAGCCAAAGCGCGTGACAAAGTTATCAAATATCTTCCGAGCTGCTGTTTTTCCAGACTTGTTGCTGGTAGCATATGCCTGGGCAAACTTTTAAAAATGGTCTACCACCACAAGAATATACTCTGCTCCTCCTCGACTTTTCTCTAGATGCAGATAGTCAATTGAAATCATCTCAAATGGAGCTGTTGTCTCAATACTCCAAATTGGTGTTCTGTTAATTCGGTTTGGTTTCTTTTGTCTGAGACATCGACACACTCTTGTGATGTAATGTTCTATCTCCTCTCTCATTTTTGGCCAGAAGAAACGTGCACGAGCTGCTGCGACCATACGATCAGCACCGAGGTGGGCCATGTCTTCGTGTAAGTACTTGAAGATCACATTTTTCAGGCTTTCTGGGATAACTAATTGTGTTCTGGTCATTATTTTTCTTTGCAGGATGCCCTCCTCATCAATCTGCAGATGGTGCCACTCTTTCAGCAGTCGTCTCAGGTCCATAACCCACTACTCTGAGCTTGCCTTCTTGTCGTTGGTACAGTACTGCTCCTAGCCTTTCCTCGAATGCATCCACATGAAGGACGAAGGGTTTTTCTTATGATCTGTAATAGCCCAGGAAACCCGTGAGTTTCCTCAGCTCACGAACAGTGCTGGGCCTCTCCCATCTTAACGCTTGCACCGCCTCAATTTCTTTGGGGTTCATCCGGTACCCTTGTTCAGAGATGATGCGGCCTACATAGCATACCTCTCGCTTGAAAAATTCACACTTTTTTGGCCTGAGCTTGATACCACATTGTTTCTGTCGCTGTAGCACACTCGTCAAGTCTTCCAGATGTTGGTCGAAGTTCTTGCTGAAAACTAACACATCGTCAAGGTAGGGGATGCAGATGTCATCTCTCAACTCTCTTAAACATCCTTCCATGTACCTCTGGAAGGCCGCTGGTGCATTTGTGAGGCCAAAGGGTATCCGCACCCACTCATACAGCCCCCAGGGTGTTATGAAGGCTGTGTAGGCTCTGCTGTCTTCACTCATGTAGCCTTGATGGTAGGCTTTTCCTTGGTCCAGCACTGTGAACCATGAGTTTCCCCCTAGGTTTTCTAGAATCTCTTGAATTCGTGGGATAGGATGCGGGTCGGGGTGCGTCTTCTCATTCAGCAGGTGGTAATCCACACACAAACGCAAACTCCCATCCTTCTTTCTCACACACACTACTGGCAAGGAATAGGAGGACGTCGATTTTTGGATCCAACCTTGACTCAGCAAGGTCTGCATGTGGGTCTTTACCTCTTGATACAGGGGTCGCGGAATTGCGTTATATGTTTTCCGGACAGAGACGTTATCTTTCAAATGGATGTCCATCCAGGTCCCGAATACATCCAGTATCCCAGTCATCCTTGGCGAACACTCCTGCATTCTCTCTCAGCAGCTGTCTGACACGTTCTTGCTGGTCTCCAGATAAGTGACTGAGATCTGCCCATTCTTCACTCTCTTGATCCCTGGGCAGAGTCTCTGGAGGTAAACCTTTGTGAAGTGATGAAGGCTGAGGTTGGGACTCAGTTGGAGACAGTATTTTTACTTCCATATGATGTATACCATCCACTGCATGCAACCACCCCAAGACTGTCCAAGCAGGAAGAATCATCTCCTCATCTGTGGTATTTTCTACCATCACTGTGATACTGTTGTTGTCCTTCAGAGGCACCTGGATAATCTGTTTGTTTATATTTATCCCTGCAGGCCATGGCGCTTCTGAATTGGGCTCCAGCATTACCTGTGTTCCCAGGTCACTTGTCTTACTCCCTTTTCCACAACTGACGCTCACCCTTTTGTGCCTTGGGAGGATCACAGGTCTTCTTCCCAGTCCTACAATATGACCATTGCTACTGTTTTTATGTTTCTTCAGGAGTGATAGTACTGCTGATAGTTCAACTTCCAGAGATGAACTCAGTGTGCTCACGAGGGAACTCAAATGAATCTGCTGGGCTGCATTAGCTTGGACAAGTTCTTCAATCACATTAAAACCAATGATTGGTTTCTCCTACTCACTGGATGCAATGAGGATCGGTACAAGCAGATGTCGGTCCCTCCCTCCAATCTCAGTGTTTGCTGACAGACAAAACTCTACTTCCATCCAGCCTTCATATGGGATGCTCATCCCATTTGCTGCAGTAAGATGGAGTTCTCTCTCCTCAAGCAGCTCTCCCACTCGTCTCACCTCTGCATCAGGTAGGGGTTTTCTTCTTCCACTCTGAGTTCACAATTGAAACTTGCGACCCTGTGTCCCAGAGCACTGATGTATTAACACCTCCCAGTGAACACTGAACCAGACACCTACGTCCAACTAAACCTGCTGTTTTCTCTTGTCTAGTTGACCTCGGCCCTCCAGGTAAGTGAGTTCTTGATAAACTTGCCATAATATCTGAGGTAATCTCAATCTTGCTTGATGTAGCGTTGATCACCGCTCGTTTCCGACAACCTGCAGCCCAGTGCTCACTGCTGCCGCACTTGTAACAGTGTTCACACCTTCCTTCGGGGTTGGTTTTCTCACACTGGATACAGCGGCTCCTGTTTACTTGAGCAGGTGAACATTGTCTCCGGTTGGATCTCTGGTTGTCGTTTCTGAGTATTTGAGGTTGTGATGTCTGAGCCAGGCTTGCCACTTGAGAAGTTAGGTTCTGAATCGCTTCACAGATCACTTTGTCCCTTGCATCCAACTTCTCCATCAGGCTGTTGGGTTTTGGAATTTTCTCTTTCTTTGCATGGACACTTTTATCCACTTTTAAAAGTGTCCTTTTGCATGGACACTTTTATTTTGCTCAGCATACGTCTGTTCCTCCTCACAAACTGTGGCCACCTTGGCGGTCTTGGGTCGCGTGTTTAAGAACTTTGATTTTCTGTCAAGCTCCAGGCTGTATGACATGTTCATTTTTTCCAAAAGCACCTCATCCTCCACCCACGGGTCTTCTAGGTAGGGTTTTAGGTCTGTCCGTATGCTGTCATCGTGGAGGCATGTCAAGACAGTCTGCAAAAACTGATTCTGAATTAGTTCATGATTGTATTTTAATCCAGTCTTTACATTCTTAGATGCTGACAGGATTCTTGAGATTCCTGAGATCCATGGCCCGGACTAAGAACTGAATCGGTGTTTCCTTAGGCTCTTGAACTGCACGGGTGAGTGAATGATACAGTTCTGTTGCATCTTTTTCAACGAAGTGTGCTCTGAGAATTTGTTTTAGGGCAGGCAGTGTCAAATCTGTTCTACTCTCCAGGTAACTTCTCAAACTGACTCCTGGGATGATTGCTTGAATGACTGCTTCAACAATCTCTCCCTCTTCATAACCTCTATTGCATGCTTTGTGAATCTGTCTGTCTAAGCTGGCAAAATTCAATTTGTCCCTCTGACCAGGTTCACCAATTTGTACAATTATTTTCAGTTCTTTTTTAAACACTGGATGCATAATCAGGACATGTTCTCCTGATGTAGACAAATTTAGAATTTTTCTGCTTGTTTTTACATGTTCTGATTCTGTTTCAGTGATTCTCACAGGCTTTTCTGGTGCACTTTCCTTGCCGCCCACACGATGGCGCTCCAGGACAACTTTTCGCTGTATCTCGTCGCTTGTTTCACATTCTACGTTCTACACTGGGTGAGCTATCGGTTTCCTCATCATCATTTCTCAAACTGTCGATTTTCTCCTTTATGTCTAACAGTAAAGACAATCCTTCATCCTCTAGTGAAACTACCTCATCTCCTTCCAAATACTGTAGGATGCGTCTCCTTAATGTACGAGGCGAGTGTGTCTCCCCCTCCCCCACATTTAACTTAAGTATTTCACACAGTCTTGACAATTGCGAAACGGATAACTCGAGTAGTTTACTCTCAATTTCATCCAGTGTAGCTTCCCACTCAGGCAACATTATAACTTGTCACAGAACAGTCTCATATGACTCACTTCGCAGTTCTCTCTTTCTCCGTGACTCGCGGCTCGTTCCTCTTTCAACGCTGCACTCGCGGCCCGTTTCTCCTCCCGCTAGCCGCTCCTATGCCCGCGCTTACTATCTCTTCTTCCCGAAATCCATCACAAACCGAGCAGAAACACCAGTTTTATGTTGCCCCCTTGGACAATGATCAGGACTACCACTTGATTTTTCTGTAGATTTATTTGCCCCAGTTTTTTTCGTTTTTTTCTGTGACAGATTTAGGGTCGAACTTCAACAATCACCACACACACTCGTAACACTTCTTCTACTTTTTTGTCCCCTAATCTCTCCTCCCACAGCGCCTCTAGCTGTGTACATATTGTTTTCTACATGTTATTCTCTTTAGATTAGATTCAACTTTATTGTCATTGCACATGTAAGGTACAGGGCAACGAAATGCAGTTAGCATCTAACCAGAAGTGCAATAAGCAGAGGTACAGGATATACAGTGTCTACAATAGTTACATATGTACAGAATATACAGATAAGGCAGTAGTACTATGGACATAATTTACAAATTTTTAAATACTATCAGTATGATATACAGATGGGTGATATGAACATACTATACAGATGGATTGTACAGTAAATGTATGTACACTATGAGCAAAAACTATGAATATAATTACAAATGGATATGAATAAGCTATACATTAAGATATATAAATACTAGTGCAATGAACATTGAAAGTGCATAGAAATAAAAATTTCCAGTGCATAGTACTCAGTGTGTGGATGTTTTTTGTTTTTGTTTTTTAACCGATTTTAATGATGGGGAGGGGTGAAGAGTTTGTGGTGGTGTGTGAGGGGGTATCATTGGGCAGAGTTTAGTAGGGAAACAGCTGTAGGGAAAAAGCTGTTCCTGAGTCTGCTTGTCCTTGATCGGAGGCTCCTGAAGCGCCTCCCAGAGGGCAGTAATTTAAACAGTCTATGGTCAGGGTGAGAGGAGTCCTTAAGAATGCCGCGAGCTCGACGTAAACAGCGTTTTCTCTGGACGTCCTCAATGGCAGGAAGTGGTGTCCCTGTGATGCGTTGGGCGGTTTTCACCACCCTCTGCAGTGCCTTGCGGTCAGCAACTGTGCAGTTCCCATACCAGACTGTGATGCAGTTGGTCAGGATGCTTTCAATTGCACACCGGTAGAAGTTCCGCTGGATGATTGGAGACAGGTGGTTCTTCTTCAGTGTCCTAAGGAAAAAGAGGCGTTGGTGAGCCTTCTTGACTAGGCTGGATGTGTTGGTGGTCCAGGTCAGGTCCTCCGAGATGTGGGTTCCCAGGAACTTGAAGCTGGAGACACGTTCAACAACCATCCCGTTAATGTGGATGGGGTCATGCGTTCCACTTTTCTTCTTCCTGAAGTCCACAATAAGTTCCTTTGTCTTGCTGGTGTTGAGGAGCAGGTTATTGTCAGCGCACCATGCAGCCAGGTGCTGTACCTCCTCCCTGTAGGCAGTCTCATCGTTGTCTCTGATGAGGCCAATCACTGTGGTGTCGTCAGCAAACTTGATGATGGAGTTGGATCCATGCACAGGCCTGCAGTCATGGGTGTAGAGGGAGTAGAGGAATGGGCTCAGCACACAGCCCTGTGGTACGCCGGTGTTGAGTGTGATGGTGGTGGAGCAGGTGTGGCCTGACCTAACATGCTGAGGTCTGTTGGTCAGAAAGTCCATAATCCAGCTACAGAGGGAGGTGTTAACACCCAAGTCTCCAAGTTTAGTGATCAGCTTGGAGGGAATGACGGTGTTGAATGCTGAGCTGAAATCAACAAACAAAATCCGTGCATAAGTGTTGTTATTATCCAGGTGTGTGAGTACCGAGTGCAGTACTGTGCATACTGCATCCTCAGTGCTCCTATTGCTACGGTAGGCAAATTGGTGTGGGTCCAGTGTGGGTGGGAGGCAGTTCTTGAGGTGTGCCAGGACCAGTCGCTCAAAGCACTTCATTACAATGGGTGTGAGTGCTACGGGGCGGTAGTCATTCAGGCACGTCGGGGAGGAGTGTTTCGGCACTGGCACAATGGATGTGGCCTTAAGGCATGTTGGCACAGTTGCTTGGGTGAGGGACAGGTTGAAAATGTCTGTGAAGACCTCTGCGAGCTGCTCTGCACATATCCTGAGCACACGTCCAGGAATGCCGTCAGGGCCAGCGGCCTTGCATGCATTGATCCGGCTCAATGCTGTGCAGACATCTGTGGAGGTGAGTTTGAGGGTCTGATGGTCTCCTGAGAGTGTGATCTTGGTGGCTGTCTCCTTGTTGTTATTCTCAAAGCGAGCATAAAAGTCATTTAGCTCATCAAGGAAGGAGACGTCTGTGACCGTTGGAGTGGAGTTGCATGGCTTGTAGTCACTGATGACCTGGATGCCCTGCCACATGCGCCGGGGGTCAGAGTTGGAAAAATGCTCCTCTACCTTTAGCTTGTAGCAGTGCTTGGCCTTCTTGATGCCCCTCTTCAGGTTAGCCCTGGATATGCTGTAGGCCTGAGCGTCATCTGATCTGAAAGCAGTGTTGCGGGCTTTCAGCAGGAGCCGCACTTCCTTGTTCATCCATGGCTTCTGATTAGGGTACGTTGTGATCTGTTTCTCTGTTGTAACACTGTCAATGGAGGTATTGATGTAATCCAGTAATCCAGTAATCCAGTTGTTTAGGTTTTAATTTAGGTTTTAATCCAGTTGTTCAGTCTTTAGGTTGTATTACTGCAAATTAACCACAATAACAATTTGCACAAGGAGAAAAAAATAAGATAACAATAACAATTCTTTGAGGCCATTACACACTGCCCCTCCCGCGAAACTATAAGAACTGTGTTCGACTCATTTCTGATCCGTGCAGCCAATGCAGTCTATCTCCGCGGTGTTCTCGTTGAGAATGCAATTTCTGAAATGTTAGAATTCATTTCTAAAATGTTATGATATTGTCACAGGTCGAGTGGGCCAAGCTAGACTGCACCCACCCCTGAACCAGGACCACCTCGAGGAGCGTGTCAGAGGGAAGAGTCAGAGACAGAGAATAAATTTAACAAGTTTTATTTTGAAGTAAAAGCAAATTGGAAATCCTAATCTAAAATCTTCTTCCTTGTTGCCCTCAAAGATCGAGGGTGAACGGTGCTGCGACTGGAGACTCCCCCGCCCTCTTCCTCAGTGCAGACCCTGCAGCAGATGGCCGGCGAACAAGTGGATGGTCAAGTAGGTCTTTCACAGGTGGGGATGCAGTTGGCAAGTGAGCGGTCCGATAAGTCTGCCCTGGTAAGGAGGTAATTCCAACCTTCCTTCCTTCTTTCACAAATGCGAAATTTGGGGCAGATGGATATCAGTCAGGTGCGTATACGGCAGGTACACGGTCTTATGGTGGGGTGGCTAGGGGAGTCTTTCTTGGGTAAGTAGATAATTCCAACCTTCCTTCCTTCTTTCACAGATACGGAATTTGGGGCAGGTGGATATCAGTCAGGTACGTATACGGCAGGTACACGGTCTTATGGTAGGGTGGCTAGGGGAGTCTTTCTTGGGTAAGTAGATAATTCCAACCTTCCTTCCTTCTTTCACAGATACGGAATTTGGGGCAGGTGGATATCAGTCAGGTACGTATACGGCAGGTACACAATCTTATGGTGGGATGACTAGGGGAGTCTTCCTCGGGTAAGGTGTGATCGGGCTCTTCTACTTTCTTTGCAGCACCAGAGCAGGGCCTTCAGCAGGTACACGGCAAGCCGGTGAGTAACTAGGAAGGGGGCACACTGAATGGCGGCTCCAACACGGCACACTGTTCCCACGCTTGCTCGCAGCGGGAGCGGGCACTTCTCCAGTGCAAGGGGGTTACAAGTGGTAACGAACTCCACGTCGACTGCTGAACGGGGATTCTTCTGACACCGACAGAGTGGATATTCCAGACAGAGTGTGCCAGCCTCACGTTTGTGACAGAGGGACAGCCCCTTCTCCCAACACAGGTGACTATAAGGATGCAGCAGACTCGAAGTCGACAGGCTGCACGGGGCTCCTACTGAGACAGACAGAATGGATGCTGCAGACAAGTATACAGTTCACATGCGCTGACAGGAACGAACACTTCTCACAATGCAGGTGAGTTGCAGGAATACAGCAGACTCGAAGTCGACGGGCCGAACAGGGCTTCTTCTGACACAGACAGAGTGGATATTTCAGACAGAGCGTGCCAGCCTTACGTTCGTGACAAGGGGACAGTCACTTCTCCCAGCACAGGTGGGCCACAAGGATACAGCAGACTCGAAGTCGACAGGCTGCACAAGGCTTCTACTGAGACAGACAGAATGAATGCTTCAGACAAAGTATACAGTTCCACATGCGTTGGAAGGAGCGAACACTTCCCACAGTATAGTTAAGTTGCAGGGATACAACAGACTCGAAGTCGACAGGCCGAACAGGGCTTCTTCTAACACAGGCAAAATTAATATTTCAGACAGAGCGTGCCAACCTCACATTCGGGGCAGAGGGACAGTCGCTTCTCCCAGCACAGGTGGGCTACAAGGATGCAGCAGACTCGAAGTTGACAGGCTGCACGAGGCTTTTACTGAGACAGACAGTGAACATTGCAACAGGGCATCTCCTCTCCTATTAGGGCAACAGAGGGGTTAATTCAAATCCCAGATGATAATTCTTCAACATCCAAACAGTTAAAACAGATCAATGTCACAGAACTCTCACTATTGACGGTAGACCAGCATAACACCGGGAGAGTGCACGGCAAAAGGGAATGTATCTTCCACACACACGGCAATTCCACTTCAAGCATATAATGTGGGGGAAACGTCAATCATCGGCACTGCAAACTCACTTCACAAGTGCAATTTAAAGCCAGCACTCACCCTTGGGTCTCTGTGCGAGGGGCCGTGATCATCAATACTGCTGAGGATGGTTTAGGATGTCTTTCTTCACATACACAGGCAGAGTTCACCTCACCATTTTTAATGGAGGGAGAGATAAGAGATCGGTAATGAATCAATACAATCCACTCAGTGATATTTATAAACGTGATCCAAACACTCCCAGCCACATCCAATTCAGTGTCAAACACATGTAATTACGAGACTCCGTTCTCAGTTACTTAGCTCTTCTCCAATGCAAACGGGGTATTTCACTCTCCCTCTGTTGTCCTCAGGTCTCTCATCAAGCCAACACTCTCCTCTTCATTCACCCGTACTCAAATAACTGCAACCACCCAATAAAACAACTTCTCACGGGGGAGAAAAGACCAACGCCAACCGCCTCTCTCTCCTGCCTTTTATCCTCTCAAATACTGACGGGGCTTCTTCCAAACTCTCCGAGTAAATTCCCCACACCTGTCGCCAATCTGTTGGGGTTGTCATGACAACAGACACACACTCAGGCCGGGGGACGGAGTTTCACTCACAAGTGTCCCACCGGAAACACTGCTTCAGCGGGAATAAGTTCCATATGCTTTTTGTCACATCGTGACATACCCCCCCGCCAAACCGTTCTAGTCCCAAGAACGGTCTCCAGACACCCAGTCTCCATACCTGGCTGGAGGCTGACCTCGATTCTCTCGCTGGGACCGTCGAGGTGGGGAAATGGGTGCTTCAGGTCGTGGCCCTAGGCCTAGGCCTCTCGGAATCACTGCCCATCCTACCAGCGGGGGCATCCCGGACGTCTCGACCGGTGGGTTCTCTACAACACATTTTGGATAGTTTGGGCAAGGGCGGATCAAATTGCGGTGTAACACCCGTTCGGGGCCCGCCTTTCCTTCTGGCCGCAATACATATACAGGTTGGTCTGGGTGTGGCTGTCGCTGGACGACAAACGGCTGAGCCTCCCATCGGTCACTCAATTTCCCCTTCCCTTGTCGGCGATTGTCCCGCACCAGCACCCTCTCCCCTGGCAATAGCGGTGCCTCTCGAGCCGTCCGGTCATACAACCTCTTGTTCTTTAGCGCTGCTTGATTAATCTGGCCAGAGACTCGTTCGTACGCCGACTGGAGGCGTTGGTGGTGTCCCGTCACCCAATCTGTCAAGCTACTTCCCTCTTCCCCTGCAGTGGTCCCCAGAAGCATATCCATCGGAAGTCTCACATGTCTGCCGAACATCAGGTAAGTGGGAGCGTAACCAGTGGTACTGTGCACACTGTTGTTATAGGCCTGTACCATCGCCGGAAGCCTGTCGACCCAATGGCCTTGCTGTTTCTCCTCTAAGGTTCCCAATAAACTCAACAAAGTCTGATTAAACCTCTCACACCCCCCATTCCCTTGGGGGTGATAGGGAGTCGTGTGGGTCTTCTTGCATCCGTATATTTGGCACAGCTCATGGACCACCCTGGACTCAAAGTTGGTTCCTTGGTCTGAGTGGAAGATTTCAGGACATCCGAATGGTTGGATCACATACCTCCAGAGGGCGTTGGCGGTAGTGATGGCGGTTTGGTCCACAGTTGGGATGGCCCAAGCGTACTTGGTAAACAGATCGGTCACCACGAGGATGTTCTGGATCCGATCCACTGGCCGTCCCAAAGTCAGATAATCCATGGCCACCATATGCAACGGTGCCTTGGCCTGAATCGGGACCAGCGGTGCCCGTGCCTCCTTCCTGGTCTTAAACAACGTGCAGCGTGGGCACCTCTGAAGGTAAGTCCTCGTGGTACCCTCCATCCCGGGCCAGTAGAAGTGTCGCCTCACCAGTGCCAATGTCCTCTCTTGCCCCTGGTGTCCCATCCTAGTGTGATATGCCTCCAATAAAGCCTGACAACACCCTTCAGGGACCACGATTTGACAGACCTCATCGCCCCACCTTGGGTCCTGGAGGGCCCTACAGAGCACACCTTCCTTCAAATAGAGTCTCTCCCTCTGTCCCAGCAGGCCCCGCACAATCCGAGTCTGAGCCCGGCGTCCCGCACCCTCGGGCCAGGCCTTCTGTTCTAGCCATGTTCGAACCAATGTTACATCTCCATCTTCGCCCTGCCACAGTCGCCATCGCTGTGGGTCCCACCCCCAACAAGGGGGGGGTTCCTCCGGCGTTTGCCCCGGTGCCTCTACAACTCCCACCATCAATCCCTCGTCGGACCCCGCTTCTGGTGCCGGTACCTGACCTGCCGATCCTTCGCCGGGTAGCCTAGATAGTACATCGGCATTAGTGTGTTCTCTTCCTGGCCGGTACTGGAGCTGATAGTCGAAATTGGCCAGTTGTGCCGCCCAGCGTTGCTCCACCGCCCCCAGTTTAGCAGTCTGCAAATGTACCAACGGGTTATTGTCCGTCACGACCCGTACCTTGGCTCCCCACAAATAATCCTTGAACTTTTCACACAACGCCCACTTTACTGCCAGCAACTCAAGCTTAAAAGAACTGTAGTTGGAGTCGTTCTTCTCCGTTGGATGTAGACTTCGGCTTGCATAGGCAATTACCTTTTCCTCTCCCTGCTGCTTCTGTGCCAAGACGGCCCCCAAGCCGAGGTGGCTAGCGTCGGTGTACAGGATGAAGGGTTGTGTGAAGTCGGCATAGGCTAGGATCGGGGCCTGTAGTAGTTCCTGCTTGAGCTTCTGGAAGGCGGCTTCACAGGCCGGATCCCATTGGATCGAAGGGGACCCTCGGCCCCGGACTCGTCCCGTACCTCCCAGCAACTGGTTGATCGGTTTAGCGATTTTAGAAAAATCCTTAATAAATCGCCTATAGTAACCCACGAAGCCCAGGAACGAACGAACTTGGCGCACCGTCTTGGGCGCAGCCCACTCCTGCACTGCCACCACCTTCTCCGGATCAACTGAGATCCCCACCGCGCTCACCACATGCCCCAGGAATTTAACTTCTTTGCGGAAGAGCTGGCACTTGTCGGGCTGGAGCTTCAACCCATATCGCTCTAAGGAGCGAAAGACTTGCTCTAGGTGCTCAAGATGGGACTTGAAATCTGGAGAATAGACGATGACGTCGTCTAAGTAGACGAGGGTGGTATCCATCAGTTGGTTGCCTAAACAGCGCTGCATCAGCCGTTGGAACGTGGCTGGGGCGTTGCAGAGGCCGAACGGCATCCGGTCCCATTCATATAGGCCGAAGGGGGTAGTGAATGCCGTCTTCTCCCGGTCATGCTCATCCATCTGCACCTGCCAGTAACCGCTGGCCAAGTCAAGGGTGGAATACCAGGTGGCTTGTGTGAGGCTCGTGAGAGAGTCTTCAACTCGAGGCAACGGGAAAGCATCTCTTTTGGTTACTTGATTCAGCCTTCGGTAATCCACACAAAATCTCCAGGAACCCGTTTTCTTTCGAACCAGTACTATTGGGGCGGCCCAAGGGCTACTGCTCTCTCGAATAATTCCCTTGTCGAGCATCCCTCGCAAAAGGGTGCGGACCTCTGAGTACAAGGTCGGAGGCACGGGTCGATAGCGCTCTCGGCTGGGTGCAGCGTCCCCAGTTGGAATTTGATGTCGTACCACATCCGTGCGGCCGTAGTCCTCATCGTGAGTGGAAAACAAATGCTGCCATCCCATCAAGAACTCTTGGAGTTGCCCCAATTGCTCTCCCCCTAGTCCTTCACCCCGTAAAGACTCCCCCATCAGGTGGGCAGGCAATCCTCTTCCTGTCTCTCCCACCCCCGGACCTGCTCGTGCCAGGGCCACCTCGACCACTGTCGGGCTCACTCGATTGAAGTTAACTTCACCCTGTTCACGAACCTGCTGGGGCCTCACTGAGGTCACTCGGGCCAAACGCTGGTGACGATACAAATGAACAGGGAAGAGGTTCGTGTTCCTGACCCGCACTGAGACCCGGCCCCCCTGAGCAGTCGCCAATCCTCGAGCGACTTCCACCTTGGGACCATCTTCATGGGGTTCCACCATGACCCATTCTTCCGGACTATAAAGTCGAGGGGGTAACCTGGCCCAGACCACAGCCTCGCTCTGAGCTGGGATGGACAAGGCGTAACGGCAGGCCACTCTTCCCGTGCTCTCCCGGTCCCCCTGTCGTTCAGCCAGACATACCCGACGGCAATCAGCCCTGATGCGGTCCCACTCCCGGCCGGCCGATGTTGTAGCTGCTCGAGCCGGTCTACTTCGGAACAGCTCCTCCCAACAGTCCGAAATGACGTTCATCCCAATCAGGGCACGATGGGACCCCAGGCATGTGTCTCGTACGACCACCACTCCTTTCTGAGGCACTACAACTCCATGAATCTTTAGATCGGTCACAAGGTATCCCACATACGGAATGTTGAGACCATTCGCCCCACGTAGCGTCAACCAGGGGGCTTCCGCAGGCGGTCGACCTTC
This sequence comes from Barbus barbus, assembly GCF_936440315.1. NCBI lineage: Eukaryota > Metazoa > Chordata > Actinopteri > Cypriniformes > Cyprinidae > Barbus > Barbus barbus. The sequence goes on along the minus strand of NC_136731.1, from coordinate 2,960,011 downwards.
GGTGCCAAACAACTCATGGGCCAAGCTTTTGGTGAATAGGGTCACTTTGGAGCCTGTATCCAAGAGGCACTGTACTTCCTGGTCATTGACCTGAACCACCACCACCGGGCAACAGCCCACCAGGCGGCTCCTAGAAGATGTAGGCAGGGAGGGGTCTGATAAGGGGGTCCCGACCACTTGACCCACAGTGGCCGGAAACTCTAAAAACCCCCTTGCGATGCACGTCGTGCGGGACACTGACGAAAGTAATGCCCCGGCTCTCCACAGCCGTTACAGATGGGACGCCCATGCTCATCCCACTGAAATCGAGAGCCCGAAGGTCGAGAGGGACGGCGGTCGGGGGGACGATTCCCATCGGAGTAAGCCCGCTCCCGCGGTAAAGAGGACAACTGGAGGCGTTCTCGACGAAGCTCCCCCATAAAAGATTTAGACAGGTCAGACATTTGTTCCCGCACATCTCTCTTCAGCTCTTCCCGGAGGGCCTGCTTCCAGTCGGGTGCCGTAGTAGTCGAAGGGGTGCCAACAACATTCGTGGCTAGACAGCTAGGAGGATCTACATTCTCCGTATGATCATGCTCAAGGGCCAGTGCTTCTCGTCGAAGCTCTTCAAAGGTCAGGTTCGGAGTTCGTCGAACTTGCACCCGCAGACTCTGACGCACAGGGCCCTCCCGCAGCCCCAATAAAAACTGCTCTCGTAGTAGAACCTCTCCGCCTCCCAGGCCATGATCCCGTCTCCCCGTAAGTCTAGAAAACTGCTCTCGTAGTTGTAGGGTAAATGCCCGAACAGATTGGCGAGGGCCTTGCCGAGAATTGAAGAACTGCATCCTCAGAACAGCTACCGGGGTGGTGTCTCCATATTGTCCCATGAGAAAGTCAAAAATGGCCTGGACAGTCGCTCGAGTTGCTTCCGGTGCTGCCTGAACTTCTCTTCTCGCTTCCCCTTCCAAGGAATTTAAAACAAACTGAACCTTCTGCAGGGCACTCAGACCTTGGAGCCCTGCCAAGTACTCCACCTGAACCTTCCACATCGACAAGCTCATTTCGGATCCCGGGCCTCCATACTTCGGAGCCCACGGGGCCCCCATAAAGATCGGCATGACGGGTTGCCGTGCCCCGGGCTCTTCCTCTTCTGCCATCTCAACCTCCGGTCGCTCAACTCGAGGTGGACCCTGCCGACTACGCCAGAAATCTGTCACAGGTCGAGTGGGCCAAGCTAGACTGCACCCACCCCTGAACCAGGACCACCTCGAGGAGCGTGTCAGAGGGAAGAGTCAGAGACAGAGAATAAATTTAACAAGTTTTATTTTGAAGTAAAAGCAAATTGGAAATCCTAATCTAAAATCTTCTTCCTTGTTGCCCTCAAAGATCGAGGGTGAACGGTGCTGCGACTGGAGACTCCCCCGCCCTCTTCCTCAGTGCAGACCCTGCAGCAGATGGCCGGCGAACAAGTGGATGGTCAAGTAGGTCTTTCACAGGTGGGGATGCAGTTGGCAAGTGAGCGGTCCGATAAGTCTGCCCTGGTAAGGAGGTAATTCCAACCTTCCTTCCTTCTTTCACAAATGCGAAATTTGGGGCAGATGGATATCAGTCAGGTGCGTATACGGCAGGTACACGGTCTTATGGTGGGGTGGCTAGGGGAGTCTTTCTTGGGTAAGTAGATAATTCCAACCTTCCTTCCTTCTTTCACAGATACGGAATTTGGGGCAGGTGGATATCAGTCAGGTACGTATACGGCAGGTACACGGTCTTATGGTAGGGTGGCTAGGGGAGTCTTTCTTGGGTAAGTAGATAATTCCAACCTTCCTTCCTTCTTTCACAGATACGGAATTTGGGGCAGGTGGATATCAGTCAGGTACGTATACGGCAGGTACACAATCTTATGGTGGGATGACTAGGGGAGTCTTCCTCGGGTAAGGTGTGATCGGGCTCTTCTACTTTCTTTGCAGCACCAGAGCAGGGCCTTCAGCAGGTACACGGCAAGCCGGTGAGTAACTAGGAAGGGGGCACACTGAATGGCGGCTCCAACACGGCACACTGTTCCCACGCTTGCTCGCAGCGGGAGCGGGCACTTCTCCAGTGCAAGGGGGTTACAAGTGGTAACGAACTCCACGTCGACTGCTGAACGGGGATTCTTCTGACACCGACAGAGTGGATATTCCAGACAGAGTGTGCCAGCCTCACGTTCGTGACAGAGGGACAGCCCCTTCTCCCAACACAGGTGACTATAAGGATGCAGCAGACTCGAAGTCGACAGGCTGCACGGGGCTCCTACTGAGACAGACAGAATGGATGCTGCAGACAAGTATACAGTTCACATGCGCTGACAGGAACGAACACTTCTCACAATGCAGGTGAGTTGCAGGAATACAGCAGACTCGAAGTCGACGGGCCGAACAGGGCTTCTTCTGACACAGACAGAGTGGATATTTCAGACAGAGCGTGCCAGCCTTACGTTCGTGACAAGGGGACAGTCACTTCTCCCAGCACAGGTGGGCCACAAGGATACAGCAGACTCGAAGTCGACAGGCTGCACAAGGCTTCTACTGAGACAGACAGAATGAATGCTTCAGACAAAGTATACAGTTCCACATGCGTTGGAAGGAGCGAACACTTCCCACAGTATAGTTAAGTTGCAGGGATACAACAGACTCGAAGTCGACAGGCCGAACAGGGCTTCTTCTAACACAGGCAAAATTAATATTTCAGACAGAGCGTGCCAACCTCACATTCGGGGCAGAGGGACAGTCGCTTCTCCCAGCACAGGTGGGCTACAAGGATGCAGCAGACTCGAAGTTGACAGGCTGCACGAGGCTTTTACTGAGACAGACAGTGAACATTGCAACAGGGCATCTCCTCTCCTATTAGGGCAACAGAGGGGTTAATTCAAATCCCAGATGATAATTCTTCAACATCCAAACAGTTAAAACAGATCAATGTCACAGAACTCTCACTATTGACGGTAGACCAGCATAACACCGGGAGAGTGCACGGCAAAAGGGAATGTATCTTCCACACACACGGCAATTCCACTTCAAGCATATAATGTGGGGGAAACGTCAATCATCGGCACTGCAAACTCACTTCACAAGTGCAATTTAAAGCCAGCACTCACCCTTGGGTCTCTGTGCGAGGGGCCGTGATCATCAATACTGCTGAGGATGGTTTAGGATGTCTTTCTTCACATACACAGGCAGAGTTCACCTCACCATTTTTAATGGAGGGAGAGATAAGAGATCGGTAATGAATCAATACAATCCACTCAGTGATATTTATAAACGTGATCCAAACACTCCCAGCCACATCCAATTCAGTGTCAAACACATGTAATTACGAGACTCCGTTCTCAGTTACTTAGCTCTTCTCCAATGCAAACGGGGTATTTCACTCTCCCTCTGTTGTCCTCAGGTCTCTCATCAAGCCAACACTCTCCTCTTCATTCACCCGTACTCAAATAACTGCAACCACCCAATAAAACAACTTCTCACGGGGGAGAAAAGACCAACGCCAACCGCCTCTCTCTCCTGCCTTTTATCCTCTCAAATACTGACGGGGCTTCTTCCAAACTCTCCGAGTAAATTCCCCACACCTGTCGCCAATCTGTTGGGGTTGTCATGACAACAGACACACACTCAGGCCGGGGGACGGAGTTTCACTCACAAGTGTCCCACCGGAAACACTGCTTCAGCGGGAATAAGTTCCATATGCTTTTTGTCACATCGTGACAATATGGAAAGCCTGAAACGGATCTTAACAGTATAGCCATACACAGGCTATCAGTCATCATGTTAGCAATTTAAAAATGTTTAACAATGGCAAAATGTTGAACCGAAATGTTATTGCAGCCATGTAGCCGATGAATAAATGAAAATACATATTTTTAATTAAAGAGAACTTGGTGTGGGCTGCTTTTGGTGCCTAGATTTGTGCTTCAATAATGAAATCCATGTTTACACTAGAAGTAAAAGATGTCTTCCCTCAGGTAGATTACGATGCAGTGCGATCCGATTTCGATTTGATTCGATGCTGTGTGATGCAATGAAAAAATATGATCGCATTTAGTTCTTTGGTTCAGAAAGACAGCAAATCATAAATTAACTTATGTGTTCTCTGTAACTTCTGACTTCTAACACCGTGGCCCGTTTCATAAAACAAGTTTACCAGATAGGCCAGGCTTATTTCGGCTAATCATAGCTCAACCTCAGTCACTGTGGGAACTTGCTGGAAAACTAACCTGGTTCAGGGCAGGCTAACTGTCAGGCTAAGCTGAGCTCCTCTAACACTGACCAATAGGAATGCAATGATATTACCACTGACTCTCTCACTATAGCCATGCAGCCTTTGTCTCTGGTTTTATGACAGCTGTACATTTTATAGTTAGCAGAACAGATAGCAGAACATTAAAATCTAAAATTGCTCTTTAAAGCATTAAAATCACAAAATTAAATTCTGACGATAGGACGTTATGAAAATAGAGCATATTAGTCATTAGTCTAATTAAACAATTTTTAGACAAAATCAGATCAACATGGGCTATATGCAGTGGTCGAATTTGACAAAAAAATAATTCAAAGGGCATGGTGGGGCGATAATAACAACAAATTATTATTTAACAAAAAATAAGCTTTATTAAATTAACTGGTTTCTGAGCTGTTTTCCTTGTGGGGCTTGAAATGGCCCCACAATGTTAAAAGTTTTAATTTTTTTAGTTTTTTTTTTTTTTGTAGGCCATTAGTATCACGCTCAAAAATGACCAAAGTGTTTCGATATTTTTCCTATTTAAAGCTTGACACTTCTGTAGTTACATCGTGTACTAAGACTGATGGAAAATGAAAACCTGCAATTTTCCAGACCGATATGGCTAGGAACTATACTCTCGTTCCGGCGTAATAATCAAGGAAATTTGCTGCCCAATGTAATGATATTACGCTGCGCGTATTGACTTTTCCACATATAGTGTTTTCACACACAAGGACTTGATTCATAGTTTGATCAAGATGGGCCAATATTTGATTTCAGATGAACAAGTGGGGTGTGATTGATATTATCACTGTTATGTTTGGAGTCAGATGTGTATTGTTTCTCTATTATCATTTCTATTGAAGGGAACCTAAGTAAAATCATCCTATCTTCCACTTTTAGCCATTTCAGATCAAAATGCATTCTATTAATATTTGTTCTGTACGGACACTGGAGGATAAGTTTCGCTGCCTTATTTTGTACCAGCTGAAGTTATGTGTTGCTGTCTGACTATTTTTATATTTTATTATTTCTCCCAAACATACTTGTGTTGTGAACAGGTAGGTCTAATGAAATTACTCATTTTTGTCTTGTTTTCTTTTAAATTCTTTACAATAAATACCAACATCATGTAGAGTGAAAGTTTAATTGTAATAGACGTACAGCACAGGCTGTATAAAAGCACAACCATGACTTTACAAGATATCAGTAATGAATATTTTAATTCAATTATTAGTTACCTGTAAACCTTCATGTAAAGAACCAATTATTATTGAGCTATAAACGTTAATAACCTGTGAAAGTGATCCTTAATGTAAAGTGAACATCTGTAAACCATTTATTAATGAGTTATGAACATCAATAACCTGTGAAAGTGAGCCTTTTAAGTAAAGTGGACACACTAAATGTTTATTAATTATTAATGCACACAGAGGTGAGTTTTTTTTTTTTCCCTGGTTAAATGTTTTTTTTTTATTATTGTTGATGCACTATATCAGTAAACAAAAGTACTTGAAACAACATTACTGAGCATAACTTCACACGAAAAGTGGCTTAAACAAGTAAACTAACATTAAACAATTCAGAAAAACCATCAAGTATTCCACCAAATTATCACTAAGCATCACATCTATAGAACAAAAATATTTGATAAATGCAAGCTCAATAAAGACAGCTACATATTTATATTTTATCTAATTTAACAGTTTTGAATTAATTATTACATGCCATTATTACTTATTTCATTAACTTTAAAATGTGCGCTTAGTTTGGTCAAGTATGTAACCCTTTTCTTCACCCTGGGGGTTAATTTTGGAAAATTGCATTTACCTTGGCGTAGTTGAATAATAAGAGTTCTGTACATGGAAATGACATACTGTCACGGTTCATAGAATCACTGTCTTAGCCTGCTTGTCTGTTTTGGTGTGTGTGTGTGGTTGAGTGGGTGTGGCCAGCTCGTGATTACGGGCTGAGAGGCTCCAGCTGTTACTCATCACTGGGGACTATTTAAGATCAGCTAACGCATCTCTCACTGTCAGATCCTCAGAGTTTCACTGTGTTCCTGTGTTGCTTCTCGGTGTTCCTGGAGTGTTCCTGTTTCTGTCCTGTCTTCGGAGGATTCTACAGTCGGACTGGCTGCCCATTGTGTCCCTGCATCAGTTTCCATTTTATGCTGCGCACGAGCAACGTGGCTACTTGTGACTGTTCTTTCCTATAATAAACTGTGATTATCCGCTATTGAATCCTTCTCTTGATTTCATGACAGAAGGATCTGACCATTTATGGATTCAGCGGAAGCACTGACCTTTCAAGGATGTCTCGAAGAAAGCAACGCACTTTCTTCGAGATGAATCGTCAGGATGAGCAGTTGTTCGCGACTGGACGAGCCGTGCAAGCGTTAGTGACGCAGGTGTCCGAGCTCACCACTCAAATTCAACAACAGAATGCCCGCTGTGCCACCCACACCGCCTGTTTGCCCGGCTTCTCTTAACATCACGACTCAACGTGAGCCGCGGCTGCCGACACCAGGGACATACAACGGTGAGCCCAATCTATGTCGAGCTTTTCAATATATGTCAAGCTTTTCTCGTAAAATGCTCTGTTTTTTTCTCTGCAACCACAGACTTTCGCCACGGAGGAGTCCAAGGTGGCGTTAGTTCTCACCTTGCTGTCCGGGAAGGCAGCTTCATGGGGAACAGCGGTGTGGGAGAATCGTCATTCTTGCTGTTCCTCGTTCCTCGCAACATCTGGAGAGATGAAGAGGGTCTTCGATCGCGCGATAGTTGGACGTGAGGCGGCGCGCAGACTGGCCGATCTCCGTCAGGGTGAAAGATCTGTCTCGGACTTCTCCATCGAGTTCCGAACCCTGGCGGCCGAGTCAAGTGGAACGAGGAGGCGCAGTGGGACATGTTCCTGCATGGGTTGGATGTCCGAGTTCAGAGGGAGATATCCGTGGTGGAGTTGCCCACGGGCTTGGATGAACTGATTGACTTAGCACAAGCCCGACAGTAGGATTGAGGTTACTGTCGGGTGGAGTATCATTCAACCAATCCTCAACCACCACACTTCTACCGGTAAGACTGCAATGGGCGGACGGAAGACATGACGGTTCAGCTTTGCTGGACTCGTGAGCAGAAGGGAACTTAACCTGTTAGCCTTCACCAGAGCGACCTCGCACTGAACGCTCTTTGTTTGCATGTGTCATTGTTTTCTAATAGAATAAATGAAACGGGACAAAGTTAATCTTGACAAACTATATATCATTCTGAGGGTCTAAGCATCAAGCATCGACGACAGATCGCTGTTTTTCGATGGAAAGCTTATAAGGAATGAGTGGCACAAATTTGCTACATTTGTGTAAGCAGTACACATCCAAACACGCAGAGTAAAAAAGCCGTACGTACCTTTATCATTGTAATAACGAGCCACAAACGCGACCACTGCTGAAATCCCAGTTTAGTTAGAGAGGTAAGGGTCCACAGAAAAACATCCCAGCGAGCACTTTTAGTCCAGCGAAACAATAACGTTGTAATAAGGATGAATATTCCTTTGTTTACGTTTCATTTCTTCAGAGAGTTATTGTTCGCGTCCGTTATGGAATAAATTACGCTCAAAAACAGCGTCTTGGTGGTAAAAAAACAAAACGATGTTGTAGAATACGGTCTTACAAACATAATGAGACGGTCTACGGAAAAAAAAGTCTCAGAAAAGCGGAATATAGATTATTTGAATTTGGCGCTCCCTCCTGCCGGCAGTGACGCTTCTGTGACGCACGCTGTCATCTGAGCGGGGCATAACTTAGCGATCTGCTTTATCCATAAAAAACTGTTTTTTTTTTCTTCTACATTTTTTATATGTGTGTGTGTGTATTGTGTGGGGAATGTGGCCGTGTCTGCATGATTATAATATGTATGGACGCACATCAGCGTGTTTATTAGCGACTCTATGACGGCTATCATTGTGATTCATTGATCAGCTATTATTGATTATATGGCCCATCTGTTTGATTATAATCTGAATGGAAGCACATCAGCGTGTGTTTACTGACTCTATGACCATGTCTGGCAATATCACTTCACGTCTGGCAGTGATATTTATCATTGTAATAACGAATAACGAAGAATACTTCAGTATACATACTATATACAAAGCATTTTTTTTCTATTTTTTTTCCTTTTTTATTACTCAAATAATTATTTTTGTATTTTTTAGTGCTCAAATAAATCTGTCTATTATTTTATAATTGAAAAACTATGCAGGAACATGTATAATGACTAAAATAGCTTGTATAATTCTGTAATCCATTTGGTGGTTATTTTTCCTCAAACAGGGGGGTGGGGGGGACTATAAATAGTTTCAGAAAAAATATTGCAGGAATCTCATTTTTCATGGTATCTTCTTCAAATTTGAAATATGAACTGATGAGACACATGGCTTTCGATCCATTACTTTTCTGGATTGCTCCAGGACTTATTTCATGTATTTGTATATGAAATAAAAAAACATTCAGTGTGGAAAAATATTTTTCAAGGCACGTCAGTGTCTATAACTTTTTATCTTTTTGAGCATTATCAACTCTGGATGATAGATAGTAAAGCCCAGAGTCTCTTCTTTCCAAAGATACCTAATTTGTTTGTGTAAGCACACTTTGTCACAAACTGTTACCATTTTAATTCAGGTAGGTTATTTTCACCTGCGAGGCCCTAAATGGGGTTGAAGGTTAACAGGTTAATGGATCGTACTCTGGCTCATTGGCTTCATATTCCCATTACACTACTCCATCACAAGATCTCTGTCAGTGCACTTAACGGACAGTCACTTCCGGACATCACTCACTCCACGATACCTGTCACACTCGTCACGTCAGGTAATCACACCGAGACTATTGAGTTTTTACTAACTGACTCTCCCATGGCCCTGGTGGTGCTAGGCCATCCTTGGCTCATTAGACACAACCCTCGAATGAATTGGGGTCAGAGTTCCGTCTCGGCGTGGAGTGAAAATTGTTATGCTTCTTGTCTTGTATCTGCTGGTTCGCCTGTTTTATGTGTTTCGTTGCAGGATGAGGTGGTGAATCTGTCTAACGTGCCCAAGGAGTATCTCAACCTGAAGGAAGTGTTCTGTAAGTCCAGAGCTGCTTCTCTTCCTACTCATCGTCCCTATGACTGTGCCATAGATCTAATTCCAGGTACTTCTCCGCATAAGGGCAGGTTATACTCGCTTTCGGTTCCTGAAAGGAGGCCATGGAGAAATATATTTCTGATTCTCTAGCGGCCGGGTGCATTCGCCCTTCTTCTTCTCCAGCGGGGGGAGGGTTTTTCTTTGTCGCAAAGAAGGATGGCTCTCTGCGACCTTGTATTGATTACCGGGGCTTGAACAACATTACGGTAAAGAATACTTATCCTTTGCCGTTGATGTCTTCTGTGTTCGAGAGGTTGCAGGGAGCATCCATCTTCACCAAATTAGATTTACGTAACGCCTATCATTTGGTTTGCATAAGGGAGGGAGATGAGTGGAAAACTGCCTTTAATACCCCCAGGGGGCACTTTGAGTATCGGGTCATGCCGTTTGGGTTATCCAACTGTCCCGCAGTTTTCCAAGCACTCGTCAATGACGTGCTGAGAGACATGGTAGATCAGTTCATATATCTTTACCTGGATGACATATTAATTTTTTCTTCGTCTCTCCAGGAACACGTGCGGCACGTCAGGCGAGTGCTCCAGAGGCTGCTTGAGAATGGGCTTTTTATCAAGACGGAGAAGTGCGCGTTTCATGCAGTCGGTTCCCTTTTTAGGGTACATTGTCTCGGTTGAGGGGGTTCGCATGGACCCCGATAAGGTTAAGGCTGTGGTGGATTGGCCAACCCCTGACTCCCGTAAGGCCCTGCAGAGGTTTCTAGGGTTCGCCAATTTCTACCGATGTTTCATTTGTAATTTCAGCCAACTAGCCGCTCCTCTGACGACCTTGACCTCCCCCAAGACGACGTTCAGGTGGTCCAGTGCAGCTGAGGCTGCATTTGCCAAACTGAAACGCCGCTTCGTTTCGGCGCCCATTTTTATCGCCCCTGATCCCACACGTCAGTTTGTGGTGGAGGTCGACACGTCAGAGGTGGGGGTAGGCGCGGTGCTGTCACAGCGAGCTTCCTTAGACGATAAAGTGCACCCTCAGAGCAACGGCCAGACAGAGCGGGCTAACCAGGATCTTGAGAGAGTGTTGCGATGTTTGGTTGCGCAGAATCCCACTTCCTGGTGTCAATAACTCTCGTCCCCCTGGGGTCGCCAGGGGGCGTTCCTAGGAGGAGGGGTACTGTCACAGTTCATAAAATCACTGTCTCAGCCTGCTTGTCTGTTTTGGTGTGTGTGTGTGTGGTTGAGTGGGTGTGGCCAGCTCGTGATTACGGGCTGAGAGGCTCCAGCTGTTACTCATCACTGGGGACTATTTAAGATCAGCTAACGCATCTCTCACTGTCAGATCCTCAGAGTTTCACTGTGTTCCTGTGTTGCTTCTCGGTGTTCCTGGAGTGTTCCTGTTTCTGTCCTGTCTTCGGAGGATTCTACAGTCGGACTGGCTGCCCATTGCGTCCCTGCATCAGTTTCCATTCTACGATGTGCACGAGCTACGTGGCTACTTGTGACTCTGTTCTTTCTTATAATAAACTGTGATTATCCGCTATTGAATCCTTCTCTTGATTTCATGACACATACAGTGAGCCTCAAACACCATTGTTTCCTCCTCCTTATGTAAATCTTTTGTGCGCAAAAGACCACTGAAAAAGAGGCGAATCCCATAATACCAACTGTGACGTTACAGTCGGGATCATTAATGTTTACACCCCCAACATTTGCATAACGTATACCAGCCCATATTCTACAGTAGAAGATCTGGACAGTAGAGATCTGTTTGCTGTGTGAGCTACTGAAATGAGCCGCTCTGTGAAACAGTCAATCAGAGCAGAGCTCAACATTATTATTCATGACCCTTCCAAATAAAGTAATAACAGACCATTTCATTCTAGGGACAAATCCTAAATGGACATGTAAAACTGTTTCTGGATAATTTTTGCCCTTACTAAAGCCACTTACCTTCTATGTAAAGTGAATTCGTGCTCTGCATTTAACCCATCCAACGTGCACACACACAGCAGTGAACACACACACACCGTGAACACACACCCGGAGCAGTGGGCAGCCATTTTATGCTGCAGCGCCCGGGGAGCAGTTGGGGGCTCGGTGCCTTGCTCAAGGGCACCTCAGTCGTGGTATTGAGGGTGGAGAGAGCGCTGGACATTCACTCCCCCCACCTACAATCCCTGCCGGCCCGAGACTCGAACCCACAACCTTTGGATTACAAGTCCGACTCTCTAACCATTAGGCCACGACTTCCCCCTCGTAGATATCAGGGATAGATATCAGAGAACAATTAAAAATATTGTATCAGTGCATTCTATGGCACCTTTAACATTTCAAGATGGGGAAGCCGTTCAGTTGTTCATCCCACCCAGCAAGATTCCACATCCTGCGGTGCATTTGTTTGTAAAGTAAGTATACTCTGTAATTAGACAATTGTTTTAAAGTTGTTAATTGAGAGCTTGACTTATGAATTGCATAATTTTCATATCAGTTAGCACAGGCCCTTCTTATGAAGGAAAGAATGGATTTTCCAGTCCATGAAGGAGGGGTTGTGGAGATGCGGAAAAAGATTGCCATAATAACCCTTTTAAGAGAAACTGGCAAGCATAACAGCCTTTTATACAGTTTCATTACCTTGTAAAGCAATGTGACCAATGGGTGAGAAAAGTTATAGTAGCTGGAGTAGCTGTTCTTCTGAATCGTACCATTATGTAATATTTATTTATTTACTTGCTTGCGTGCTTCCTAAGGTTAAATGCACAGACTGTGGAAAATGGTACCACTGTGACTGTGTGGGCAGACATTTGGAAGATACTGTTTCCCTGCATGCACATGAATAGTTTTAGTGTAAAAATAAATGTTGTTGTTATTTTTCTTACTCAAACTCAATCTGGTATTTCATTGTTTTTATAGTAAATTCCTTTAACAAAGCTATAAATGTTCTAGGAAAAAATATATATAAGAATTGTTTCACATCATTCAGTTTCATAGTAAATGTTGAGTGATTTATAATAATAATAATGTATTAAATACAGCCAACAATATTCAAGGCCAGATTTATTAGAAAGCTAGACTGGGAAATGCAGCAATTACTGTATATGTGGTTTATGTCTAGCTGTCAATATCCTCCAATCTATCATCAGCAAGCTGAACAATCTGTTCAAGTGCCTTCAGTAGCAGAACATCAGTGTCATCATTTGTGTCGATCTCATCATGGTAGTTCTTCAGTGGAAAGATGTTTGTCAATGGCACCCCCAGTATAGCACTGCACAACTCCATCTGGACAGGAACAGAACGTGAGAAAATTAGACAAAAAGAAAATTAGACATGCTATTAGACAAAATCAACATGGGCTATATGCAGTGGTCGAATTTGACAAAAAAAACTAACACAAAAAAAAAATCAAGGGGGATGGTGGGGCAAGGGGGCCTGTGATTACAAATGATTACAAAATTTGTCAAATTTTTAAACAGTTTTATTAATAAATTATTATCAACAAAAAATTTACTTAAATTAACTATTGTTGATGAGCTATTTTCCTTGTGGGGCCTGATGTCAAAAGTTTTAATTTTAATTTTAATTTTTTTAATAGGCGGGGCAATTCTGTTTCACTTAATGATTCATTGAATCCTTCGGTCAGATGATTATTTCAAAATGGCTTTTGAAACAGCAAGTTGACTGTTTATGTTACATATCATCGAATAACTGGCTCACTGGACTTTGAGACGCACAACAGCTTTGCTCCGGCTTTGTTTGAATTATTTCATTTGCAAAACAGAACAAAATACAAAATGTGTCTACAATGTAACTCACTCAATTAACTTCTTGTCTGCTGTATAAAATTTATTTAACATTTGTGATCATGCACGTGTGACGACCACAAGTGTCATCTTTGTGTTATATAAAATATTCAGAATTATTGTTTTTTATTTGAACACAAGTTGTTGTATTTCTTTTTGGAAAAAAAAGTATTCCAAGGATTTTTATTGTTAATGTGATTTTCCATCTTCAAAAAGTGAATTGTGTAATGTTTGCTCCGGGCCAGCAGGGGTGAAGTCGAGTGACGGGTTTAGCTGTGCGAGTTGTGGGTTTTTCATTAGTGATGGGAAGTTCGGATCATTTTACCGACTCGGACCTTTGAGTCTCGTTCAGCAAAATGAACGAATCTTTTTTCGAGTCATTTCGTTCATTTTAGCAAAATATAATTCAAATGTTATGTGTTACTTTCCAAACACATCTACTACTTATGCAAACGTTTATCACACTACAAACAATACAAAACTATGCTATAAGAAACAGAAAATATTACTTAATTGTTTACCTGGGTCTTTAGTCTATGATTAGCGCACCACCTCTTATCTGACAAGTGCTCGGGTTTGAGTCGTTCGTTCATCACGTGACAGCCCCATACGCTTAACCAATGCAGCCTGAGCCGGAAAGAGAATTGATTAGTTCGTCTATATCGAGTCTCGGGTTTGAGTCGTTCGTTCATCACGTGACAGCTCCATACGCTTAACCAATGCAGCGTGAGCCGGAAAGAGAATTGATTAGTTCGTCTATATCGAGTCTCGGGTTTGAGTCGTTCGTTCATCACGTGACAGCCCCATACGCTTAACCAATGCAGCGTGAGCCGGAAAGAGAATTGATTAGTTCGTCTATATCGAGTCTCGGGTTTGAGTCGTTCGTTCATCACGTGACAGCTCCATACGCTTAACCAATGCAGCGTGAGCCGGAAAGAGAATTGATTAGTTCGTCTATATCGAGTCTCGGGTTTGAGTCGTTCGTTCATCACGTGACAGCCCCATACGCTTAACCAATGCAGCGTGAGCCGGAAAGAGAATTGATTAGTTCATCTATATCGAGTCTCGGGTTTGAGTCGTTCGTTCATCACGTGACAGCCCCATACGCTTAACCAATGCAGCGTGAGCCGGAAAGAGAATTGATTAGTTCATCTATATCGAGTCTCGGGTTTGAGTCGTTCGTTCATCACGTGACAGCCCCATACGCTTAACCAATGCAGCCTGAGCCGGAAAGAGAATTGATTAGTTCATCTATATCGAGTCTCGGGTTTGAGTCGTTCGTTCTTTTGTCACGTGACGTGACAGTTTTGGACTGAGAAATTAGTTAATTTACAACCTTCCTTACAAACGGGTGCATAGTCATTATTATTATTATTAGAATTATTAGTATTATTATTTACTCTTACAGTTATGTGATGCTTTTCTGGTCTCAAATTATTGCTTTTAATTTCTGTCACATGGTTCTTTTCCATAACACCATGTGGTAAAAAAAGATAATAACGAGTTGGTTAACCTCTTCTTGCACTACACATATACCTGCACATTTAGTTTTGTTTTATTTAACTGGTTTGCACTCTATCTATTCTGCCCTTATGCCACTTTATCTCTTTCTTTATTTTTCTACAAACGTCCTCATTTGTATAGTTGTATGTACATATGTTTAAACTGTATTTATCTGTATTTGAACGTCTACTGTCAGTGTCTTAATGTTAATTGTATGCACCAAGGGTCTGAGAGTAACGCAATTTCAGTTCTCTGTATGTATGTACTGTACATGTGAAAGAATTGACAATAAAGCAGACTTGACTTGTTATGCTTTGTTTTTATTTTTATTTTTATTTTTTTTGTCTAATCTTCATAAAATACAATACCTTGTTGTATTTATGTCTTTTGAGTTAACCCTTTAGATTGGACTATAGTGTTACTCACTATACTTTTGTAACATATGACACTTTAGACATTAACACTCGGTACACACTCCTGAATTGTTTTTTATTGTTTATTTTTGTGCCAGAAAAAGCTATAGCAAAGAGGATAACTATTCCAAAATGAATTTAAACTATTTAAATAAAAAATACAAGAAAATTAAAATATACTAAAGCCACAGAGCCTTAAAAAACCAAAACAAAATACTGCACAACAAGCTAGGCCTTTTTTAAATAAATAAAAAATACATAAGCTTTAAAATAACACTGTGGCTATATTTTAGAACATGCTTTAAGGCATGTTTGCATTCAAAAAAATGAACAGACCATTTTCATTTTTATTTCTAGGAAAATGCTTATTACACATATTTTGATAATTTTATGATAATTCTTAAATATGATCCAACATACAAAAAATACAGTTTTACTTTATGGTAGCCTATTTGATATGTACTGATCCGGCAAGTGGTCACGTGACAAAAGAACGAACGACTCAAACCCGAGACTCGATATAGACGAACTAATCAATTCTCTTTCCGGCTCAGGCTGCATTGGTTAAGCGTATGGGGCTGTCACGTGATGAACGAACGACTCAAACCCGAGACTCGATATAGACGAACTAATCAATTCTCTTTCCGGCTCACGCTGCATTGGTTAAGTGTATGGGGCTGTCACGTGAAGAACGAACGACTCAAACCCGAGAATGCTGTGCAATGCGCATGCGCGACTGAACGAATCACTCCCCGAGACGACTCGTTCTTCCCGAGTCACATTAAAGATTCGTTCAAAATGAACGAATCGTTCAAGAACGACCCATCACTATTTTTCATTACTGCAGAGAGCTTGAACCTGACACACTGTCTCCTCGTTTCTCTCCTGTGTTACAGGTTGGTAAATGTACAAAAACATCTCAGAACTAGAATTTAGCCATGCTAAAATGTGTTTGATATATGGGTTAACTGCTTCAGTGAAGTAATTTTCATTAGGCTCTGTTTCTGATTTTGTTTGTAACGAGTTTGAAACGAGAGGGCAAAGTCCGGCAGATTAACGGCCTACTGGCAACGCGCACATTACGTTAGGGAGCAAGTCAGCTCAACACACACACACTTTTCCATATACATAAATGCTCACAAAGGTATTTTATGAGCTTGCAATGTCAACGAGTATTGGTTCGCTCACTGTATGTTAGTTTCCCACCATCAGTTGAAAATGTGTTTTTCTCAATGAGTTTAGACAAAAATGGTTACAGTTTAAAATGAGGTTTGCAGCTACATCTGGAGCACTTTAGTAGTTTTAAGCATGATTTGCAGTACTGTATTAACATGATACCGATAAAATACTGGAAATAGAAGTTACTAAGCATCCTAAACACAGCTGGTGAATATTACCATTGTCTTTACATTTCAGTTTGATAAATAGTGTAGAATACAAGCACAAAGAGTAAGTGAACATGTATTTGGTACTCGGAGGTGTATTTTATTATGGATTTTGTATTGACATGGACACTGAAATTCATTGTAATGTTAAAAAGAACACTGAATATGTAATATGTGAAACAAAATTACTCTTAATAATAGAGATGGGTTTGCTGAAGAACACTTTTGAATAAATTACTGCAGAGAGCTTGAACCTGACACACTGTCTCCTCGTTTCTCTCCTGTGTTACAGGAGTCAATCTGTTCACCACGGTGCCGTTGCCACGGTACCCGTTACACACGCGTGCTGATTCTTGTGTGATAAAAGTAACTATCATATAAAGATTAAAAAAAAATCTACATCAAAACATTTTTTTATGTAAAAATTGATATTTTTCCTTTCATTATTTGAATTATGGAGGCATTCTAACTGCATTCAAATAGGCGTTATCATGCAATCAATGCTTTTGGACTCAAGATGTGTTTTAGTTTTTTTGCAAAGTCACTGAAATACTAGATAATGTCGTCTCTCTCTCTCTCAGTATCATCTCTCAGTCACACAGTCCAGCACAATATCGTTATGTCAGGGGAATGTCTTTAAACTCTAATACAGGAAATATCATACCTTATTGTGTTGATGTTTTTTGAATGTCAGAAGTTGCGCTTGAAACATTTTGTGTGAAAAATGACGAACACATGCATGAGCTCGCACACGGCTCATTAATACTGAGCTCTGATTGGCCATTCGCTGGTAGAGAATGTTAATATTTATATTTTTATACACAGTAAATTTGACATAATACAGAGTATTATTAATCTGTATTATACATTATTAAGGGGATGGTGGTTTTACCCCCCCAGCCATATGTAGAAGTCACAGCAAGTGTCACATATATGTCTATATGATATCACATATATGATATCACATACCTTCTCCTTCATCTTCTTGCTAGTGTACACCTTCCTCAGATTGTTTTTGGTCAACGGACATGCCTCTTCCACTTTGGTCATGACAACCACTTGAGGAATCCCTGCAGGAAATGTAGTGGCAATGTAAAATTTAAATATTTTTCTCAACAAAATTGAGCGAATTTGTTGAAAGGTATATATTCCTGGGCTACATAATTGATCCCCATACACTGAATCATAAACATTCAGGGGTCAGTTTTACCATATCACTGATTCTCCGGCGGATAATCTTCAGCTTGTCAATAAGTCGATCATCTGTGGATTGGACTGTCGTTGCGTCTATGACGTAAACCAGGCAGAAACATTGGTCAGAGAGGCTGGGGTCACTGATGTAATGTTGATCCTCACGAGTGAGTGGCTGATCCTCGTTGAACTAAGATTGGAAATTCAGCAAAATATATTAAACATCAGACATATTGCACACACAAATCAGTTATTTGCTCAATTAATGTTTTTAATTAATATTGTGGTTTATTACTTTATAGCCGTCCTTCACGTGGCCAAAAACAACATTTATGATGTCTTCTACTTGAGACCCTTTCATAACATTAGCTTCCAAATCCTTGTTGCCTTCTGTTTGTGACCCTTTCATAACATCAGCTTGCAAGCCCATGCTGTCTTTGAGGATGAAGGGTAACTTTTTCCCCCCACTTCTAATGGTGAATCCTTTGAGCTACAAATCAAGACCAAATATATTTGTGAACAGTCGAGAATAAATCCTCATATGATTATCCAAAATGCTTACAACACTCAAGTGTGGCTCAACTGGACATTTCTGGGTCTTTTAGAAAAAGACTATATGCAGCTATAGGCAGCAAATACCTACGTTTTGAGTGAAACTGTGATTGAAACTTTCAGCTGAATTAACTATTGCTCTAGAGGAGATCCGTCCTTGAAAGGCACTATCGACAGAGTTAATAAAGCTGGACTTTCCTGCTCCAATTTGTCCAGCTACCAGGATCTTGATGTCCTTTACATCTGGATGACTCGGAGAGAAGTTTTCCAGCTTTTCTTTCAGTTCTGTTTTCTGTCTGTTAAAACAAAACACAGATGTTTGTTGTATTATATGTGGCAAAATTTAGTCATATTGTCTGTGTCTGGAATAGAATATCACCATACTATGCTTACTTTAATGAAATTATATAAAAAAATTCCCTTAAGAAGTACCAATAAAATTCTGCACTACTTTTGAGGTCATTAGACCTTATCTTTTATCTTATTTGTTTAAATGTTCATATTCCACAATCGTACAGGCATATGCAAATTTAGGAGCTTCACTACACTTCTGTAAGTTTTAAAAAAAGAAGAATTTCATATTTATTTGGGCAGATTGTCTCTGTGTAGTGTGCTTTTTTTTTTTATGTTTTACATAAGCAAGGTAATTAGCAGGTATTTCACACTCAGACCTGCCAACCTGTACGCATTTTGACCTCATTCTGTGATAAGAAACCACATCGGATCACAAAATGAAGTTATTTCAAACACTCTACTGATGTTGTGGAGTAAAAACATGTTAGAATGTTCTCTTTTGTTTGGACAGTTTTAGAGATGCTTTCCATCGGACTGATTTCTTAAGCAAGGATGGTAAGGTAGGCATAATTCAGTGTTTTCTTTTCTCGGTTTTGGATTTAAATAACTTCAGTGAGTTTTATTTCTCTCTGAACTGCCTCTGTTTATGTGTTCATGAGTCTACGCGCTGAGATGAGGAAACTCCTCCCCGTTTATAACGTGCATTTAAAAAAGCAACACACGCCGAACATCTTCTCTTGTGATGACTTGTTATGAGAAGCGTCTCTAAAACTGCTGTGCAAACAAAAGAGAACATTCTACCATGTTTTTACTCCACAACATCAGTAGAGTGTTTGAAATAAATTCATTTTGTGATCCGATGTGGTTTCTTATCACAGAATGAAGCGATGAATATATATTCTATACTGTAAAAAATGCTATTAGCAATTATAATTATGAAAATACCCAAGATGGCTTGAAGAGCCCAGATTAACTATACATTGTTGCAGTTGGGTGTTTATTGTCTTTAAGTTTGATCAGTTTAAGCGTTTCTATATTCTTTTTATTCAGTTACAGCAAAAGCTGCATGTCTTTGCCCATATTATGGATTTCCTGGAGCATCATCATTTCTATTTAAATTCTTAAATCAAGAAGCATTTTCTAGACAAGTATAAATGGTCGTTTTCTGAAAAAAAAAGAAGTCAAAATTAAGTGAGTTTTTCCTTAAAACAAGGAAAATAATCTGCCAATAGGGTAAGCAAAATAATTATTTCAAACAGAAAACAAGATTTTTCTGGATTTTTATTTTTTTGTATTTGATTTAAGAATTATTAGATATTTGGACTGGAAACAAGACAAAAGAAATGTAAGAAAAGCATTTTTAGCAGTGTGTAACATTTTCTCCCTGTAAAGCAGTTTGACTTGCCATTGTGTGTGAAATGTGCTATGTGAATTAACTTTGTGTGTGTGTGTGTGTGTGTGTTGCGGGGATGGCGTGCGGTGGGGGGTGGTTGTATATTTGGGCTTAGTTTGGTTTGTCACCTTTTGCACCCCTGACGAGACATGATAGAGACATGGGCCTGAAAACATTCAGTGACTGGGGTTCAGTCATCAAAAGGCACTCCGGTTAAGCCCTCCATCCCAAGAAAGACTTAGGATATAACAAGTAAGAGTCAATAATAATTGTAATTAAGACCCAAAAATCACAAATAATAAATTTATGAATACATTAATACATAATTAATACATTTTAAATAAATCTTGTGTGTTTTGTTCTAAAATTATGGTAATTTTAGATGACCTTTCGGAAGTATTTAATTATAAAACACTTTATAATCTATAGTAACATTAAACTTATTTCATATTTTCTCTAAACCTTCTTGGATATTAAGCCAAATTAAAGGTAGTTTAGTTTTTATTAGGTAACTTTACATTCTATGGACTAATTAAAAAAAAATATATATAATAAAAATATTAGGAACCCCTTCTGATCAATGACAGAAATTAACCTTCCCAAAGGCGATATTTGACTCCTTATTTTTTTCGCCTTTGTAATGCCTCTAACTTTATTAAATGTATGTCATCTTTTGTTCCAAAAAAATTAGATTTATAAACTTATCAAATTTTAATTAAACAATAAATTAAATTAAAATAATAAGATACACTCAGGAAGAATAAGTTACTAGACAAATGAAATCCGCATCAACAATTCATCTCTGCATGGCACAGAAGAGCACAAATGTGTCTTTAATGAACATTTACAGACTTTTTGACAAGATTCAGAGTTGCTATTAATGCATTTCATAATAATGTTATGAAATTAATGTTTTAAATATAAAGTTTGAATATAGAAATATTTATATATATACTTTAAAAATGAAACTGAAACCGCCATTGGGTGGCAGAAAGTCACTGTCTAATTCCTTCAATCGATTTGTTCAAATGGCTGATTCTTTTAGGAACGAAGCACGTGACTCTCTTTATGAATTGAATTGTTGATTCACTAGATTTGTTCAAAAGCAAAGATTCATTCACAAATTAAACAGCTGTGTTTGCTTGAAGATGCGCAGCGGCTCATCTGTGATTTGTTTGGAACTGTTTTCGTTGCCGAAATAGAGCTCAATCAGACAATAGTGTTCCTAACATGTAAGTCACTTAAAGGTGCAGTGTGTAGATTTTAGCATCATCTAGCGGTTGAGGTTGTGAATTGCATCCAACGGCTCAGTCTCCTGCTCACCCCTCTCTTTAGAGAAGCTACGGTGGCCGATACAGAGCTAAGATGCCATCGTCCGAGACCGCAGAGAGCAATGAGGTTTCTTTACAAAGCTAAATTAAGGAATTATATTTAATTAATTATTCAAGAAACCGATGTCATTGCGAATATTACTGTTATTTGTTCATCCTCGTGTCAGTGTTTTTTTCACAAGAACAACATGGTGACGAAACACTCTCTGTAGAGCAGTTTGTCCATTTAGGGCTACCGTAGAAACATGGTGGCGATTTCCATGTAAGAGGACCCATGGTGTATGTAGATAGAAATTGCTCAATCTAAGGTAATAAAAACATAACGGTTCATTAAGTAAGGTCTTTTATACTCCTCTTAAAACTTAGTTATGTATAATATATTACATTTCTGTCTATAGATCATCCTAAATATTACACACTGCACCTTTAAGTGACTTACATGTTCGGAACACTATTGTCTGATTGAGCTCTATTTCATCAACGAAAATAGTTCCAAACAAATCACAGATGAGCCGCTGTGCATCTCCAAGCAAACACAGCGCTGTTTCGTTTGTGAATCAATCTTTGCTTTTGAACAGATCTAGTGAATCAACGATACGATATTTGCTGATACCTCCAAAAATTCTACAATACGATTCGATTCCATACAGGAGTATATCGATCGATATTATGATATTATATACTTGTTTAAATGCAATTTAATGATATTATATACATATTTAAATGCTATTTTAACTCACAAATGCAACCAAAATATAACATGAACATTTTATCTGAAATTTTCACATCCTGTACCTCAATTGGGACATTCACAGAAAAAAAAAAAAAATGTTTTAAATAGTTAAGAAAATAAACAACTGGAAAAACAATTCTGGATCCTACTATGGGCTCAGTCAATTTTCTACAGATAACCAAATTACAAGCAATAGAAAATAAATACAATAGAACAAAGACACAAGTTCAGTAAACAGTGCTTTTCAGGTTCTTCAGCTCAGTCTAAAAGACATTATCAGATACGCTACAGAAGTGTAATACTCAAATATAAAATAACTGCATAGTCTTCACTGTAAATTAAATATGGATTAATCATTTGTGATGTTACAAACGTTATTTAGTCAGGAGCAGTAAGCACTTGTATTTTTCTTTGACAGCATTAGATTTATTGTTAGTTTTTCTTTCACTTTAAGAAGAAAGCACGGATTTATACTGATACACACATTTTCTTTCCCAACTGTTTATGTTAAGACATACTAACCGAGTGTGTTTACTAGGATATTCGCCAAAACGCGCATTTTGGTGTAATTTTGTCTGTATTTATTCATCCATGCACACAAAAGCGGAAGAGAGCTCAGTTCAGTGCTCGTGCGGTGTAGATGCGGCTGTCTGTGTGCGTGCGCTTCAGATGCAGAAAACTTGAAGTGAAACTTGAAAAGTGTGTCTTTTATGCTTAGCTTGTGTCTTCAGGCTGTGCTTATATCGAGTCCTGACACGTGAGTTTGAACGGATTAATGCATAGACGGACATTATGTGAAAATGTGGACCGTGCCAAAATAAAGGTGCCTATTTATACTATAGATATCTATTTTTTACGCGTGGCATCGATGCATTGTATCGTCAGACATCGCATCAATGTATTGATCCATATCGATGAATCGTTACACCCCTAATTTGCATATGTAGCCTGCACATAAAAAATGTAAAGTACTAGTCTGCAGAATATCTTATGTAAAAGTGACTTACCCCCAGTCAAATTCCCTCCATGGTTCATCCAGTTCTATGGAAAAACACACAGGTCATAACTATTAATATATAATATATTATATGTATGTAAAAAACAAACAAAAATAAAACTCATGCCTGGATTTGGTGGTGGTGGTGCTGATGGTGTCGAGTTTGATGATCCCATTTTGTTTTTCCTCTCTTTCGATATGTTTTTCAACTCTATCCTGGAACAGAGTTGACTTGTGTCTCACTTCAAGCAAGTGAAATCAGCTCCACATCAGAATCGTTATATAGACTGGCTTTAGTTTCACTTTCGTTTTTGCAAGCTTGCATGCATAATTAAGAAACGAGGTAATCCATAGCAGGCAAATGTTCTGGGTTTATGTGCGGTTCACCAATAATTTTAGTAAACTGAAACAGTTCAGCAAATCGGATTTAAACCTCACTTCAGGACGTCCGACAGTAACTCCATTATACCGGTATATATGATCCTATGATGCCGGCTTTTACAAACTCATTCCTGATATAGATAATAAAGAAGTTCATGTAATTTGATGATAGGAAGACATGTTTGGACAATAAGCATGTTTATTAAACATTTCAAAATCTGAACAACATAAAATAACTAGGGCTGTCAAATTATTAAAATGTTTAATCAGAATTTTCAGTGGATGAATCAGGATTAATCAGTATTTGCAATTACACCTGAATCCTAACCGTTTTTTTTCTGAAATGCATACCAAAAGATAAATAACAGGACACAGATACATAATTTTCATATTATGTCTGTTTATTAACACAGCCAAATAATGGTGGTTTAAATCAAGCTGAAACATACTACACACCATAATATTTGTCTTTGTAATGTCCCATCGCTTCCTCTTTGGCATTCCTCTTAACAAGGATGTACAATTTACAGTATTCAATTGAACAGAAAGCAATAAATGTAGTCAAATCATAACAGTGGCCTACCACATTTTTGCACAATTTGAGTCATCTGTTGCGTTTTTATGTGGAAAAAAACATTTTCAATTAAACTTTTAAATCAAACCAAAGAACAATCTTTTACCTTTTCCTCCATTCTTTAATCCAGTTGCTCAAAAATCCAGTTGCTAACTACTATAACATGTTGCACTGAAACTGGTCTTTTTGTTTGAACATCACCTTTCAAATCTACTGAGCTTTATCATCTTTCAGCCAGTTGCTGAGGCAAACTAACTTGTTCACATTTTCTGAAAGTAAAGCTGACCTTTTCTTGTTCACAATGTGACCTGCAACTGAGAAAAGTCGTTCACAGGGAACAGTGGTTGCAGGAGTGGCTAGATATTTGTGAGCTAGTGAGGCCAGCTTCTCATGGGCTCCTGAATGAGATGCCCACCACCTCAAGGGGCAGTCCTCCAATTTAATGGTGGGTTCTGCTCTGTACCTCTGTATGGCAGGTTGGACCTCTTCATCTTCTGATTCTGAATCTGAGCCCATTTGCAGAAGGCTGATTTTCTTCCTGGGTGGTCCATCATCATGTGTCTGTGAAGACCTTCTGGGTGATTCTTGTTGCAGCATCCCTTCAAGTGTGGTCCACACCTCTTCCCTGTCTGTCTTGGGCAGGCATTTCAAGTCTTTGAAACGAGGATCCAAAACTGTAGCAATCTGGAGCCATGCATTGTTGAGCTGTTCTTGACGGGATGCTAGGTCCTCCTTGAACTTGGTCTTGAATCTCACCACATATGCAGGGTCCTCATCACAGGCTTCCATCTTGAGACGCAAGTGGCAGAGAGAAGGTAGTACCACAGAACAGGAGACATAGGCCTCTCCACCCAGGAGCTCAGTTACATACCTACGCACACAAACACACACATGCACACAGAGACAGTGTATTATTAGAACAGTGGTTATCAACATATTATTATTATTATTATCATTATTATTTTTTACATACATGTTATTGATATTTGACTTGGTTTAATTCATTCCAGAAAATAATCAAAGCAATGTTATTTGATAAGTTACAGACTGATTTACCTGCATGGCTCTAGAAGTGTCTCCAGCCTCTGCAGTTTATCCCACTCTGCTGCGGTCGGCAAAACGAGTTTGTGCTTCTGATTGTCCAGGGCTGCGATGACAGCCTCTTTATTTCTGCTCACGCGCTTGACCATTTCCAGCGTCGAATTCCAACGTGTTGGAACATCCTGGATCCTGGCTTATAGAATGAGTCTTGAGACGCCACTTGCAAAACATCAAGGAAACCTGAGTCTTCTACAATGCTAATGGGTCTACAATCCTTTGCAATCCATTTCGCTATTGTGTTGGTCAAAATATCTGAGGTTGATTTTGTTAATGGCCTGCGAACATTCAGCGTGGTCTGGCGCAAACCACTTGCTGAACCTGACGGCCCAGCAAACGCATGTTTGGCGTTGACATGGTAGCTCAAGCTTGAACAGCTCCGGTGAAATTGAAACTCCTTGTTACAAATCTTGCAAATAACCTTGTACTTGTTAACTATACCATCATCATTCTTTTTATATTTGAATCCATCAATAGGCCCACTTTGCTCACCTTGCTCCATCTCGCCTCTAGCTCCCAACCACTTTCCTGACCTGAATAATTTGTCACACTGCGCATGCGTGAAATGCGTTAAAAAAATTGACGTAATTAACAAACAACTAGTTAACGTCGTTAACGCGCTATTTTTGACAGCCCTAAAAATACCTTAACTGCAAACAAGCTGGAAAAATACTGAACTTATATTTTTATACACAGTTCCTTTCTATAATGAAATATAATGGGGTGCAGTGCCAATGTTATTTGCACTGTTATTTGTGTTATATCCAATGTTATTTGGATCTGACCAACATGGCGCTGATGATGGCATCTATTGTGCGTTGCTCTTCAGTGTTCGTATTGTTTTTGTTTGTTTTTCCTGTTTTTTGTTTTTCAAATAAGATCAGGTCCGGTTTTTGATTTTTCGGACGTTTTGCTAGACATTGTAGTTGGCGGAGCCGTAGCTCTGGTCAAACGCTTCAGGAGGACGCGCAGACGGCGGGGGAGGAGAGCCGGCGCGCTCGTGAAGCTTCGTCAGCGCGGATTTCGAATGGCGTTGCCTAGCATCCATCTGGCAAATCTCCGCTCTCTACCCAACAAAACTGACAAACTCCTTCTGCTCTCCCGGACAAATAAGGATTTTTCTAACTCTGCTGCTTTGTGTTTCACGGAAACCTGGCTGAATGGCGACATACCGGACAGCGCGATTCATCTGCCTAATTAGCAGCTGATCAGAGCAGATCGCGATGCTGAATCAACGGTGAAATCGCGCGGCGGCGGGACGTGCTTTTACATCAATGAGAGGTGGTGTACAGGTGTAACTGTGTTAAAGAAGATGTGCTGTTCAGATCTAGAAACGCTCTTCATTAACTGCAAGCCGTTCTATTCGCCGCGGGAGTTCTGCTCATTCATTCTCGTGAGTGTCTACATTCCACCGCAAGCGCACGTGAGCACAGCTCTACAGAAACTCGCTGATCTGATCACAGAGAGCGAACAACAACACCCGGACTCTGTTTTAATCATTCTCGGGGACTTTAATAAAGCAAATCTCTCCCGCGAACTGCCAAAATACAGACAGCATGTTACATGTCCCACCAGAGACAGTAATATACTGGATCACTGTTACACAACAATAAAGGACGCATATCACTCTGTCCCACGAGCAGCTTTAGGACTCTCTGATCACTGTTTGGTTCATCTTATTCCGTCCTACAGGCAGAAACTTAAGTCTGCAAAGCCTGTATTAAGATCTGTTAAAAGATGGAGTAATGAAACAGAGCAGGACTTACAAGCCTGTTTCAACCTCACTGATTGGACTGTTTTTGAAGCTGCTGCAAATGATCTGGACGAGCTGTGCATTCCTACCAGGACTCATCTATTCTACAACAATGACAAACCATGGTTCACTGCCAAACTCAGACAGCTCCGTCAGGCCAAAGAAGATGCTTACAGAAAAGGGGATAAAGTCTTGTACAAACAGGCCAAATACACACTGGAAAAGGAGATCAGAGTGGCAAAGAGGAATTATTCTGACAAGCTCAGGAACAAATTCTCTTCCAGTGATCCTGCTTCAGTGTGGACAGGAATGAAGGATATCACCAGTTACAAGACACCATTCCCCAGCACTCTGGAGAATCAACACCTGGCAGACGACTTAAACGATTTCTTTTGTCGTTTTGAACGATCACCCCACACCTGCCCAGAACACCTCTTCACACAACCATTAACACCTCCAGCAACCCCTCTCTCCACCACACCTACAATTCAAATCAGCAAAGATGATGTGTGCCAGGTCTTCAGAAAGAACAAAAGAAGGAAAGCACCTGATCCAGACGGTGTGTCACCAGCCTGCCTAAAAACCTGTGCTGATCAGCTGGCCCCCATCTTCACACAGATCTTTAATAGATCACTGGATCTGTGCGAAGTCCCCTCATGCTTCAAACGCTCCACCATCATCCCCGTCCCAAAGAAACCCAAAATGACTGGATTTAAGATTAGATTAGATTAGATTAGATTCAACTTTATTGTCATTGCACATGTAAGGTACAGGGCAACGAAATGCAGTTAGCATCTAACCAGAAGTGCAATAAGCAGAGGTACAGGATATACAGTGCCTACAATATGTTACATATGTACAGAAATATACAGATAAGGCAGTAGTACTATGGACATAATTTACAAGTTTATAAATACTATCAGTATGATATACAGATGGGTGATATGAACATACTATACAGATGGGTTGTGCAGTAAATGTATGTACACTATGAGCAAAAACTATGGAAATAATTACAAATGGATATGAATAAGCTATAAATTAAGATATATAAACACTAGTGCAATGAACATTGAAAGTGCATAGAAATAAAAATTTACAGTACATAGTACTCAGTGTGTAGATGTTTTGTTTTTTTTAATCGATTTAATGATGGGGAGGGGTGAAGAGTTTGTAGTGGTGTGTGAAGGGGTATCATTGGGCAGAGTTTAGTAGGGAAACAGCTGTAGGGAAAAAGCTGTTCCTGAGTCTGCTTGTCCTTGTTCGGAGGCTCCTGAAGCGCCTCCCAGAGGGCAGTAAGTTAAACAGTCTATGGTCAGGGTGAGAGGAGTCCTTAAGAATGCAACGAGCTCGACGTAAACAGCGTTTTCTCTGGACGTCCTCAATGGCAGGGAGTGGTGTCCCTGTGATGCGTTGGGCGGTTTTCACCACCCACTGTAGTGCCTTGCGGTCAGCAGCTGAGCAGTTCCCATACCAGACTGTGATGCAGTTGGTCAGGATGCTTTCAATTGCACACCGGTAGAAGTTCCCGCTGGATGATTGGAGACAGGTGGTTCTTCTTCAGTGTCCTAAGGAAGAAGAGGCGTTGGTGAGCCTTCTTGACTAGGCTGGATGTGTTGGTGGTCCAGGTCAGGTCCTCCGAGATGTGGGTTCCCAGGAACTTGAAGCTGGAGACACGTTCAACAACCATCCCGTTAATGTAGATGGGGTCATGCGTTCCACTTTTCTTCTTCCTGAAGTCCACAATAAGTTCCTTTGTCTTGCTGGTGTTGAGGAGCAGGCTATTGTCAGCACACCATGCAGCCAGGTGCTTTACCTCCTCCCTGTAGGCAGTCTCATCGTTGTCTCTGATGAGGCCAATCACTGTGGTGTCGTCAGCAAACTTGATGATGGAGTTGGATCCATGCACAGGCCTGCAGTCATGGGTGTAGAGGGAGTAGAGAAATGGGCTCAGCACACAGCCCTGTGGTACGCCGGTGTTGAGTGTGATGGTGGTGGAGCAGGTGAGGCCTGACCTAACATGCTGAGGTCTGTTGGTCAGAAAGTCCATAATCCAGCTGCAAAGGGAGGTGTTAACACCCAAGTCTCCAAGTTTAGTGGTCAGCTTGGAGGGAATGACGGTGTTGAATGCTGAGCTGAAATCAACAAATAATATCCGTGCATATGTGTTGTTGTTTTCCAGGTGTGTGAGTACCGAGTGCAGTACTGTGCCTACTGCATCCTCAGTGCTTCTATAGGCAAATTGGTGTGGGTCCAGTGTGGGTGGGAGGCAGTTCTTGAGGTGTGCCAGGACCAGTCGCTCAAAGCACTTCATAACAATGGGTGTGAGTGCTACGGGGCGGTAGTCATTCAGGCACGTTGGGGAGGAGTGTTTCGGCACTGGCACAATGGATGTGGACTTAAAGCATGTTGGCACCATTGCTTGGGTGAGTGACAGGTTGAAAATGTCTGTGAAGACCCCTGCGAGCTGCTCTGCACATGTCCTGAGCACACGTCCAGGAATGCCGTCGGGGCCAGCAGCCTTGTATGCGTTGATCCGGCTCAATGCTGTGCAGACATCTGTGGAGGTGAGTTTGAGGGTCTGATGGTCTCCTGAGAGTGTGATCTTGGTGGCTGTCTCCTTGTTGTTGTTGTCAAAGCGAGCATAAAAGTCATTTAGCTCGTTAAGGAAGGAGACGTCTGTGACCGTTGGAGTGGAGTTGCATGGCTTGTAGTCACTGATGACCTGGATGCCCTGCCACATGCGCCGGGGGTCAGAGTTGGAAAAATGCTCCTCTACCTTTAGCTTGTAGCAGTGCTTGGCCTTCTTGATGCCCCTCTTCAGGTTAGCCCTGGATATGCTGTAGGCCTGAGCGTCATCTGATCTGAAAGCAGTGTTGCGGGCTTTCAGCAAGAGCCGCACTTCCTTGTTCATCCATGGCTTCTGATTAGGGTACGTTGTGATCTGTTTCTCTGTTGTGACACTGTCAATGGAGGTATTGATGTAGTCCAGTACAGAGGTGGTATAGATGTCAATGTCCGTGTGAGAGCCACTGGCAGCCTGAGAAGCAAACATACTCCAGTCCGTGTGTTGAAACTTGTCCTGAAGTACAGACTCTGCTCCCATTGGCCACACTTTGATGGTCTTCACTGATGGCTTCACACGGTTGATGAGGGGTGAATACTTGGGGGTGAGAAACAAAG
Organism: Barbus barbus; assembly: GCF_936440315.1. NCBI lineage: Eukaryota > Metazoa > Chordata > Actinopteri > Cypriniformes > Cyprinidae > Barbus > Barbus barbus. Next base: position 2,930,065 of record NC_136731.1, on the reverse strand, counting down.
AAAGGTGATCAGACTGTCCGAGGTGGGGGAGGGGAGTCGCGATGTAAGCTCCAGCGATGTTTGTGTAAACATGATCCAAAGTTTTTTCTCCTCTAGTGTGGCAGGAGACATGCTGATTGAATTTGGGGAGCACTGTCTTTAAGTTGGAGTGATTAAAATCACCCGCAACAATAAATGCAGCTTCCGGGTGTACAGTCTGTTGTTTACTAATGGCCGCATGCAGTTCGTTCATAGCAAGCTTGGCATTAGCATCCGGGGGAATATAGGCTGCAGTTATGATGGTGGAAGTGAACTCCCGCGGCAGATAGAAAGGTCTACACTTAACCATGAGAAACTCTAGGTTAGGTGAGCAGTGTTTTCCAACAATGTCAGAGTTCGTACACCAAGCTTTGTTTACATAAATGCACAATCCTCTGCCTCTGGTCTTGCCGGAGTCATCTGCCGTTCTATCTGCTCGGAGCGTGTAGCGTCCGGTTAGATCAATAGCATTATTGGGTATGTCGCTATGTAGCCATGTTTCAGTGAAAACCATGACATTGCAGTCCAAAAGTTTCTTACTATGGGTGATGCGAAGTCGTATCTCATCCATTTTGTTCACCAATGACCGCACATTAGCGAGGAAAATGCTGGGTAAAGAGAGCCGGTGCGGTGTTAGCTTTAGCTTAGCTCTTAGTCCTCCACGCTTCCCCCCGCCTTTGTTTACGATCTCGGCGCCGCCTGTGAGCACTTCCGCCCGGCCGAGCAGAGTGCGTTGCCTCGGGTGTTCTGGAGATCTCCGGGATGAGTCGATGATTGGTTATAAGATTGTTGGAAAAGTGCAGACCGATATCCAAAAGCTCCTGTCGGGTGTATGATGTTAAGGCAAAGCTGTTCAGTGAGAACAGACCCGAGATGAGCAGGAAAAATACTGCAAAATTGCAAAAACTGGTGAGACGCTGAGCCTCGCGATGTGTTCGCGCCGCCATCTTGGTCCATAATCTGACTACAGACCTGTGGCCCTAACGTCTGTAGCCATGAAATCATTTGACTGGTTTTGGCTTATCTGAAGGACATCACTGGACCCTTACTGGACCCCCTGCAGTTTGCCTACAGAGCAAACAGGTCTGTGGATGATGCAGTCAACATGGGACTGCACTTCATCCTGCAGCATCTGGACAGACCAGGGACTTATGTGAGGATCCTGTTCGTGGACTTCAGCTCTGCTTTTAACACCTTTATCACGGAAACCCTTCAAAATAAACTAACCCAGCTCTCTGTCCCCACCTCCGTCTGCCAGTGGATCAACAGCTTCCTGACAGACAGACAGCAGTTAGTAAAGCTTGGTAAATTCACATCCAGCACTCGAACCATCAGCACTGGAGCTCCTCAGGGCTGTGTTCTCTCCCCACTGCTCTTCTCCCTCTACACCAACGACTGCACCTCTAAAGACCCCTCTGTCAAGCTCCTGAAGTTTGCAGACGACACCACACTGATCGGCCTCATCCAGGACGGTGACAAGTCTGCTTACAGACGTGAGGTTAAGGAGCTGGCTGTCTGGTGCAGTCTCAACAACCTGGAGCTTAACACGCTCAAAACTGTGGAGATGATTGTGGACTTCAGGAGAAACCCCCCTGCACTCCCCCCACTCACCATCATGAACAGCACTGTGACTGCAGTGGAGTCATTCAGATTCCTGGGCACCACCATCTCTCAGGACCTGAAGTGGGACATTCACATCGACTCCATTGTCAGGAAGGCCCAGCAGAGGTTGTACTTTCTTCGCCAGCTGAGGAAGTTCAACCTGCCACAGGACTTACTGAAACAGTTCTACTCCGCCATCATCGAATCCATCCTCTGCACCTCAATAACTGTCTGGTTCAGCTCAGCTACCAAATCTGACCTCAGAAGACTACGGAGGGTAGTCCGGACTGCTGAGCGAATCATTGGTACAACCCTCCCACTCTCCAAGAGCTGTACTTATCCAGGGTGAGCAAAAGGGCTGGCAAAATCACTCTGGACCCCTCACATCCAGCACACTCCCTCTTTGAACTGTTACCATCTGGTCGACGCTACAGAGCTCTGTGCACCAGAACGACCAGACACAGGAACAGTTTATTCCCTCAGTCAATACATCTCATGAACACTCAACAATAAACATGGAACACACAACTATAATACACTATCTATTCACCACTGTAGCAAATTAGCTCAATGTGAGATGAACATAATTTATCATAACGGGTTGTTATCAATTATATATTCATCTTCAGGAATTAACTGTAGCATTAACAGTACAATAAAATGATTTGATCGTCCGCAGTACGGACAGTTTCAATCGTCTATTGACTCTAAGGAAAATTATTTCTCTGGTCACTGAAAATAATCTCCTTCTTAATACATCGCTCGTAGAGCGTGTAACAAAACCGGAACGTTAAAGTGACCTCGTTCTGTGAGCAGCAGACAGACAACCAAGTGTGAATACATATGGATGTTTATTAAACTACACTACAGGGGAACATGTAACATTGAACTAAACACAAACATACATACATTAAACACAGATGCCAACGCAAGGAAGGCATGGAGAGAGTGAGAGAGAGAGAGAGAGCGCTTTCGTGTGCGAGAGAGAGAGAGAGAGAGAGAGAGAGAGAGAGAGATAGAAAGCGCGCTTGCGCGCCAGAGAGAAAGAGACTAATGGCAGGATTTGCACATCAGCTAACACAACCTGTTAGAACCATCAAAGAATTACATCACCTTAATCAAAAGTAGTCGAAGCCTAGAAGCGCGTCTAACAGTTAACAAGCGGTTACTTGCACTGGTTTGTGAATAAACCACTGGCTTAAAATAAGCCCAAATAAAATAAATAAATATTTACTGCAATTAACACAGTAAAAATAAACTACACAAATAAACAAAAGCATGTGGGGGAGACCAAAGTAATTGACAGCCCAACAGAAGATGGAACAGAAAAAGTGTAGAGGAAGGAAGGGAACTGTTACACTTTACACACACACTGTCTCTCTAAGTGTTAGTCAGATGCTAACAGCTAACAGCTGAGGTAAGGGCTTTAGCTTCTATCCATGTAGGGTCGTTAGCGCGGTAGCTTCGGCTACCTGCAGTGGTCTGTTTACATTAGTCTGTGACGTGTGCGCCGTCATGAGTTTGAACCGGAAAGGCCTCGCTATCGCCTTCCGGGGTCAGACGTTGCTAAGAAACCAATGCACGCTTAACAGCCGGTGTGCGTGGAGCACGTGAGCTGGATGTAAACATGTATGGGAATCTTGCACTCAGTCTGTCGTTCACACTTTATTCATAACTGAGATGATAACATGGACAAAGATGGCGCCGCTGTGTTCGGACGCCGTTCGGGTCGCTCCACTGAGATTTTGCTTCAACTTTCTTTTTTACTTAGTTTTACTTTCTCTTTTTACACATCTCACGTCGGCACTGATCACCTACAACATAGACACACTTTTGGACATTGGAAACCGCTACACCAACCTGCTTCAGGACACTTTATCCACGAATCCTGCATGGCCTCTGGAGATTCTTCGGAACGCGGAGATAAACAACACCCCCCCGAGGCGACGGATCAAGAAACACCGCGGGAAGCGCGCTGGAATTCGAGTCAGACTCAGGAAAAGGGCTCCCAGTCCTCCTCTTCCAAGCATTCTCCTCGATAATGTCCAATCCTTGGAGAATAAGATGGACGATCTTAGAGCCAGGATTAGTTTCCAACGTATTTATAGTATCCTGACGCTGCCTTCATCATCGCGGGGGACTTTAACAAAGCCAACCTCAAGCAGGTCATGCCGAACTTTTATCAACATGTATCCTGTCCAACTAGAGGACCAAATACACTGGATCATTGCTACACTCAGTTCAAGGATGCCTACAAAGCCCGCTCACTACCGGCTTTTGGCAAATCGGACCATGCCGCCATTTTTCTAACACCGGGATACAAACAAAGGCTCGTTCAGGAACCTCCGGTGCAGAGAGTAGTGACGAGCTGGTCCTCCCACTCAGAGACTATGCTGCAGGCGGCGCTTGATGGCGTCGACTGGGACATGTTCCGGGCGAGTTCTTCTGACGTCAGCGAGTTCACGGATGTAGCATTAAGCTTCGTAAACACGCTAACTGAGCAAGCTACAGAAACAATAACGATAAGGACATTCTCCAATCAGAAAAACCGTGGGTGGACAGAACAATCCGTGCCGCGGTTAACACACGCACTGCCGCTTACAATGAGGCTCTTCTGTCTGGGAATACGAGCGAGTACAAAGCATCGTGCTATGCTCTCCGACGCGCAGTAAGAGCCGCCAAACACAGATACAGAGAGAGAATTGAGTCTCATTTCCAGCTCAACGACTCTCGACGGATGTGGCAGGGACTGAGGACCATCTGTGACTTCGGAAACAAATCCTCCGCGGAGCTGAGAGCAGATCCGTTGCTGGCCGACGAGTTAAACATCTTCTATGGCCGCTTCGATGGCAACGGCGGCGGCGCGTTTCTGCCGACCAGCGCGTCAGGAAGCAACAGGCAGAGCAGCAATGATCCTGTAATCACCGTGTCGGAGGATGAGGTTCGGAGGGTTCAGAGTGAACGTCAGGAAAGCAGCCGGACCTGATGGGATAACCGGCTGTGTTCTGAGGTCCTGCGCCGATCAGCTGGCTGGTTTGTTCACTTCTATCTTTAATGAGTCCCTTGCTACCTCCGTGGTTCCCACCTCATTCAAAAAAATCCATCATTATCCCTGTGCCAAAGAACAATAAACCCTCTTGCCTGAATGACTATCGCCCAGTTGCCCTCACATCTATAGTCATAAAGGTTTTTGAGAGACTTGTAAAGAGCCACATTTGCTCCTCCATCCCTGATATTCTGGACCCTCTTCAGTTTGCCTATCGCCCAAACAGATCCACGGACGATGCCATCTCTTTCACGTCCTCCACTCTTCCCTCACACACTTGGACAGCAACAATGGGAATTATGTAAGGCTGCTATTCATTGACTATAGCTCAGCTTTCAACACTATAGTCCCTATCAAGTTGGCATCTAAACTCACAGACCTCGGCCTAAACTCCACACTCTGTGACTGGATTCAAGACTTCCTCACCAGCAGACCTCAAGTGGTGAAAGTTGGCCAGTTCACCTCAAACTCCATCACTCTGAACGTAGGAGCCCCACAGGGCTGTGTCCTGAGTCCCCTGCTCTACTCTCTGTACACCCATGACTGCGTGTCCTCTCACAGCTCCACATCTATTGTCAAATTCGCTGATGATACTGTGGTTCTGGGCCTCATCTCCAACAACGATGAGACCGCATACTTGGATGAGGTAGAGAGTCTCACATCATGGTGCCAGGACAACTGTCTCTCTTTGAATGTGAGCAAAACTAAAGAGCTGATCATGGACTTTAGGAAGAGACAGCAGCAGCCCTACACTCCTCCTCTTATGATCAGTGGGACCCCTGTGGAGAGGGTGAGCAGCTTCAAGTACCTCGGTGTAAACATCTCCGAGAACCTGACTTGGACTACACACATCCAATCACAGGTTAAGAAAGCCAGGCAAAGACTGTACCATCTGCAACAGCTGAGGAAATTCAGGGTCTCACCAGCAATCCTGAAAACGTTCTATTCAGGGACCATAGAAAGTGTATTGACTCAGTGCATCTCAGTGTGGTATGGAAACAGCTCCAATCAGGACTGCAAAGCACTACAGAGAGTTGTGCGCTTAGCTGAGCGCATCTCAGGGTCTGCTCTCCCCTCTCTGCAGGACATCTACCTCAAACGCTGCAAAAATAGAGCTGTTAAAATCTTCAAGGACTCAAATCACCCTGGTAACCATCTATTCACTTTGCTTCCATCTGGTAAGCACTTCCGTAGCCTGATGGCAAAAACTGAGAGACTTGGGAGGAGCTTCTTCCCCCAGGCCATCAGGCTCCTAAACTCTAACTCTGTGTCATAACATCACTTGACTCCATGTAAATATCATATATCAATAAGCTATTCATAATTTTTCAACAAAACAAGCAATCTGTGACAGAGACAACAATATTTAGTTTGCAGATCCAGGTTTATTAGAAGGAAACAAGCTAGAACAGAGGTAAAATCCAAATAAAAGAAAGAATAATATATAACAATTATAATAACAACTTTCTTTAGTTCACCTGTATTTCTAAGTCCGTAGCTCCCTTCAGAAATGTTGAAATCTTGGAGCTTTCCTTCTGTTCTGTAGTTTCTTTCTGTCCTCCTGAAATCACAGAACAATTTTTATTATATTTGTTTACCATGAAATATCAAAACTTGTTTTCAGTGATTACAATCTCCATGTAAGTGACGTCATTGATTCAGTAAAGAAGCCTTTTCCAATAACATATTGACAAATCACCAGCAAAACCTTTACAGAGCTATCAAAATCTCTCATATGGGTATGACAGGAAAAATGTAAAAAAAATAAAAATAAACTCTAACGTCGAATATAAACCTCTCATGCTATTTGTAACTCATGAAGACACATTTTTCTCAAGTTATTTGTAGTTTTTCTTTTCTACATTTTTGCTATGTCACACCATAGGACACAGTCCAATTTTTATTTGTCAACTACCCATATACACACGAATATTTGATTAAAAGCCCAGAGTTTCATAAACAAAAGCTCAATCTACAGATTTAGCCTAACGTTACCTGAAAACTGCTAAGATCCTAACGGACTTATTCGAAGACACTAAACCATTTCTATAAAATAAATATTTAAGTAGTAAGAAACGTGTCAGGAACGTTTGTATGTAATATTTGTGTGATGTTAGGGACAAAATTGACCTGAAAACAGTGAAACCCGCAGCAAGAGACGAAGTTTACTGCTTGCTGGTTGTGCCTTACTAGTACCTTTTAAGTGTCACAGAATTAACAACGTAGTATTTTTTTGTAATTTAGCTGATGTGAAATCTTACCTGAAAGCCCCAGATGTCGCCGGGATGAGTCTCTTCTCTCTGTGGGTTGCTAAGAAACCAATAACTGGTATCGGCCTGCCGTCGGGAACCGACTCGAGGCCGACGATTGAAGAGCTGAGAAGCAGAGCGCTGACCGAATTATACCAGCCTACTCCTGGCCGATGTTTTTTAGATGTTTCAGGTAGTGAGGCCGACGTTTCGATATTGGGCCGACGTCGGCGTGCTGTCTGGGATAGATTTAATCTAAAACACTTTGCGCTGCCGGTCTGAGAGGTAGTCAGATATGGGGCTTATGAGAACTGATAGTGGGGATTTCTTCGCCCGGGCTCAGTTAAACTTAATATAAACCTATTTATACGTGCTGCCGATCTGGGGTTCCCTGTCGATACTACACTCGTACTGCGTCGCTAGACGCTATGGGGAAAAACTCCTTTTTCTCCGAGGACTGAAGACTTTCAATCACGCAGTGTGACTGCACGGCCATTGGTTCGTGCAGTAATAAAAAACGAACCAATGGCTCGTCAGTGGTACTGCACGAGCCTATGGCGGCAAAGCCCGCCAGAGCCCGCCAGAAGGGGCGGGGTCATCTGGCTATATAAGCGGGCGCTTCGCCATAGGAAAACAGATCAATTCTCCTTCAGCGACGACGATCATCCCTTCGCTGACACTCGAGACTGGAAGACGCTCGCCGTAGAAACGCCTCGCTGCGGATAGAAGCTGCCTTTTACTCTGCACCCTCTCGCTGCTCTGCCTGCTCTTCGAGCCGCTCCAGCGACCTGTGCAGATGCCAGCCTCGTCCCCTGCGGCCATCCGGTGAGTCTAAAATCAAATTTCTCTGAAAGAGCAAATTTCAAGCGACGTTGTTGCAAATGTCGCACTGCGAGTGTGGCTCGTGCAGGGAATTCTGCACGATGCAGAAGGGCAGTGAGCGCTTCGCCTCTGTGGGCAACGCCCACACAGACTGCGCGTTCATTGAGACAGAATGCTCAGTCGAGTATGAGTCTCGCTCTTCTCCACTCGCTGGCCTTCTAGCAAGGCAGCTCCGCTCTTCCGTTTCCTCTCTCTCAGCAAGCTCGGAGAATGAAACGATAGGGCCACGGGGCTAGGTAACCGGTTTTGAGTGATCCCACGCCGGCTCAAGAGCCCGCGTGCTCACTCTTACCGCAGCGCTCTGATCCGCCAGTGTTATTACACGTGAGAATCACCGCCCCTCGTTAGATGAGCGGCTATATCCTCTTGGGCGGACCGGAGTAGAAAGCTATCTTTGACAGCTTTGTGTGTGCGTGTGAGTCGCTAAAGCTGCTCCCTCACAAACAGACTGCTTTCGTCGAAAGCCGCCCCTGATTCGCTCACTATAAGGCGCCACTGCCTTCCCCGCTTTCATGTTCCTCTTCTCCCAGACACCTCGGAGGAAGGAACACTTAACTCGCGGAGCGATCAGGCTTGAGTGATTGCACGTCAGTTTATCTCGTGTGCTCACTTTAATCTGCCGGAGTGTGTTAAACACGCTAGGATCAGCGCTCCTCATCGCACTGAGTGGCACAATCCATTTATACAGATCTTACAATACTGCGCTGGTTGGCCCCGCCTTCCCCGCTCTCACTCTCTGTAAACTGAGAGATCGCGGGGCTGAGCGGGCAGGCTCAAGTGATTTTTGCGCGCTGGCATAGCCCCGCCTGTTTCACTCTGCACACAGCGCTTTGATCTGCCGGTGTATTTGCACTAAGGATTAGCGCCTCTCGCAGCTCTTTGATCTGCTCGCGCTATTTTCACTATTAAGCTGTCCTTGCTGCGCTCGCGGTTGTACTACTTCAACGAAGTTGGCCCCGCCTCCCCTGCTCTCGTATTTCTCCCCTCCCAGTTACCTCGGAGAAGAAATATCAAATCGCGGGTTTGAGCGTTCAAGCTTGAGTGAATTTACGCTGGCCAAAGCCCCGTGTTTCACTCTCCATACAGCTTTGATCTGACAGCTGACAGTCTGTGTCTTGCCCTGCCTCCCCTCGTCCGCTACGAACGGATCTGATGGGATGCGTGCATCAGTTTTTGATCTGCCAGGGTGTTAACACACAAGGATCATCAGCACCCCTCTTCTAATGAGTGGTTTGATCTTTTTAGGCAGATTGATAGAAAGGGCTGTCATTATGATTATCTCTGTCAGGTTCAGACTCTAGACCCCGCCCACGGGGGAGTTAACTGCTCTCCTGATGGAAGCATTGAGTCTAGCGCCGCGAAACGGCCTCTGTCACGCCTCTGAACACCCCGTTTAGCTCATGGACGCATTCGTGTCAGGGTGAACCGGGCCTGCGTGTCAGCCCTGGTCCCCTGGAGGAACCTACGATGGTTCGAACAAGGCGTGACAATGGGTTTGGTTTACAGAAGGAAGGTTGTTACAACAGATGCTTCCTACACAGGTTGGGGAGCTCTGTGCAACGGCAAACCGACCTTCGGCTCCTGGACGAACGCAGAAGGACAAATGCACATCAACTGCCTCGAAATGGAAGCAGTATGTCGAGCTCTTCAGTTCTTCCTGCCAGTCCTGAAAGGTCACCACGTGCTAGTCCGCTCGGACAGCATGACGGTGGTGTCGTACATAAATCGCCAGGGTGGGCTCACCTCGAAACGCCTTTTTGAGATGGCAGAGCGCCTCTTACTATGGGCACATCTCAACTTGCGTTCACTGAGAGCAGCTCATGTGCCCGGCATTCTGAACCAAGGAGCAGACATGCTCTCTCGGAACAATGTCCCCTCAGAGGAGTGGATGCTCCACCCACAGACGGTTCAAAAAATATGGGTAATCTTTGGCAGGGCAGAAGTCGACCTCTTCGCCTCCAAAGACAACTCTCACTGCCAGATTTATTTTTCGAAGAGCGAGGACGCGTTGGCCCATGAATGGCCCAACCTCCTTCTTTACGTTTTTCCCCCGTTAGCTCTGATTCCTCAGGTAATCAGGCGGATCAGGGAATGCAAGCACAAGGTGCTTCTATTGGCCCCACTCTGGAAGAACCAGCTTTGGATCCCGGAGTTATCGCAGCTGCTAATAGCGGCTCCGTGGCCTATTCCCCTGAGGCGAGACCTCCTCTCCCAGGCGAACAGAACGATCTGGCACCCCCAGCCCAAGCTGTGGGACCTGCATCTATGGGCACTCGATGGGACTCTGTAGATCTCCCCGAGAATGTCCTGAGCACCATTGAACAGGCTAGAGCCCCGTCCATGAGACGCCTCTACGCCTCTAAATGGTCGGTTTTCTCCGCCTGGTGTCAAGCCCGCGGTAAAGACCCGACAACATGTGACATATCAGTGATATTGTCATATCTACAGGAGCTGTTGGATAAGGGCTGCGCCCCTTCCACGCTCAAAGTCTACGTGGCAGCTATAGCAGCTTCTCACGCTCCTATAGCCGGACAGTCGGTGGGCCGGAACAACCTGGTTGTCCGTTTTCTGAGGGGATCTCGGAGGCTCAATCCGCCCCGACCCCTCACAGTCCCTGCATGGGACCTGCCCACGGTCCTGAGAGCCCTTAAGGGCCCTCCTTTTGAGCCACTACAATCTGCAAGCTTAAAAACACTGTCGCTTAAAACCGCTCTGCTACTAGCGCTAGCATCGGTAAAGCGAGTAGGTGACTTGCAGGCTCTCTCTGTAAACCCTGCCTGTCTTGAGTTTGGGCCTAACGACTCTAAGGTCGTCCTAAAACCAAAACACGGCTATGTCCCTAAGGCGCTCTACACTCCGTTTAGAGCCCAGGTTATTACGCTCTCTGCGCTCCCCTCTTCTGAGGAGGACCAAGAGCTCAACCTTCTCTGCCCAGTCAGGGCATTGAGAATGTACATCGAGCATTCCACGTCATTTAGACAGACGGAACAACTCTTTGTCTGCTTTGGCGGCCGCACCAAGGGGTCTCCGGTCACAAAGCACAGAATATCTCGATGGTTAGCTGACGCTATCGCACTAGCATACTCCTCCCTGGGCCTCCAGAGCCCCATTGGAGTGAGAGCTCATTCCACGAGAGGCGTGGCCTCTTCTTGGGCGTGGTCTAGTGGTGTGCCTATGGCAGACATTTGTGCGGCGGCCGGCTGGGCCTCGCCGTCCTAAAGCGGTCCCCTCAGGCATTGCCTGATTCTCCAAGAACGCTCTTGGCCCCATTCCTGGTGCTGAGGCTGTACTTATGACCGTTGAAACGATTTCTAGGCTGGACTGACCTCTGAAGAGTTCGGTCCTCATGCCTCCTGCAGGATGCTTCCTGCTCATAATTGGTCCCTCTGAGCCTTACTGCTCAAGGCCAGTTTTATGGTTGTCGTTTCTCTTCATGGCATGGCGGGATTGTATTTGTTCCCCATAGCGTCTAGCGACGCAGTACGAGTGTAGTGTCGACAGGGAACGTACTCGGTTACTAACGTAACCTCGGTTCCCTTAGATACAGGAACGAGTACTGCGTACTATGCCATGCCATGCAGCTGCACGACTCAGGTCGTCGCTTCAGTCGAATTGGCCTGTTTTCCTATGGCGAAGCGCCCGCTTATATAGCCAGATGACCCCGCCCCTTCTGGCGGGCTCTGGCGGGCTTTGCCGCCATAGGCTCGTGCAGTACCACTGACGAGCCATTGGTTCGTTTTTTATTACTGCACGAACCAATGGCCGTGCAGTCACACTGCGTGATTGAAAAAGTCTTCAGTCCTCGGAGAAAAAGGAGTTTTTCCCCATAGCGTCTAGCGACGCAGTACTCGTTCCCGTATCTAAGGGAACCGAGGTTACGTTAGTAACCGAGTACGTTTCTTCGCCAGATATACGGGGCTTATGCGGTTGTTGCAACAATCACTTGATCAAGATTTTGACTCCCAGTTATCATTAATCAGATACTGACCTGCAGTATTCTAAGATTAATTGTGCTCCGTGATCGGGCGAGGGGGCATGCATTAGTTAGCTACGCTAATGATTAAACCCACGGGAGTAATAGTCTAGTTGTATGGCATTGGAACAATGGCATAAATCTCGCTATACATAATAAGGCCTTAGTTTTAAGATAAGCGAGGAACATCGCTCGCTATCTTCTTCGCGCTAAAAGAGGTTTTCTTCGCTCACTTTAGGGTGGATAAAATAGCATTAAGACACGCTATAAACGGTTTAGTCGTTTTATAGGGTCTAATTTATAAGCAGCAGGTAATTTAAGTCATTAACAGTGGCTGGTTTCTCAGTGAGAAACTCGAGGACTGTTAAGGAACGGAAAGTGGGCGTGTAACCTACACATTCATTCACAAAAAGACGCAGTTGGATAGTTTGAATAAACACACATAAGAAACACAATGTTACTGAGTCTGCTCACAGAACCAGGTTTAAAACGTTGCTCGCACGTTCTCCACCAAAATGTAGCAAATTAGCTCAATGTGAGATGAACATAATTTATCATAACGGATTGTTATTATATATTCATCTTCAGGAATTAACTGTAGCATTAACAGTACAATAAAATGATTTGTTCGTCCGCAGTACGGACAGTTTCAATCGTCTATTGACTCTAAGGAAAATTATTTCTCTGGTCACTGAAAATAATCTCCTTCTTAATACATCGCTCGTAGAGCGTGTAACAAAACCGGAACGTTAAAGTGACCTCGTTCTGTGAGCAACAGACACAGACAACCAAGTGTGAATTAGGGCTGAACGATATTCTGTTTTGACATCGACATCGCGATGTGCGCGTGAGCGATAGTCACATCGCCGGAACATGCGATGTGAAGGGTAGAAGCCCATGGTGTATTAAGTGAACGGTAGCACCAGGGTAGCACACAGTAAACACGAGTTTGTTGTATGGCTTGTTGCTGGGGTGACATGCACGTTCCCCGTGCCTGCACATGGTTCTCTGTGCCGCTGCTCACCGCTCACGCGCACAGCCAACATTCACTGCTAAAAATGCAGTGAATGTTGAGCGGATCCGCCGCAAAAAAATGATTTCGTACCAAAAAGAAAGTCGAAATCATCTATTTGGGACTATTTCGGCTACAAAAAGGAGGATGTTGACCAAAATGAGGTACTTTGCATGGAGTGTCAAAGTTGTGGCCACAAAACAAGGAAACACCACCAATTTGTCTGATCACTTAAAACGGCACCACAAAGCTCTTTACGACGAATACAAAGTCAAATCTGGATGTCAACCAAAACAAACAAATATTTTGATGCCTTTGCCAGTGTGACACCTTACCAGAAAGGCTCTCAACGACAGAAAGAAATAACAGACGCAATAACGTTTCATATCGCTAAAAGATATGTTGCCATTAAATACAGTCGCCAAAGAGGGATTTAAGAAAATGATCCGAACGCTTGATATGCGTATGTTATAACATCCCGCACATATTTTTCACATAAAGATTGTGAACCAAAATGCTTATAAGTTGTTTTATAAAAAATATATTTATTTTAAGTCATATTGTTGTAAACCAATCAGGGGGGTTGGTGTAAAGCTGCTGTTTTATTTCAAAATGTGTTCTGCTTTTGTGTTTACAGAAATGTTCTAATTTTGGAATAAAACATTAAGTGACCTTTTTGTCACTTGTAATGAAGCTTGCTTATTAGTGAAATTATTAATATCATGGAATGGTAATTATTGACTTTAGCCTGGATTGATGGCTCTCAATAATCGCAATATATATCGTTGGGAAAAAAATATCGCAATGTAATTTTTTTCCAATATCGTGCAGCCCTAGTGTGAATACATATGGATGATTATTAAACTACACTAAACTAACATTGAACTAAACACAAACATACATACATTAAACACAGATGCCAACGCAAGGAAGGCACGGAGAGAGAGAGAGAGAGAGCGCTTTCGTGTGCGAGAGAGAGAGAGAGAGAGCGTGCTTGCTCGCCAGAGAGAAAGAGACTAATGTCAGGATTTGCACATCAGCTAACACAACCTGTTAGAACCATCAAAGAATTACATCACCTTAATCAAAAGTGGTCGAAGCCTAGAAGCGCGTCTAACAGTTAACAAGCGGTTGCTTGCACTGGTTTGTTGCAATGTGTTTCTTAATTCTTGATGAATTCCTTTAGGAGTGACGCTTTGTCATTCCAGCCACGGGTTGTTTGGTCCGAAGTTAAATCGCCAAAGTTACTGAGCTCAAAGCTGCCAGGAGCTCGGACTCCCCCGAAGGAGAGTCGCTAAGTTTCCACGGTGATGTGTGTCTCTAGGGCATCTTAGGTAGAAAAAAAGAGTGTGTCTTTTGGGTGTGGGAGAAGTTTTATCTGACCTAGTTACACCCACTTCTGGTCAGTTCGACTAATAACAAGGCACATAGTTTCGGCGGGAGAGTGTTCCTTTGTCTCACTTACACCTCATTTGCATGTTTTATGACTGCTCTGCTCGGTCTGTGTAATTCTTCCCACAATACTGTAGGAATATTATGATGCATTTCACGAGGTCACTGTGTACATCATTGTTTGAGAAATGAAGAACAGATCATTTTGATATCAAGAAAGAGACATCTAGCATATATTAAACCAGAGATCCATTCATACACCTGAATAGAGCTTACTAATACAAATAACGAGTGGTCAGTAGGCTAATATAATAAGGAAACATACAAACAACATGTGTCTACCTTTGTAACGGATTAATTATGGTCTAAATAAAGGATGAATGTCTCTATGCGTGTGTGTGTTATGTGTGTTGCATTCGCATAGGTATTCCACTGGTCAGCCAGGCCTGGTACCGAGGGTCATTTAGTTCTCTTGGAATGTGTTTGAAGTCTGCTGGAGAGAACAGATAGTCAGTTCTGCTTAGCATCTGACAGTGGGGTGACAATCACTGGCAATTAAGCAGCCATATACAGGTCCTTCTCAAAAAATTAGCATATTGTGATAAAGTTAATTATTTTCTGTAATGTACTGATAAACATTAGACTTTCATATATTTTAGATTCATTACAACACAACTGAAGTAGTTCAAGCCTTTTATTGTTTTAATATTGATGATTTTGGCATACAGCTCATGAAAACCCAAAATTCCTATCTCAAAAAATTTGCATATTTCATCGGACCAATAAAAGAATGGCCATTATGTTCATTTATGCACTCAATACTTGGTCGGGAATCCTTTTGCAGAAATGACTGCTTCAATGCGGCGTGGCATGGAGGCAATCAGCCTGTGGCACTGCTGAGGTGTTATGGAGGCCCAGGATACTTCGATAGCGGCCTTAAGCTCATCCAGAGTGTTGGGTCTTGCGTCTCTCAACTTTCTCTTCACAATACCCCACAGATTCTCTATGGGGTTCAGGTCAGGAGAGTTGGCAGGCCAATTGAGCACAGTAATACCATGGTCAGTAAACCATTTACCAGTGGTTTTGGCACTGGGAGCAGGTGCCAGGTCGTGCTGAAAAATGAAATCTTCATCTCCATAAAGCTTTTCAGCAGATGGAAGCATGAAGTGCTCCAAAATCTCTTGATAGCTAGCTGCATTGACCCTGCCCTTGATAAAACACAGTGGACCAACACCAGCAGCTGACATGGCACCCCAGACCATCACTGACTGTGGGTGCTTGACACTGGACTTCAGGCATTTTGGCATTTCCCTCTCCCCAGTCTTCCTCCAGACTCTGGCACCTTGATTTCCGAATGACATGCAAAATTTGCTTTCATCCGAAAAAAAGTACTTTGGACCACTGAGCAACAGTCCAGTGCTGCTTCTCTGTAGCCCAGGTCAGGCGCTTCTGCCGCTGTTTCTGGTTCAAAAGTGGCTTGACCTGGGGAATGCGGCACCTGTAGCCCATTTCCTGCACACGCCTGTACACGATGGCTCTGGATGTTTCTACTCCAGACTCAGTCCACTGCTTCCGCAGGTCCCCCAAGGTCTGGAATCGGTCCTTCTCCACAATCTTCCTCAGGGTCCGGTCACCTCTTCTCGTTGTGCTGCGTTTTCTGCCACACTTTTTCCTTCCCACAGACTTCCCACTGAGGTGCCTTGATACAGCACTCTGGGAACAGCCTATTCGTTCAGAAATGTCTTTCTGTGTCTTACCCTCTTGCTTGAGGGTGTCAATGATGGCCTTCTGGACAGCAGTCAGGTCGGCAGTCTTACCCATGATTGCGGTTTTGAGTAATGAACCAGGCTGGGAGTTTTTAAAAGCCTCAGGAATCTTTTGCAGGTGTTTAGAGTTAATTAGTTGATTCGGATGATTAGGTTAATAGCTCGTTTAGAGAACCTTTTCATGATATGCTAATTTTTTGAGATAGGAATTTTGGGTTTTCATGAGCTGTATGCCAAAATCATCAATATTAAAACAATAAAAGGCTTGAACTACTTCAGTTGTGTTGTAATGAATCTAAAATATATGAAAGTCTAATGTTTATCAGTACATTACAGAAAATAATTAACTTTATCACAATATGCTAATTTTTTGAGAAGGACCTGTAAATGTAGAATGTGGGGCCAGGTCTGTGACTTGTTTAGCCAATGTCAAAGGCTAAAATGGGTCTCTTAAGACATAAAGCCACAATGACCATCAAGGATCATAAGCAGACGCTACACCACACTCACTTATTTTATTTTTATTTTTATCATTTCTAATTTGCACATACTTGACCTGTACGTACATAGTTGTCTATATTATATATTGTTTTTTTTTTTTGCTGCTTTGTACACTGGTTATTGGCTATTTGTTGTTATTTTATTTCTATTATCTGTGACCTGTCCTGTTGCTGTCTTTCTGTTGCACTGTGGAGCTTCTGTCACTACAACAAATTCCTTGTATGTGTAAACATACTTGGCCAATAAAGCTGATTCTGATTCCGATTTGTTCATACAAACATTCTTTAAGAAGCAGTCGAGAAATTTGTTTAAAAAATAATTTGGGATTAGATAACTTTTTTCTGCCAGAACCACTACGTCAGTTTTGTATAACTAACATACAAGAAGCCATCGTGTGTCATCGTAGGGTAACAGACCCCCTAGGTTTTGTTCTGGTTGGAGTAGCACTTTAATGGTATTTATAATAATAATGATGATAATACAAAAAATGAATACATTAACACAGTAAATGCATATACATTTTCAGCTAGGAGTAGAGCCCTGCATTTTGGCCCGGGCCCAACGGGCCCCGACATTTTTACGCCTCTAGGGCCAGGCTTCGGGCAAATTTTCACGTCACTGTTCAGACGGGGACCGGGCCTCGGGTGTGTTTTGGGTTTCTCCTTATTTTTATATTGTAAACATCCATCGAATAGTGATAAAAAAAATTGCCACGCTGGTGGAAACAATACGAGACCGTGCAGCGAGAGCAGCTCGACGGTGTTTAGTGTCCCGCAGCAGCAGGTGCTCAAGTGACTTCAGCACAGCTGAATAGTTCTGCGTTCAAATGCACGCAACAGGCTAAAGCTTGCTGCAAAACCCCAGCAAACATAACCATGAATGTGTCTGCAGGAAATAGTAAGGAGATATTTGAATTATTTACTAATAAACTAATGTTTTCTGAGTCCGTGTTGCAAGGATGAAGTTGCTGATCCTGACTCACCGTCTCCTCATTAGACGCGCCTTTAGAGAGAAATGCATCTTTATTGATTATGATTAAGATTATAATCAAATCAAATCAAATCAAAAATCAAATCAAATCACTTTTATTGTCACATCACCACAGCACGTGTGCCTTCGTGAGTGAAATTCTTGAGAGCGTGCTCCAGACACTGCAGAAACAATTTAAATATAGACAATTTACATATAAACAATTTACATATAGACATTACCATACATACGTACAGACTTATACAGATGACAATGTGTAATATACACATACATATACTCAGTACACATAGTGTACTATTAGACAGACATACAGTTATCGATACACATTATACACAGTATGTAGTACACATTCTACGTTATATACACACAGTAATATGCGAAGATGCAGCAGATTATATATAAACCGGGTGTGCAAATGTCATGGATGTGCATTGGATGGTATCCAGTGCTGGCAAAAAGATTGTTGTATTTGTGCAGTAGTGTACTGGTAGTCCAGTTTGAACTGTATTGGAATTAAAGTGCAGTGCGTGGTATATTGTAAAGTGGGAGTGTGCTGTAGGGTGTATTAGTTTTTACTGTTCATTAGCCTGAGGAAAAAAGCTATCCCTCAGTCGGCTAGTGCGGGATCGGATGCTGCGGAGACGTCTTCCTGAGGGCAGCAGAGAGAGCAGTCTGTGGGACGGGTGGCTGGAGTCATTGATGATCCTCCGGGCTTTCTTTATACACCGCCTGGTGTAGATGTCCTGGAGGGAGGGAAGCTCACCTCCAACAATGTGACGGGCAGTTCGCACGACCCTTTGCAGAGCTTTGCGGTTGCCAGCAGTGCTGTTTCCAAACCAGCGGTGATGCAGCCTGTCAGGATGCTCTCCACAGTGCAGGTGTAGAATGATCTGAGGATGCTGGGGCTCATTCCAAACTTCCTCAGCCGTCTCAGGAAGAAGAGGCGTTGGTGTGTCTTCTTCAGCACTGCATCTGTATGAGCGGACCATGTGAGATCCTCAGTGATGTGAACACCGAGGAATTTGAAGCTATTTACTCGCTCCACAGGTGTCATGTCGATGGTGATGGGTGTGTGTTCTCTGCTCTGTCTCCTGAAATCCACCACCAGCTCCTTGGTCTTGTCGATGTTGAGTGAGAGGTGGTTCTCTTGACACCATTTAGTCAGGGTTCTCACCTCCTCTCTGTAGGCCGTCTCATCGTTGTCAGTGATCAGGCCTATCACCGTTGTGTCGTCAGCAAATTTGACAATGACGTTGGAGCTGTGTGTTGCTGTACAGTCGTGTGTGTACAGGGAGTACAGGAGTGGGCTGAGGACGCAGCCCTGAGGAGCACCAGTGTTGAGGGTCAGCGGGGATGAAGTGTTGTTGCCCATTCTGACCACCTGACATCTGCCTGTCAGGAAGTCCAGGATCCAGCTGCACAGAGATCCGTTTAGTCCCAGATTTTGGAGCTTCTCAACCAGTGTGGCAGGCACTATGGTATTGAATGCTGAGCTGTAGTCCACAAACAGCATTCTCACATAGGTGTTCTTATTTTCCAGGTGGGAGAGAGCAGTGTGCAGGGTGAAGGCAATAGCGTCGTCTGTGGAACGGTTTCTGCGATATGCGAATTGTAGGGGATCCAGTGAGTCAGGCAGCACAGAGCAGATGTAGTCTCTGATGAGTTTCTCAAAGCACTTGCTGAAGATGGGTGTCAGAGCAATGGGCCTCCAGTCATTCAAGCATGTGATTTTATTTTTCTTTGGTATGGGCACAATGGTGGATTTTTTGAAGCATGCGGGAACCACAGACAGAGAGAGGGAAAGGTTAAAAATGTCTGTGAAAACCCCGGCCAGTTGGAATGCGCATGCTCTGAGCACACGGCCTGGGATGCCATCGGGACCCACAGCCTTGCGGATGTTCACCCGTCGGAAGGATCGGGTTACATCTGCGACAGAAAAGGAAAGTGCGCTCGCCTCTTCTGCTACAGCCGCGGGAGCGCGCTCTGTGTGGGCGGTGTTGTGAGCCTCGAAACGAGCATAAAAGTGATTAAGTTCGTCCGGTACAGAGGCGGCAATGTTCACAGTAGCTGGTTTATTCCCTCTGAAATCTGTGATGTTATTGATACCCTGCCACATGCTTCTTGCGTTGTTGGTTTTGAATTGTTCTTCAACTTTGTTTTTATATTGTCGTTTGGCAGCTTTGATTGATTTCCTGAGATCGTAACTGGCTTGTTTGTGATCGTCAGAGTTTCCGGATTTAAAGGCAGATGTCCGCGCTGACAAGGCTGCTCGAACATCGCTGTTAATCCACGGTTTTTGGTTGGGGTAGATGCGGATTGTTTTTGTCGGTACTACATCCTCTACACACTTCCTGATGAAACACGTTACAGTATCTGAGTACGCCTCTATGTCGTCATCAGACGCTGCCCGGAACATGTCCCAGTCCACGTGATCAAAACAGTCCTGTAGTATAGCGTCTGATTGGTCCGACCAGCATTGAATTGTCCTGAGGGCGGGTGCTTCTCGTTTCAGTTTCTGCCTATAAGCAGGCAGGAGCAGAACGGAAGAGTGATCCGATTTGCCGAAAGGTGGGCGGGGGAGCGATTTGTAGGCGTCCCGGAATGGAGAGTAGCAGTGGTCAAGTACACGATCACCACGCGTGTTGATGGTGATGTGTTGGAAGTATTTTGGAGCTATTGTTCTGAAGTTGGCTTTGTTGAAGTCCCCCGTAACAATAAACGCTGCATCTGGGTACACGGTTTCCTGCTCACTTATATTCCCGTACAGTTCCTTGAGTGCCTGGTCTGTGTTGGCTTGAGGGGGAATGTAAACAGCTGTGATTATGATCGCTGTAAATTCCCTCGGTAGCCAGAATGGTCGACACAGAAGCATATGAAATTCCAGATCAGGGGAGCAGGAGGATTTAATAGAGTGTAGGTTCCGTTCATCACACCACGAGTTGTTGATAAATAAACAGACGCCCCCACCTCTGCTTTTCCCTGTGAGCTCTTTCGTTCTGTCCGAGCGGTGCACGGAGAACCCCGTAAGCTCGATGGCTGAGTCTGGAACCACTGCAGACATCCAGGTTTCTGTGAGGCAAATAATGCAGCAGTCCCTTGTTTCCCGTTGGTATGAGATGCGTGCCCGCAGTTCACAGAGTTTGTTGTCCAGTGACTGAACGTTAGCCAGCAAAATGGAGGTCGGAGGGGACGGCGTCTGAGTCTGACAAGGACACCGGCTCTCTTCCCCCTTTTCCGGCGGCGTTTCCTCGGTCGCGATCGTGCGGCCCAGACAAAGGGCTCTGATGCGGTGTCTGTAAACAAGGCGCCGGCGTTCAGGAACTCAAAGTCCGGTTTGCGTTGCGCGACGAAGGAACCAATGTTTAAAAGCGTGTGTCTATCGTAGACAGTTATACTGACAACATCTAACACGTGAAACAACAAAATAACAAATAAAACATAAGAAACATAAGAAAAACTGCAGAGTTTTCTTGGAGCTCGCAACACGGCTGCCATGCTCGGCGCCATCATGGTAAACATAAGAGTTTGTTTTCAATTTTTTTTATTTCGTTAAGTGATCATTTAAAGCTTTCTATAGATATATTTATCATGTTTGTGAGGCATGTATTCGCTCAGCTTCGGTTCCTTTTTATGAAGCGCTCCTGTTCAAGACGAGACGGCAGAAAGCGCATCATGTTTGTTTTCTGTGTTTTATAAAAGAACTACCTTTTGTTCGTATTGTGAGTGCACACAAATATAAGTAGACCCTTGTGTCCGAATGATGTATTACTCTTACCCTTATCAAAAAAAAAAAAAAGACGGCTTAGGCTATTTTAATTTGTTTCCACTGAAAAAAAATGCAAGTGTTTGCGCAGGTGCCTCCATGTCCTGCAGAGCGTGCTTTAGCTTCCACTCTCCGCACAAACTTAGATATAGGCTAGCGCACATTATTATTATAGCAGGTTTAACGTTTAAACATTGTTATATGCTTGAACTGTTTTAGTATATCTATAGATTTTATGATACGAGAAGGCTAAATTGATCAAACATAGGCTATGATCAGCTCATGCCGCTGGCCGCTTGGTCGTTACTTTAAAAAAACAAAAACCTATAGGCTATTTAACGAACAAAAAATGCTCCCAACGTTTTTCTAAATTAACTTAAAAAAAAACGAAACGAAATATAATAATTTTGCCATTACACACAAAAACTGAACTATTTTAATAGCCGAAATAGTAGTATAAACTCTTTTAGGAGAAGGGGGAAAAAAAGACGGGCTCGTGTCGGACACGGGCCGGTAAGTCTGATAAGCTGTCGGACGTGGGCCGGGCTAGGGCCTTAATTTGAGGCCTGTGCAGGGCTCTAGCTAGGAGCCTGCATTTAAAAAAGAACATGTTCCTTTTCATCTCCTCAGACAACCTAATTTGCAATTGACCCATATGCCGCTGTTCTAGCCACTGTATTTATATTATTGTACTGGTCTGTGCCATTATATATATATATATATATATATATATATATATATATATATATACACACACTTGGAAAAAAAAAAAAATACAGTAGACACTGGAATTGAGGTTCATTCAAATACTCATTTTGCAACAGTGAAGTTTATCTGCTGAAAGATGATGCACGTGCTGGTTAAAGCCAAAGATACTCTAAATTCTGAATCCTGAATTTAAGTTTACATTAATGCAATTAGCAGGAACTTTTATCCAAATGTAGCACCGACGAGGTGGGTTTTGTTATTCTAGACTCAACTATAATTACAACACCGACTACGCCACCCTGGGAATTTCACCCAGGGAAATAAATGGTCCAATAAGGACACACAGGTTCGTCCCACAAGGATAGAGCAGAGACGTGAATATAGAAAAATAACAATACTTTATTATGACTAGGTTAAAAGCTAGACACACACACACACAATTCAATACACAAAGGGTTAATATGGCTTCAAAATCAAAACTAAAAGGAAAATAAACAAAATCAATCAGACAATCAAAGATAACATGTCAGATGGCCAGGGGAAATAACAAACCTACCCAATTCTACTTCACTACAAACACTACAAACGTACACTAATGTACTCACTTCACCACAAGCACACGTGCATTCAAGTGACAGGAAATTCAGAAGAATCAAATCACTCAGTGAACAAGGGTACCCATTAACGTGGACCTAGAGTCGTCAGCACCCCTTAGCCAGTCCAACAAAGTTAACAAAATCAACGTCAAATTATCACAAATCAATAAACAAAGGAAAAGGGAAAATACAAAGTTGATCAACAAAATACAAAAAAAGCAACAAAATAACAGATGCAAATCACATTACACCTGATCCATGAACAATATGGATCAGGTGGTGATGGCGCAGTGTATAAGACACATGCCTTTGGTGTGAGAGACCCGGGTTTGGATCCACTGTGAGACACCAATGTGTCCCTGAGCAAGACACTTAACTCCTAGTTGCTCCAGGAGGCGTGCAACCTCTGACATATAGCAATTTTAAGTCGCTTTGGATAAAAGCGTCAGCTAAATGAATAAATGTAATACACACAAACGACTCACTCCATAAGATCACGCAAACATCAATACTTATTTCTCACGAGAACACACTCACTCTCTCTCACACACACACAATAAACGAACACACTCAAACAACTCGCATCATCTTATGAGTTCATTCACACAACAATCTAATTATACCATACGAACCCCACAAACAGTCTTTCAGTTGAAACAGTGCGGAGGTGGCCAACGGCCACACGGATTAATACTCAGGTCTCCCAATCTCCCGGCGTCAAGTTCACTTGAGCAGGCGCAAATGAGGCGAGGCAAGACGGAACGTCGCGGCAACGCGCAACAGAAATACTCAAGACAACGAAGATAAAAATCAAAAGGAAGGGGAAGCCAGGTCACGGTCCCAATCAGCTCGCTGTAATCATGCCGACATTACCAGCTCTTGGCCTCTTCAACTAAAACAGGAGGATATAAACAATGTCTTTTCACAGATATTCCCCCATTAAGTCAATAGTTTACCCACCTGATTATTAGCAAAATCGACCCAGCCTAAACACAGCCCAAGATGCATACTAAAACAAACAGAACGCATACAGCCAACAGCTCACCCCAAATTAAATATTTCTCTATCTATGGTAACGTACCCAAATGATATGCGGTTCAGCTCAAGGATCCCCATACGGGAACAGCTTGGAAAGAACGGTGTCAAAGTTTGCAGCAGTCTACACACATCCCAACAGCACAGAAACCTTCCTTATACACACTCACGCACCTATAGCGCACCTGGATCTAATTAGGTGATTACCATTCAGTTAATACTCAGGTTGTTACTAAAATTAACTAGGCAGGTATGCCTGCTACACAAAGCATCTTACATTAGAGGAACATAAGCAATTTGTCACACAGCCAACAATATTCAAGGCCAGATTTATTAGACAGCTAGACTGGGAAATGCAGTAATTACTGTATATGTGGTTTATGTCTAGCTATCAATATCCTCCAATCTATCATCAGCAATCTGAACAATCTGTTCAAGTGCCTTCAGTATCAGAACATCCCCTGATAGCACACGTACATCTCAGAGATGTCTATTTGATGTCTGCATTTACATCTGCAAGACGTATTTTTTTGGGTGTTTGCTCATCTGCAATACGTCTATAGGATGTTTCCTTTTAGATGTCAAATAGACATCTATTAGATGTCTTTAAGATGTTTATGATTTAGAATGTATGTAAAACTGACATCTGAAAGACATCTGCCAGACGTTTGTAGACAGCAGATGCTTTCTAGATCAAGAGATCTTTAATAGACATATTGCATATGCACGTGTGCTATCTGGGTCACTGTCATCATTTGTGTCGAACTCATCATGGTAGTTCTTCACTGGGAAGATGTTTGTCAATGGCACCCCCACTTTAGCACTGCACAACTTTAGCACTGTACAACTCCATCTGGACAGGAACAGAATGTGAGAAAATTAGGCATGCTATTAGACAAAATCAGATCAACATGGGCTATAAGCAGTGGTCGAATTTGAAAAAAAAAATTCAAGGGGCATGGTGGGGCGATAACAACAAATTATTATTAACAAAAAATAAGCTTTATTAAATGAACTGGTTTATGAGCTGTTTTCCTTGTGGGGATTGAAGTGGCCCCACAATGTTAAAAGTTTTTGTTTTTTAGAGTTGTTTTTTTTTTTGGTGGGGGCAATTCTGTTTCAATGAATGATTCATTGAATCCTTCGGTCAGATGATTCTTTCAAAATGGCTTTTGAAACAGCAAGTTGACTGTCTTTATGAATGGATCATTTATTAACTGACTCACTGGACTCTGAGACGCACAACAGTTCTGCTCCGGCTTTGTTTGAACTATTTCATTTGCAAAACAAGAAAAAATACAAGCCGATATCCGGGACTGGCGATAGCACTTTTAGCATAGCTTAGCATAGTGTTACGGAAGTATACCCAGGACAAGGAGTGATCGGTTAAATGGTTTATTGAGTAGCACAGCAGAATGAGCAAGTGAGTCCGGTGAGTGGGCAGAGCAATATAACTTTGGATATTGTCGTGGCACGCCGGAGTAGTTCTAGTCTGGATCTCAGTTGGTGCAATCAGAAAGGCTCAAAAACAGCAGAGTTTCAAATGTGAAAGAAAAGACTTTATTATAACAAAATAACAAAGCCTGAGAACGCAGCCACCACATCAAACTGCCTCTGAGTTTTGTGAGTGTCAATACATCTTCATATATAGACTTTTTATTGCCCAAATTTGGTAGTTCCTGTTTTTCTTATTGGTCATGTATGTCTAATTTGCCACACTTAATTACTAGCCTTCCTGGTCCAATTTTAGTGGTGGCATTTGGCCAGATCCGCCATTTTTTTAAAAGGAGTTCTTTATTCCATTACTCCCATTGGTTGGCAGTGATCCCAGAAGACATATATCACAGTTGTTTACGTGTATCTGTCATATTCTGGGATCACCCAAAGTTCCTCGGGTTATTCTAAGTTTACTGGTAATGCCTGCACTTTTGACCGGTGCATGACCTTTAAAACATTTATACTCAGTATGACCAGTAGATGGCACTCTAAGACCATTAATCAGCATCCAGACTTGCATAAGACATACATGTTTGCATAGAATAGTGCATGGATTACATTTTTAAACATGTCCATTATTTTGAATAAGATAATGTTATAGTGAGTAAACAAAATTATACAATAATATCTTGATGAGGTAGGTGATGAGTGGCTTGTCTTACAGGACCAGGAGATCGTGGAAGACGGAGAGACCAACCCAGTATGGAGCCTGGAGACGAGGAGGACGAGGAAATATGATACATATGAGTATATTCTGGATTGTGGTCATGTGAGAGGCGAATTCGGTGCGCATTGCTACTAATTCAGTTTTTAAAATCTCCTCAAATCGCTTTATAGTGATCGCCATATTGTCTTCCTCCATGTCCGCTCGGCCCGCTGTGGTGGCTGATTTAGTTTTCTTCTTAATTGGTGAGGATGACGGTGAAAGACAAACGAGTTTCCAACTGTGTGACATCTACAGACCAACAGCACACTGTAGGATTTTACTACATATTATATTTATTTTAGCTTTTAGGGAATCACTCTTAAGATTCGATCTTCATATGATTAATTGATATTAATCAGAATGTCCAACTTATGCCTTGTTAACGACTTGTCCAGCAAGCATTAATACCAGCAAGTTATCTCTTAACAATTTTGTTTATTTCATTCGTGGCCAACGATTAAAATAACCAAATAGTTAAGTTAGTTCTCAGACTCATGAGCATAGGTAAAACGCAATCTTTTTGGCAAATAATTACGATTTGCAAAATCACATAGTACAGACAAGAGATTTCTTAATAAAATCAAAGTTTATTCACTACTCTAACACAATACTAAACTAGACAACACAAAACAGAAGACTTCAACATACATACATACAGGTAATGAGTTGTTTGATCTGAAGAGAGTTTAGGTTCTTAAGGCGAGACACGGCAGGCAAAAACATCGTTTTTTTTTTATTGGTCAATTTTGAGATTTTTGGATATTTGTCTTCAATAACATGTCTTCTTTTAGACTCGTGGTGAAAAAAAGTCCGAAATACACATTTAGGTCTTTATTTTACTGCACTTTGTCTGTTTGCGTCTGTAGATTTCTCATAAATTCAACAAAAGTTGGCGTTCTAAATCAACATCCTGCTCCGCGATCTTTGCCTGTACCCAGTCATCACGTATACTGCTGGAAAGCTCTCTCTCTTCTCTACAATGCTGTCGGATCCAAATATGGTCATTTCCTTTTTATCAGCAACCAATCGTGAAAGTAAAAGAGGTGATTTAACTCTAAATGCGCAATCTCATTGGCTGAAGACAATTTCTGACAACGTGATTCGTTCAGAATCGTCACATGGTATGCTTTGACGCTTCTTTGTTTGATTTAGCTTTCCGCGGGATCTTTTGAGTGAATGAATGAAAATGACTTTGCGTCAATCATCAAAAAGAGTACAGCAGTTGTCACTTGCAAGGGGGAAAAGGAAAATTAGTGATGGATTACCCAGTGAAATGCCCTCGGGAAGCGCATCTGAACGTAAGCTGTCGATGGGAGGTTTAGATATAAGCCAATCTATAAATAAAGTACACTCTACACAACAGTGGCTGCTTGTTCATGTTGCGCGACTGAATGAGCTGATTGGTGATTTAACTTGTCCGAATTGTGGTATGTCAGGGCTAAAAATTAATATAGATCCACAGAATCAAGGGTTCTGTAGCAGTTTATTGCTCGAGTGCTGTCTGTGTAAAGATGACAAGTACCGCAGGAGCGTGTACACGTCTACGCGACTTCGCGATGAGTCCAGAAACGATGTCGCATTTGATGTGAATGTGCGAATGGTCCTCTTGGCACACGAGTTAGGATTGGGATATGCAGCTCTCAGAAAAATCAGCAAGGTGTTGGGGCTCCCTGGCCTTCACCTTAAAACGTATCAGAGGCACGGCAAGAGAGTGACAGGTAGGCTATGGAAACAGGGTTGTAGCCTATCCCAAAAATTGAAGCAGTCTGTAGAATTTCTAATGTCAGAAATAGCCCAATACGTGTGGCTGTTACCACCTTGTAACATATTATAACATTACTGTAACAATATTTGTTTTGTATGGATGAAATATTTATTTATTTATAAGATTTATAAGAATAGAATAAAGTGCCATCTCATTCATTATGTTGTGTTGCGGTGGTCAGTTTTACTTTTACAGTACAGATTTCTGTGTGCTGTATCTATAAAAACAAAACAAATGAACAGTTATTGATACTATACACATTTCATTTTAGCGGCAGAAATTGAGAGAGGTCTTGAGTCACTTCACAGGACCAGGGAGCAGGTCAGGCAGGCCTATGCAGATATTGATGCAGATGTGGCAGAGTTGCTGAGAGAGGATGCTGATGCGGTGATAAATATCAGTGTGTCTTTTGATGGCACTTGGCAGAAAAGAGGGTTCACGTCACACTATGGGATCGGGGTGTGCATCGATATTTTTACGGGACTGGTGATCGACTTTGAGGTTCTATCCTCCTATTGCCATGCTTGTGCCCTTAAAGAAGCTGCCAGACATGAGGGAAAGATTACAGATGAGGAAATTGACAGCTGGAGAGAAACGCATGACTGTGCACAAAATTTTAGGGGCTCAAGCAAGGCTATGGAGCAGGAGGCAGCGAAGAGGATGTGGGCCAGGTCTGTGAGTCGCCACCAGCTGAGATACATTCAAATGCTGTCAGATGGGGACAGTGCTGCATTCAGGGAGGTGGTATCCCTCAACCCATACCCTGGGCATGAGGTAGTGAAATTAGAATGCATCAACCATGCCCATAAGCGTATGGGCACAGCACTACGAAGATTAAGTGCTGAACGCAAATTGGGGGGGAAGGGTCTGGGAAAATTAACGGCCAAAAAATGTAAAACATTACAAAATTATTACAGGGGGGCAATTTTAAATAACCAGGGTTCAATAGAAAAAATGAAAAATGAGATCTGGGCTGGTCTCCTCCATAGCATGTCCTGTGACGAAGTCCCCTTGCACACCAGGTGCAACCTGTCCTGGTGTTGGTATAGGAGAGGGGAGGAAAATGGAGAAACTCCAGAGAGCCACAGGCTCCATGCAGGAAACTTTTTGTCTCGGGAGGTGGGGCAGAAGCTGATACCTATATACCACCGCATGTCAAGTGACAGCCTGCTGCAGCGCATGCAGCATGGTGGCACTCAAAATGCGAATGAGTGCCTCAACTCCGTCATTTGGGCCCGCTGTCCAAAAACAGTGTTTGTAGGTAAGAGTAGAGTTGAGGCAGCTGCAAGTATGGCCATTTCAACTTTTAATGAGGGGGCCTCTGCCATGCTTGCCATTATGGATAAGCTTTGGCTGGAAAGCACTGTCGTTACCGTCACCACCATCAGGGAAACCGACATGCTGAGGATCACAAAAGCCGAATCCATCCAGTCTGAGAGTGTAAAACGTTGCAGAAAGACTCTGAGCACAGCTAAAAAGCTGAAAAGGCATCAGCAAGAGAGGGGTGAGGGGGCTACATATGGTGCAGGCATGGAGAGCTAGGCTTTCAACCCTCATGGGTGAACTTTGTGTTCCGATGGACATAGATACTAGAGTTGCAGTTCTGATGATAAGTTTGTGTCTGTATTTGTGGTTCTCTGTGGTTAGTTGAAGGTCTTTTTTGGCAATGTTGTTTTATTCAGTTGTCATTGTTCATGGTCTACATTGTTATAAACAATTACTTGGCCAGTTGTTTTGCTTGTTAGCAATGTTTTCATATAAAAATGTGTGGATTTTTACAATATAAATCTTTAAAGCCCGTTTTCTCAAAATGACTTTTCTCTCATACTCCAAGTCCGAAATCTCCACTTCAGTAGCACCTATATACACCAAACTTTCCAGTCTTGTACCTAGTTATATTATGAAGACAATTACAGAGGGATTTGTAAATATATTATTCCTAGCCTGATTTATATAACATTTTATTCCAAAAAACATGGCGAAAATACATTTTTTAAGGCTATTGACAGTATATTCTGATTTACAGGATAACAAAAGTAGATATCCATAAATCCCTCTGTAATTTTTTTCCCATCTAATATGTGAACACAATGAAAAAAGAATTTTGAACCTGGCTTTATCCAATTCTGAGATTTCGTTTTTTAAAATATATGCAAATTTGCGCATATTTAATTAGATAATGCCTAATTTGCATATTTAAACATAAAATTACAGAAACTTTGTAATACATTTTTTTCTCATCTTAATGTAGGTAATCAACTGGGAAAGTTTCATGGTGATATCTGCTAGTTAAAAATTTTACCCTATTCACCTGTAGTGTCTCGCCTTAATAGTTCGTTTCCACGAACGCTTTACTTCAACCGGAGGGAAATCATAGGCACCGAACTCTTTTAGCTTTACTCTTAAAAGACAAATGCAACCAGTTTCAGCCGATTTAAGAGAATTTTGTTTGCCTTACTGTTCGTGTTTCAATCGAGTTCAGTTCCTTTCCCGGTTGGAGACGGACTGTACGTGGAGTGGCTGCTTGGTAGGTCGCCGTCACGAGAACGCTCTTCAGTGGTTGGATGGCTTCGTTCTAACTTGATGACGCTCTCAGGAAGTCTTTTAGTTCATGGGCTTCAGATGTTAGTTTCTCTCAAAGTTGAACTGAGTCTTCGGATGTTAAAGTTTCTCTCAAAGTTTAACTTTGATCGCTGTTGCAATGCCCTGCCGTGATGTTAGAGGCCAGAAGCGCTTTGCAGCGTGAGCAGAACGAGAGACGAGCGACGTGAGCTCAAGCTTTCCTTTTCATTTTCCAACAACCAACTACTTCTTCTCTGAAGAGTATCTGTTTTTAACGGGCCGATTTGGGATCCGCCCACGGGCGCCTGACCCAATCGGATTCTTCCTGCGGGGCGTTTGGTCCAATCGCAAGTGTTTCTGTAGGGCGGAGCTCCGCCCTGCACAGCTGCGTGTTCAGCTTATTTTATAATTTTATTATTCTTGTTCAGTTATTTTATCACATGAAAAACTTATAAACAGCAGACTTCTATTCGTATTGAAATCATGCATTGATTAAACAATCCTGAATTCTAAATAATCACATCGAGCATGTGAACTGACATCTCGTCATCAGGTAAACTTTATGCATTGAAAGATTACAACAATACCATAAGTTTCAATAATACCACAAGCTTATAAACATAGAAAAACATTCTTCATATAGGTTGTAACTATATTGTTTATAGTGTTTTGTTTTCGAGTATAATTTGTTTCAGTAGCAGAAACTTAGTATAATTTGTTCCCTTTTAAAAACAACATATCCTTAAGCAAAGGTGTGGCGTCTCTTTGTCTGTTTCGATAGCCGGAGAAAAACAGGCGCGTTTCCCCCCTCCTTTGGGAGAAGCGCGAGGTCTTAAATGTCACTTCTTTTGAAAAGTCTGGAGACTTTCTTAGTTGAACGTCGATCGTAAAAACGTCATCTTCACGATGCTTTTCCTAAGTGATTGCAAACTTTAACGAGAAGAGAGCGTTTTTTTTTTTTTTAAATTAACCAAGGGAGTTTTCTCCGTCCAACTTTGTTTATGATAAAACCAACCAGTCTATTCTTGAGAGACCTCCAGCTGTTACTCCTTCATATATATCCCGGGGTTTTATGGTCCCAGGAGATAAGGGGGGGGGGGGTCAACAGTAAAAAATATGGGCTACATAAGCGGAGCTCAGCTAACGTGAAAGCGTCACGTGATCCCCCCAATACGATATTAAGCTGAATGTCAACTCAGTGTGTCTGTTCCAACATTCTGTGAAATTAAACAAATAAATTAGCACCTTAAGTATAGGAACGACGTAAATTTTAATAAATTTTAACGTACAAATTCTGGTTTTAATTATCCTCTTCAAAATATACTTTTTCTACATAATTAGCAGGTCAGGATTAAACCACCATGTGAGGATGCTGCATGTTACCTGAACAGGAAACTATTCCATCCCATTAAAGCCACGTGTGACCACAAAATAGCCCTATTTCAACCACCAAAAATATATAATAAAAGGTTATTACATTCTAGCTGATGGTGGGTTCCCATGCCTTACAGTGCGTTCACACCAGACACGACTTGCGTGAATAAATCGTGCTATTCACACGTAGTTGGACGCTTGAACATTTTAGTTTACTCGCTTCATTCCCGCTTGAAATTCACTTCACAACAGACGCAAATTCGCGTCAGGGAGGGGCTTCTGCCAGGCGGCTCCAGTCTCGTTACGAAATGGCTAATCACGTCACTAAATTATGCTTTATTAACAAGGTTCGGGAGGAGCACGATCAGATAATCAGTCTGGCTCAGGTGCAGCTTGTCAGCTAAACACCTTAACAAGCACATCAGTTGTATATATACAGCCAACTCACCTCTGTTCTATGACAGTTTTCCAGCACTCGGTTTTGCTTCTTTGCTATCATATCACAGATGCATCTTTTTCTGGACAACAACAAAACCTGGACTGGGGATTTTTCGTATCCTCCATCGCAATCTGCAAGCTCTAGGCTCACTCCTTTTCCGTCAGTCACCACCGCCGAGCACCAGGCTTCATTGCAGCCTTTGCTCTGCTCGACCAGCCACACGCTCTCCACAATGCCGAGGCTTAACCTCGCCTCAACCGGCATCCTCGTCTCATTCGGCCATTCCAATATATCCTTCGATCGGAAGTGGATGGTATTTAAGCCTGAAGCAAACGCTGATTTATTCCGACGAACCATTCTCGCGGAGGGTAAACAAAGCGGATACGTGCGATCCATTCGTTACACTGCAAATTAGCCAACCTCACTCCTAAATCCACTCCAGGCGCAAAGGCGGCCAATAGATCGAGCAAAGCCCTGATCTTGCCTCGCTCTTCACCATCATCGTCCCGTACAAGACCCGGCTCTTCTAGAGCGTTGGGTCACAGCGGCAGGCCTCAAACGAGCCTAGGCCGCACCACAGTTCTCACTGCAGCAAAACCTCACTCGGCTCTTATTCGCAAAGGAACCCGATGGATCTTCTCCTTAGCCCCCCTGTGGCCCCTGGTGCACTTGGGGTCATTCCATGACTTTGAACTTCAGGGTAGTGACCTCAAAACTCCAATAGGACCACCTGTGGGGTTGTAAGGTGCTCATGCTGCTAAAAGTAAAGAAATCATCAAAATTGGAACAATTCAGGAGGCGGGGCCTGAGACTGGCATAATAAGTAGCCATGTGCTTCCTGGATGATGACATATATGCTTATTAAGTAGCCATGTGCTGTCAGAATATAATAAATCAGAATAAATGTGTTAAATCAGAAAATGTGTACTATTTGTTATTTATATTTACATATCTGCATTGCATATACATTGCATAATAAATATTGAAAAATCTAAGTTAAACACTAAATTTAAATGGCGTCATATTATTGTATTTATATTTAGCATTTATTTTTATTGGTATTCAGGACCCATATTAAAATTTTGTAAAAATAAAATACTTAAATGTGTCGGTGTTTAATAAAATATTTAAAAATATAATTAAATCGAATACATTTCAAAAATATATTCCATTGTATTTAAATGTTATTCCGGCTGCAGTGCCGTATGTAGCCAGACCTCCAGCTCTCGTAGCAGTAAGCGCAAGGCTGCCTCCGGTAGTGGCGCAGGCCGTGTTGCAAATAAACTTTTGTGTAAAGGCAGGTAATTTGTTGCTAAAAACACTATGGATGTCGACGTCATTTTGGTAACCATGACGCAAACTGCGTAGATCACACAAGGAAATTACTGATTACTAATTTTCTGTATTAATTTTGACTAGCATTTTACCTGTATTTTAAATTACACATTACTCAGACAGATAAGATGTAAAATATTGTTTGAACTTAATTTTTCAAAAACCATTGTACCTAAATTAACAATTATAGGTGCAAACTAACAACTAAGGTGTATCATAAAAAACTATTCATATCATTATTGATCAAATGCAACCCAATTTGCATGTGTTGTGCATACTACTAGGCACCCCTCTCTATCAACCGATGTGCGTCTTGGCTGGCCAGCTGTTTCAATACAGGCCGATAATTGTCAAGGCAACCTTCCTCCAAGCCCTGTTTCTTAAGCAAAGGTTGAACTACAGCATGCTTAAAACATTTCGGGACTACCCCAGCAGTTAGAGATGAGTTAATCAATAACTGAATGGAATTACCGATTTCAGAAAAAGAGGCCTTAATAATCTCAGAAGGAATGACATCAAGTGAAGAAGTAGTTGTCCTCATCTTATTGACCAAATCACCAAGTTCCCCCAAAGAAACACTTTGAAAACAAGAAAAGGAAGCCGGATTAGCCAGCGAAAACAGCGACAGATCTGGTAACTGCAAGGTAAAAGAGGAGTGAATAGCTAACACTTTTTCAGAAAAAAACTTCAAAAAGTTTTCACAGAGCTCAGTTGAGGGTTCCACATGAAACTGACAACCTGGATTAATTAATGAATTTATTGTGGAAAACAAAATCCTAGGTCTATGAGAGTGTGTAGCAATCAAATCAGAAAAATACTTTAACCTAGCTGATTTCGCAGCATTCTGAAAGTTAATCAAACACTCTTTAAAACACTCAAAAGACACAGTTAAAGAATCATGTTTCCATTTCCTCTCAGCCCGACGACATGCCTGCCTAAGAGAGCGAGCATGATCGTCCAGCCAATAATACGATTTCTGCCTGGGTAATTTCAATTTCAAAGGTGCAATAACATCTAAAATATTAGAGCAAGATGCATAGAAAAAAGATGTCAGTTCATCAGGCCCAGTGGAAGACTCAGCAGCATTCAAAATGGATTCATCAACAGCGTTAGTACGATAAATTTCACTAAACTGAGAAGGAGTAGAAGAATTTATACAATGAGAGTGATGGCCCAGATACTCCTTCACCACTACAGAGTTCTCGACATGGACATTAAAAACAATTGGACTATGATCAGAGAAGGAGACGTCTTCTACGTTTACATTTTCAACAGTAACACCATTTGACAGAATAAGGTCCAGAGTGTGACCATGAATATGAGTTGCTCCA
Organism: Barbus barbus; assembly: GCF_936440315.1. Taxonomy (NCBI): domain Eukaryota; kingdom Metazoa; phylum Chordata; class Actinopteri; order Cypriniformes; family Cyprinidae; genus Barbus; species Barbus barbus. The sequence continues at coordinate 2,895,523 of NC_136731.1, read as the reverse complement.
TTTATATGTTGCGTAAAATCAAAAGATTCCAACATGTTACAAAATTCACTGACCAAGGGTCGACCTGGGCAGCACACATGTACATTGAAATCTCCCAATAATAACAGGTGATCATATGATGGCATAATGAGAGTTACAAATTCACAAAACTCTCGTATAAAAGCACTATCAAAATTAGGTGGCCTATAAATAAGCGCACAGAACACTGCAGTGGAATCAGACTCCAACACAATACACTGTAATTCAAACGATGAATAACTCCCAACACAAACGGGCCGTATATTAAGGGATTGTTTAAAAACCATGGCAATCCCACCACCCTTGCCAGTACATCTTGGTGTACTAATAAAACAACAGTCCGGCGGACAGAGTTCCTCAAAAACTGACGACTCACCAACAGAGGCCCAAGTCTCAGTCAGGAATAGGATATCCAAGTTTCGTCCGGTATAAAAGTCATTTAAAATAAAAGTCTTATTACACACGGACCTGGCATTGACTAGAGCCATGTTAAGATGAGACAGTGATGCCAGGTTCCGATCCAATTGAACAGAATCCAGTTGACGAAGATTTAAACATTCCACTCCTCTCCGGCGAAGTCGTAAACACGGCAACGCGGAAATAGAGGAATCACCGAAAACTGGGTAGACTGGAAGATGAAAAGCATATCTATAATCCCAAGAGCGTCGCGCCAGATTATGCCCCTCCAAATTTATTGTATCCAGGGAAAACTTGGTCGAAGATTGTATGGTGGAAGTAATTGCCCGTCTAATTCTCACCCGAACACCACCACGACAACCTCTCTTTCTGCGGCGTTTCCGTAAAGGAGGAATGCAGCAAGGTAGCCGGTGAACACACTCTGGCGCAGGTTGATTAAAAGAGTATTGAGAGCGGTAGTAGAGAGCAGGACAGCTTCCCAGGTAACCAGCTTCCATACAGTATTTGATGTTGAATAGGGCTTGACGATCGTAGGTTAGCACTGAGTCTACATGATACCAGTGCAAAACCACACAAAGTACAAACAGTACAGGTAACTGAGACACACAAGAGAGACAATAGCTGAAGGAAGTGTGAGGCTGGCTCCGCTTGCAAATCAGGCCCACACATCTCTGGCTTTTCTAATGACCCCTTTTTCTTTTAAGTCGCCTACAGCTCCCATAGCAGACACTAGCCCAGAGGCCGATTTAAAAGTCAGGCTGCCTCTGCTGCAGGGTTGTCAAATAAATTTGAATTTCGAATATGTCAAATTCAAAATAAAAATCCTCATTCGAAAACAAAAATTATGCATTCGAATTTTAGGTGCATCCTTATCAGTGGCACACAGAATGCATATTTTGCACATTTTCTAGAGTGACATCACTTTCAAGATTCAAGATTTTTATTTGTCACATACACAATTATACAGAGTATAACCAGCAGTGAAATGTAAGTCAGGTCCGCTCCAAGGACAGTGCAATTATATAGAATACAAAACACAGAATGTACGTAAATATTAAGAAAAAGAAAAGTAGAAAAAATTAAATAATAAAATAAAAGACAAAAAATATAAATATAAATGTGCAGGTCAGTATGTTTGTTGACTTAAATAGTAATATAAGAAGGAATGTGCAAAAAAGTTGTACAGGGTATTTACATAGCAGCAATACGAGGTAGAAAAAATTATGAATAACCTATTGATATAGTGATATTTATATGGCGTCATGAGATGTTAAGACACAGAGTTAGAGTTTAGGAGCCTGATGGCCTGGGGGAAGAAGCTCCTCCTAAGTCTCTCAGTTTTTGCCATCAGGGTTACGGAAGCGCTCTCAGAGGAAAACAGTTGGAAGAGACTGAAAGTCAGCAGGATTCATTATCTGTGGTGCAGGTGTCTGATTCAATAAAATACAAACAAAGAAAAAACATTTGTGAGCATGTTTATATCAGGAGCATCTGTATATATATTTTGTAGCCATAGACTCATGCATGATTTGTATTATCGTTAAAAAAAAAGACATTTTATTTTTGAGAAAGTAATTATTATTGTTTAGCACGTTATTAAAATCTATTTTTGAACAGAGTAGGCTAATAATCATAAACATGTTATAAACATACTTAGACTGGTAGCATTCATCATGTTACAATGTACTCTCATATTACTTTTATTGTTTTATAAAGAGCAAGAAAACATCACCTCGCCGTAAGAAATTTAAATACAATAAATTGCCCATCATATTCAAAATGTTTTACTGGATTTCAAACATTTTAGTCAGGAATTATAGTTTGGGAAAAACTCAACTATGATTTTGTAGTCATATAGCCATCCTGAACATCATGTATTATTTTATAGTGTAGAAGATATGATTCTGCAGTCATAGACTCACGCATACTTTGCACTATAATAAAGGATATTTTATACCTGAGAACTAATTGTTATCATTTAGCAAGCTATTAAAATATATTTGTGAACAGATTATTAATAATAATCATGGTCTAAACATTCTTAGATGCGTAGCATTCATCGTGTTGTAGTTTGGGAAAAACCCAACTAGTAATGTGTTCAAGTTTGTCACAATAACAGTTAACTAATGCAAAAAAGAAACATTACTTACTCATCAGATCCATCTTCTCTACTGGATGAAATATTGTTCTTCTTTTGAGGGATATCCAGCACGTCTTCTTCCAGAAACTAACAGTATAGCCACGATGACGGGACAGACTGAACATCGTGTTGCTTTCATACGGATTACTTCATCACAGAATATTTGTTTTCGATATGACTTACTTCATTTGAAAGTAGACACTTCAAGCTTTCTATAGATATACCTCTCATGTCTGTGTTCAGAATTCGCAGAGTTCATTTTAGTGACGTGTTTTGCCATAACGGATTTGTCGTAGTGATGACATTTCTACAGCTTGAGTAGCATTATGTTGTGTGAATGCAGTTAATACACATTTAGTTAACCAAATGAAACAATACACATTTTAATGCTATAAAAGTGTGCACACTGAGAGAAATAAAAAGCAGTTGTTCATATTAACAACTTCTTTAACTTAAGCAAACACTGCTAATACACATATACATTTGTTAATAAAGTTAATAAAATGAAAACATGCAAGCTAGTGAATAAAAGGAAACGATCCACCCGCATGCCTCTGCTCAATGATGGTGCCTGGATCAGATGTGATCTGTGTCTTGGGCCGATTACTTCCAGGGAGGCATGCAGGCCTGCTGTACATGCCCCCCGTCCCTTGACGCCACCCCCATTTAAAAAAAGTGCCATGCGAAAGTGAGACACGCAGAAACGTGAAGCGCAAAGGGGAAAACGTTATTGCAAGCTCAAACTTGACTGAAACGCTAAATAAAAGCAGCATTGCAAATAAATTAACTGTATGTTAATTTATTTGCAAGTATCGGTAACTGTATGTCTGTCTAATAGTACACTATGTGTACTGAGTATATGTATGTGTATATTACACATTGTCATCTGTATAAGTCTGTACGTATGTATGGTAATGTCTATATGTAAATTGTTTATATGTAAATTGTCTATATGTAAATTGTTTCTGCAGTGTCTGGAGCACGCTCTCAAGAATTTCACTCACGAAGGCACACGTGCTGTGGCAATAAAAGTGATTTGATTTGATTTGAAATTAGTAGATATGGCCATGGAAAATATGTATTGCAAAATCATTGCTTGTGCTCTGTTTCATTTATATTTTGCAATTCTTTGTTTTTATTTGCAAAACTAATTTTTTTTTCTCACAAAACTTTTTTTTTGCTATTCTTTATTTGTGTTTGCAAAACTTGTTTTCTTCTTGCAATACTTCAATTATCTTGCAAATATATGTGGCATTGTTTTGACTCCATACTTTGCTCTTTACGAAGACATAAAACGTTGACAACTTGAATGTGTGCGTCGTTTGTGTGCATGTGTAAACAACAGTTCAGCATGCTTATGTGTTTTGAACTGTACACAGGCACGTTATTACTTAGATATCACTAACATATAAATATGTATGTGTGACACCCTGAAAGTTTGATCACAGGGCTTTCCTGTATCTCAAATGGTAGAGCATGGCGCTAGCAATGCCAAGGTCATGGGGTCGATTCCCAAGGAAAGCAAGAGCTGATAAAATGTAAAAACTAACTTGAATGCAATATAAGTCGCTTTGGATAAAAGCGTCTGCTAAATGCGTAAATGTATGTATATATGTTGGATGTGTATGTTTATTCCTTGCAATTGATTATATTGATGTATTTATTGATGTTATATCTATCTATCTTTGCTGATGATTTTCTTTATGATCGCTACTTGTTAGATGAAATATCCTAGTGGACAGTTTGGGGGAGACGGTGTGTGGTCCAGGGTTGCTATGGTAACGGTGAGCTGCAAGAGACTGTCATTATTAGAGCAGCTCAACTTTGTCCATCTCATTATTTGTCAAAATAGATTTAACTGCAGTACTGCCAACTGGACAGTGGGCGTGCTACATATGTGTGTGTGTAAGTGTGTTATACAGCAAGAAAGTGAAATGATGTGGTTCCTCAACCAAGATACTGTGCAAGGGTTCTGTGATCAGTGTCATTAAAAATATCATGTGTGTGGGGAGAGGTAAACACATATGTGAGAGGGTTCAATTTTACCTCATTCATGTGCAGCAATGGATGACACGAGGCTGATCGTGGAGGTCGAAAAAAAAGTGCTTTATGTTCCCACCAATAAATATTACAAAGACTTGTCTTCGAAGGAAAAGGCCTGAGTTGAAGTTTCTTCTGCAGTTTCTTCAGATGGTAAGTTATCAATTTCATATTTAACTGTAATCAGTTCCATAGAGAAAAGTGGACTAGGCTACTAAATTATTTTTTTCTGCCATCAAAACATCATTCGTTGTATTTTTAAAATATGTATAACAATGTATTGATTATTTTATGTAGCTCAGTCACTTAGCACAGTGATCACCTGTCTTTTTTTGTACAAAACTGTGATGTTCTCGTTTGAGTATTTGACAAGAAAACAGACGTGTGCATTCAGTATACTTTACTGTGATATCTTGACAGTTACACAGACACAGACAGCCGTCGTCCCTCGTGGGCTTAATGCTAGTGCTCTGTTGTTCTTACACAGTGTAATACGGCAGGCGTACCCCCGTGCGTCATAAAGTCAAACGTCACTGTCGTAAACCTCATACTGCATATCCTAAACACTACATCACTCCTTTTTTTTCTTTCTTTTTAACCACTAGATCCACTACTTTGGACATATGTGACTTATTTACTTGTCGTCTGTAACAACAACATAACTTTTCATACGTAGCTCGGCAGTACAAATATAAACATAAAATTCAGAACTTTGCTAGAACAAACACATTCAGGTAACTTATCAAGTGTGCTTAGAATGAACAGTATCAAAGTGCAACAGTACTTCATAGTCACTGAAGAACACTTATGCATTGTGCAAATGGTTTTGAAAAGAGAAACAACAGTCATTCAGAAATCTTTAGACTAATCTATTGCTGGATTGGGTGTAAGTATTCTTCACTCAAGCTCGTAGTCTTTGAGGTATGATGGACGCTGGCGGTTAACTTGAAAGGGATACCTTGGTTTCACAGCAACAGTGTCTTCATTATCAACAATTCTCTCATCCTCCTCATCCAGAGCTGTGGGCTCATCTTTTGTCTTGGAGATAATTTTTTTGAAGAAAGATGAATTCCTTGTTATGGAATGTCCATCTCTGGTTGCTGTGACCATGGAGCCATTGACCTCTGCCACAGCGTATGGTTTGGTGTTGTATGGGGTAGTGAGTTTGTTATGCTTGGGTTGTTGGTAGAGTACCTTGTCACCAGTGGCGATTTCTTTAAGACTGCAAGGGAAGCTCAGCTTCCCCTATAATGTCAAAAAATAATGGTCAAACATGTACTATTGTGTTAACATTTTATTGATTAAAAATGCGTTAGAACACGTTCATCTCGAAGACGAGTTCGTTCAGAATCAGCTACATATAGCAGGTAACTCGATTTCCTTCTCATATATTCCCGTAGCATCAGTGTATTTGCCTGTTGAAGCCCAGCGTCCATTGACTTCTATGGAGCTGCTTTGAACAGTTTTTTTCAGTGCTTCAAAACTAGACGGTCATTGGATAAATGCTGCGATTATGTCCCGCCCCCGGACGCTCAGCGTCTCTAGGAGTGAATGGAGGAGTGGGCGGGGCTGGACTCCGGGCTTCTGCGTGATGATTGGAGGGTTTGTCGAAAGACTGCATCTCCTTTTGATTGACAGCGATTGTGTCCTATAAGAAGTCGCTGATGCTGAAGCTATTCGAGCCAGTGTTGCCAATTTAGCGACTTTTCAGACCACCCTAGTGACTTTTCAGACCACCCTAGCGACCTTTTACCCCAAAAGTGACTAGCGACAAATCTAGCGACTTCTTTGACAAACCTTATAGCGAGTCTCAGTGATCGCTGGTACTGCCGCAACGGCGCGAGGTCAGTGCGCACGCACCTCTTTCTCTGTTCAGTGAGCGGCTGAGAGGAGCAGCGCGTTCAGTTCAAATATATATTATGTTGCTTCTCTAATTTTACATGCAAATGTAGCCGAAATCACAGCACAGGAATTGTCTTGTCTTATCTTGTGTGTATTATTTGATTTCATCAGACGACGGCTCGATTATAAATTAGGATTTTTGTGCAGACTAACTTCTTGGGAGGGAGAGCTGGTTATGTATTCTTAATTTGGCTGCATTAAAATACAGTATGAGCACAGAGAGACAAACAAATGTAAAAGGCAATATGACGCGATGACGTAATTAATATGCTAATTAGCGCATGACGTCATCTGGCGACATTTAGCGACTTTTCAAACTGGCTTTAGCTACTTTCCATCGAAAGAAGTTGGCAACACTGTTTCGAGCTCAGTCCCATAGTGGACTTTGCAAGTGTAGTCAAAAGACAAACTGCTGCAACCTATTTCTTGATATTTGCTTGGCGAAATTGCTGGCCAATTTTCATTATACCTTTCACACAATTATACACCACATTCCTTGTTTCAGTTTAACCTAATTCCCACATTTCCTCCGTCGAGTTTAATGTTTTTTTTAGATCGTTTGTTCATTCATTCATTCATACAGTAGGCCAGGCGGTGAACTAGCCAGCTAGCAAACTGCACACGATGGCAGAATTTACGTATAAATAAATGGACAATTTTTATGATGTAGGCCGAAAATGAGCTTCCCCTCTTTGAAAGACCAGCAGCCGCCACTGCTTGTCACCAGGGGTGAATGTGATTGGCTTAGCACGACGGCGCGCGTCTGAGTTGGATTTCATCTTTGCTTTTGCATTAGTGTCCCGCTCCCTGATGATGTGATCATTGTTATATTCGCAGGTGGTGGTGATTAACGGGATCTTGGTGTGCATTTTGCGCTTAAACAACAATTCAGCAGGTGACGCTTCTGTGGTGCTGTGTGGTGTGGCGCGATACTCACGGAGAAACGTGTTGAGTCTCTGTTTCCACGGGGTAATCTGTGTCTCTGCCACACGGATTGCTTTTCCAAGCGTGCGCATGAAACGTTCTGCTGTTGCATTTGCTTGAGGCCAGAGAGGTGTTATTTTCCGATGATGGAAGCCTAGATGGCCTGCAAACTTAGAAAACTGGTCACTGTTAAAAGGGGGCCCGTTGTCTGTTTTTAGAACTCTGGGAATTCCAAACATCGAGAACACTTTGTCGATGATTGGGATGACTGTGTTGGCTGAGACAGATCTTACAATTTCAACAACTGGGTAGCGAGAATATTCGTCTATGACAACTAGTAGATATTCTCCAGTTGGAAGTGGCCCGTAGAAATCTGCACTGATGTTAGACCAGGGGGCTTCTGGCAACTCAGACATTCTCAGTGGCTCGGACTGTGTTATAGGCGTGACATGCTAAACAGTTCTTGACCGTCAGTTCTGCTTTCTGGTCTATGTTAGGAAACCAGACCTTTGACCTGAGCAGTGTCTTAGTCTTTACAATGCCCTGGTGTCCTTCATGGGCTAGCTGTAACACTCTGTGCTCGAGGGATGCAGGGATGACAATTCTCGTACCTCGCAGGATGATGTCGTCGGTGTGGGACACCGTGAGCTCCCCACTAATCTGTCTGTACTTTTTCAGTGTTCCAGCATGTTGTGTGTCGCCTGTAATTTTGTGCCACGTGTTGTCTCTGATGTGGGCACTAACCTTTTGCAGGATTGGGTCTTTTAGTGTTTCATCTTTTATCTCCTGGAGAGTCATGGCTTTTGGTGTGGCATGCTCAGCTACAAAGTTGACATACTCCACTTTCACTGCTCTTGTGCTTTCGCTCGTCTATATCGGGATGGGGTGACGGGAGATGTAATCAGCAGGGTTGTCTGCACCTTTTCTGTATTCTACCCTGAAGTTGTAGGGCTGTAGTCTCAGTCCCCATCTCTCGATCCTTGCAGGTGGTTTTGAACGAGGGTTGTTCCATATGACCTCTAGAGCTTTGTGGTCAGTGACAAGGATAAACGGGTTGCCATACAGGTACAAGTGAAAGTGTTCACATCTCCACACAATGGCCAGTGCCTCCTTCTCCGTTTGTGAGTAACGTCTTTCTACGTCGCTGAGAGCACGGCTGGCCTATGCAATGGTATGCCTCTCTCCCTTTCCATCCTTTTGGTAGAGAACAGCGCCTAGACCAACTGGACTAGCATCTACCACAAGCTCTGTGTCTTTGGCTGGATCAAAGTATGACATTACCATGTTGCTGGTCAGGCTGTCTTTGATCGTCTGTAGTGCTCTGGCATGCTCAGGGGTTCAGTGCCATGGTGTGTCTTTTCTGGTCAGCTCACGGAGTGGTGCAGAGATGGAAGCAAAGTCTTTGATAAAACGAGCACTATAGTTCGCCATTCCTAGCAGACTCCTGACTTCAGTCTGGTCTCGTGGATCACTCACCTGCTGAATGGCAGCAATTTTTTTTGGGTCCGCTGAGATTCCACCAGCTGAAAAAATGAATCCGAAGAATTCAAGTTTACTTTTGTTAAACTCGCATTTCTTTTTGTTGAGTGTGAGCCCTCTGTCTTTCAGTCTCTGGAACACAGCTCTGAGGCTGTCGTCATGGTCTTTCTGTGTTTTACCATACACAATGATGTCATCACTCAGATTCTTTACTCCTGTGATGCCCTGCAGCGTCTGGCAGATCGCATTCTGGAACACCTCTGCTGCTGAAGATATCCCAAAATTCACCCGTCTCAAACCGAGATGTGTGGTAAAGGTCGTGATGTACCTGCTGTCGGGGTGGAGTTCTAACTGATGGTAACCAGCAGTCAGGTCAAGCTTGGAGAAGACTGAAGCTCCATTCAACTCGTGAATTACGTCATCCATGGTGGGAGTGATGTGGCGTTCACGTTGTATGGCGGTGTTGGCCTGTCTCATGTCGACACAGACTCTAACCTTGTCCGGATCCTTTGGCTTGGGTGGTGTCACGATGGGGGAGACCCATGGCGTAGGGCCTGTGACTGTCTCGATGACGTCGTCATCCTCAAGCCGTTTCAGCTCCTCTTCGACCTTCTGTCGGATGTGAAAAGGCACTCGCCTATGTGGCTGACAGGTTGGGTGAATGTCAGTGTTGATGTGAAGCTTTACCTGAAAGTCTTTCAGCATGCCAATGCCCTCGAACAGCTCTGGGTGTTTTTGTACCAACTCGTCAGCTACTGTTTGACCGGTTGTAGCAGACACAGTGTTGATGATCTTGATGAGGCCTAGCTCTTTAGCTGTGTTGTAGCCCAGCAGAGAGCAGCTATCACCCTTCATTACGTAAAACTCGGCTGTGGTTTTCTTATTATCTGTCTCTGTGCTACATGTGAATGCACCGGTTATGGGCAGTGGTTCAGTTTTGCCATATGGGAATATCTTTATATCAGCTGGGCTGAGCTGTGGGCATGGTCTCAGGGTACGGAGGACTGATTCACTAATAATGTTCACTGCAGCTCCGGAATCAATCATTGCTGCAATTTTTACACCATTAAGCCAAATGTGTGTGCGTGGTTGAGTGATATTCTTGTTGTCACTGGCAGCAAATACATAAGCTTCATCACTACTGGACGAGTCATGTGTGGTACTCTGTGTTGTGCTGGTGATGTTATACACTTTCTTGTGCGTTTTGTGTTGCTTACTGTTGTCTCTGTGTTTTATTTCAAAGTCTCTTCCAGGTGTTTTTTGTTTTGTCCTGCACTGCTTGGCGAAGTGATTTAGTTTCCCGCATGCTTTACAGTCTTTTCCTTTTGCTGGGCAGTTTCCGTCATGTGGATAGTTTCCACCGCAATTCCTGCACTGGACGTTGGGCTTTGCTCTCCCGGCGCGTCGGCTGGCAGCTGTTCGCCTATCCTGCAGCACTGCATTCACTGATGCAGCTACACTCTGCTCCATGCCGGCTGCTTGTTGCTCAGACAGTTCTAAAGTTCTCCCGTATTCGAGAAGGTCATCCAGGCTGTTTTCGGGTTCTCTGAGCGCTCTTCTACGTAGCCTGGTTGAACTGCAGCTTTGGATCAGCTGTGCTTTTATTTCATGGCTTACGTCGGCAAATTCACAATTCTTTGCTAGCATACGTTGTCTGGTACAGTATGTGTCTAGGTTCTCGCCCGGCTGCTGTACTGCCTTTCGGAATATATATACTTGATACTGGACCTTCTTTTTAGGCGTAAAATACGTGCTTAACTTCTGCTTAACATCAGCAAACTTATCTTCCTCTGCTGCTAACGTGTCATAGATGTCATGCACACGCTCTCCAGCCAAGTGTAGTAATAATGCCTTCTGCCTTGCATCTCCGGTAATGTTCACTGCTGTAATATAGTTTTCAAACCTTTGCATCCATTTTGTCCAGCGTGGTCCTACTGAGCTCGGATCCGTTTCGGTATCGAAGGCTTGTAGAGCGACGGTGTTTCCCAGTGACATCTTTTTTTTTTTATCCTCGTCGCCAATGTGATGTTCTCGTTTGAGTATTTGACAAGAAAACAGACGTGTGCATTCAGTATACTTTACTGTGATATCTTGACAGTTATTACACAGACAGCCGTCGTCCCTCGTGGGCTTAATGCTAGTGCTCTGTTGTTCTTACACAGTGTAATACGGCAGGCGTACCCCCGTGCGTCATAACGTCAAACGTCACTGTCGTAAACCTCATACTGCATATCCTAAACACTACAAAAACATCATAAACGGTGGATGTTCTTCTTCTCAACGCCGTGGTGTAATATTAAATGGACAAATTTGACTGAAGTCTAAAAATGTTCTTCATGTGTCTATATTAAGATGTACTGTAGTATACATTAAACAAACATGTTTATACTTATGAAATTATAAGATTTATATAAAATATAAATGTTTCATAAATGTTTAAGAAGCTTGAGAAGCTTTCCCCAGTTCCTAGGAATCTGACAAAAACAAAAAGACAAACAGACAAAAATACAAAGTTATTAAAATGCAGCCCCCCCCCCTGCTAAGGGATGCCTTTGCAGGAAACAGGAAGCAAAAAAATCGAGAATGGAAATATGAACAAGTGATATCCTTTCTGCTTCCCCGTATGCAGGTCAGAAGGTTAGTATTTTACATTGATGTTGTGAAATATGTTATGAATTGTTAATTGGACACATCAAGTAATCAAAGTTGTTACAGAACAAGGTATTGTTAATGAAACTAGATTTTTACATTTTTGAATGTATTAGTTAAATGTATGTATTATTTACATTTGTAACAGTTAAATTTAATACTTTTAAGACATTTATAAGAAAATTAAAAAGACTGATTTTTTAGAAAATCCATATGTCTTATTAAAATAACTCCATGAATGCAACATTAAGCATATAGCAACTTTAAAAGCACATTTCATTTTGGCAGCATTGTCTGTGATTATATGGGCCATTCTACAGAATTGGTGCAAACTGCTGTCCCTCATCCAAAAAACACATTTGAAAAGCATTTAATTATTAAAATCTTAGATGTTTACTAAGATCCTTCAATTATCTATTGAAACCCACAATAATATTTAAGATATCAGCAAGCTGTATATATATAAAATCTATGGGCTACTTTCAATTAGGAGGTGGCTGTCCCAAACCCTAACCCCTAAATTTCAACTTGTGAAAATGATATTGAAAAGTTTTTTGCAAATTTTTCCTTTCTTGTTTTAAAACAAATATTTTTGTTTTGTTTCTTAAAATGAAGTTAAAAAAAATATTTATTTTATATTTTATTTTTAAATCATGAAACTTAATCTAAAAAAACGTGTCCTGCATTTTCATGTCACTACCAAAACAGTGAATGTTGTAGTCCATTGGCTGAGATTGATTTTAACCACACCCCTACATTTTTGATCAGGAAATATTCCTGTGTCCTTCTCTCTAATGTGCTATATGGTGAGTAGATTTGATCCCATCATTTTGAGGTAAATGTGTTTTAAAGTCTAAAAATCTGTGTGTAACTTTAAGGAATGTCACTACCAAACTCATTTTTTCTGCTATTGAGAGAACTTTTTTGGATGTTATTCCATAAAATTTAGTTGTTATATGTGTTCAACTGTTCTGACCAGTGATTGCTAACCATGTGCTGATTAGCATCTTCGAGCTAGGCTCAAAAGTATCTAAAATTGTCACTACCAAAACAGTCACAACCGAAACATGTCTTGAAGTTTCGGTTGTGACATTATTGTTTTGGTAGTGACAAAAGGGAACACATAAGCCTTTATTTGGAGGAATAAACTACATTTTAGTACAGTTATGCAAATAATTACTACTTTAGTATGTTTTAGTAGTGTTTTATTATGCGAGATTCTGTTAAAATTCTGTAATGTGATGAGGTTACAATTACTTAAGGTTGCAGTCCATGATACTTGCTTAGGTGTAAGGTTGTTGTCAGTAATGTTAATTTATATGATTAACTTGACAGGGAGAATGACATAAAACACCAACATGCCTAAAAAAAAAATAGAAAAACTACAGCAGAGAGACAGAGAGAATACAAACAAAGGTTGAGGGAAGACCCAGTGAAGTACGAGGAATACTTAAGGAAAGAAAGAGAAAGAAATAAGAAACGAAGGGAAGAAGGAAAGTTGAAGAGTATCAGTGAATTATCTGACAGGGAGCAAAGACATGTCAGAAAAGCATGGAGGGAAAGACAGAAAAGACACAGGATGATGGTGAAAATACAAAAAGAGGTGGAGACATTTTGCAGGGCTTCCACACCACCTAGCACTTCCAGTGAGGGTGATCAGACACCAGTGCACATACACACTGGGGGAAAAGGGAGAAAACGAGCAAAAATCAGTACCTATAGAAAATGTCAGAAGTTAGAACAGAAGATCAAAGAAATCCAGGAGAGAATACAAATATAGAAAGCGATTTCAAAGGTTGAGGCAGAAGTTGACACGAGACCAATGTTCTCCAAGGTCGAAGACTCAGAAGGATGTAAAGAAGCACAGACTTCCCAAACAAGTCAGAAAGACTCTTCTTTTTCACAACACACTTACACTCACCTAAAGGATTATTAGGAACACCATACTAATACTGTGTTTGACCCCCTTTCGCCTTCAGAACTGCCTTAATTCTACGTGGCATTGATTCAACAAGGTGCTGAAAGCATTCTTTAGAAATGTTGGCCCATATTGATAGGATAGCATCTTGCAGTTGATGGAGATTTGTGGGATGCACATCCAGGGCACGAAGCTCCCGTTCCACCACATCCCAAAGATGCTCTATTGGGTTGAGATCTGGTGACTGTGGGGGCCATTTTAGTTCAGTGAACTCATTGTCATGTTCAAGAAACCAATTTGAAATGATTCGAGCTTTGTGACATGGTGCATTATCCTGCTGGAAGTAGCCATCAGAGGATGGGTACATGGTGGTCATAAAGGGATGGACATGGTCAGAAACAATGCTCAGGAAGGCCGTGGCATTTAAACGATGCCCAATTGGCACTAAGGGCCTAAAGCGTGCCAAGAAAACATCCCCCACACCATTACACCACCACCACCAGCCTGCACAGTGGTAACAAGGCATGATGGATCCATGTTCTCATTCTGTTTACGCCAAATTCTGACTCTACCATCTGAATGTCTCAACAGAAATCGAGACTCATCAGACCAGGCAACATTTTTCCAGTCTTCAACCGTCCAATTTTGGTGAGCTCGTGCAAATTGTAGCCTCTTTTTCCTATTTGTAGTGGAGATGAGTGGTACCCGGTGGGGTCTTCTGCTGTTGTAGCCCATCCGCCTCAAGGTTGTGCGTGTTGTGGCTTCACAAATGCTTTGCTGCATACCTCGGTTGTAACGAGTGGTTATTTCAGTCAAAGTTGCTCTTCTATCAGCTTGAATCAGTCGGCCCATTCTCCTCTGACCTCTAGCATCAACAAGGCATTTTCGCCCACAGGACTGCCGCATACTGGATGTTTTTCCCTTTTCACACCATTCTTTGTAAACCCTAGAAATGGTTGTGCGTGAAAATCCCAGTAACTGAGCAGATTGTGAAATACTCAGACCGGCCCGTCTGGCACCAACAACCATGCCACGCTCAAAATTGCTTAAATCAGCTTTCTTTCCCATTCTGACATTCAGTTTGGAGTTCAGGAGATTGTCTTGACCAGGACCACACCCCTAAATGCATTGAAGCAACTGCCATGTGATTGGTTGATTAGATAATTGCATTAATGAGAAATTGAACAGGTGTTCCTAATAATCCTTTAGGTGAGTGTATACACCAAATACAGGATAAACACAAGTCTGCAAGTTATAAAGAGAAATATTCACTCAGAAGAGCTTTCACAAACAGGCTTCTTAGAAAATACAAACTTGTCTCTATGATAAGAAAATGTGTTGGTATCTCCCACAAAGTGTTCAACAAGTCTAAAAACCACCAATGTCTTGGGTTCACCTATCAGAGCAATCACAAACAAAATAACATGAACATAGTCAAACATTTTCTAAGCCAAGATGACAATAGTCGAGTATCAGCAGGGAAGAAGGAAACCATCACATGATTTAAAACAAAGAAACAAAAGAGGTTTCTCTCTGACACAATGATGAATTTGTATCAGAAACTGATGCTGGAGATGCCCGACCTGAAGCTATCCTGTTCACTTTTCTGTAGAATAAAGCCGTTTTGGATTGTTGCTCCAAATATCAATAATAGGGAGACATGTATCTGCAAAGTGCATGATGTTATATTAACATAAAATGTGGACAGTCTGATTCAGCCATGGCAAACTAAGTATTGTGGTCACTACCAAAACATTACTGTCACTACCAAAAATGTGCAGTCACTACCGTAACATGGGATGTTTTGTCAAAAATAAAGTATATTGAATTATCAACTAAGATGTTATGATAGTGTTTGGTTCAATGCATATTCAAACTAATGAATCCTTAACTTTGAAATCAGTACGATAAACTTTATGCTTTCTACAAAGAAAGATTGGGTTCAAAGTACATTAAATCTCAAATTACAATTAAAATATTATTAAAATTATAATCTTTATTGATTTAACCTGTAAAAATATTTTTTAAAAATAGAAAAAAATATATTTATAAGGTAGATGTAAACAAAATCTTAATAGGTCATTATAAGCCTTCTTAATAAATTATTTAATATTGTGTTTCGGTAGTGACAAATTTGGGGAGAAGGAAAATATTCCAGCATTTTCTGAAAATACAATATGAGAATTAACTGCACAATTACTAGAAAAGCGTACCTTGGATATTATACAATTTGCATACATGCAAAATTTGTGGGAAAAAACAAAAAAATTTCAAGATTTTTCCAACTCTGACTTTGCACCAATTCTGTAGAATGGCCCATATAACTTCTGATGGAAACCATATTCATCTGTTATCTCTTCATAGGCAGAAGAAATTTGTTCCAGAAGAATCATTTTATTTTGATTTGGTGCACACAAGGAGCATAGTCTGTGATTGGACCAGATCAAACACACCTGAGCAAGCTAATCAAGGTCTTCAGGGTCACTAGTGCTGCGTCCCAATGTGCCTACTTATACTATGCCCTTAAAATACTCTTTTGGTGAAGAAAAACTTCACCAAAAGAGTAGGCAAGCGTAGGCAAGCTTTGGGACTTACTATCACGTCACACAACTGCATCTTTAATGGACCTCACTGTCACATAGTTACATAGTGTCACTGTAAACTGGGCTGTCAATCATCTTGTCACAGTTAACATCCTCCACATTTCATTTCTTTTAACTTGGAGAGAAAAGCAGCACATTGATCTGCCAGTCGCGGGCCTTTCATGCGGAGAACTCTGCTCATTTTTTCTGAATACTGATGCATAAAAAGTTAATGACTGAAAAGTTCACATTTCTGTTGCAGATGAAATATAACAAAGATAACATTAAATAAATATTTTTTTACCAGGTTAAATGTTGATTATTAGTAACTCAAACCCCTTTTCCTAAACCTCACTACCTAACCGCCAGTCACGCACATCTGCCATGTTTGTAGTTTATTTAACGCATTTTATTCGTGTTTGTAGTTCTGGACTGAATCCTTTGCCAAAACGCAATGGATTGTGGGCGATATTAGCCTTTAGAGTGTGCACGGATCCACACTTCAAAAATGAAGCAGTAGACCATCCAGGGACTTTTGTCATACTCTTTTCAAAATACTATGCTTTGCAATCCCATGACTAATACAGAATTATTTTCCTTCCTTGTAGATGTAACCACACACTGTAAAAGGTGTGGGGCGTGTGGACATTTTTACCGATGCCAGCAATGGGCAGAGGGATGCATCTGCAACTTTGCCTGTTCTTGAGACAGTCTGTACAGGTAATCTTCTCTTATTCATTCATGCAACTTTAATGCACCCGTCCTATATTCATAAACATGTGACTTACATGTTTTTATCACATACAGTTTTAATCATTATTTTAAAGAATCTTTGATGATGTAAGTATTTGGATAGTTGAAGACTTTATAAACAAGCATACCCAGGTAAAAAAGAAATACACTTAAGCTATACGGATATCTACTGTATGTATTTATTATATTTTATTTTACTATATCTAAGTGCATAATAAATGTGCTATTTTGGAACAACTTACAGTATATTTTAAGTAGCTCTTTAAGATATGCTTAAGATGAACTTTAAAGGGATAGTTCACCCAGAAATGAAAATGTGATGTTTATCTGCTTACCCCCAGGGCATCCAAGATGCAGGTGTATGGAGTCAATTTAATGCCAAAAGAAGTTGTTAATATGAACATCTGCTGTTTATTTCTCTCAACGTACACACTTTTATAGCATTAAAATGTGTATTGTTTCATTTGGTTAACTAAATGTGTATTAACAGTGCTTGTTTAAAATCTCTTAACCTGTGCACAGCATTCTTTGTTTACATTAGTTCAGAGTTAATGCTAGTTTTAATGTAAAAGAATGCAATTAACTTCATAAACTACACATCATCAGACTCAAGCTTCATATCGATCTCGACTTCGTTTTTCATTTACATAACTCCTGGCATAAATTAAGAAATTACTGTCACTGGAATATTTAAAAAAACGAAGCTTGAGTCTTTTTGGTTTAGTTTTGACGTGGCCACCAGATATTAATGGGTAAACAAACCCGCGTGACCATAGCAACCTGGGATTATCAGAGATGTATTTATTAACCTGTTAGCCTGCACCAGAGCGACCTCGCACTGAACGCTCTTTGTTTGCATGTGTCATTGTTTTCTAATAGAATAAATGAAACGGGACAAAGTTAATCTTGTCAAACTCTATATCATTCTGAGGGTCTAAGCCTCAAGCATCGACGACAGATCGCTGTTTTTCGATGGAAAGCTTATAAGGAATGAGTGGCACAAATTTGCTACATTTGTGTAAGCAGTACACATCCAAACACGCAGAGTAAAAAAGCCGTACGTACCTTTATCATTGTAATAACGAGCCACAAACGCGTCCACTGCTGAAATCCCAGTTTAGTTAGAGAGGTAAGGGTCCACAGAAAAACATCCCAGCGAGCACTTTTAGTCCAGCGAAACAATAACGTTGTAATAAGGATGAATATTCCTTTGTTTACGTTTCATTTCTTCAGAGAGTTATTGTTCGCGTCCGTTATGGAATAAATTACGCTCAAAAACAGCGTCTTGGTGGTAAAAAAACAAAACGATTTTGTAGAATACGGTCTTACAAACATAATGAGACCGTCTACGGAAAAAAAAGTCTCAGAAAAGCGGAATATAGATTATTTGAATTTGGCGCTCCCTCCTGCCGGCAGTGACGCTTCTGTGACGCACGCTGTCATCTGAGCGGGGCATAACTTAGCGATCTGCTTTATCCATAAAAAACTGTTTTTTTTTTCTTCTACATTTTTTATATGTGTGTGTGTGTATTGTGTGGGGAATGTGGCCGTGTCTGCATGATTATAATATGTATGGACGCACATCAGCGTGTTTATTAGCGACTCTATGACGGCTATCATTGTGATTCATTGATCAGCTATTATTGATTATATGGCCCATCTGTTTGATTATAATCTGAATGGAAGCACATCAGCGTGTGTTTACTGACTCTATGACCATGTCTGGCAATATCACTTCACGTCTGGCAGTGATATTTATCATTGTAATAACGAATAACGAAGAATACTTCAGTATACATACTATATACAAAGCATTTTTTTTCTATTTTTTTTCCTTTTTTATTACTCAAATAATTATTTTTGTATTTTTTAGTGCTCAAATAAATCTGTCTATTATTTTATAATTGAAAAACTATGCAGGAACATGTATAATGACTAAAATAGCTTGTATAATTCTGTAATCCATTTGGTGGTTATTTTTCCTCAAACAGGGGGGTGGGGGGGACTATAAATAGTTTCAGAAAAAATATTGCAGGAATCTCATTTTTCATGGTATCTTCTTCAAATTTGAAATATGAACTGATGAGACACATGGCTTTCGATCCATTACTTTTCTGGATTGCTCCAGGACTTATTTCATGTATTTGTATATGAAATAAAAAAACATTCAGTGTGGAAAAATATTTTTCAAGGCACGTCAGTGTCTATAACTTTTTATCTTTTTGAGCATTATCAACTCTGGATGATAGATAGTAAAGCCCAGAGTCTCTTCTTTCCAAAGATACCTAATTTGTTTGTGTAAGCACACTTTGTCACAAACTGTTACCATTTTAATTCAGGTAGGTTATTTTCACCTGCGAGGCCCTAAATGGGGTTGAAGGTTAAAGTGTTAATATTTTATTTTGAATTAAGAAATTATACATTTTAAAAAATATTACATTATTAAATTATTATATTAACACCACCACGGGGTAATTTTACCCATGGCTGTTTTTCAAATAGGCTACATAATATATTTTCAATAAAAAATATCAAAGTCTTACAGTCATTGACTTTAACTAAAATTGTGTTATTTGCAATCCCATTGTTAAAAAAATTGTTTAGATAAAACCAGAATAAAAATGGGGCATTTATACCTATAAGCACCATCGGGACATAATTCCTTTATTGTTGCGCTGTCATTGCAAGTGTTACGCACGTTCAAATGAAGATGTTTTAGATGTTTATTCCTCCACTCATAAATGTTCAAACTTTGGATTAATTATAAATTTTCGTTTTGCAATTCTTTTTATCATTTATGGTTCGCTACTGTGTTGCTTATTTATTCCTGAAAAAAATCTGAATTATGATATAGCTATTTTTATGATTACCCCAAGTTTATTAGTGTTGTTCTCTTATTCAAATGATAAATTATACAACTAAACAAATGAATAATTAAAAAAAGTGAAACTGTGCGCTTGAATTTGTCATTGTATCATACATCCTTTGCAGAGTAGTGAATTATTATTACTTATAATAGTCTATTTAGGGTAATTTAGTAATTTAAATAACATGGGTTATCTTAAAATATTTTATTAGCTATAATATTACACCACCAACGGACTGTGGTGTAGAAACTGAATCCTACAAAAATATTTATTTTATTATTTAGCTTTTAGGGAATCACTCTTAAGAGTTGATCTTCATATGATTAATTGTTATCAATCATAATGTACAACTTATGCCTTGTTAACGACTTGTCCAGCAAGCATTAATAACAGCAAGTTATCGTTAACACGTTGTTTATTTCATTCGTGGCCAACGATTAAAATAAATCAAATAGTTAAATTGAGTTAGCTAAGTTAGCTCCTGAGCGTAGGTAAAACGCGATCTTTTTGGCAAATAGTTACGACATGTTAAATCACATAACACAGACAAAAGAGTTCTTAATAAAGTCAAAGTTTTATTCACTATTCTAACACAACATTAACTGACTAGACAACACAAACAGACATAAACCCACATACGTTGCAATGAATTGTTCGGATCTTAAGAGAGTCTTAGGTTCTAACTTAATGCTCGTTTTTCAACCTGAGGGAACTCATAGACAGAACCATGCTATATTTAAACAGCAACCGAGAGGAATCCCGATTTCAGTCAGTAAAGAGATTTTGCCTTACTTTGTCTTTTGCGTTCGGTTTAAAGTCAGGCTTTTTTCCGTTGCTTTGGTAGAGTCGGACTGTGGATTGGCTGCTCGGTTGGTCGTGTGACTAGCGCCCTCTTCAATGGTTGGTCGTCGTCGTTCTGACGTGAAGTCGATTCAAGTCTTAGCTTCCACTGTTAAAGTTCTTTCAAAGTTTAACTGAGTCTTGGTGTTAGTTGCTTTGCTTCGCCGTGATGTTCGAGGCCTGAAGCGCTTGCAGCGTGAGCAGAACGAGAGACTCGCTGGCGTGCGTGTCCTCCTGTTGTTTTCAAAACTCCAACCGAACTTTCATGGTTGAGCATCCGTTTTTAACGGGCCGATTTGGGGTCCGCCTTTTTGGGCGCGTGGTCCAATCGCAAGCGTTTCTGTGGGCGGAGCCCCGCCCTGCGTAGCTGCGTGTTTCGCATACATTATCTGGTCAGTTATTCATCACATAAAACAAATTATTGCAAGCAAGTTTCTATCCGTTATTGTAACCACGGGTTGATAAAACGGATCATTTTCATTCAACCATAATATTCTTCATAAGGTTAGCTTTCTAAAGAAACCAAACACTTATATTTTGATATGCACCAAAAATACACGTGACCACAGAGGATATTACTGGGTTAAATACATTGATAAACAGATCCTCAAATTCTAAACGACACAAATAGCAGGTGAACTAAACATCTAGTGATCAGGTAACTTATGCATTCTGGAAGATTACGACACTCATAGGTTTAAAATAATGCAACAGCTTATAAATGTCATAAACACACACTTCTTAATACATGTATCGATAATCTGTCTATAGTGTTTCTTTTCTCGAGTATATTTTGCTTCAAATAGCAGACACAGTATACTTTGTTCTTTTTTAAAACTCGTTTCTTATTCAAAGGTGTGGTTCTCTTTGTTAGATAGCACCACAGAAAAGGCGCGTTTCCTTGGAATGTGCGTGATATGCAGGGTCGTAAAAGTCTTTGGTTTGGAAAGTCTGGAAATTGTCTTTATTTCGAGTCGCTCGTAAAAACGTCATCCTTTGCGATATGTCCTTGAATTTACTGCATGAAGTCAGGGAGGGTTTTTCTGTGGGGTTCCTCCAAATGACAAGGGCTCTCGAAAACCCAAAATATATGTTTTCTGGTCTCAGGAGTTTTTTAGGGGAGGGCCGTCTATACGGCGTCAAGAAGTCTGGTGTTAGCTGTGTGTGCGTTCAGACCATTCCTTACAGTGGGATGCATAAATATATTTGATCAGTCTCTGATAATCCCAGGCTGCTATATGTTTATGCATGATTAAACTCGTGGCCATGAAAAATTGATGTTGTTCCCTCAATAGGATCTCGTGGCCACAACATACTGTATTATCACGTTCCCACGACTTAATATCTGGTGACTCAAGCTTCGTTTTTTAAATATTCCAGTGACAGTAATTTCTTAATTTATGCCAGGAGTTATGTAAATGAAAAACGAAGTCGAGATCGATATGAAGCTTGAGTCTTAGACCTTTTTAATGATGTATAGTTTATGAAGTTAACTGCATTCTTTTACATTAAAACTAGCAGTAACTCTGAACTAATGTAAACAAGATAGGCCTATCAATATACTATTGGTTATCTACTATGATATTTATCACGCCGATAAAGGTCAGTTCAGAAAAGTATGAACATATACAACTATATAAGTGTAGAACTAGATAACAGGCTCACCCTAGTAATAGTCTAAGATATGGAAACTTTTTATTTAGCCTTTTAAGCGGGAAAATGCTTTGAAATAAAAAAAACTAAGTACAATTTTATTTTAAAATGATAAACTAAAATTTGAACAGGTACTGTTGAATAAAAATCATAATTAAGGTTAAATTTGCAAACGGATAAGTAAAATATTGAAATTTCCCGAGTCCTCGTAATTAAGATTCCTCGTAAGCTTGCAAACAATATTTTATTTAAAAAGGGGTGTATGCAGAATTTTGGTAGGCGTACAGTACAAAGTCATTACAACTATATATGGAACGTCCCCAGAAAACATTAAAACCAACGTTTGTGTGTATGTGCACGTTTTTGTGACAAATGAGGACATAAATTTGTATAATGACACAGGTATTACAAGGTGAAGGTGACTTTTCAGGACATTGCCCCATGCCCCCACTTTTCAAAACGCTTATAAATCATACAGAATGAGTTTTTTGGGGGGAAAGTAGAAATGCACAGTCTCCTGTGAGGGCTAAGTTTAGGTGTAGGGTAGGTGTAGGGCAATAGCACATACAGTTTGTACAGTATAAAAACCATTACGCCTATGGGATGTCCCCACTTTCCACAAAAACAAACGTGTGTGTGTGTGTGCATGTCAGCTCGCCCAACTCTTAACAGTAAAAGGGGTCATTCAGCCTTTTCAACTTTGGCAAATTAAAAAATAAAATAAGTTTAATCGATTTGTTTTAAATATCCATGAAATGAAGACAGCTTAAAAGGACAAGAAATTGCCTTGTGCCATCTCAGGCTATCTATTTTTTTATTTTATGAGTACTTATCTACCTCATGTTTTGATATTTTTGTCATGCCTGTTACAGACACATGCGTTATTATACAATAGTTTTAATTAGAACTATATTATAGTTTTCACATATATGATCAATATTTTAGTCCCTCTTTTCACTGGGATTGTTTCAAATTTTTGATTTTTCTTTTTCTTTCAATCTTGCATTTGTCATTCAAATGACCAAGAGCATACAAATTTTAGAGGGTGATCACATGTCAATTAAGAAAAATATATATTTTTACAAGAGAGATATTAAAAGAAGGGCTTTGTCAAAAATACAATATAGATAGGGTTACAATGGAAAAGCCATTACAAATATAATTTTTATACTTTTTATGAAATTAATGATAGTAACAGGACTGACAAGAGTAACAGGGATGACGGGACGCATTCTTCAGTATACTCTGCACATATTTGTTTACATAATATTGTAAAGTTTTACCTTTTTAAATGGCATTATATTGTTTTGCACTCTTATAGTTGTATTAGTGAAGCAAATTACATTTCTAAGAGATCTAAAGCCCGGTTTCACAGACAGGGTTTAGACTAAGTCAGGGTTAGGCCTTAGTTCAATTAGGATATTTAAATAGCTTTTATAAACGTGCCTTAGAAAAATACATTACTGGTGTGCATCTTGAGACAAAACAATGACACTGACATATTTTAAGATCTGTTAGTGCAAGTTGCTTTCAGTTAAAACAGCGCAGACATGCATTTTAGTCTGGGACTAGCCTGTAAGACCCACTGTTGCAGAATTTTGGTTATCCCCAAAAAACCTCTAATTTTTTTTTTTTTTTCTGGCTCAACCACATTAACATGATCATTAGGTCCTATTGTTTGTTCTCACAATGCGATTGGATCCAACATTTGTATATAAGGCCCGCCCTCAGGTCAAGAAGTCACACAATCTCCAATTTTTCGATCGCGCAACATCCCTTCGATTTACTGGACTGGATTCATCTGATTCAAGTAAGTAAAATGCTTTGAATATTTTTTTTTTGTGTTTATTACAGTGTCTAGAACATGAACATATGTAATTGTTGTGGAAAATATGCCCTATATTTTATTTAGAGCATGTTTTATAATTGTTGCAATATTACAACGTTGGGCAGGAGTGGTAGTCAAAACAGTCCTGTTTTTGAGAGGAACGTCTTGAGAGGAACTTCAATCAAAATGTTCACATATAACTTTAAACTACACATGATTTACACATTCTAGCCTTTAGCCTTATATTGGATTACATGTTTACTAATGATTATAATATAATATATATAATATATAATGATATAATGATATATAATGAACACTCTCAGTATTTTCTTCTTATCACAGAATGCAGGACTTTCTAACAAAGAAATTCTGTTTGTGCATGTCTGCCCTTTGTCTTAGTCTCTATTGAAGAGAAAATGTTCCTATCAATCCATAGTCAAAGCAGTTGTGGGGGATGCTCCTGGTGCATTTGTGGCATTGTTCTGGAACAGGTGTCAATGTTCATGAATGTAAAGTGTGGTTGTAAGCTGGAGGCTACATGCATTTCTATTAGGATGATAATCACAGTCTACAATAGGTCAGCCATACAGTGAAATGTGTGAATAGGCTACTTCAGTGCAATGTGTAAACACTTGATGATGAACTCTTATAATGAAATCAGTCTCCCCACCACCCCATCTTTCCTGCTGGTAATCTAGAATCTAGTAAGCATGTGTGCTATTTGTATATACATTTGTTTCAATTTTATTTTTTCCATTTCAGAATGCCACCAGCAAGGAAAGATCCTCGGTACAGTGTGCAGGATGTAATTGCCATCATCCAAAACGGAGAAAGTGATGTGGACATGGATTTCGACGACACTGATGCAAGATGCTCGCTGGACCAGAACCTGTGCAGGAGATTCAACGCTGGGACAAAGCCACCAAAACCTACATTGACGTAGAAAGGCCTTACATTGTGGGTACCTACAACAAATTCATGGGAGGTGTGGATTTGTTGGACTCATTTACAGCAAAATACAAGTATGCCCCGAAATCCCGGCGATGGTACATGTACATCTTCTGGCACACCATCACCCTCGCTGTCGTCAACGCCTGGCTCCTCTACAGGCGGCACTGCCAAGCTCTCAGGATGCCAAAGAAGGAGATGCTGAACATGAGAAAGTTCCAGGCACAGCTAGCATCCTCTCTCATCCTGGTAATTATCTATTTCTGCTATTTGCCTTGTTTGTGATATATTAGACTAGTATCTTCATGTGCGTTTGAGATGTATATGAATTGATATATTTATTCTTTTTTTTCTAATCAGGTGGACACAACACTCAAAACTCCAAAGAGAGGACGACCATATTCAGGCAATGGAAGCCCAGTCGCAGCAGGGAGCCCTTTGAATGCTGGAAAGAGACCATCCTTAGGTGATGGGAGTCCAAACGGTCCCTCTTCCAAAAAATCATGTGCACACCCCCCTCTGGATGTGCGCACGGACCTCACTGGACATTTTCCACTGAAGACAAAGAGAGGACGCTGCAGAAATTGCAGTAAAGGGTATACTAATACCCAGTGCAGCAAGTGTGATGTCCGCCTCTGTTTTTCAGAGGACAAGAACTGCTTCTGGGACTATCACTGTAAATAATGTAAATAAATGTCAAAGTTCTTGTTGTTGGAATAAATGACTCTTCATAACAACATGACTGAGATTATTATTCATGTTATATACTGGTTTGGGAAAAGCAAAAGCCTGCAAATGAATCCTTAGTTCTGTATTGTTGCTCAGACAGTGAGTGAAAATACAGGATATTCTGCTCCCCGTTAAGCCTAATGTTGCAATATTACAACATTTCTGTAAAAACTTACTAAAACATAAAATTTTTGAAAACACTCAATTTTCAGCCCCAAAGGCCTCCTACAACAACATCTGAATGGTTGAAATTTTTTTTTTGTGTGCTTTTCTATATTTGGGTTTTACAGCCTTGTCTGTGAAACCGGGAGCTAATGTAATAGGGTATTGAAATTAGACCCTTGTGTCCATCTGTTTGTCTGTGTATGCCCCCTCACAGAACTTAAAATATATTGATATACTGACAGCAGGGAAATGTTATGAAAGCATAGAACTCAATTGAAACTGTTTGAATATCCATGCTATTAGTGAGATGAAAAGTAGTGAAGTTGTGTTGTTGTTTACATTTTTGTTCTTAATTTCCTTAGCAAATTCTGTCATGCCACGGAGAACTACTCCCCTTCAGGATGCCATTAATCACATCCTTGCAGGAAGAGACAAGAATTCAATGTTAGAAATCAAACATATGAATCCAGTTAAAGGTGAGTGACTTTGACACTGCAGGCTAGACTGAGGGGAAACACGTCACTGGTTCTTGAATTGATATTATGACCAGTGGTTTTCAGTCTGACTATTCATTGTACAAACATCAATATAAATTAAAGTTGTTAATAGTATTTTAGTAATAGTGGGCCTGTCTGTTGACATGTATTCATTATTCTACATGTAGAATTGAAAAAAAAAAAAAAAGCACAACGTTGCATAGTAGCGATTTATAGGTATAATCTGAGTTGTATCCAGTGGATAGTCTGCTACCCCTGTGTCTCTAATACGGTTGTGTCTGCAGGTCGTGGTATCTTCACTTTAGCTGTTTTCAATCAAGGAGACTTTGTGGTGGAGTATAGAGAAGAGGTCATTGATGCAGCTGAAACTGAACATAGACGTAAACTGTACCACAATGCATGTTCGATCTTCATGTTTGACTTCATATGGAAGCGGAAGACATGGTGGTAGGTTCAGAATGACTAATATGTTTAGATTTCTATAGTGAGAAGTCAGGATTTCTGAAGTAAAGATCTCATGTTGCTCTTTAACTTATCAACTATGCATCGAACAACTATACTTGTATTGGATGTTGGCATTAGTGTAGTTGCTTACAAATTAAAGTTCAAAAGCGTGTCACTATAAACGTCTGTTTAGTGCATGATGTTTGTAGATTTGCAGTATTGATGGAGCACTTGAAGATGGGTAATTTGGGCGACTGGTAAACGATGAGCACAAGGCACCAAATTGCAGAATGAAGTTGATCGAAGCAGAAGGGAAGCCACATCTCTGCCTTTTTGCACGGAAGGAAATTACGGCAGGAACTGAAATCACTTATGACTATGGTGGGAAAGAATGGCCCTGGCGTAAAGAGGTGGGTCATTTTTTTTCCTATGAATTGGTGTCAAGGTTTAAAGCCTATACATTTAGACATCTTGAC
Organism: Barbus barbus; assembly: GCF_936440315.1. NCBI lineage: Eukaryota > Metazoa > Chordata > Actinopteri > Cypriniformes > Cyprinidae > Barbus > Barbus barbus. Next base: position 2,868,251 of record NC_136731.1, on the reverse strand, counting down.
AGCAATGAAATCATCTCTGTCTTAAAAGCTACTGTGTGTTAAGCTGTGTGAGTTTCATGATGCCACATAGATCACACAATACCTATCGCTTGTTAGTGCCAACAATTATAACCAAAAAACAGAAGTCACTTCTTAGTGGTATTCAGTCCGGTTTTCAGTCAATCTTGTCAGGTTAATCTGGAACTTGCATGACTCTCCCAGGTGATGCCAGCAAGCTTATCTTTATGTTTTGTAGATTCCCCCTACTGTTACAAGCACTGCTGCCCAAGAGTCTATTAAAGACCAAACCATGTCATCCACAGTCTCTATTGAAGGTCAGTGACTGTTTGACTTAATGTTTTACATCAGTTACGGTGGGCATATAAACATATTGTGTCTATAAAGCATGTGAACCAGTGATGGTGTGGTTGCTTCTAGAGTGATGCACAACCCCACCTTCCCTGGCCTTCCTCATATTCTTTCCTGTATTCTACAGAGACCAGAGAGAGACCAGAAGTCCAGTCCTGCAATATAACATCAGGCAGTTCTGCTTGTGAGATTAGGTTGAATACGACTGTCTGTTAAAGCAAGTCCCATTGTTTTACAATAATGGGACTTTAGTCAGTTCAACTGTACAATAACATAATTGTGTCGATGATGTCCAAGTTCACATGTACATTTTTCTGTTTAACTTGTTTAGACACAGCTCAGTGGTGCAAGCTTCCCTTCTGGCCAACACTCCGTTGCAGAGCTTGGTGACCACGCCCATGACTTGGAACCCAATGTTTTCTCTACAGGCTTATTCAGAGGTGAGTCCCTGCTTGAATAAGCAATGCCTGGTAAACACTGGGGTCTTGCAAAGCACTGTGCCTTCATGTCCTGTGTTCTCTTCAACAGACACAGAATTGAGAGCAGAGTGTCAGTCATCAAGTCCCACACCAGACAGCCCTGAGCATGAGGTTAGTTTGAATTCAGCTGTTAAATTACGGGATGTATGAATGTTTAGTTTCGTAAATGATGTAGTTTCGTAAGGGACATATTAATCAGATAATTACAATTATACTGCAGGTACAGTATAATGAGTTTAAAACCTCAGGACATCGTAAAATTCCCTCTCTCTGTTACATCACTCTTCGTACCCTTCTCTCTTACTCTCTCTTAGCTCTCTGACTCTCGGACCCTTGTCCCTCTCACCGCGTGCTCTGGCCTCATGTGCCATAATGAGAAGGAAAACAACTTAATCTCGTTACATTTTTTTTTATTCTTTTACTTTAGTTTATTTTCTTTCCGTGGAGTTTCGTGTTCTAATGTAAGTTTGCTACAAAGTCCAGCTCCGACCCGCTTCAAACTTCAACCAGAAAGAACTCCGCATCCTCAGCCAACGCCCAAAAGACGTCACTTCAAAGACTACTGAACTTCCAGCCAATCAGACACTTCGGGGAACCCCCCCTGTCTGCAACGAGGACACAACCCCGTTACACAGGCAAAGCAAGCAACACACCTCCAGATTCTAACAGGTTCTAATTGGTGTATTTAATATAAATTTTAGCCTCATTGAGAAACTCAAAGCGAGGGTTAAATAAGTGATTGATGGTTGTTCAGGTCTATGCAATAGCACATATTGCTGTGAACTTGGGATTTCACATTTCCATTCTCTTAAACTCATCCTTTCCTCACTCTCTCTCTTTCTGCAACGTGTGAATGTGTGAATGCTTGTGTTCATGTGTTAGATTAGTTTATGTCTTAGGTTTATATAAATAAAATCTGATTTATATTTTAAAAGAGAAGTATCTTGTGTTTTCTGCTCACAAGTTAATGCCTTAATCTGTCGATTTCGTTACTGTGCTATTTAATAGTGTTTTCACTATATTTTGGATTTTAATATCCAGTGCAGAGTTTGTCATACGGCTCGTTCAGTGAATCGCCGTAACACTGATTCTGTTCAAATCCCTATAAAATCATAAATGATTCCCTTTGAGCTAAATTAAACTATATTACGTATTGATATTAATATTATAAAATGTAATACCCCTACATTTTATTGGTGGAGAATGCGGGCAGATTAATCTAAATTGTGAGCATAAACCAAGTATTTAATCTTTTTCTATTGCCGCGGATGAGAGACGAGACTTGTGTGTGTGCGCGTGCGCGTGAGTGACGTCAGCTGCGCGCGCCCCGCTTGAATGAATGAGAGACGCGTCTGAGCCGAGACTAGTGTGTGTGTGTGCGCGTGCGCGTGAGTGACGTCAGCTGCGCGCGCCCCTCTTGAACAACACAGAGAAGGCTGTAACTGAGCAAAAGAGCTTCTCAAACTGCAGTAAGTGAACTTAAAGTTAGCATCTGAGATCGTACAATAAGGTCGAAATTGAGCGTGTTCCTCTTTTTCTGTAATGCCTTGTTTTATAGTTGAAGTGATGTCCTGCGGGTTCCAGGTCAGTCAGTAACTTAGCTATTCTCCTGAATCTCAGTCTGTAGCAGAACGAAGCTAAACTGCAGTGATTCAAAGGGAAATAAATCGGTGGATAAAGAATAGTTTTGAGCGTGTCCCTCAATCCTATTTATCAGAGCCATTATTATTTATAGTTTGATTAGCAGTGCGTGTTCCATTGTTAAATCATCTATGACTCCCTCAGTTAAACATTAGACAATAACGCTTGTCTGTTTGTGTAACTGTTCACTAAGTGAAGTTAATCTCGCTCCACACTGCGTGTGTCCGGTAGATTTTAATGGGAGTTTTTAAAAGCTTTATCAAGTAAAGTTTAACTTTGAACCATCAGCGAAGAAAACCTGTTGTGTTTATGTGTCCAGAGAAACTGGCACGGCTTCTAATACAGCACTGTTTCCCTGCAGCACCAAGCTGCTATTTTAATAAGTTTAACTCTGAACGAACTGAGAGTTTAAGCACCACATCGCAGAACAACTAAAAGCGGTGTTGTTTATTTGTACAGTGTGGAAATGCGCTGATATTTCATGTAACATGCTTAACTGTATTTCATGTGCTAGTCCACTAGAGTTTGTTTTGGTTTCCACAGTTACGATCGTGACACGGAAGTCTTAACCTACTTCCGGAGCAACTTTGTACTGCGCACGCGCAGCACATCGATGCAGATGTAAACAAACTAATGCTGTTGCTAAGCTAACGAAACGGTTGTTTACCTGGTACAAGTCTATGCTAAAGATTAGCCTCAAAGGTTAGCAGTTAGCATTAACCTCCAGTGGTTTAATACAGTGTGTGTGTTTGAAAAGCTAAAGTGGTTTAACCCTTTAAACACCTCTCAACTAATAGACTTGTTGGTCTTTCTCTTTCTTATTTCTCTAATTTCTCACTTCTTACCACTTATTTGCATTTTACTAGAAAGGGAAATACTAGTTCACAATTATTAATTGTGCCAAATTCAAAATTTAATTAAAACATTAAATTTATTTGGAATCATTCAAATTTCCCTCAGATCATTTCATATGATCAACACTTCTAGTATTCTCTTCTGGGCCTAATCATTTTAGATACAAATAAGTCTTGAACTTGGAACGTTTAAGTAAACTTATTCTATCTAATTGATTTATTACCCATATTAATAGATTCTATTCAGACTTATACTCACTCATTACTTTATTGCGTTTTATCCCCTCATTCTTCCTGTTCTGGTTATACACAAATTATTTTTATTTACGGATTTCCTCCTTTATTTAATTTCAATTTTTGTTTATTTTTTACATTTATTAATTTTCATTTTACTTTGTCTCACCTGAGCCTTAATAGGAGACAGTGTTATCCCTCACTACGAGTTCAAATAAATTAAAGAGACAAATCTCTTGCACCCAAAATTTTATTTTTGTTGATTAGTTGTGGAGCAACTGACAACCACTCGTAGTCGGCATAACTGCTTGCTAGTGGACCCGATCCACTCGATTTACGGTCTCTTTCTCTTCTCTCCTGTTCTCTCCTGCTTTCTTTCATCTTCACTTTTCACATTTGTGGGGACCTGTAAGAACCATCAATCAATTCTAAGTGAATGAGATACACAATCTTGTCAAAAAAGACTAATCATCTTTCCGAATTTGATTGTAATCGTTCTTCCTAACCTCCCTACATTAAAACGCAATCAAAATTTTAACATTTCATGCAACGCTGAGATCAATTTTAATAGAGAAGTTTTGAGCAACCGTTGCCTTTGCAGCCTCCCTGGTGAGCGGTCCAACTGTAAGGTGTACGTTGTCAATCCTGTCAGACTAAAAAAGAGATATCAGAATTATTATTATATTCGTCTGTCTAGAACAGAGATTTAATAATATTGTTTGCCTTCTTGATAACATTCAATTGAAAGAAAAAAATTTAATAAATAATTTTCCTCATTTGAAAAAAAAAAAAAAAAGGGAATTGTTTATTTTAATTGAATTTGCTTTTCACCTGTTTCTCCCTTTTCCCTCTTCCTCATTAGAGTGACGAAGTCTTCACATCTTTAGTCTACCACCTAGACACTGCGACCAACAGAGTCATCAACACGCTACACTAGTGGTTCAAAATCACTGACACAACACTTAGTTGCCTCACCACACCTAGGCTTTTACTCCACACAGATCTGTGTCAGTCTCTCTTCTCCCTAGCGTGCCAACATGCCGCAGACTGCAAACCCCTTTGCACAAGGGGAAGATGGGAACACTTGGCTGAGAGGCACGACAGACAGCCTCACCCCCAAGACCCTTGAACTGTTATTATTTCTAATAATAATCCTAAGCCTGAGAAGATTCCTGACACAAGATTCAAGCCAGAACAACCACGAGGAGTTAGTCAAAATCTCCAGCTCTCTAAGCTATGCCTTCACGACCCAGCTGAAACTGAGCGACAAGCACGTCACCCACCTTCAAGAGGAGCTGACATGTGTTCAACGCCGCATAGACAAGCTGGAAGTGAAAGTTCAAGATCATCTCAAAGCACCCAATGAGAGGGAGCAAGAATCAACGGAACAAGTTAAGGAGCTCTAAGCAGCCCTGACAGCAGCTCAGCTCGACCAACAACATGCAAAGGCTGCCCAGAAAGACCTGGTAAACAGACTCCAGTATGCTGAACAGCTCCTAGAGAAAGCCAAGCATGACATGAGCGACAAGAATGCTGAAATCAGTGCCTTGAAAGACCACCTTGAAAGATACAGTTCTAAAATAGACAATCTGACCCAACAACTAGACGATACCAACGATCAGCTCTACATGGTCAGAAAAGAACTTAAACATGCTGATGAGCAGAAACAAGAGCCAAGGCGAGAGAAACAGCTCGCAGCCTCACCTCTGCTGAGCAGAGTCCCACATCCAAGAACTGGTATACAGCGAAAGAAGCGAAGAGCCACAACCCAAAACCTCACCTGCCTTCGCCACAGAACTCTTTCCTGTCAACGAAAGAAAACCTCCCATCCAAGCAGACCTCGGAGCTGCACATGGGATGACCATCACCGACCTCGACAAGCTGTCTAAAAACATCAGCAAGTTCAACCCGAACTCCACAGAGGGCCACACCATCCAGGCCCATCTTCAAGATATCGACTTCTATCTGGAAATGAGACCTCATGTGACTGACAAAGACAGGTTGTACCTCCTTAGAGCCACGTCCAGTTCCGAGGTACGAAACTTTCTAGATCGACAGCCCAGTCGAACGAAGTCAGACTACCAGCTACTTCGTGAAGTCCTGATTAAAGAGTTTACAGACTATGAATCTGAACATGGACTTTTAACTGCCTTAGAAACCAAACAAGGTCGACAAGAGGCTCCACAAGCTTACTACAACCGACTCCGACAAGCCTACTTCGGTGCACACAACGAACCTGACCTTGAAGAGGATGTGAACTTCAAAAGCCTCTTCCTAAGAAATCTGCACCCCGGAGTCAGCCACCATCTAGGCGTCATGGCCTGTCCACGCTCCATGACCATCCAACAGTTGCGTAACCTAACACAGAAGGCCTACAACAAGCAGAAGATGGCCTCAAAGAAAGGTAACAAAACCTCCACACTCTTGAACTCTGTCAACAAAGACTCAAGGTTTGCACTGGACGACACCCAGTTGCATCACGACACCAGAGTCCTCCATCAAGAGCACAGAGAACGTGACCCCCATGTCCACGACAGCTATCAGCCCAACCGCTGGAAAAATCCATGGGACCAGCCACGCTTCTCAAGAAACCACAACAACTGGAAACCTAACCAGACATCCAAAGGTAATCGCCTGATTCATCCAAGGGCGACTCGTGTGGGTAAGCGACAACGAAACCCACCTCAGCACCACTCAGACATGCACAGTGCTGAGTATGCACAAGAACAAGACAGCTTACCATCAGAAGACATGGAACAAGTCATGAAACAACTGAAAGAGTTCCTTCAAGATAAGCTGAACACAGATGACTACAAAATTGAGTCATGCTCGCTGTGACCAGCGACAGAACGGAAGGCCAGTGATCACATGGTACAACACCATATCAGAGATGACAAGCACCTGTTCAACAACCACCCAGAATGAACAAGTCTCTCACGGCCAACCATTGATGAAAACTGAGGTACCAGAGAACATCACCTCAGTCACCCATCACTCACTAGCAAACTGCTAAATGAACTCCAACTTCAAGAACCACATTCACGTCTGTGCAACAGCAACCACCAAAGCACAGAAGGTCAGAAAGTCTGCCACATCCAGCAGGCAGCACAAGAGGAATGCAACATAGGAGACGAAGTTTGCATCCCAGCTTCACACAGCCATGCCAAACTACCTCCGACTGTCTGCTTAAGAACTTCCTGCCTTGCTGGACTGACCCCCATGAGATCATGGACACGCCCTCATCCACGCCAAGGATGCAGAGAGCCAGTCTTCACTGACATACCAGAAAAGGGGGGAGACAACACAGACTGAAACAGATCTGACCACACCTACACTACACCACTAACACACATAACATTACCTATACCCAGAGGTAACCACATCTACTGATAACACATTCCACAAACATATTCTTCTCACAAGTAGAATATACAAATTGGAGCATGACAATGTTACATACACCACCATGAAGAAACATGCAGCTATCCTCACAATAGGTAGAACACCTGACACTAAGTTAAGGTACATTACTTCCTAGCTGCACATGACATCCTAGCTCAACAGAAGTTGCAAACCACGCTAGGAAAACCCACAGCAGCTTTGTTTGTTTTGTTCTTCTTTCACCTATACTTTTCCTTCCCCTCTTTCTTTAGTAGGTGAAACACCTAGACACCCTGCAAGGGTCAAAGGTCTGATATTAGGATTGACTCGTCACACCTAATATCCGCAAGCCCCTCTAAACTGAATGGAAGCCAGAGAGCTCCATGCACGATAGGTCAATTCATTTTTCCACAAATGATGCCACCAGAAACTGAAGGTGAACATTCTTAAGTCCAGACAACTTAGAAGGAACAAACTAATTTAATCACAAAACTTGATCGAAGAATCAAAGTATTGAACCGAATTAGAACGACAATTTCTAAATTGAACTGTTCAAATTACTAAACTATATTGACTAATTGAATATAACCGTCTGTACCTCAAATAACCGGAGGATCTGCACCAATACAGTAACTGTCATGGAGGTGTTGTCTTGTTGTTTGCTGTGTTCTTGTCTGCTTCTTCTGCCTTTTGTGTTTCCAGCGCTCGACGACGTCTTCAACTAAACACCTCGCCGATCGAAAAGGGGGAGATGTAGGATATCAGAGACTGAATCAGACCATTTTAAGATGCATCAGAACATTGAAACCTGAGGAGCTGGAATGCAGAGAGGCCTTAAGGAACAGGACGTCATAAATCTAGTTGGAAGCAAGCAATCCCAACTAGCAAGCTCTCTTTCACCAAACAACTTGCAACACTGAGAAAAAAAGAATCACTTATTGATAATTCCAATTCAAGAAGGAGACTGTCAAATTTGTTGCAAGTAATCAAGACTGATGTTCACACGTAAACCTGTGATAGAAAATCATTAGCTACAGACTCTTTCGGGCGTGTCTCCACACATAAAAGACCGTCCAAACCAACATTCCTTCGTCTAAAGAACATGCATTCGTTCTCCTTAGAACTATACAAAAACTTTCTTCTCCATATGCACATAAAATCATCCTAAAAGGACATTTTTATGTTGTACCCACATATCATGTTTTAATCAAATAATATGTATGTCTTTTTAATCATTATTGAATAGCTCGAGCCTTAAAGATAAATATTGCATATTTAGTATGTATGAGCTCGAAAATTCATGCTGTGAATGTTTCTTCCAATCAATTCTTTGTCAAATGCATCATAGTCTTATTATGAAATCATGTTCAAAAAGGTATACTTTGCCAAAGCCTGTAAAATTCGGACCATGTGACTGATAACAAGCTGATTTATGATGTGAAGAACACACCCTAGCTAAGCAAAGACAGTATCTAATTGGTCAAGACGTCCAGATGGGACGGTCCAGAAGCTGAGTTTAAAACCTCAGGACATCGTAAAATTCCCTCTCTCTGTTACATCACTCTTCGTACCCTTCTCTCTTACTCTCTCTTAGCTCTCTGACTCTCGGACCCTTGTCCCTCTCACCGCGTGCTCTGGCCTCATGTGCCATAATGAGAAGGAAAACAACTTAATCTCGTTACATTTTTTTTAATTCTTTTACTTTAGTTTATTTTCTTTCCGTGGAGTTTCGTGTTCTAATGTAAGTTTGCTACAAAGTCCAGCTCCGACCCGCTTCAAACTTCAACCAGAAAGAACTCCGCATTCTCAGCCAACGCCCAAAAGACGTCACTTCAAAGACTACTGAACTTCCAGCCAATCAGACACTTCAGGGAACCCCCCCTGTCTGCAACGAGGACACAACCCCGTTACACAGGCAAAGCAAGCAACACACCTCCAGATTCTAACAGGTTCTAATTGGTGTATTTAATATAAATTTTAGCCTCATTGAGAAACTCAAAGCGAGGGTTAAATAAGTGATTGATGGTTGTTCAAGTCTATGCAATAGCACATATTGCTGTGAACTTGGGATTTCACATTTCCATTCTCTTAAACTCATCCTTTCCTCACTCTCTCTCTTTCTGCAACATGTGAATGTGTGAATGCTTGTGTTCATGTGTTAGATTAGTTTATGTCTTAGGTTTATATAAATAAAATCTGATTTATATTTTAAAAGAGAAGTATCTTGTGTTTTCTGCTCACAAGTTAATGCCTTAATCTGTCGATTTCGTTACTGTGAATCGCACGACCCTTTCCAGAGCTTTGCGGTTGCCAGCAGTGCTGTTTCCAAACCAGGCGGTGATGCAGCCGGTCAGGATGCTCTCCACAGTGCAGGTGTAGAATGATCTGAGGATGCTGGGGCTCATTCCAAACTTCCTCAGCCGTCTCAGGAAGAAGAGGCGTTGGTGTGTCTTCTTCAGCACTGCATCTGTGTGAGCGGACCATGTGAGATCCTCAGTGATGTGAACGCAGAGGAATTTAAAGCTGTTTACCCGCTCCACAGGTGTCATGTCGATGGTGATGGGTGTGTGTTCTCTGCTCTGTCTCCTGAAATCCACCACCAGCTCCTTGGTCTTGTCGATGTTGAGTGGGAGGTGGTTCTCTTGACACCATTTAGTCAGGGTTCTCACCTCCTCTCTGTAGGCCGTCTCATCGTTGTCAGTGATCAGGCCTATCACCGTTGTGTCGTCAGCAAATTTGACGATGATGTTGGAGCTGTGTGTTGCTGTACAGTCATGTGTGTACAGGGAGTACAGGAGTGGGCTGAGGACGCAGCCCTGAGGAGCACCAGTGTTGAGGGTCAGCGGGGATGAAGTGTTGTTGCCCATTCTGACCACCTGACATCCTCCTGTCAGGAAGTCCAGGATCCAGCTGCACAGAGATCCGTTTAGTCCCAGAGTCTGAAGCTTCTCAACCAGTGTGGCAGGCACTATGGTATTAAATGCTGAGCTGTAGTCCACAAACAGCATTCTCACATAGGTGTACTTATTTTCCAGGTGGGAGAGAGCAGTGTGCTGGGTGAAGGCAATAGCATCGTCTGTGGAACGGTTGCTGCGATATGCAAATTGTAGGGGATCCAGTGAGTCAGGCAGCACAGAGCAGATGTAGAGTCTGATGAGTTTCTCAAAGCACTTGCTGAAGATGGGTGTCAGAGCAATGGGCCTCCAGCCATTCAAGCATGTGATTTAATTTTTCTTTGGTATGGGCACAGTGGTGGATTTTTTGAAGCATGAGGGAACCACAGACAGAGAGATGGAAAGGTTAAAAATGTCAGTGAAAACCCTGGCTAGTTGGCATGCGCATGCTCGGAGCACACGGCCTGGGATGCCATCAGGACCCACAGCCTTGCGGATATTCACCCGTCGGAAGGATCGGGTTACATCTGCGACGGAAAAGGAAAGTGCACTCGCCTCTTCTGATACAGCTGCGGGAGTGCGCTCTGTGTGGGCGGTGTTGTGAGCCTCGAAACGAGCATAAAAATGATTAAGCTCGTCCGGTAGAGAGGCGGCAATGTTCACAGTAGATGGTTTATTCCCTCTGAAATCTGTGATGTTATTGATACCCTGCCACATGCTTCTTGCGTTGTTGGTTTTGAATCGTTCTTCAACTTTGTTTTTATATTGTCATTTGGCGGCTTTGATTGATTTCCTGAGATCGTAACTGGCTTGTTTGTGATCGTCAGAGTTTCCGGATTTAAAGGCAGATGTCCGCACTGACAAGGCTGCTCGAACATCGCTGTTAATCCACGGTTTTTGGTTGGGGTAGAAGCGGATTGTTTTTGTCGGTACTACATCCTCTACACACTTCCTGATGAAACACGTTACAGTATCTGAGTACGCCTCTATGTCGTCATCAGACGCTCCCCGGAACATGTCCCAGTCCACGTGATCAAAACAGTCCTGTAGTATAGCGTCTGATTGGTCCAACCAGCATTGAATTGTCCTGAGGGTGGGTGCTTCTCGTTTCAGTTTCTGCCTATAAGCAGGCAGGAGCAGAACGGAAGAGTGATACGATTTGCCGAAAGGTGGGTGGGGGAGCGATTTGTAGGCATCCCGGGAAAGGAGAGTAGCAGTGGTCAAGTACACGATCACCATGCGTGTTGATGGTGATGTGTTGAAAGTATTTTGGAGCTATTGTTCTGAAGTTGGCTTTGTTAAAGTCCCCCGTAACAATAAACGCTGCATCTGGGTACGCGGTTTCCTGCTCACTTATATTCCCATGAAGTTCCTTGAGTGCTTGGTGTGTGTTGGCCTGAGGGGGAATGTAAACAGCTGTGATTATGATCGCTGTAAATTCCCTCGGTAGCCAGAATGGTGAACACAGAAGCATATGAAATTCCAGATCAGGGGAGCAGGAGGATTTAATAGAGTGTAGGTTCCTTTCATCACACCACGAGTTGTTGATAAAGAAACAGATGCCCCCACCTCTGCTTTTCCCTGTGAACTCTTTCGTTCTGTCCGAGCGGTGCACGGAGAACCCCGTAAGCTCGATGGCTGAGTCTGGAACCACTGCAGACATCCAGGTTTCTGTGAGGCAAATAATGCAGCAGTCCCTTGTTTCCCGTTGGTATGAGATGCGTGCCCGCAGTTCACAGAGTTTGTTGTCCAGTGACTGAAGGTTAGCCAGCAAAATGGTTGGGAGAGGAGGTCGGAGGGGACGGCGTCTGAGTCTGACAAGGATGCCGGCTCTCTTCCCCCTTTTCTGGCTGCGTTTCCTCGGTCGCGATCGTGCAGCCCAGACAAAGGGCTCTGATGCGGTGTCTGTAAACAAGGCGCTGGCGTTCAAGAACTCATAGTCCGGTTTGCGTTGCGCGACGAAGGAACCAATGTTTAGATGCGTGTGTCTATCGTAGACAGTTATACTGACAACATCCAACACGTAAAACAACAAAATAACAAATAAAACAAGAAAAACTGCAAAGTTTTCTCGGAGCTCGCAACACGGCTGCCATGCTCGGCGCCATCTTGGACATCATCTTGTCTGGACGATTGTTTTGTACACTGTACAAAATGGATTTATAAGAAGGTTAGATTTAAAACATTAATCTAAATTCAATATGTCCCCGTAATTATTTATGTGGTAAAGAAAATCTGTGTAATAAGTGCACAATGAATATACATTATTATCCCTTAAATGTCACTCTAGTCTTGTCTGAACTTGTTAGTTCGTCTTTGGCTCAAAGCCACTTGCTGCGAACTTTTCATCGTGGAAGCTTCACGTTACTATTTCCCAGATGTAGTTTTAGTATTGAGGTCAAAGTCCACTGGCCTTGCGTTTGCAGATTTGAAGTGTTTGCCCCTATAGCAGCGACTTTCTTCTTGCATGTTCTGCAGACAGGGTGATCATACTCTATTAAGTTTCCCTCAGGACTTTTGTAAAAGCCAAAATATGACCACACCTCAGATTTGGTCCTTTTAGAAGGCTGAAATCTCCCGGCGCTGTAATTGTGACGCATATGCTTTGTGGCTAGTATTTTAATGTGTTTAGTAGTTTGCATGATCATTTCAAAACAACAGGGAAGACTTGGCCTGTGTAAAATCTACATAATTTCCTAGTAAAATTATCACTCAAAGTATTGTTGCACATATTCACGCTGTTACGTCCCTGGACGTATTATTATTATTAATATTATTATTATTGTGTGCCCTGTGTTGTGCCTGGTCTCTCTCTCTCTCTCTCTCTCTCTCACTCACTCACTCTGTTCCCTCTCAGGCTGAATCACCATCACCTGTAGCTCGTTAACAGGGCGTGTCTGTGACTGAGAGTGGAGCATATAAAGGCAGTTCAGTGTTTATTCCGGGAGGGAATTATACCTAACTCTGCTTTTGCTTTATTGAAGCACAACGCTCTCCTGACTTCATCCGGTTCAACAACTTTGCCATGAGTATAGTTATTATAATAGAATTGGATGTCTGCAGTTTTACATGTATCCCCTCCGTGCCCATGGTGTTTGATTGGTAGGCAGACAGGCTCTTTAAGCCCATACATTTATACTGTGCAATATTTTTTTTTTAGATGACCAGGGGAACGCTGCCTGTGTAACTTCTGGTTCACCTCATCTCCCTGACTCGGTTACTCAAGGTATTATTTAAATGCGGTGCCATGTCCATCACTAGGCACACTTGCTAATGTGCAGTCAACACTTACATTATGTTTGGTTAGACATATAAAGCATATAAAGAAGCTGGATGTATTTTGTTTTTAACAAGCAGTGTAATGAAATGTCATGTTAATGAAAACAATCAAACTTGATTTTTAGCAGATCTAAAGTCAATTTATTATCACACACATTTAGTCTACACAAGTTCCAGCTTGTTTGGCAATTTTGAACAGCAACATCCCTACCTGCAAGTACATCTCGCAGGATCTTTTATCGGTCCCACTTTATATTAGGTGGCCTTAACTACTATGTAGTTACATTTAAAGTAATCATTTGATACAATGCACTTATTGTGTACATACATGTTTTTACATTGTACTTATATTTTTAAAAATACCTGTATGTAGTTATATCTGTAATTAATTTATGTAATTTATAATTACACTGTTGACCCATCCCTTACACCTTAACCCACCCTTGGACCTACCCATACCACCAAACCTGTCCCTAACCTTACCAGTATCCCACCTTAATAGCTGCAGAAGTGTTTTGCAATACAATATGACCACAATAAGTACATTATACTTATTTTTTGATGTAAGTACATAGTAGTTAAGGCCACCTAATATAAAGTGTGACCCTTTTATCTTTTTTAATCTTCAAATTTTTTTTTTAATTGTTCAGGTTTCCGTGTTTCATCAAGGTGTGAAGAGACCATGGTCTGAGGAGGAGATACAAGTTGTGATGAAACATATGAGGCCTTTTATTGAAAACGGTATCACCAGTGAGCAGTGCCTGAAGTGCAAGGAAAAGGAACAACCTATCTTGGAGACAAGATCCATTCAAAACATTAGAGATTTTGTACACAACAGAAGCGTGGCCTTTAAAAGGCATTCAAATGCTAAACACTAAATGCACTTTTGGACAGCCTGACCCTGTGTTCAGAAATGGTTTAGGTAACTTTATTTTGCTCACAGGCAGTGTTTTGTTTTTTGCTATGTGGTTAGCCTGGGCCTTTTAATGTCAGGATTCACTTTTATTTTCCTTTATTAATTTTTACAATGCCGTCCTTTGTTAAGGAATTGATTCTTGAGGTGACTAAATCAAATATAGTTCAGTGATTCAACAAATGTTGTGTGTTAATAATGGTAAACCTAGATTATTATTTTCAACATTTTTAGCTTAAATGGAGATGAGTTAAGTTTAGTAGTCAAACATAATGAAATCAACTAATGAGCTAAATATACTTGGTGAGACCTCAGCAAGTTGCGATCCTATTCGCAATCTCCACAAAACAACAAAAGAGCAAGCATAAATCAAGTGTATAGCATCAGTTCTGGCAGGTAACGTTAGTCAAGCTTGCATCAACTGACTGTCAGCTGATCACATCCACCTATAGGAATACGAAGTCTATCACAGCATACATATATATATATATAGCTCCTCAGTACTATCAGCTGCTATCGCGTTCTCCAGAGTTCATTTACCCTCCTCCATCCCCAGCTCCTCCTCTTGTACAGTCAGGATTTGGTATTCTAATTCCCCTTGAATCAGACTAAATTCCTGAATTATTTTGTACATTTAATACCAACATTAATGATATCTGCAATACATTATGTTGGTTCTGTTGTGTTTACCCTTGGGGGGGTTATTGCTGCTCTCCCTGCTCTTATCCATGCTAGGCTGCATGGATGCACAGGGAGTTCTTACAGAACAGAACCATACCGCCAATCCAAACTATATGCTAATAGTCAATCAATCATCTTTGACGATAATTACTAGTAAAGCCGATGAACTCTGATAGAGATCCTTTTTAAATAGGTTTTAACATATACCCTCACTTAATGTAATTTGTGACTATATCCCAAAGTAGATAAACATGTTTTCGAAGAGTCTTAAATACCTAAGATGGCGGCGCGCGCAGTCGCAGCAGCTTCTCTCTCTCCCGACAAACCGGTGTTTTCGTGTTTTTTGTCTTGTAAGTCGCAATGTTTTTGCACATCTTCGTCTCGTCTACCTGTCTTTAAGCGCGCATACAGTCGTGAGTTTCTGCTCGATGTCGGCAGAACCACATTTCTAGAGTTAAACTCCGCGCACGCTGAAGAGCTGCGGGACCTCGGTCTGCTCCGAAGGCCTTCTCCATCACCGACCCCCACTACTGCATCTCGCCCACAGCGGAGGCGCTACAAGCGGCGTGAGAGGAAGCAGAAGAGGGGTAAGCGCGGAGGTATCTGAGCTAGGCTAGCGGCCAACCCACACAAGCCAGCTATCCCCACCATCGTACTGGCGAACGTACGCTCTTTGGACAATAAACTGGACTACATCCGACTACTCCGCTCTACTCAGAGGACTGTAAGAGACTGTTGTGTTTTTGTGTTTACGGAAACATGGCTTAACAACAGCGTACCGGACTGCGCCATACAGCTCGACCAGCTAACATGCTATCGAGCTGACAGAGCTCTCGTCGAGGGAGGTAAGATCAGCGGCGGCGGTCTCTGTGTTTACATCAATGATGCATGGTGTCGCGACGCTCTTGTGGTCTGCAAACACTGCTCACCCCTGGTGGAGTTTATGATTATTAAGTGCCGGCCGTTCTATCTACCGAGGGAATATACAGCCATACTGCTCGTTGCTGTATACATCCCTCCCAGCTCCAGCAACAACAACAGGAGTGAGGCACTAAATGATCTGTACCAGCACACCAGTGAGCAGCAGACAGCCCACCCAGATGCTTTTCTTATCTTGGCTGGGGATTTCAATCACGCAGACTTAAAGAGTGTGTTCCCAAAAATTCACCAACACATAGACTTTCCAACAAGGGGAAAAAACACTCTGGACTTTGTTTACACCACCCAGAGAGGAGCTTACAAGGCCCTCCCCCACCTCGGAGCCTCAGACCACATCACTGTCATGCTAATGCCTGCATACAGACCGCTCGTTAAAGTCACCAAACCAGTTCACAAACAGATTCAAGTGTGGCCGGAAGGGTCGTCAGAGGCACTTCAAGACTGCTTTGACACCACTGACTGGAATATGTTTAAACAGGCTGCCACATACAACAATACTACAGACCTCCAAGAGTACTCAGAGACTGTTACTGCCTACATCTCCAAGTGCATTGATGATGTAACAGTCACAAAGTCCATCACTGTCCGGGCCAACCAGAAGCCGTGGATGACAGGGGAGGTCTACAGACTTCTGAAGGCTCGGAACGCTGCCTTTAGAGCTGGCGATGAGGAGGGCCTGAAGACAGCTAGGGCCAACCTATCCCGCGGCATCAAAGAGGCCAAGAGACAGTACTCCAGGAGGATAGCCCATCGTTTCAGCGACAGCAGAGACACGCGGAGCCTGTGGCAGGGGATACAGACCATTACGGATTACAAGCCCCCACCACAGACCTGTGACAACACCATCCCCCTGCTGAACGAGCTGAATGCCTTCTTTGCTCGCTTTGAGGCACAAAACAGCACCACTGCACAGAAGACTCCACCTCCTCCCGGTGACCAGGTGATGACGCTGTCCCCGGACAGTGTGAGGAGATCCCTCAGCAGGATCAATGCACGCAAAGCTCCGGGTCCTGACAACATTCCTGGGCGTGTACTGAGAGACTGTGCAGTGGAACTCACTGAGGTCTTCACAGACATCTTCAACATCTCACTAAATCAGGCTGTTGTCCCCACATGCTTCAAAGCTACCACCATCATTCCAGTCCCTAAGAAGTCATCTCCATCCTGCTTCAATGACTACCATCCAATAGCACTCACTCCCATCCTCATGAAGTGCTTTGAACGGCTAGTCTTGCACCACATCAAGTCTGTCCTCCCCCCCTTCCTGGACCCCTTCCAGTTTGCATATAGGTCCAACCGCTCGACCGATGATGCCATCACCACTGCCCTCCACCCAGCCCTCACACATCTGGAGAAAAAAGACTCATATGTCAGGATGCTGTTCATAGACTTCAGTTCAGCATTCAACACAATCATCCCTCAACAGCTCACACACAAACTGGCCCAGCTGGGGCTCAATACCTCTCTGTGCAACTGGCTGTTGGACTTCCTGACCGGGAGACCTCAAGCAGTACGGGTCGGCAGTAACACATCCAGCACCATCACACTGAACACTGGGGCCCCCCAAGGATGTGTGCTGAGCCCCCTCCTCTTCACTCTGCTGACCCACGACTGCACACCATCACACAACTCCAACATTTTCATTAAGTTTGCGGATGACACGACTGTGGTGGGTCTCATCAGCAACAGAGATGAGACAAACAACAGGAGCGAGGTGAGCCGCCTGGCCGGGTGGTGCAGTGACAACAATCTCTCTCTGAATGTGAAGAAGACGAAGGAGATTGTTGTTGACTTCAGGAGAGTACACACAAAAAAGAAAGCACAGCAGCGTCTCTACTTCCCCCGCAAACTCAGAAGAGCCAGAGCCCCGGCCCCCATCATGTGCACCTTCTACAGAGGTACCATCGAGAGCATCCTAACTAGCTGCATCACTGTGTGGTATGGCGCTTGCAACGCATCCTGCCGCAAGTCACTTCAACGCATAGTGAGAGCAGCTGAGAAGATCTTTGGTGTCTCTCTCCCCTCCCTCCAGGACATTTACAACACCCGTCTCACCCGCAGAGCCCTCCGCATTGCAGGTGATCCCACCCACCCACCCGACACACAGCTTCTTCAGTCTGCTGCCATCAGGGAGGAGACTGCGGAGTCTCCAGGCGAGGACCAGCAGACTGAAGGACAGCTTCATACATCAGGCTGTCAGGAAGCTGAACTCCCTCCCGTCCTTGCCCCCCCTCCCCTCTTTCACCCCCATTTAACACAGCAACACACTAGGAACTCTGACTCTGTGACACCCCCCCCCCCCCCCCCCCCCCCCCCCGACCAACAAACTGTGACCGGCACCTGTCACTTGTGCAGCATTGGCTGATCACTACCCATCCAACATTGACTGCAAATTACCTCTTCGGATAGTCTGACAAAAATCTATCCGAACAGTCACTTCGACTTGTCACTTTAACAGACTGATAAGCTCTTCTTGCACTACACTCATAACAAAACAAAACAAAACAAAACAAATCTGCACAGTTTTGTTTTTGTACATTCAACTGGTTTGCACTCCATCTATTCTGCCATGTGCCTTATGCACTTTATCTATCTCTCGTTTTTTATTTTCTACAATGTCCTCAGACTGATAAGCTCTTTTGCACTACAAATATATCTACACAGTGTTGTTTTTATTTAACTGGTTTTGCACTCTATCTGCCATGCGCCTTATGCCACTTTATCGATCTAATTCTTATTTTTTTTCTACAATATCCTCATTTGTATATTTGTATAGTTGTATGTACATATGTTTAAACTGTATTTCTGTATCTGAACGTGTTTAATGTTAACTGTATGCACCAAGGGTCTGAGAGTAATGCAATTTCAATTCTCTGTATGTATGTGCTGTACATGTGGAAGAATTGACAATAAAGCTGACTTGAACTTGAACTTGAAGAGTGGGTTGGTAAGGAGCAAGTGTAGTTAGTTATATTTGGAGAAATCAGATTCCTTTATGCATGTTGTTGATGTTAAAAGTCCATGTCACTTCTAAAGGTAGATTTTCTGGGCTATGGACCAGTAAAATGTATTGTGTTTGATCAGAAAGTGAGAGAAGTTATTAAACTTCTTTCTCTGTAATGCTTTTTTTGTTAAACATTTTGACCAGTGATAATGTTCAATCAATTGGAACAATAGAGTTACTCTTTTCTCAGGACATGTATGATCCGGTGCACTGGGCAATGGCAGACCCTGGACACGCAGATTGCAGTGTGGTTGTGAAACATGATTGCAGGTTGGCAGTTGGTTCAGGACATGGAAAAACTCCATAATACATGTGCTGGTGGGGTTGAGTTCGTCCTAGTGGATGCAAGCACTGTTTTTGTGTTATGCTCCTAGTTGTTTTAATGACGCTTGGCCCACCTGTTAGTAGATCCCATCAGATAAGAGCTGTGGTGTTTCCTGTAAACTTTTGTAGCTTGACAGAATTTGATTGGAGGTGCTGATGTTTTCTAGAGGAAGAAGTGTAGAATGGAGTGATTGTCCTCATCACATCGGGACATACTTTGCAGATAAATGTACATGAGTTATTTACAACTTATGTGCCAAATTGTAATGCACAACAGAGGTCAACAGAGAAAACAAAAATGACCTCTTAATATATTCCATATTATTATAATGGTGTGTCTCAGTCACTTTGGTCTTTTAATCCATGTGTCCTTTCAATGCAGGTTATACTTAGTGTATATGTATGATGACATCACTGACCTTGTTCACCACACTGTCCTTATAGACCGTGTTACAGAAAAGTCTTTGCACAACTGAGATATATAAAAAAGGCCCTTTTTCAGACTTTCTGGTGGTTTGTAAAGAAAATCTTTTATTTTTAAGTCGTGTATAGGTTAGCTGATTTTTTTCATGATTTTTGATGTTTTTTGTAGCTCTAGCACCACTGGAACCCGGTGTCCCCACAGCCCTATGCCCAGTCTGATTTGCGAAAAATGTAAAAAATTGTCCCTCTAGCCCGACAAACGGGTATGTGTGTGTGTGTGTGAGAGAGAGAGAGAGAGACAGACAGAATTAAAGTTTAAACACAACCATTTTTTGTAATCATTTCATTTGAGACCCACTGTGAAGACGTGTATTTTCTGTTTATCCCTGAAGAATGTAAGACGATTTATATTTTTTAACCATTTTATTCGTTAAGCTAAACATTTTTTATCCCTTCTCATTGATAGCCTATTTTATTTAAATAATTTTTATATAATCAGCAGAATATGTGTGTGAACACTGGGTGTGTGTCTTAAAACTGACCTCTTAATGTCCTTTACTTTTTAATATTGCTTGTTCATTATTGTTTTTTCTCATGTATCCCACAGAGACAGAGAGAGAGGGGGAAAGAGAGAGAGCACGCCTTGGAACGTAACCGGACACCACGCGCGCCGCAGATGGGGATGGGTGTGCCACACAGATGTTCCTATGAGGAAGTTTCACGTTCCGGTGAATCACTACCAGACTTTCTGGACAAACACAGTCATCAAGAACATCGACCAAATGTTTAACATAAGATTTGTTTGGTAAAGTAGATCTTTAAAAAATAAACTGAAAAACAATCCTTGAGATTAAGTGACAAACAAAACCATTGTTAGGTAAGGTGGATAAAGATGTCACGAGAGGCAAGGATCCAAATGTATATCTATTTAATTAACAGACAAAATAAAACAAAGGATTGGGAACACTGAACACCAAGAGACCATTCAGCAACAGGCTAAATAAACAACTGACAAAGAACTGAAAAAGTAGTGACGTTACGTTCAAAACTGAAGCTCTGAAGCTTGTATTAAAAAACAACACATTTCACATTGAAGCACTATATCGTAGCTTGATTTGTTTTGCCAAAAGCACATGATCTATGACGTCTGAACCTTCATTCACCTGAAAACCACATGATTACTTCCTCGAGTAGGTTGACTCTGGCTAAAAAATAAAATGAATGAATGAATGTTGCAAAATAAAATAATATATAATTATATTATATAAAATTTAATTAAAGAGAACATGAATGAAATACATTGAAGTTAAAAAGAATAAAAAATGATGCATGTGTTTTCACATGTTTTGCTTTTCAATTCATATTTAAACATTATAAAATCACTATTATAAAATCTACAATCACATTTTAACAAAGTGCATCACTTCATTTGTATAATTTTCGACAATTCTGCTACATTATAATGAATGACAAACCTCAAAATAGTGTTATAAAAACAAGAGTTGCACTAAGGATTTTAATAGCAATCATTTACTTCAAATATATTTATCTACAACAAAATACACTGTAAGCATGGTTAGAGACTTGCAAATACATTAAGTATTATTCTGCAACATATTCATTTCTGTATGTGCGTCTATGTGTGTGTGTGTGTGTGTGTGTGTCTTGTAAGTATATTTTCCATCATAAACGCATTATGATGTCAGTCCTGCATATTCAGTCAGCCTAGAATCCAACAACAAACATCTTAAAAATCAAACACAAAAAGTGCAAAAAAATTATAAATAAAAGAAAAAAAACACATCCATTAGTAATGTAATTTCCTCCTTCCTTTGTAGTATTTTCAGTATTAATTTTTACATTATTTTTTATTCTTTTTAACTTCAATGTATTTCATTCATTTTCTCTTTAATTTAATTTTATATAATATAATTATATATTATTTTATTTTGCATCATTCATTCATTTGACTTTTTAGCCAGAGTCAACCTACTCAAGGAAGTAGTCGAGCAACCTACTCGAGGAAGTAATCAGATCATGTGCTTTTGGCAAAACAAATCAAGCTACAATATAGTGCTTCAATGTGAAATGTGTTGTTTTTTAATACAAGCTTCTGAGCTTCAGTTTTGAACGTAACATCACTACTTTTTCAGTTCTTTGTCAGTACTTTATCTACTTTACCAAACAAATCTTATGTTAAACATTTGCTCGCTGGTGAATGTAAATGGTTTGATGTTCTTGATGACTGTGTTTGTCCAGAAAGCCTGGTAGTGATTCACAGGAACGTGTTCTTGTCCCACTTTAGATTTCAGTCTTATGCTTGATGAATCTGTATTATTAATGTGCCTCTGGTTTCATCCATCATGGTCATTACACAGATCCATGTTTTATGTTTCTGAGCTTATGACCGAGCTTTTTCAGTGGTGGCACCTAATTTATCCTAAAGTATCCAAACTTCTCCTCTCCTGCCATTGTACAACATGTCCTCTAGATCCAATCCCCTCACACCTTCTCCAAGCAATCTCTCCCACACTCTTACCGGCACTCACACACATCAACAACACACCCCTCCTCACAGGCACATTCCCCACTGCGTTCATGCAGGCTCGGGTAACCCCACTGCTCAAAAAACCAACATTAAACACATCTCTGATAGAAACCTACAGAACTACTCTCCTTCCATTCATAGCGAAAACACTTGAACGAGTTGTTTTCAACCAGGTATCATTGTTTCTTTCACAGAACAACAAACTGGATGCTAACCAGTCAGGTTTCAGGAGTGGCCATTCAACTGGGACTGCGCTACTCTCAGTCACTGAAGCCTTGCGGATTGCAAAAGCTGATTCCAAATCATCAGTTCTCATTCGGCTAGATCTATCTGCTGCTTTTGACACTGTCAATCATCAGATCCTCCTCTCCACCCTCTCATCACTGGGCATCACTGGGATTCCACTTCGCTGGTTTGAATCCTATCTCACTGGTAGGTCATTCAAGGTGGCCTGGGGAGTGTAGGTATCCACAGCACATCAACTGGTCACTGGGGTTCCTCAGGGATCGGTTCTTGGAACCCTCCTCTTCTCCACATATACTGCATCACTGGGTCCCATCATACAGGCACATGGCTCCTCCTACCATTGCTACGCTGATGACACACAGCTCTCTTTTCAACCAGATGCTCCAACGGTAGCTGCACGGATCTCAGTCTGCCTGGCGGATATCTCGGCATGGATGAAAGAACATCACCAACAGCTCAACCTGGCAAAGACTGAGCTTATTGTTTTCCCTGCCACTCCAGCAGCATGATTTCACCACCCAGCTAGGTTCTTCTACAATTACCCCATCAACTTCGGTCAGAAATCTGGGTGTAATCTTTGATGACCAGCTGACCTTCAAAGACCACATTGCAAAGACTGCTCAATCTTGCAGGTTTGTACTATACAACATGAGAAAAATCAGGCTCTTTCTAACAGAGCATGCTGCACACCTTCTTGTCCAGGCCCTTGTCATTTCTAGGCTGGAATACTGCAATGTTCTTCTGGCTGGACTTCCATCAAGCAAAAACAAACCTCTACAAATGATTCAGAATGCAGCTGCATGTTACCCATGTTACACCTCTCCATCACCTGTTTTCAAATGGAGCGGCATTTAATACACGCAGCCGTAGTTTACTGACAAGCTACACAATTTGCGTTCATTGTCGAAGGCGATATATCTGCAATAATGAAAGCGATATTGCGTAGCTTGTCAGTGAACTACGGCTCCGTGTATTAAATGCCGCTCCATTTGAAAACAGGTGATGGAGATTTAGCGCTAATCAAGGAACCGGCTTTACTGACGAGATGCGCATGACAACCAGATGCGATATATCTACTATTATAGATATATCCCTACTGTCAATCTTCAAGGAACAGCTGAAAACTAATCTCTTTCGACACTACTTGACTTCATCCTAAATTTAAAATAAACAAAAAAAGCCTTTGTCTTTATTTATTCCTTCCCTTTCTAGCTTGTTCTTATTTGAACAATGCCTGAGCACTTCTGAGCACTTCCTCTGTCTGACAATTTATGTATTCCCCTGTTGACAATTGGGGAATACATAAAGCGATTCATCTTAAAGAGGCAAACAGACAGAGGAAGTGCTCAGGCATTGTTCAAATAAGAACAAGCTAGAAAGGGCCTAATGGTTAAAGAGTCGGACTCGTAATCCAAAGTTTGCGAGTTCGAGTCTCGGGCCAGCAGATATTGTAGGAGGGGGGAGTGAATGTCCAGCGCTCTCTCCACCCTCAATACCACGACTGAGGTGCCCTTGAGCAAGGCACCGAACCCCCAACTGCTCCCCGGGCGCTGCAGCATAAATGGCTGCCCACTGCTCTGAGTGTGCGTTCACGGTGTGTGTGTGTTCACTGTTGTGTGTGCACGTTGGATGGGTTAAGTGCAGAGCACAAATTCCGAGTATGGGTCACCATATTTGGCAGTATAAAAAAATAAGTAAAATTGTAAGTCGCTTTGGATAAAAGTGTCTGCAAAATGACTTAAGACACTTAAGACTTACTTAAGACACTCCTGTATTCCTTGGCATCTATTTCGAGCTGAGCTGAGACATTGTGACATTTTTTCTGTATTTGTCTTGTTTGTGTGTGTGTTTTTCCAGACATTATTAAGCATATTGGTCGACCGTGTTTTTAAATGTGCTATATAAATAAAATTGAACCGAATTGAACTGATTTTGTCACTAACAGATCATCATCTGAATGTCAGTTCAAAGTAAATGAAATAAAAAATTCAAATCTGAATGTGATTAAACAAAACCTGGCTCTGATACTTAAATTTCATTTCCACTGTGTTTTTAATGATTGAGCAAATGGACAATAAGGTAAGAAACAGTCATTTTAATTAAACCTTTGTTCTGTTTTGTCTGAACTGACTAATGTAAAACTACTTAATGTAGCTTTGTAATTAAGCTCTGAGGCAGTTTAATGTCCTTTTACACTTTGCATAATATAGCACACCTACTTTTGCACCTTCATTTTAAATATGTGGCATTTTTGCACCCTTAATTTTTGACTGTGGTAGACCTGTTGCTGATGATCAGTAATAAAGGTAAGTCTGGTAAAAGTCTTCTGCAAGACCTAATGCTTGATCAAAAATTCAATGATTGTGACTTCTTACTGGCCTTGAAACATTTTCCTGAGATTTTCGGGTTTCAGAACAGCTGAATTGAGTTAGTTCAGTCAACTCTTGAGTATGCTAATTCTGAGTTAAGCACATGCAACACAACTATGTAAAACCATAATCAATGGAGCTCCGAAATTACGATTCACCATGGCAACAGAAGTCCACATATTTCCGAGTCAATATATACAGTAACTTTAATTCTTTATCACTGTTATATTATCAGAGGTGAAAACTGGCAGAACAGTAAGTTATTGAACTAATATTCATTTTCATGGTCTCCTACGGGCAAAAAAAAAAAGCTGGCAGCAGCTGAACATGAAATATAAAAACATAATTCAATCAGGTAAAAAGCTTCAAGCATAAAAGGTTCATGGGTTTAAAAAGGCTACATGACTTTACAAACATTTGGCATATTAAATATCATTCAGTGTCTATTTTAATGTGCAGCAGCTTTTTCCACATAGTCTAATGCACTTTTCATATAATTAAACGCTCTCTAATCCAAACTGTTGCATTTCTTAATGAACTGTTTCCCCGCCAGAGTTAAAAAAAAAAGTTGTCAGCCACCGCCAGCATTTTTGATGATTTTCACCTAAATTTGACAGCCCTCAGAATATATTCTCCTATAAATATATGAACATATCATATATCAAAATAAAGAACCAAGCCTCTGCTTTTAATTAATTTTTTTTTTTAATGAAATTATTTTATTCTATCTTCATGTGTTCACGTTTTATCACCACTTGAATGCACATAGGTTTCATCAGAAATACAACATTTTGGACAAAAAACTAACTTGTCAATGGCGGGGAACCTTCCTCGTCCCCAAAAAGGATGGTGGTCTAAGGCCCATCCTCGATCTCAGACATCTGAATCGCGCCCTTATGAAACGGCCATTCAGAATGATCACATCGAAACAGATCCTCTCGCAAATATGCCCAGGGGACTGGTTCGTTTTGCTGGATCTGAAAGACGCTTACTTTCATATCCAGATAGCCCCCCATCACAGACGATTTTTGAGATTCGCCTTCGAGGGAGTAGCTTATCAATACACGGTACTTCTCTTTGGACTGTCCCTGGCTCTCCGCACTTTTACAAAGTGCATGGATGTGGCGCTTTCCCCACTCAGACAGTCGGGAATCCGCATTCTGAAATACCTCGACGACTGGCTCATTTTGGCCCAGTCAGTGAAAGTGCTTATATATCACAGATCCGTGCTCCTCAGCCACTTAGAGTGCCTAGGACTCAGGGTCAATTTTGCCAAGAGCGCGCTGTCCCCCAGCCAACGAATCTCGTTCCTGGGAACAGTTATAGACTCAGTCCACATGAGGGCGGTAGTCACGCCAGAACGTGCAGTTGCCATTCAGCAGCTCGCGGCCTCATTCAAACTCGGAGCCTCTCAGTATCTCAGCCAAAGCATTTCAGAAAATGCTGGGGCTAATGGACTCGGAGCAATGTCCCCTCAGACGAGTGGACGCTCCACCCACAGACGGTTCAGAAAATATGGGAAATCTTCGGCAGGCCAGAGATCGAGCTCTTCGCCTCAGAAGACAATACTCATTAGCATGGTTCAAATCGTACTCTGACCGCCGTCAGTTCGTGGCAGTGAATGAAGAGGTATCATATCGATCACAAGCGCAGTATGGAGTACATCAAGGCTCAGCACTAGGGCCGTTACTTTTCACGCTTTTCACGCGCAGGGAACGAAAGCAAAGAGTTCTGTTAGTGGCCCCGCTCTGGAGGAACCAGCATTGGTTTGCAGAGCTGTGTCGGCTGCTCACTGCAGCCGCGTGGCCCATCCCTCTGAGACGAGACCTCCTCTCTCCAGCCCGAGCTGTGGGCACTCTATCTCTAGCCTCTCGATGGGAGCCTTCAGACCTTCCCGAGAGTGTGCTAAATACGATTTCTCAGGCCAGAGCACCGTCTACAAAGTTAGATGGTCTGTCTTCGCCGCCTGGTGCACAACCTGCGGCGCAGACCCAGCATTATGTGATGTATCGCTGATACTGTCCTTCCTGCAGGAGCTCTTGGAAAAGAGTCGCTCCCCCTCCATGCTTAAGGTCTATGTAGCAGCTATAGCAGACTCACACGCTCCTATAGACGGCCAATCACTGGGCAGGAACAACCTTGTTGTTCGCTTCTTGAAGGGATCTAGGAGGCTCAATCCGCCCCGCCCTCTCACAGTCCCGTCATGGGACCTGCCTACAGTGCTGAGAGCAGTGCTGCTTTTACCTTGAAGATTTCTTTTTTGGGCTTCTTTCCTCATCCTGACTTTAAAGGTTCTTCTGAAGGTTGGCTTTCTATTTTGTCTAAGTACTTTCTTCTATCATGTTTTACAACAGGGGCTTGGGCAAGCTCAACTGTAACATAATCTTGTTTAGCTTTTCTTCCTTTCTTGGTTTTGGAACCTACAGGTATCTCGGATTTTATGATCTATTTTTACTTGATATCAGTCTAGGGGCACTTGGGAAGCCTCAGTGTTCTTTGCTTCTTCATCCACAAATTTAGGATTAAGAACTTTACCACAGGCCGATTTTCTGGCAAGGCTGGGAGCGACTTCTGAAATATCAAGACATTTGTTGCCTCACCTTCCACTAGTAGTGTTCCGTTTTCTTCCCACGGAAAGGGCAACCCAGTGTACAAAGAGGATATTACTCGGTATTCCACATTTGTTTATTTATTTTTAGCTCAAAAAGGATAACCAGATAATAAACCTGAAATAACAAGAAATGCAACGTTTCAATTTCCATGTGCATACTACAACCAGCACCAGTTCTTTACCTCAACAGCCCAATAACAATAAGCAACAATAAATAACATTAATCAAAATACAATATAAATAATATTAATATACTATAATAATAATAATAATAATTTCATAATTTAAATGTACACAATTTACACTTCAAACATTAAGCATCATACTCAAGTCCTACCACAACTCTATGCAAAATGCATGCAATCTTTTCTGTAAGCAGGAAACTACAGCTCCCAAAATGCCCCGTGGCAAACCAGGAAGTCCGCGATTCCTACTTCATCAAACATTATAAAACTAAATAAAGTAAATACAAATGAACACATATAGTATAGTAATGTTATGAATCTAAATGTTAATCCCACCTCGTAAATTTATAACTCATACAGCGCATAGCGTTATCTCTATCAGTAAACTAATCCGCTTTGATCTACCGGAGAATAGCGGAATAGCGTTATCTTTAACGTGCAACGGACATAAACACAGTACAACAACATAGCATGGCGACAGCAAACAACATAAAACATACATCATTAAAGTAGACAAGAAAACATTTGAGATTAAGAGAGCTTACCAAGTGGCTGCACACCGGGTTGAAAGTTATTACAAACTGAATGAATCTCACGCTTCCTTTTCACGTAGTAAATACCGGTCACATGTGCTCACAGCACACTCCTCTCTTAAAGAGGCACTGCACTATTGGGCTACTAAAGTGTAAATTGCAACATTGGTAGCTCTAGTTTAAAATAGATTTAAACATTACACATTTAATTAAACATGTAAATAACAAAACTTCACAAATGACAAAACTCAGAAAACACAGAAAACACAACAGGTAGGGTTTGGGAGAAGTGGAACATTCCTTTTTTCCTCTTCAGCTAAAGACAACCAGGGTTGAGAAGGTTACTTTTTAAATGTATTCCTTCACAGATTACAAAATCAAAAAGTAATTTGTAATGTATTTCATTAGATTACTACGGTGGCCAAGAAAGCACAATGCACTGCAACCTCAGAAAACACAGGCAAATAGACAAAGCACCAGCAAATCAAGAAATCATCATCAGTTTGACAACAGATGCTGCAAATGCTCACAACGCAAACAAATAGAGAAACAAGCTGCACATGGTCACAACGCAACCAAATAAATAATTTTATTTGCAGCACATTTCTTTGTTTGGTTGTGTTGTGAGCATTTGCAGCGCATGTGTCAAATTGATGACACTGTTTTGACAGCCGGATGACGTCCACCTGTAGACCCCGTGCCTTCATGTCTTTTGTCACCTCTTCTGTAGAGTTGTACAACACTTTTTCGCCTTCGTAGAATACATGGAGTTTCGCAGGATATGGGGTCTGAAACCTGATCTTTTTTTCCTTCAACACTGTTTTCACCAGCGCATATTCTTTACATTTTTTTAAAACCTCAGAGGGGTAAATATGGTCACATGTGATTAGGGCGTTGTTCTACTTCAGACCTCCTTTTCTCCACACCTGCCCCAGAATGTCTTTTTTTGTTTTGAAGCTCAGAAATTTCACAACAGTGGAGCGAGGTCTTGCACTGTCCGTTGGTTTTGGCGCCAGACCTCTATGAGCCCTCTGAATTTGGGGCTCTGTCGATGGATCAAGATCTAGCCCATCCTTCAGTAATTTTTCAATGAGCCGTTTTCGTCCCGTATTTAAAAGGTAAAATTATGCGTCCTGTATCAAATCAATACAGGACGTGATTTGTCCCGTATTTTACAAATGCCAACATATAGTTGAATCAACCAATAAGTATT
The DNA here is from genome assembly GCF_936440315.1 of Barbus barbus. Taxonomy (NCBI): domain Eukaryota; kingdom Metazoa; phylum Chordata; class Actinopteri; order Cypriniformes; family Cyprinidae; genus Barbus; species Barbus barbus. Next base: position 2,839,152 of record NC_136731.1, on the reverse strand, counting down.
TTGCCCTGTTTACAATACTAATAGCAATTATAAATGTAGCTGCAAGCAGTAATTACGGGGCCAAACACTACAGAAGCAAGCATCAGACCAACTGCAGCAATGAGTAACTGAAGCCATTTTAAGATTTTCAGTCCAAATGGCTGAAAAAAAAAAAAAAAAAAAAAATCACAAAACTATTAGTAATATGATTGACTGACTTATCACTTTTGACCAACAGGTGGCACCGTTATGAAATCGATGTGGCGTGTTCTGTGTGTGGTGTCAATGGCACACACAGAGTTTGTTGTCATTATTGCAAAGCTTTGCAGAGATGTAGCCTCAGAGTAATTTTGGCACAAAAAGCTATTAGCATTTATTTAAAATTTCATTATAACTTTTGACCACAAGGTGCCACTGTCTTAACTTTTTGAGTACTTTCAGGTCATGGTCTCGATGATACGTACAAAGTTTTGTAATGGTACACCAATGCATTCGTAAAATATAAAAAAAGGGGAAGTGGTGTGTAGCCAAGTATGGTGACCCATACTCAGAATTTGTGCTCTGCATTTAACCCATCCAAGTGTACACACAGTAGTGAACATACACCCAGAGCAGTGGGCAGCCATTGATGTGGCGCCCGGGGAGCAGTTAGGCGTTCGGTGCCTCGCTCAAGGGTCTGACCTCAGTCATGGTATTGATGGAGAGAGTGTTGGTTATTCACTCCTCCCACCTACAATCCCTGCCGGACCTGAGACTCGAACCCACGACCTTCAGGTTACAAGTCCGACTCCCTATGCATTAGGCCACGACTGCAGGTTTGTGCACAAACCATAAGCCCAAATTTGGCAAGTTTGGTACCGCTGGACTCGGCAAGGATTCAGGAGTCTAAAAACTTAACTCATAACCCCACCCAAAGTTATAAGCATGTGAATATTTGATTTTACCACTTGGTGGCGCTGCCTCAAAACTTCTCAGGCTCCTTCAGGGCATCGTGCTGATGACTCATACCAAGTTTCTTAACAATACATCAGTGCGTTCGTGAAATATAGCATTTTACTACAAAATTCAAAATGTCCGACACCCAAAATGGCTGACATGGGAAAATTGGATATGATTTTGTGATTTTTGGCTAAACCATTCATAAAATATGCATTTTTCATACTCCTGACCACTAGGTGGCATAGCGCCAAAACACTGCAGGTAGCCTCAGGTCATGCTTGTTATAACACACACCAAGTTTGGTCTCAGTACGCCAAACCCTTGCGGAGATATAGCCTCAGATCCATTTTTGCGTGTTTCTTGGCGAATTCGTTTGCACGTTATTGACGAATCGACTTGAATTCCACAACTTTTGCCAACATGGTCTGTAGATGATCTGAGCCAATTTTGGTGAAATTCAGATGAACCGTCTAGGACGAGTTCGAAAAAGTAGGTTTTATGACCAATTGAAAGTAGCAAAAAGACTAAACCTTACGATTTTTGAATTTTGGATTTCAAGGTTTAAAAGCTATTAACGTAAACATGAGTGAAACTTTGGACAAGGGGTGGTGCTAGAGAGTTTGAGATAGAGACTCCAAATTTGCTGTGGACTCAATAGCGGAAGAAACGGAAGAAGAATAATAAGAACGCCAACGGATACAATATGTGCCATTGCACCTTCGGTGCTTGGCCCCTAATGTAAATCAATTTCATAAGAGGTATTAGAGAGGCTCATTTGCACGTGATTGCATTTTGGCGTCTTTGTTTTCATAGCGACAGAGTCTCCATTAATCGTTAAAGCCCTTTCACTCGAACGCAGCATGCGCTAAACAAACCTGCGCGGTTTTAAAACATTAAGGAGCTCATGTCCGCCCTTTGAACACAAGGCTCTCCAGATGTAGGGCTGAATCGGAAATCAATGGGTCTGTCCAGTACCTAATGATGAATGTGCAGTTTGCAGAGAAGCATTTCATTTGCTCACGGTGAACTGTCTTGACTTAAAGGGATAGTTCACCCAAAAATTTAAATTGTCATCTTTTACAAACCCACAAGTTGTCCCAAACCTTAATAAATGTATTTCTTCTGTTGAACACAAAGGATGATACTTTGAAGAATGTGGGTAACCAAAGAGTTTCTGGTCCTATTTTTTTTTTTTTTTTTTTTTTTTTTGAAGTTATGGACCAGAAGCTGTTTGGTTACCCACATTCTTCAAACTATCATCCTTTATGTTGAACAGAAGAAAGAACTTTATGCAGGTTTAGAACAACTTGGGTAAATTATAACATATCTGTGCTTCAAGGTATAGGCCTATTGTTTTATTAAAATTTGGATCTGTTAATATAAAATTCCATACATTATCCTATTGCTCGTGAATGGGTGTCCCTTATTTTGCCTCGCTGAAGGTGGCAACCCTAATGTTATCCTGTCTTGACCAGTCAGCTTTCTGTCTAGCTGAGTCAGACATTTTAGCAGTTCAATTAGCGCCTCTCCCATCTGTTGTATTTGCTCCTCAGCTTCTGTGATGCAATCGTCGACTTCTTCAATCCTCTTATTCGTGCTGTTCAGATCTTCCTTGATATCCGCTAGTTTTACATTGTTTTTTCCTTCCTGAATGCTCTCAGCTCTTTGAGTATTTTCTCGGCTAGCGGTTGTCTCCGTTTGGCCCATTTCTTCTCCAGCTTCTATCTTTATCTTGACGACCTGGGATTTTCTTTTGTCTTGCCATTTTTTCCATCCCTGCCCCGCCTTCCATTGCAATGTTCTATGTTAGAATTTGTTCGATATTCGAATGATTAAGGGCTTTTAAGATTATTTATTAATGAATTCTTGAATTTTTAGATATTTGTACTTGAAATAAGACAAAAATACTAAGAAATGCATTTTTGCTGCATGAATGAGGTATTTAAACATTTCTTACGCTTTAAGAAGGGGGAGGAGACCAAAAGAAATTCAGGGTTTTCCGAAGAAAACCTGCTCCCAACCAGATGTGCATTTCCCAAAAACAACTATGGTCACGTTCTGTCGTTACCAATAGAGTTCAATGGAACTGACGACTATAGTTAGCTAATGATGCTTTTGGGAAACGCACCCCAGGTTATGTTCATAGAATAAGTTACCATGGTAACTCACTCTGAGTATAAATTACCCCTCTTTCAGGAACAGGCTTGACTTACCCTGCTTTCTCAGGTTTGAGATACCTCCCATTCTGAAATGGGAAACCCAGAGTTCCCTATCGATACTTCACTTGAACTGCGTTGCTTAGGTGCATAAAACTCTGAAAACTGAAGCCTTTTTCAATAATGCAGTGTAACTGCACTGCCTATGGCCACAAAGCTCGCCAGAATGGGTGGGGCCATCTGGCTATCAATGTTTCCTCTAATTTCTTTTTTTTTTTTTGATGAGCAAAACTTTTCTCTATTGGGTGGTCATTTTGGCCACCTGAGCAAAAACATTCTTTATACCAGACCTGTGTAGTGCAACTTTTAACTTTAATACACTATTTAAAGTTGATTTGGCTCTTGATGTAACTAAATGATGTACATTTTAGGTTACCTAAGAAAATATATATATATATAGTTTTTTTACAGTATATTTACACTCACCGGCAACTTTATTAGGTATACCTTGCTAGTACCGGGTTGGACCCCCTTTTGCCTTTAGAACTACCTTAATTCTTCGAGGCATAGATTCAACAAGGTGTTGGAAACATTCCTCAGAGATTTTGGTCCATATTGACATGATAGCATCACGCAGTTGCTGCAGATTTGTCGGCTGCACATCCATGATATGAATCTCCCGTTCCACCACATCCCAAAGGTGCTCTATTGGATTGAGATCTGGTGACTGTGGAGGCCATTTGAGTAAAGTGAACTCCTTGTCATTTTCAAGAAACCAGTCTGAGATGATTTGAGACATGGTGCATTATCCTGCAGGAAGTAGCCATCAGAAGATGGGTACACTGTAGTCATAAAGGGATGGACATGGTCAGCAACAATACTCAGGTAGGCTGTGGCGTTTAAACCATGCTCAATTGGTACTAAGGGGCCCAAAGTGTGCCAAGAAAATATCCCCCACAAATTACACCACCACCAGCAGCCTGAACCGTTGAGACAAGGCAGGATGGATCCATGCTTACATGTTCTTTACGCCAAATTCTGACCCTACCATCTGAATGTAGCAGCAGAAATTGAGACTCATCAGACCAGGCAACGTTTTTCCAATCTACTATGGTCCAATTTTGGTGAGCCTGTGCGAATTGTAGCCTCCGTTTCCTGTTCTTAGCTGACAGGAGCGGCACCCGGTGTGGTCTTCTGCTGCTGTAGCCCATCTGCTTCAGGGTTCAGTGTGTTGTGCGTTCAGAGTTGGTATTCTGCATACCTTGGTTGTAACGAGTGGTTATTTGAGTTACTGTTGCCTTTCTATCATTTCTAACCAGTCTGCCCATTCTCCTCTGACCTCTGTCATCAACAAGGCATTTTCGTTGTGCGTGAAAATCCCAGTAGATCAGCAGTTTTTGAAATACTCAGACCAGCCCGTCTGGCACCAACAATTATTCCACGTTACTTAAGTCACTTACCACAAGTCACTTAAATCCCCTTTCTTCCCCATTCTGATGCTCGGTTTGAACTTCAGCAAGTCGTCTTCACCACATTTAGGCTACATCCACACGAAGCCAGATTTCTCCCTATCCGATCTTTTTTTTTGCCTCAAATTCCGTAAAGACGGAGTCGTCTCAGGAAATATCTGCGTACACATCACTGAAATCACTGAATCACTGAAACCGACTGAAAACGATTTAGTACACATGCCAGACCAATATGTGGCGCTGTAATTCTGCCACAGAGATACACAAAAAAACTTGGACCATGTGTGTAAAACTTGCGCGCTGAATACAAACTAACACACAAAGCAGAAGATTTTGCTTTAATAAAGCTAATGAGCTCAGTAGGTTCTGCAGCACGAACACAGGCACGTAGTCTGACATTGTTGTTGTTGTTGTCGCTGTTATGTGACGTAGCGGTGTCTGATTAGGGGCGAGACGTGGGCTGATGACGTCATCGTTTCAGAAAATATACGGATTCGCCGTCCACACGAAAACGGCATTTTCAAATTTATCCACCCTGGGACCCGGTTTCAAAAATGATCGGTTTCACTCTTCGAAAACGCCGGATTCGTGGACGAAACGCCTATACGGTAAAAAATGTATGCGTATACAGCGAAACGCGTCTTCGTGTGGACGGGGCCTTAGATGCCTAAATGCATTGAGCTGCTGGCATGTGATTGGCTGATTAGCAATTTGTGTTACCAGGCAATTGAACAGCTGTACCTAATAAAGTGGCTGGTGAGTGTATAGTGAGTGAAGTGAAGTGACATACGGCCAAGTATGGTGACCCATACTCGGAATTTGTGCTCTGCATTTAACCCATCCAACGTGCACACACACAGCAGTGAACACACACACACCGTGAACACACACCCGGAGCAGTGGGCAGCCATTTATGCTGCGGCGCCCGGGGAGCAGTTGGGGGTTCGGTGCCTTGCTCAAGGGCACCTCAGTCGTGGTATTGAGGGTGGAGAGAGCGCTGGACATTCACTACCCCCACCTACAATCCCTGCCGGCCGGAGACTCGAACCCTCAACCTTTCTTTTTTAAAGAAGTTTGTTTCAGGCTCATCAAGGTTGTATCTAGTTGAAATTGAAAATAAAATTTGAAATCAAAATAAAATTGTGAAATATTATTGCAATTTTATTCAGTTAACAATACACTTAAGCATGAATTAAATGTAATATTTTCAACCACCTAAATGCATGTTCTTCAATCCTCTTGTAATTGATTGCAAATATATTACAGTTTAAAATTACATTAAAATGCAATTAGTTTAACTTTTGAGTGATATTTTTGAACCACTTAAGTGGGACTTTAGTATATTTTATATGTACTTTGAAATATGGTAAATATGTACTTCTCAATAAGCAATTAATGTGAACTAAAATATAGTTAAATGTAATTTCAATGTACCTCAATGTTATATATCTCTGGCAATGAAGTTGAAATTTAGTATAGGCTGTAGTATTTAACCACATGTTAATTTTATTTTAGCTTTTAGGGAATCACTCTTACGAGTCGATGGTCATATGATTAATGGATATTAATCAGAACATCCAACTTATACCTTATTAACGACTTGTCCAGCAAGCATTAATATCAGCAAGTTTTCTCTTAACAATTTTGTTTATTTTACTCGCGGCCAACGATTAAAATAACCAAATAGTTAACTTAGTTCTCAGGTTTATGAGCTTAGGTAAAACGCGATCTTTTTGGCAAATAATTACGATTTGCAAAATCACATAGTACAGACAAGAGATTTCTTAATAAAAATCAAAGTTTATTCACTATTCTAACATACTACCACACTAGACAACACAAAATAGAAGACTTAAACATACACACAGATAGGAGCGAGTTGTTTTGTATCTGAAGAGAGAGTCTTAGGTTTTAATGCTCATTTCAACCTGAGGGAAATCACACGCAGGAACTCTTATCTTTACTATTAAAAGATAAGCACCAGTTTCAACATATTCAAGAGAAATTTGTTTGCCTTACTGTTCTTTTTGCTTTCGGTTGAGTTCAGGCTTTCCTTCGGTTCAAAGAGTCTCTCTGCTCTCAGTTGAATTCAGTTCTTTCCGGGTTCGAGACGGACTGTGCGCGGATTGGCTGCTTGGTAGGTCGTGTCACGAGGGTACTCTTCAGTGGTTGGTCATCGTCGTTCTGACGTGATGACGCTCTCTGGAAGTCTTTCTAGTTCTTAGCTTCAGATGTTAGTTTCTCTCAAAGTTTAACTGAGTCTTGGTCTCAGTTGCAATGCTCCGCCGTGATGTTAGTGGCCAGAAGCGCTCTGCAGCGCGTGAGCAGAACGAGAGACGAGCAAAGCGAGCGTGAGCTCTTCCTTTTCAGTTTTCAACTCCAACACTTCACAGTTGTGCATCTGGTTTTTAACGGGCCGATTTGGGATCCGCCCATAGGTGCCTGATCCAATCGGATTCTTCCTGTGGGGCGTTTGATCCAATCGCAAGTGTTTCTGTAGGGCGGAGCCCCGCCCTGCACAGCCGCGTGTTGTGCATACATTATCTGTTCAGTTATTTTATCACATGAAAACTTATAACAGCAAACTTCTATTTGTCTTGTAATCACGCATTGATGAAAAACAGATCATTCTCATTCGCACCACAATATTCTTCATGAAATTAGTTTCCGTTTGACACCAAACATTAGACGTTTAACATGCACAAAAATACAAATATCCTTTATATTCAATTTCGTAGTTAATGCATTGATTAAACGATCCTAAATTCTAAATAATCACATCGAGCATGTGAACTGACATTCCGTCATCCGGTAAACTTTATGCATTGAAAGATTACAACACCCATAAGTTGCAAAATACCACAACAAACTTTCATGTCACAAAAACACATTTTTCGTATAGATATATTGTATATAGTGTTTTTTTTTTCCAGTATATTGTTTCAATAGCAGAACTTAGTATAATTTGTCCCTCAAACATATAATTCCTGAGCAGGGCGTTTTCTTTGTCTCGTTAGAGAGCGCAACAGAAAAGCGCATTCCAGAAAAGGGGGCGCGTTTTTTTTTTTTTTTCTCCTTGGCAGAAACGCGAGGTCGTAAAAGTCTTCTTCTGGCGCCACGTAAATTAGAATCCGGGAGTATGAGTTCTGTTTCTTTTTAAAATGACAAAAAGGGAGTCTTCTTCGCTAGATCCTGGTTTTATGGTCTCAGGAGATAAGGGAGTTAATTCCAGAAGAGCCAGGCTGTCTGGGAGTTTAGGTATGTGTGTTCTGTTTGTCCAGCCAGGTTTCCTACAAGGCTATTTAAAATGTTCTTTTAAAAATCTCTTAATTACCTAGTTACAATCAACACAAACAAAAAACAATCTCTAAAACAAATACAGAAAAATGCGTTTTGCTGATGCACAAGAAAAACCCAACACTATATACACAGCTGCAACACTTTAACTCACTTATTAGAAAGAGTCTGGAGAACAAAGCAAAATCACTTGCATACAAAAGTACCTAATCTCACCATCATAGAAAACATTCTGTATGATGTATAAGCCCACAAAAATGTCCACAAGGTCAAAATTTCCGGGTATTACTATTCTTGTGGAGTCATTTGGTCTTCATAACGTATAGGATTAGTAACACACCTACACACACTTAATACAAAAAACAAAACAAAGAAAAAAAAAAAAAAATCACGAAAATCATCATTCATACAACAAATGAGACCTTATTGTAAAACATTACCAAACTGTGGGTACCCTCGGTTTCACAGACAAGGCTTAAGATCAGCCCCAGACTAAAGTGTAATTCTGAGCTGTTTCGGCTGAAAGAAACTTGCACTGACTGATCTTTTAAAAATATTAGTGCCTTTGTTTTGTCTCAAGATGCACACCAGTAATGTTTTTTTTTTCTAAGGCATGTTAAGTGAAGTGAAGTGACATACTGCCAAGTATGGTGACCCATACTCGGAATTCGTCCTCTGCATTTAACCCATCCAACGTGCACACACACAGCAGTGAACACACACACCCGGAGCAGTGAAAATGACAATGACTTAAATGTCCTAATTGAACTATGGCTTAATCTTGGCTTAAGCCCGATTCGGACGGTAATTGTTTCTCAGGGGGACGCAAGTGATTTTCACCATATACAGGGGGTAGCTGGTAATTTAATTGCCGGCCGAATCCACATCTCTGAGTTTACGAGAAGAAATCGATTCAAAATTCAGCAATTAAACCCTTTTTGAACACTCCCGAACACCGTACGGTAACTGTTGTACTTCGGTGTAATTTGCATACATATTTTATTTATTTCTGAAATGCTGGAAAGTTTTTAAAAGAATAATACTTCATAACTGCTCCACCACAGGAGTGAGTGCAGAAAGAGAATAAAAGCACGTAAACATTCGAAATGGGTCTTTATGGCAGCAGCAGGTATGCAATACAATTTTAAAATGTGTATTATAAACGAAAATATATTGCGTATATTTATATACAACTATAGGGCGTATTTTCCTATTTTAATTTAAATGATCAAATAATAAATAGGATTATACATTATAAAATATGCTTGGAATAATAAGAATATATTTTACATAAGTATTTTTAAATACATTTTACACAATAAAAAGAATAAATTTGTAAATAAAATTCATTTTATTTATAGCACACAATCATGTGGCTGGCCACGTTCTCTGGTTCGCAGGATCACAGAACTCACTCCTCCACTGTGAATAAATCGCCGTCCGAATGCATGAGTTTTATCACTGAGTTGATAAGTAAATTAATTTTTACAGACGTCCATATGAGAAACAATTGCCGTAACTTTAGTCTAAGCCAGGGGTGCCCAACCCTGGCAATCAACTGTCCTGCAAAGTTTAGCTTCTGCTCTAATCAAACGCACCTGCCTTTAATTTTCACGCAATCCTGAAGACCTTAATTAGTTGCTTCAGGTGTGTTTGATTAGAGTTGGAGCTAAACTTTGCAGGACAGTTGATTGCCAGGAACAGGGTTGGGCACTCCTGGTCTAAGCCCTGTCCGTGAAACCAGGTAATACATTTCCAAACCTTTACTAGCACCAACATTAAACAGGACCGGAAGGTTTCTTCTAAAACAGTGCTTCCCAAACCTGTCCTGGAGGACCCCCTGCCCTGCATATTTTGTATGTCTCCCTAATCAGACACACCCAATTTAGTTATTGCAGTCTCTGCTAATGAGCTGATGAGTGGAATCAGGTGTGTTAGATGAGGGAGACATACAAAATGTGCAGGGCAGGAGGCCTCCAGGACAGGTTTGGGAAGCACCGTTCTAAAATCTTACTCCAGCATTAGTGAATGCAAGTTTGACTAAATAAAGTAATTAATAATAAAATAAACTCCAAATGAACTTGCTTGGAAGTGGTGTTTATCAGTGTCCCAGAAGCTCTTCAATCGGCAGTAAACTTGTCATGAAGCTGCACACCATCTCTCCACAGTCTCTGTGAACGGAAATGTTCCAGAGGCAGGAAAGTCAGAAAAAATTTCCTTGAGGAAAGAAAGAACAATTGTTATAAAACATATCCAGTCATTATGAATGGTTCAGTTGAGTGAAAGCAATAGACATAGTAGCAGTCCAAAGTTTATTTACACCTTGCAGTATCTGCAAAATGAAGAAAGGTACCTTAGTTTTTTTCTCCTCATCTTGCCTTGCAAGCTTCTCTCGCACATCTTCATGAAGAATGTTCCTGTATTTACCACGACTGACACAGCAAAGCTGCAGCCCGCTTCCTTTGGTTTGTTACCTGAGAAATATATGATGATTAGAGGGGGATCTGTAAATGCACAGGTGGGAATATTACTTGCAAATGGAAAAGATGCAAAGCATTTAAAGTCCATAGGGATAGTGACTTAATACAGCACTTTTGCTTGACTAGCTTGTCATGTGTGATCATGGTGAGATGACTTACTTCTAACATCACCTCTTCGGTACTGGTCTGTTTCTATACTGCATCTCCAGTAACAAATCTGCACTGATCCTGCAAAATGAATAACTCCAGATAAGTACAAAAATATTACACATTACAAACACAGCCAGTAATGAAACATCTCCCTCTTCAAATGCCAAAAAAACAACAACACACAACAACACTTCTACAGGTGGCTGATATTTTGAATATTACTGTTGATTATAATATCGATTATATACATTAAATATTACAAGATCAGATTTTTTATTTTGTTCAGTAGCGTTAAATTGAATTTTAAATCGTTTAGTTAAAATACGTTATTGTATTTTCAGCAGCCTAATTTCTAGGTCCACGCACGCGATAACATTCCGATATCAATGCATTCATAGATCAATTATAGCAAGAACTGCTGGGTGTGAAAGTCGCAGGAATGGTAAGATTAAATTAAGAATAAAGACAGCTTATATCAAGATGTACTTGATTCATTTTCTGCAGTAATAAAGTCATCTGTAATCATCCAAAAACGCCGCTCTTCTGTTCTGGTTTGATCGGTGAAGCTCCCTCAGAAACATGGCGCACAGTGCATTTTTCAAACTCTGCTGAAGTAGCATTTTTGGTGCATGCGCATAAAACAAATGAGATACTTGTGCTACTAATAAGAAAGTGTATTTAAGTTTAGAAGAAAAATAAATTTCAAGTGGATTAATGCACATATAATATACAACTAAATACATTTAAAATACACTAACAAATGTAATTTTGAAGAACACACTTAAGTGTCTCATTTTAATACATGTAAAATGAAATATTTTACATGTGCTTTAGTATATTGATAAATATATAAAAATAAGTGTACTTATTTAAAACACAATAAAATCATTATTATGTAAAATGTATGATTAAGTAATACTTAATTATACATTATTATAAAGTGCATTTTTAAAAAGTGCACTTAAGTATGTTAAGACCTATTTCCGAACCCCGACACGAAACCAGAATGGAGTCTGAACAAGACAGGAGTGCCGGGATCCAAACACCAAGCCCCAACATGAAACAGAGCACGCAGACAAGAGAGAGCGCGCGGCTCGTGCACACTTGAAGCAGCACGCTCACCAGAAAACAAGACAAGAAGGGAGTGTCAGGGCTCTGTCACAAAACCATGAATAAACTAGACCGAAGTGGGAGAACCCTGACAGTACCCCCTCGCCAAAGGGACACCACCTGGCGCCCAGGTCATTTTTAGAAGGGTCCAGGGAGGGACGGAAGGGTTGAGCCAGGGAGGCTCCAGCAGTTCTGGAGTCCTGGCTCAGGGCCAGGGTGGAGCTGGAGGGACGGACCAGGCGGGCTCAAATTCAAATTTTATTTGTCACATACATATACATACATAGTACGACATGTAGTGAAATGTATTGTACGACTGTCCAACAAATTGTCCAACAAAATTAAGAAAAACCTCAAGTTTACAAAAATACAAATAGAAAAAGTACAGTAAACATATATACAGAAATAAACTAGCAATAAAATAAAATAAAAAATAGATATGAGAATAAAAATAGATATGAAGAATAAAAATAGAATATGATTCTAAATAGATTCTATAAAAAGTAAAGTGTATGTCAGTGATAAAGTGTCCGTGTGCTGTGCAGTGCAGTAAAGTGCTTTTGCGCCTCTGGAACCCCCGGCAGGAGGCCAGAGAGGGACCAGAAGCTTGGCAGGCAACAAGGGTGGCCCCAGCAGGACAGGAAGCAAGGGTGGAGCCGTCAGAGCAAGGAGCTTGGGCAGCGCTGCCATCAGGGCAAGGAGCTTGGGCGGAGTCGACATCAGGGCAAGGAGCTTGGGCGGAGTCGGCATCAGGGCAAGGAACTTGGGTGGCTCAGAGATGGCCTCCTGGCCAACAGAGGGCTCTGGAACGGCCTCCAGGCCTTGAAGGGTGGAAGAAGCCTTCCTCCTGTTCCTCCTCCTCCTCCGTCTCCAAGAGTGGGGCACTGCAGCATCTTCAGCCGCCACTGGGTGCGCTGCAGCTCCGTTGGTCTACACTGGGGGCACTGCAGCTACGTCGGCCGCCACCTGAGGCACACCAGCCTCCTTAGCCGGGGAACGTGCCAGGAACTCCACAAATCCCCCAAATGTCAGGTGGTCCAGCCCCCTCATCCTCCACCAGTTATGGGGCTCATCAAAGGCACTATTAAAGAAATCCTTGAGGGCCGGATCATTAAACCCTAACCCCTCTGCAGCACCACTGAACTCCAGGGCAAACCTCCTGACATCGGTGCCCTGCTGACGGAGGGAGCTCAGGGCCTTAAATTGGAGGATGCGTTGGTAGAGGGGGCTGGAGAGAGTGGAGTGTGGTGGACGGCGCAAGCCCTTCCTCTGCTGAGTCCTTATAGTGGCCGGTTCGTTCTGTCAGGTATGGGTGAAGGGATGAGAGCGAGGACTCACTTGCAGGAGGAAATAGGGCTTTATTAATACAAAAATTAAATAAACAACAAAAACTACCCCGTAGGGAAAAACAGACTGGCAAGGCTGACTGGCAAGGCTGGACAAGGCAAGGCAGGACAGGACAGGACAGGACTTCTCACTGGGTAACATCGACAACGAACCAGCCCAGGACTGCAAACACAAGGAGATTATAAAGGGAGCAAATGAGCCATGTGCTCACACGAAACAAAAACATTACCAGCAAAACAAAATCACTAGCCATGTGCAAAACAGGACACGAACATGCAGCTAATGAGGAGACTTATAAGCTGCATGTTCACAAAACATGACAAACATGAAAGCACGCATCCAGTGAAAAAACACAAGCTGCGTGCCACACAGAACAAGACAAAACAAGAGAAAAAAAAAAGCACGTGGCGCCGAACAAAACACACACACAGAGGACAGAGGAGCGCACGGCCCGAGCGAACTTGAAATCGCACGCTCCCACAGCAAGAACAAACCTGGAGCGTGAGTGTCCAAACCCCGACACGAAACCAGAACTGAGTCTGAACAAGACAGGAGTGCCGGGATCCAAACACCACGGCCCAACGTGAAACAGAGCACGAAGACGAGAGAGCGTGCGGCTCGAGCACACTCGAAGTCGCGCGCTCAACAGAAAACAAGACAAGAAGGGAGTGTCAGGGCTGCGTCACCATGAATAAACTAGACCGAAGTGACAGAACCCTGACACTATCGTCATTAAAGTGTACTCTCTTTAAGTACACTTAAGTGGCCTTTAATTTATATTATATTATATTATATGCAAGTGCACTTTTTAAAAAGTATACTTTTAATAATTGAAGTACACAAAAGGTGCACTTTTACTGCAATTAACCGTTTGTTTGAAGCACCTACTGACAAATTGTGACTTTTAAACAAACCTTAACTACTTCCCATAGAAGGGCATAATCATGTGATCCTCTGTGATGTGCACCCCCAGGAATTTAGTGCTGCTGACTCTCTCCACAGTCGAGCTGTTGATGGTCAGTGGGGGGGTGGTCAACGGAGTTTGTTCTGAAGTCCATCACAACCTCCTTTGTCTTCTCCACATTGAGGGACAGAGTGTTAGTGCCACACCATTCAGCTAGCTGTGCCGCTTCCTCTCTGTAGTGCGTTTCATCATTGTTGCTGATGAGACCTACCACTGTTGTGTCATCAGCAAACTTGATGTGGTTGGAGCTGAACTTGGCAGTGCAGTCGTGGCTCAGCAGTGTGAAGAGCAGCGGGCTGAGCACACAGCCTTGTGGGGCCCCTGTGCATGACTAGCCTCTCAAAGCACTTCATCATGATTGGAGTCAGTGCTATGGGACGGTAGTCATTGAGACAGGACACAGGTGATTTCTTTGGTACCGGTATGATTGTTGTGGATTTGAAACATGTGGGGACGACTGCCTGGCTCAGCGAGGTGTTGAAGATATCTGTTAGGACATCTGTCAGCTGTGCAGCACAGTCTCTCAGAACACGGCCAGGTATGTTGTCCGGACCTGCAGCCTTGCGTGGGTTAATCCTAGATAGGATCTTCCTTACGTCGGCTGGAGACAGACGGAGCGCCCGGTCGTTGGGAGGTGTGGGTAGTATTTGTGCAGGTGTGTCATTCTGCATTTCAAACCGTGAATAAAAGTGGTTGAGTGCATCGGGGAGGAATGTGTCCTCATCACAGGCCTGTGACGGGGGCTTGTAGTCAGTGATGGTCTGAATGGCTTGCCATAGGCTCCGTGTGTCTCTGCTGTCTATGAAGTGGTTGTTGATTTTTTGAGCATATGACCGTTTTGCATTTTTGATGCCACAGGACAGACTGGCTCTTGCTGTTTTGAGGGCTGCTTTATTCAAGATTCAAGATTTTTATTTGTCACATACACAATTATACAGAATATAACCAGCAGTGCAATGTAGGTCAGGTCCGCTCAAAGGACAGTGCAATTATAAAGTATACAAATATTAAGAAAAAGAAAAGTAGAAAAAATAAAATAAAATAAAAGATAAAAAATATAAATATAAATGTGCAGGTCAGTATGTTGTTGTATGCAGGTCAGTATGTTGAACTCCCGCGGCAGATAGAACAGTCGACACTTCACAAACATAAACTCCACCAGCGATGAACAGTGTTTTGATAATACTGCAGCATTGATACACCAGTCTTTGTTGATATACACACACAAGCCACCTCCGTGGGTCTTACCAGACAGTGATGAATCTCTATCCGCTCGGTAGCTGGTTAGCCCATGCAGCTGAATGGCGGAGTCCGGGATGTTGTCGTTTAGCCATGTTTCGGTGAAAACAAACACACAACAATCCCTTGCCTCATGCTGTGTAGACCGACTGAGTTGAATTAAGTCCAGTTTGTTTTCCAGAGAGCGAATGTTTGAGAGCATGCGTGTTGGAAGAGCCAGTCTTGTGGGGTTAGCTCTTAGCCTAGCTCGTATACCTCTGCGCTTACCGCGCTTCCGTCCTCTCTCACACCGCTTGCGACGCCTCCTTGTGCGGGTATCGTCAGTAGGCGAGGCCGCGGTCTTGAGGTCCGGCTCCAGCAGTAAACAAAGGCCTCGTAGCTTCTCAGTAGCCGCCGGTGAGAGTTGATGTTCATATGCGTTGCTGATATCCAACGCATACGAACCTAAAGGTTGACCAAAGTGCTGTGCAGAACATTAGAAAAACATTTAAAAAAAAATTACAATCAACAACGTAAAATAGATACTGTAAAATTTCATGTTGTTAAATGCCATAGATAGAAAACAAGGTTTAAGCTTAGATTTAAACATAGAAAGAGAAGATACCGTTTAGGGCCAACCCTTGCAAAGGCCCAGTCCCCCTCTATGTTTTAGCTTAGTTCTGCACACAGAGTAGTCCAAGATCCCCAGACCTAAGTGACCGAGTTGGATTATGAGGAAATACCAAGACAGAAAAGTAGCCTGGAGCTAAGCCATGTAAAGATTTATAAACAAAGACTAAGATTTTAAACTCTATTCTAAATTTAACTGGTAGCCAGCAGAGATTTAAGGATGGGAGTGATGCGATCAAATTTTTTTCGCATCAAATTTTTTTTAGCAAAACTTCAATGGAACATGAATCTTTACGTTTAAGTGGGAGATACAACTGGGTGTCGTCAGCATATAAATGAAACGATACTCCATGTTTAGAAAACAAGGATCCCAGTGGCAGCATGTATAAAGGGAAAAATGTAGGAGCAAGGATTGATCCCTGCGGAACACCAAAGGAGAGGTGTGCTACTGATGAAGAATGTTTTCCAATACAAACACTAAACTTCCTGTTGGTTAAGTATGACCTAAACCATTTTAAAACTGTACTCTGAATGCCTCCATAGCTTTCCAATCGAGAAATTAAGATTTCATGATCAACCATATCGAATACTGAACAGAGATCTAAAAGGACCAAAGCAACAGCATTCCCATTATCAGTAGACAGCATAATGTCATTTGTGACTATGTAATTTTCTATAACCTGACTGAACCGTCTCATATAGTGAATTATAACTCAGAAAAGACTCTAATTGAGAGAGAACAACCTTTTACAAAACATTTTAAATGAACGGGAGATTGGAAATCGTCCTAAAATTACTTAGCACAGAAACATCAAGATTGAGTTTCTTCAGCAAAGGAGTGACGTAAGCATGTTTTAGACAGTCAGGGACCGTACCAGTAATATTGATACTAGACAAAAGATCAGGCCCTATGATATCTAGAATTTGCTTTAAAAAACGTGATGGAATGTTTTTGGACATATCAGAAAAAAACATTTACAGCAGGGTTTAAAACAGAATCTATAGTTGAAAATATGATCCAAGGATTTTTTGCAACAATCTCAGTAAGGAATTTGGATTTAGCTGACTTAACAGCCTTCTGAAAAACATGTCATATGACCCCTGCAGTCTGTCCTTGAGAAATTTGCGTTCAGCCCTTCTACAAACTCGTCTGAGTGAACGAATAGAGTCATTAAACCAGGTCTCCGATTTTTCTTTAGAATGCTTACCAAGGAGCAATGTTTAGAATGATTTCCAAGGAGCAATGTTATTAACAATGTTCAAACAAGAGTTACTGAAATGTTCGAAATACACGTCAGCATTGTATTCTAAGGTCCGAAGCTCGTCCAATGATTCAACAGCCGTGTATGCAGCCGCAAAATCCTCACAGGCTGTCGAAGAAAAATAACGAGACTAATCGTGCCAGGGCAGGAACTTTACTAGATGTGTGGAGAAGAGTAGTAGTGAATATCACAGATTTATGATCAGAAAAGCCAGTGTCATTAATCTCCAAGTTCGTAATAGAAAAACCATGTGAAAAAAACAGATCCAAGGTATGACCTTGATTATGCGTTGGACCTCGAAGCTAAAAAAGTCCACAAGATTGCAAAAGTCCTTGGATAACGGTTTACCAGGGCAACAAACATTAATGTTAAAATCCCCCAATAATAAAATAATTTCATACGCCGTTGCAATATTCCCAATAAACTCTGCAAATTCATTAAAAAAAGCATTGTTAGACTGTGGAGGTCGATAGACAACTGCGCACAGTACTGGATTTACCAAGTCCATTAAGAATAATTGAACCTCAAACCTTATATAGGGATTGGTAGAAATTGTAGACAATGAAAGTTATTTTTAAAAACAGCTGCCAGTCCTCCCCCGCGTTTAGATAATCTCGGAGAACTTTGAGTAAAATTGAGTAAAAAATGAACAGTTTTGCTGAACAAGCTCAGAGAAGGGATTAAAATCACCCTCTTTGGTTCAGGTTTCTGTCATGAACATAAAATCCAGTTCGCGTGAGATAGTCATGCAGAATAGAGGTCTTGATTACCACAGACCGCACGTTGAGTAAGGCCATCCTGAGTGATGGCCTTAATATTGTGCATTAACGTGTAGATTTCATTTTCAGTACAGTCTAACCTAATTGTCCATTCGATTTTCATATTAAGAAATTCTTTTAACCCCAAAACCAAACTATGCTCCCTTCGAAATGGTTTTCTTTAGAATACAAATCTTGTGTAATCCCAGGTTATCTGTAATCAGAAGCCCTTTTAAAACTGGAATATAATTTAATTTCATTAACATGTTTCATAACACATTATCCTTTCACCATCAAAATTATACATGTAATTATTCTAGCTGCTGTGAGAAAAGGCTATAAATGATCGGCACCTGCAGCATCCGCACGTGTGATAGCCTAGTGGCCGGGATAACTTCTTTATGTTTACAGACGTAATGATGCAGTGTCACGCTCAAATTTCCTGCGAAAACCTACCCAAATTAGAAAACATTATTATAAGCTAACCGTTGTGAATCGGGCTAAAGTAAGGCGATAGTTTTGAACACTGGCTGGTTATGTACTTGCTCAAATATTGATTTTGGATCATTTTTAACCAAAAAAAGTTACAAACTGCATCTTTAAGTTATTGCTGTTGACTACTACAGCAAAAAAGTGGGGGAAAAATCTGCGAGTGGAGAAAAATACAATTATATTAGAGATATAGTCTCTGAAAAAAGTCTTAATATCTTCTAGATATCTAGATTTTTAACAGTAATAAAAAAAAGAAAATGCTAATTACGAATAGCATTTCTTTTGCACTGAAAATCAGCCTATAGTGAATTAAGCCTTTATGCCAATGTTGGAGTTGACGATGCAAACTTTGCATCAAAATGGATGTAAATGCAGTATGGATGGCTCTGGCTCCTCTGGTGCATAAATGGACTAATTAGGATGTTTTCTTACACTAATGTGTTTCGGAGCATTTATTTGTTCATTCATTCATGCCTGCTAAGACTTTTAAACTACACTAAGGTTAGAGAACACAAATAAAACTTTACAAAGCCTTTAAAAACCATAAGAGAAGCTCTGATGTCCACAGATAAGTTGTTCAGCAATGGAAAAAGCATGATCACCTTAAAGCGTGTCAATGGTAGAGTATACAGCTGCTTATTTGACGCTTATTTGTTTATCTGTCAGTGTTTTTGTTTGTGTGTTTGCACCTGATTTGGCAGGCCTGTGTAAACTGACGGGAGTTTCAGCACAAACTCCCTGAAAATCTGTGCTGAACATAATATGTTTTCAGAATCAGAATCAGAATGAGCTTTATTGGCCAAGTATGTTTACACATACAAGGAATTTGTTGTAGTGACAGAAGCTCCACAGTGCAACAGAAAGACAGCAACAGGACAGATAATAAAAACAAAAAACAAAAAGACAACAAATAGCCAATAACCAATGTACAAAGCAGCAAAAAAATAAAAAATAAGAAAAAACAATATATAATATAGACAACTATGTATGTACAGGTCAAGTATGTGCAAATTAGAAATGAGAAAAATATAAATAAAATGAGTGAGTGTGGTGAGTGGATAATGTATTAGTTGTGTGTTCCACAATTATTATTGAGTGTTCATGAGATGGATTGACTGAGGGAAGAAACTGTTCCTGTGTCTGGTCGTTCTGGTGCTCAGAGCTCTGTAGCGTCGACCAGACGGTAACAGTTCAAAGAGGGGGTGTGCTGGATGTGAGGGGTCCAGAGTGATTTTAAGAGCCCTTTTGCTCACTCTGGATGAGTACAGTTCTTGGAGAGTGGGGAGGGTTGTACCAATGATTCGCTCAGCAGTCCGGACTACCCTCGGTAGTCTTCTGAGGTCAGATTTGGTAGCTGAGCTGAACCAGACAGTTATTGAGGTGCAGAGGATGGATTCGATGATGGCGGAGTAGAACTGTTTCAGTAAGTCCTGTGGCAGGTTGAACTTCCTCAGCTGGCGAAGAAAGTACAACCTCTGCTGGGCCTTCCTGACAATGGAGTCAATGTGAATGTCCCACTTCAGGTCCTGAGAGATGGTGGTGCCCAGGAATCTGAATGACTCCACTGCAGTCACAGTGCTGTTCATGATGGTGAGTGGGGGGAGTGCAGTGGGGTTTCTCCTGAAGTCCACGATCATTTCCACAGTTTTGAGCGTGTTCAGCTCCTGGTTGTTAAGACTGCACCAGACAGCCAGCTCCTTAACCTCCTGTCTGTAAGCAGACTCGTCACCGTCCTGGATGAGGCCGATCAGTGTGGTTTCGTCTGCAAACTTCAGGAGCTTGACAAAGGGGTCTGTAGAGGTGCAGTCGTTGGTGTAGAGGGAGAAGAGCAGTGGGGAGAGAACGCAGCCCTGAGGAGCTCCAGTGCTGATGGTTCGAGTGCTGGATGTGAATTTACCAAGCTTTACTAACTGCTGTCTGTCTGTCAGGAAGCTGTTGATCCACTGACAGACGGAGGTGGGGACGGAGAGCTGGGTTAGTTTATTTTGAAGGGTTTCCGTGATGATGGTGTTAAAAGCAGAGCTGAAGTCCACAAACAGGGTCCTCACATAAGTCCCTGGTCTGTCCAAATGCTGCAGGATGAAGTGCAGTCCCATGTTGACTGCATCATTCACAGACCTGTTTGCTCTGTAGGCAAACTGCAGGGGGTCCAGTAAGGGTCCAGTGATGTCCTTCAGATAAGCCAAAACCAGTCTTTCAAATGATTTCATGGCTACAGATGTTAGAGCCACAGGTCTGTAGTTATTAAGTCCAGTAATTTTGGGTTTCTTTTGGACGGGGATGATGGTGGAGCGTTTGAAGCATGAGGGGACTTCACACAGCTCCAGTGATCTATTGAAGATCTGTGTGAAGATGGGGGCCAGCTGCTCAGCACAGATTTTTAGGCAGGCTGGTGACACACCATCTGGACCAGGTGCTTTCCTTCTTTTGTTCTTCCTGAAGACCTGGCACACATCATCTTCGCTGATTTGAATAGTAGGTGTGGGGGAGACAGGGGTTGCTGGAGGTGTTAGTGGTTGTGTGAAGAGGTGTTCTGGGCGGGTGTGGGGTGATCGTTCAATATGACAAAAGAAGTCGTTTAAGTCGTCTGCCAGGTGTTGATTCTCCACAGTGCTGGGGGATGGTGTCTTGTAACTGGTGATATCCTTCATTCCATTCCACACTGAAGCAGGATCACTGGAAGAGAATTTGTTCCTGAGCTTGTCAGAATAATTCCTCTTTGCCACTCTGATCTCCTTTTCCAGTGTGTATTTGGCCTGTTTGTACAAGACTTTATCCACCTTTCTGTGAGCATCTTCTTTGGCCTGACGGAGCTGTCTGAGTTTGGCAGTGAACCATAGTTTGTCATTGTTGTAGAATAGATGAGTCCTGGTAGGAATGCACATGTCCTCACAGAAACTGATATAAGATGTTACAGTCTCTGTGAGCTCGTCCAGATCATTTGCAGCAGCTTCAAAAACAGTCCAATCAGTCAGGTCGAAACAGGCTTGTAAATCCCGCTCCGTTTCGTTAGTCCATCTTTTAACAGTTCTTAATACAGGCTTTGCAGACTTAAGTTTCTGCCTGTAGGATGGAATAAGATGAACCAAACAGTGATCAGAGAGTCCTAAAGCTGCTCGTGGAACAGAGTGATACGCGTCCTTTATTGTTGTGTAACAGTGATCCAGTATATTACTGTCTCTGGTGGGACATGTGATGTGCTGTCTGTATTTTGGCAGTTCGCGGGAGAGATTTGCTTTATTAAAGTCCCCGAGAATGATTAAAACGGAGTCCGGGTGTTGTTGCTCACTCTCTGTGATCAGATCAGTGAGTTTCTGTAAAGCTGTGCTCACGTGCGCTTGCGGTGGAATGTAAACACTCACGAGAATGAACGAGCAGAACTCCCGCGGTGAATAGAACGGCTTGCAGTTAATGAAGAGCATTTCTAGATCTGAACAGCACATCTTCTTTAACACAGTTACATCTGTACACCACCTCTCATTGATGTAAAAGCACGTCCCGCCGCTGCGCGATTTCCCCGTTGAGTCCGCGTCCCGATCTGCTCTGATCAGCTGGTAATTAGGCAGATGAATCGTGCTGTCCGGTATGTCACCATTCAGCCAGGTTTCCGTGAAACACAAAGCAGCAGAGTTAGAAAAATCCTTGTTTGTCCGGGAGAGCAGAAGGAGTTCGTCAGTTTTGTTGGGTAGAGAGCGGAGATTTGCCAGATGGATGCTAGGTAACGCCGTTCGAAATCCGCGCTGACGAAGCTTCACGAGCGCGCCGGCTCTCCTCCCCCGCCGTCTGCGCGTCCTCCTGAAGCATTTGACCAGAGCTACAGCTCCGCCAACTACAATGTCCAGCAAAACATCCGAAAAATCAAAAACCGGTAGAAGATTTTGTGGTGTGTTCTGCCGAACGTTCAGCAGATCATCCCTGATAAAACTGATCTTATTTGAAAAACAAAAAACAGGAAAAACAAACAAAAACAATACGAACACTGAAGAGCAATGCACAATAGCTGCCATCATCGGCGCCATGTTGGAAGTGTCCTGCGGCGCCATGTTGGAAGTGCAAAAGTGTTTTGCGCAGTTCTGCAATTCTGGCAGGTTCTTGCACAGTATACATGCTCCACCACCGCTTCATCCCGAGTACAATTCATGCCAACAGCCCGTAATATATCTGCATATTTAGCAAGAATTCAAGAGTGGGACATGGACATGAGTGGGAAGTTATAGTTCTCAAGGAATTAGTTTGTTCCTTATAGATACTGAATATTTTCATCTGAAAGCATGATTTAAACAAGTACTACAACACTTATTCACACGCAATCGCTCTCTCAATAATGCATTTAAACAAATGTAATCTTTCTTCATCTGTATCCGATTTGGAATTAGCAGAAATCTGTAAGAAATGCAGCGATCTTTAGGTAAAATAACTGATGAAAACGTACCGTTATTTTCATCACAAACTAAATTTGCACTGCAAAAAGCTGCAATTATACCTTTTAACAACCATGTTATTAGCTTGTCATGTGGTGGGGAAAAAAGTTTCTTCAAAAGAACTGTGATAATTGAAACATACTGAAATACTTTAGCCACGGAGCGGTGTTTCTGATATCAGTGAGCGAGGAGTGAAGCAGGAAATTGTTGATGCTCCACTCCGCTCATATACTCTGCCAGAAACCGCCACACAAATGTGGCTTTTTGTCCTACTACACTA
Source organism: Barbus barbus (assembly GCF_936440315.1). Taxonomy (NCBI): domain Eukaryota; kingdom Metazoa; phylum Chordata; class Actinopteri; order Cypriniformes; family Cyprinidae; genus Barbus; species Barbus barbus. Next base: position 2,816,200 of record NC_136731.1, on the reverse strand, counting down.
CAGGATTTAACACAGAGTAACATCTCACAGTTACAAAAGACACTATGTCACAGGCCATTGTAGTTGCATTTTTCATTAATTCATTTCTTAAATTATCCTTTGACTATGTTCTGGCCCGCCATTTAGTGGTGAAATTTTTTTTTGGCCCCTGCAATAGACATTAGGACAAGGTAAACAAATACAGTGTGTTTGTTTGAAACCTGAGAGAAAGGAGAGTGTGACTGAAGGGAGGAGAGACCAGGTTGGTCATGTGATATAAGTTTTTTGTGAGGATGATCTGTTTAAATGTGCATCACTCACACTCTTCATCCTAAAGAGAGACAGACTCCTTTAATCAGCCATGAAGAAGCTCTACAAGTTCCTGTGGTTCTTACTGGGTAACGTACAACATTCATGTATCTGCTCTTTTACTAGATTTACACTGATATTAACGCTGAGTTTTCTGTAATGTTTTTCTTCGTTCAGAGATGCCAACACTCATCTCATCCTGTAATGAGGATTTACAGCACATTATAAAGTGTTAAATATTCTGGCCAAACAAACCTAAATAATCTAAATCAGATGGTGTTTCATACATTCATTAGGGCCCTATGAAATCCATTTCAATTTTTCCAAAATTCAATTTAGTCCATTTTCATTTTTCCGGATTCCTTTTTTTCCCCCGTTTTAATTTTTCTGAATTCCATTTTAATGGTTGAAATTAAATTTTAGTAATCAAAAAGTATGTCTTATCAATTGAAATCATAAAGCTTATGCAATATACTAAAAGTGTACATTGAAAAACACATTTTGGTATTGTTTTAAACTGCTTAAATACAGAATTCCATCAAAAACAAAACACTGAATTTCAATATATACTGTATAAAATGTGTAAAAATTTATCCCTTTTAGACTTGTACCTCTATTCATTTACTGCTTGTTTTCTTAAAATAAATAAATTAATAAACACTAGCGTTTCTAATCTTTTTGTATTTTATCTATTTGTTTTCTTTTTATTTATTATAGAATAAACAAAAGCAAAAAAGGCCTCTAACAGTAGCTTGCTCTATTCTTTTTATTATATAATAAATAAAAAATAAAAAAGCCTTGCTACGTGTACTGCATTAGGCTAACTGAGACTTGTTATAGCACTTGCATTTCATTGCTCTTTTGTTGATTTTGATTGCGTCCATTGTCCTCATTTGTAAGTCGCTTTGGATAAAGGCGTCTGCTAAATGACTAAATGTAAATGTGTATATATGACCCTGGACCAAAAAAACAGTCTTAAATGTCAGTTTTTCAAAACTGGGATTTATACATCATCTGAAAACTTTCCATTGATGTATGGTTTGTTATGATAGAAGAACATTTGCCCGAGATACAACTATTTGAAAATCTGGAATCTTGAGGGTGAAAAAAAAAAATCTAAATATTGAGAAAATCGCCTTTAAAGTTGTCCAAATGAATTTCTTAGCAATGCATATTACTAATCGAAAATTAGGTTTTGATATATTTATGGTAGGAAATTTACAAAATATCTTCACGGCACATGATGTTTACTTAATATCCTAATGATTTTTGGCATAAAATAAAAATCTATAAGTTTGACTCATACAATGTATTTTTGGCTATTGCTACAAATATACCACAGTGACTTAAGACTGGTTTCAGGGTCACACACACATTATAAACAACAGGAAACAAAGGAGTAAACAAGTTAATTACTGAACATGGGTGAACTGAATGATAATTAGACAAATGAACTGATGAGAACAGGAACAGAACCAAAAAAGGGCAAACAGGAAACTAAACAGACACATACACATAACAATATTAGGGCTGGTAAGGGATTACAATTTTTAATTTTATTAATTACATGATGTAGCGATTAATTAATCTAATTTAGGGATGTGCAACTTTGATAGTGACGAGGGCCAGCATTTTTTCTCCTTTATACCAAGGGTTCAGATTACTAATCCACGTCCACACATATTTTACATTGTCTTGCTCGATCTCCTTTTTATTGAAGGAAATTAAAGTATAATTAGAGTATTGTTTAAGACCTGCATTTCACATTTCAGCCTTTAAACGTGTCAAACGTATTAATTATTATATTAATTTAAACAATTATTTTATTAAATAACATAAATATATCTTAGTGTCTTAATTGTTTAGCTTTTTATATTGCATCAGCTTTTTGTCGATCCACTGGTTCACATTATAAATAGCAGATGGACTTACTGAAAATGCAAATTCATTCGAAAGGTTTCACTTTCGGAACGGAAGAAATATAGAGCTTTCTCCGGTAACAACAGCAGCGTAGCACCTGACTTTGAAACGTGCAGACTTCAAGTTTATTAGGCGAAATTGTAGCTTTTTAAGTTTAATCGTCATGTAAATCTATATTGCAATTCTTGTCGTTCCGTCCCCAAATTTAAGACCTCTTCCCTGATAGCACACATACATCTCGGAGACGTCTATTTGACATCTGCATTTACATTTGTAAGACGTATTTTTTAGTGTTTGCTCATCTGCAATACATCTATAGGACGTTTCCTTTTAGATGTCTATTGGATGTCTTTAAGATGTTTATGATTAAGAATGTATGTAAAACTGACATCTGAAAGATGTCTGTCAGACGTTTGTAGACAGCAGATGCTTTCCAGATCAAGAGATTTTTAACAGACATCTTGCAGACGTATGTGTGCTATCTGGATTATAATTAAAACTTTTTGAACCATTTAAAGGTCCCAAAATTGAAGTTTTTTGTTTAGTTTCAATGTGTTAGTCTTAAGGTTCCCTATCAGTCGGTCTCTTCGAGTCACGTCGGTGACCGACAAATTGGGATCTCGCTTAGAGAGACCAATCCCCTACGAGAGTATCTAAACGAGCCAATGCACATTGGCATGCGATTATTGCATCCAGCTGCCAGTAATGACAGCGTGAGTATAAGTAGGCAGCGGGTGCAGCGCATATTCAGCTTTTCGCTTCGGAGCCGAGCGGTTACATTGTTCTGCTCCTGGCCTCTGCTGACGAGTGAATTCAACGAGTTAAGCACGCTCTTTGAGAGACTCTCGTGCTGGCGGTACGGCGCTTCAGCGGCGGTGGTTCTTCCTGTGTCGAGTGGATTGCACACATCAGGTTGCACTACCCCCTGATTGTGTTGCAAGCGGCCATCTCCCCTGTGCGCTTCAGCACACAGAAAGAGTGATTTCTCTAAAAGAGCATTCACGGGTGCGTCTTTTTAAAGACGACGTTGCATCTGGCAAACTCGACGTTACGTCTTTGTAAAGACGAGTTGGGTCTTGCTTCAGACAACGTGTCACCCGTGCGTTTCTGGATGCGGTCGTTACCTGGTGCCGGGTGATGGTCATGATCGCTGCCTCACATGCGTGGGCAGTAAGCATGCTGAGGTGGCGTTCGTGGATGAGGCATCTTCTCATGGTGGGAAGATGATCATCTTGGAGTTGCGGGCCAGGCTCCGATACCTCGACAAAGGGATGGAGCTCTGTTGCCTCTGCCTTGATTTGGCTCTCATTCTGGCTGCAGACAGACGGGGACCATTTCAGGCAGTGGCATGGTGGCAAACCCTGCAGGGAACCAACCCTCGAGGGACCATCGCCCCTCTTGTGCTCCAAAACCAGTTGAGCTGTCAGTGGAACGTGCTGGGCCCTCTACAAGGGGAGCGCCAGCAGTTACCCTGACGCTCCTACTGATGACCAGATGTCAAACGCTGCATCGGAGGGGAGCCGGAGCTTTCTGGGGAAGAAGATTCGGCTGTGCCTGAGTCGGATCCAGAAATCACGGCTATGCTTTCCCAGGCCACTGAGAGGGTAGGGCTCGAGTGGAGATCCCACCGTGTCTCGAGCCCTCGAGGTTGGACGACTGGTTTCTCGGGGTAGCTTGCGCTGGTTCTCAGCACCCTTCCCTAGTGCCTCTCTTCCCGGAGGTGCATGGGGAGCTTACCAGGTCGTGGACGGCACCTTTTACTGCCAGAAACCGCCCTGCTAGCTCCTCCCCCTCACCACACTCGGTGGTGGCGCAGCTAGGGGGTATACGGGGGTCCCCCCGGTGGAGCGGTCGGTTGCGATGCAGTTGTGTCCTAATACCATCTCCACTCGGCGGGGCGAACCGTGCCTCCCCTTCCGGGCCTGTAGGTACTCGTCTGGTCTGTCCGGCGGTGCTTATATGGCCTGTGGGGAAGCTGCCTCCACCTTACACTACGGCGTTACTGCAGGGTCCTCAGGCTAAAAGCACTGAGGACATGCACGGGGGTGGTTACGATCCGGAAGCTCTGAGAGCTTGTACCTCGGGCCTCGCGCTACGAGCGACGAAGGTGACGTGGTCTCTGGGTCGTGCGATGTCCACACTTGTGGTCCAGGACGTTCACTGGTCGAAATGGGGACGCCGACAAGTATCGGTTCCTCAAGGGCCCTGTGTCCCAGACTGGTCTCTTCGGCGACGCAGTCAAGAACATGGCCCAGCAGTTCTCGGCTGCTCACGAGCAGGCTGAGGCGATCCAACACCTCCGGCCCCGGCGGGCAGTTGCTGCCTCCACCCGTCCGCCGGCTGCAGCGCCCCAGCCTACTTGTCGCCGAGGGCGGCCCCTGCGTCCGTCCCTGCTCCCGCACAGCATCCGCAGCAGCCTCCAGAAGCGGTGCCGTTGAGCTGGGCGTAGGCAGGCCGCCCGTCAAACCTGGCGGTGAGCGGAAGAGCAAGAGGCACAGGACGGGCGACCCAGAGAGAGAGGAGGACTGCTTTGGGAGGTGGCGGAAGCGCCTCCCCCGGAGGAGGGCCGGGTGGAGATTCTCCTATTTCAAAAATCGCGACAAGAACCGGTTGTCTCTGCCTCTGGGTCCCAAGAGGGCATAGAGAGTCATAGACGGACCAACTCCGGACCGCGCTCATCCTCCTCTTTCGCCAGCTGGCAGCAGTGGGCAGTTCGAGAGAGTCATCAAAGGCCCTACTCACGCACCCTCTGCCAAACCTCGGAACCAGGTAAGCATGCACCGCACACTCAGACCCCTTGGTCCGCCACGGGCCGTGTTCCTGTGTTCCACCTCGCTGCCCCACCGCGGGTACGTCGGTGGTCCCGCTGGTCCGCTTGTACAGTGTCTGGGTGCCTGCGTCTACCCAGCCCGTCTTGCTAGCTCCAGTGGACCATCTGACTCTGCTATGCGGTTCAGTTTCCTCCCAGTTCAGGGGCATCCACCTCACAGCAGTGAAGGCAGCTGATGCTCATGTCTCGTGTGGAGAGATCGCTGTCCTACTGGCGGAGGACGCGATGGAGCCAGTCCCTCCAGCCGATATGAAGACAGGGCTTGCAACCCTTACTTCATTGTGCCCAAGAAAGCGGTGAGTTACGACCAATCTTGGATCTGCGTGTCTGGAACTGGGCCCTTCACAGGCTTTCGTTCAAGACGCTCACGCAGAAACGCATCTTTGGGTGCATCCGTCCCCAAGATTGGTTTGCAGTGGTCGACCTGAAGGACGTGTACTTCTATGTGTCGATTCCTTCCGCGCCACAGGCCATTCCTGCGGTTTGCGTTGAAGGATGGTCATATCAGTACAAGGTCCTGCCCTTCGGGCTGTCCCTGTTACCCCGTGTCTTCACGAAAGTTGTGGAGGCAGCCCTTGTTCCCATGAGAGAACAGGGAACAAGCTATTTTCAACTACCTCAACGACTGGCCCATACTGGCTCAGTCTCAGGACCAGTTGTGCGAACACAGGGATTTGGTGTCACACCTCAGCCAGTTGGGCCTTCAGGTCAACTGGGAAAAGAGCAAACTCTCCCAGACGCAGAGGTTCTCATTTCTCGGTATGGAGTTGGATTCGGTCAGTCAGACAGCACGCCTCACGCAGGAACGTGCTCTGTCGGTGTTGAACTGCCTGAATAGGTTCAAGAGCGGGTCAGCGGTCCAACTGAAACAATTTCAGAGGCTCCTGGGGCATATGGCAGCTCCAGCGGCACTCACGCCGCTGGGGCTGCTTCATATGAGACCGCTTCAACACTGGCTCCATGGCCCAATGCTCCATGGCCCACTCACCGGGTCCAAGTTACACCGGCCTGCCGCCGAACCCTCACCCCGTGGTCAGACCTCTCGTTTCTGTGGGCAGGAGTGTCCCTGGAACAGGTCTCCAGGCTTGCTGTGATTTACATAGATGCCTCCACCACCGGCTGGGGCGCCCCGTTCAACGGGCTTGCAGTGTCGGGGGTTTGGAGGGGCCTCCAACTGCACTGGCACATCAATTGCCTAGAGTTGCTAGCGGTACATCTGGCCTTGATCCGTCTCAGAAGGCGCTTACGAGGCAAACACGTACTGGTCCGCACGGACAACACTGCGACCGTTGCGTACATCAACCGGCAAGGTGGTCTGCGCTCCCGTCGCATGTCGCAAGATTCCTCTGAGGAAGGATCTACTGACTCAGAGACGGGGCACCTTATGGCACCCGCGTCCAGACCTAAGAAGCTGGAAACTTCATGTCTGGTCCCTGGACGGGACGCGGAGGTTCTAGGTGACTTACCCCAAGGGGTAGTTGACACCATCACTCCAGCTAGAGCGCCGTCTACGAGACAGGCCTACGCCTTGAAATGGAACCTGTTCGTCGAGTGGTGTTCTTCTCACCGAGAAGACCCCCGAAATTGCCCGATCAGTCGTGCTTTCCTTTTTGCAGCAGGGGTTGGAGCGAAGGCTGTCTCCCTCCACCCTTAAAGTCTATGCGGCTGCAATTGCTGCCAACCACGACCCCGTGGAAGGGAAATCGGTGGGTAAGCATGACTTGGTCATCAGGTTCCTTAGGGGGGCGAGAAGGTTAAATCCTCCACGGCCCCCCTCTATACCCTCTTGGGAGCTGTCTCTAGTGCTCGAAACACAACAGCAGGCCCCATTTGAGCCTTTGCAGTCAGTTGAGCTGCAGTTTCTTTCAATGAAGACTCTGCTCCTGCTTGCATTGGCCTCCATCAAGAGGGTAGGGGACCTGCACGCATTTTCGGTCGACGATTCGTGCCTAGAGTTTGGGCCGGCTGACTCCCAGGTGATCCTGAGGCCCCGGCCTGGCTATGTGCCCAAGGTTCCCACTACTCCCTTCAGGGACCAGGTGGTGAGCCTGCAAGCGCTGCCCTCGGAGGAGGCAGACCCAGCCTTTGCTTTGCTTTGTCCTGTCCGAGCGCTGAGATGCTACGTTGACAGGACACAAAGCTTCAGGACCTCAGACCAGCTCTTTGTCTGTCACGGAGGCGGGCAGAAGGGGAAGGCCGTCTCCAAGCAGAGGATGGTCCACTGGATAGTGGACGCCATCGCCCTGGCTTATCAGGTACAGGGTGTGCCCTGCCCGTTCAGGTTGAGAGCTCACTCTACTAGAGCTGTTGCATCCTCCTGTGCGTTGGCTCGTGGCGCCTCGCTGGCAGATATTTATAGAGCTGCGGGCTGGGCGACCCCTAACATGTTCGCTAAGTTCTATAGCCTTCCTGTGGAACCGGTTTCCTCCTGTGTCTACACCTCAAACGGGTAGAAGCACTGAGAGGTTCCGTTTTCAGGTCGGCTTGCTAAAACTGCTCCAGAGAGTCCATACTGTAGACCCTGTCGAATTCCTCCGTCCCCTCGGCAGTCAGATGTGGCGGAGCATCTGACGCTAGGCCCTCACTCGTTGAATCCATGAGAACCGGTAGAGGGCTGGGTTCCATATGAAAGGCCTTATTGGACCCCATATGTGTATAGTCCACGGTATAGCCTGAGAGCCCGTGTTTCCCCGGCAGGTCTTCTGCCAATTTCCATGAGGCAAAAAAAAAAAAAAGCAATTTTCCATATGCGCCTAAAGGTTGATCATATGCGTAATTGCTCCGAACCTCCTTTGGGAAGGGCGAGCTTCCGCAGCGTCCGGTTCCAACTGGAACGGGTACGTTTTTCCCAGTGTTATCCAGTCTTACTGAGTGGGTAGTGCCATGGAAACAGTAGCTGGTCTTCCGTGCTAGCCCTGACCTGCGCCAAAAAATAGGGGCACAGGAGGCTTCCACAGGACACTGGAAGGGGCAGTATCCGTGGCCCTTTGGTAGGGATCCCAGACTCGGAGTGACCGACTGATAGGGAACGTCTCGGTTACATATGTAACCCTCGTTCCCCGAAGAAGGGAACGGAGACGTCACGTCCCGTCGCCACGGCTGCTGTACCACCGTTGAGCGGCCGGGTCTCCGGCTCGGCTCCTCAGCGAAAACCTGAATATGCGCTGCACCCGCTGCCTACTTATACTCACGCTGTGATTACTGGCAGCTGGATGCAATAATTGCATGCCAATGTGCATTGACTCGTTTAGATACTCACGTAGGGGATTGGTCTCTCTAATTCGTCGGTCACCGACGTGACGTCTCCGTTCCCTTCTTCAGGGAACGAGGGTTACATACGTAACCGAGACGTTATCTATAATCCAGTGTACTCCAAAACAGTGACAAAATTCGCATTTAGAAGATATAAGCATTCACAGCTTGCAGTTCGTCACTTCCGCCAAAATGGATCAACGATTTTTCCGACGTCACCTCGTATTTCAGCTTCTCATCAAACTTTCTGTCCAATCAAATGTAATTAATATGGTGTGCGGTTGAAAATTAGCGACCTCTCCTGGTTGGAGACAGTATTAACATCATAAACTGAAAGCAACCTTTACATGACTTACTTTTCAAATGTTTTAAAATTGATCATCCGTGTCTAACATGATCCAGCGGGCCGTACTAAAAGACATTGCCAGTTGCCGCCAGTTGCCCATCCCTAATCTAATAATTAATCATTTTTATTATAATTATTATTTCGGCACCCCGGGTTGCCAGTTGGCGGAAAACACAGCGCATTTCATTCATCGTCATGTGCGCTCGTTCCTGTTGGTGTCATTAATCTGGCTACCTGCATGTGCGTCAAGTCTGAGGAGGAGGGGCCGGGTGAAAAAAAACCCCTCTCCAATATTTTGAATTTGGACTGCAATACCTAGTTCATCCGTCAATCCTTCATACAGCACCTTTAAAGAAATGATACTCTATAAAAGAAACTAATACTGCCAGTAAGTGGTGATAAATAGGCTTGTTTGAGATGAGCAAAATCTGCGCAGAACCGATCAGCGGTGATCACCGCGAGATGCATGCCGGTTAGAAAAGTGTCCAATTTACGTCCGCCTTGCTCTGATGTCATGCTGACGTGTGCCAAAAAAACTCCCGCAACGGCTAGGCGGCTGTGTCGGATTGCTCAAAAGCATAAAGCATGATGGGAAATGACTGACTGACGACACAGTTTAATGCTCATTGGTTCAAACAACCGTAATGCTGCGTTCTCTTCTAAAATGTGTTTTTTTTTTTATCTGATTTCATGCGATTATGTATTTAAAGAAATGTGATTGTTGTCATATTTCTATAAAAATCTAAAATACATGTTTGTATTAAAGTAGAAATTGATGATTTAATCCTTTTATATGGGATTAAATAGCAAGCACTTTGAGTGTCTTGTTTGTCATATTTATTCATATAAAAGCAACAGAACTGAAATTATATCACATTTATCAGCAGCACAGCACATAAGTGAGAATAACGCAATATCCTCCTTTGATCTCGTAGTATCTGTTCTACTTCAAGAGGTCAGAACTGTCCGTCTTGACTGCACTTATTTCACTCCTCCCCTCACTGCAGCCGCCTACTATTGCCCACATTTCAGGCGAGGCGAGGCGCATCTCAAACAAGCCTAACGTCTTAATGATTATGTCAGTCATTCATTTGATTTGTTCAAATGGCTGATTCATTCAGGAGTGAAGTAAATGGTTCTCTTTATGAACGGTCCATTGCAGGGGTGCTAAATCATGCTCCTGGCAATCGACTGTCCTGCAAAGTTCCTCCGCGTCACCATAGTGCCATTTTGGAGATTATCCACTGAACGCAAACATTGTACGCTGCTCTGTGTCGGCGGCACCACACGGATACGTTGTTTTCATTCTTATCAAAGCGTGAATAAACGTAGAAAACGCATATGCTGTTTGCATTCAGTGGATACCAGGTGGATGTCATTTCCAGGGCCTAAAACTAACTTTTGGCCACACCTGCCAATGGTCTGTAACGTTAGAAAATGTACCAGGCAAAAAAAAAAAAATTTAATTACCAGCCATGAAACTCTTTACTTTAAACAGATTACTACTACAATGACTAAACAATGTTTTTAGTTTGTCCTTTACTTTAGTTTGAAGAAAAAAACAACAAATAGATTTATTGATATATTAATCAATGTTCATTAATGTTTTCGAGTTTTATTTATTTAGTCCCTAAAAAAAAGGAACTGAGATTCTTGTCCTTTGCATGATTCGGCAAATGGAGCAGGCCATTGTGTTAGTCGCAGTATCAAATACAAGCCAGTCTCTCGTTGATCCATCGTCACTGAAACACCATCTCTCGCTAAAACACCTAGAACTGTCATGACGTTCTGATGTTTGCGTTTCATGTTTCCGTTCTGTTCCGACAGAACCCCAGGTATGTGTCGCCACATTCTTGCACCGTGTCTACACCCGACATGGTGTCACACCGCAACAGCTAAAGTCTGTCTACACTGGATGCGACAAACCGACTGTTAAAAATCATTTTAACTTTGTGTCAGTACTTCATAAACAGAACGAGGCATCAGTTTACTGTCTGGGATATGTCGTGTCGCATAGCGCCGCATCCAGTGTAGACAGCATCACTGATTATAATGGGCTCTACAGTATTTTGTCGCGCCGCTCTCATCCGGTGTAGACATGATGTCAGTTTATGAAGAATAAAGAAGGGAACAGTTAATCTTCTGAAACAAAGCAGCAATATCTTCTCAGGTAAAAGTTATTAGAACCGTGTCTAGGTAGAAGCTAGCCATCACACTGCTCTGACCTTATCAGCCCATTTTTATCCTATTATTTGATTCGCTCTTGTCGCTTATGACAAAACAGCTAACCAATCACGATGAGCTCGTCTTTGGAAAATATTATCTTATTCGCTTACATCAGAAACAGCAAATCTCTTTAAAAACTGGATGTTGTTCTCAATACATATCAAAAACAAACAAATCGTGTTACATATTTACTCGTTTGTGTATGCAAATGGTTTGACAGTCTCATATGGACGTCTGTAAAAATTAATTTACATATCACCTCAGTGATAAAACTCATGGATTCCGAAGGCGATTTATTAACAGTGGAGGAGTGAGATCCTGCGAACCCGAGAACGCGCTGCTCACGTGGCCAGTCACATGATTGTCTGCTGTAAATGAAGTGAATTTTATTTACAAATGTATTCTTATTTTTGTGTAAAATGTATTTTAAAATAACTATTATTATATAAAATGTATTCTTATTATTCCAAGCATATTTATTAATATATAATCCTATTTATTATTTGATTATTTAAATCTCCTGTTTAAAAATAGGAAAATAGACACGCTCCAGTTGTATATTGTGGCGGGAGGAGCCAACGACAGACACAGTGGGCGTGGCGTCAAGCCTCGGAGAGGTTTTTATTAAACAATATATTAAAATAAAGTGTCCAGAAGGGGAAAAGTGTCCAAAATAAACAGGGATCTGGTGTCCTCGTCGTGCTGCACGGTGTCCTCGGTGGCCGCACGCGCTCCCCTCTCGGGGCCGGGAGCGAGTGGCGGCGGCGTCTCTGGCGCGGCTTCGTCCATCTGCGGAATCCCGGCGCTTCTGGGGGATTCGGCGGCCCGGCATCCTGGCCCGTCAGCCGCCTAACGGGTGCGGCAGTCCTCCTCGACGCTCCCTTCCTGGACCCACGAGGACACCAGCGTGCATGCACGGGGGAGAGACCGGTCTCCTGAGGAGAGGCGCGCTCGGCGTTTAAACGGCGGCGGTGATGAGGCTCTACTCACGTCAGGTGCGCCTCATCACACGCCGCCAGCCCTGGCTGTTTCAGCGCCCCTCCTCTCTCACACACCCACTCCCGTCAGGAGCCTGGTGAAGGGCGGCGAATACGGGACGGGGTGGTAATGATAGACAGGGGGGAGGCAGCCGACTCGTCACATTCCCCCCCCCCCCAAGCGACATCCCCGTCCTAGGGTCGCCGCCCACGCAGGAGTGCTACCTTCCTCAACCAGGCTCCAGCGGTCGGAGTGGGCGGGGCAGGGATTCCTCTCCGGGCAACGCTCCCTCTCGCACCGCGCCGGAACCGGGACAGAGAAACCGGGTATTAGTTGTCAGCCTCAACCAGCCACAGGGTAAATGACCAATAAAAAGAACGTCACTTACCCCTTCGGTGGCTGGGAGGCTGTCCCCGTCGTTCCTCTGTCCCCGTGCGGGTTCCACGGCTTTTTTTGCGAGCGAGAGGGGATGACGTCATCAGATGTTGCCCAACTGCGCTGTCTAGGCTCCGCCTGCCCGCATTCTCCACCACTGTGGCGGGAGGAGCCAATGACAGACACAGTGGGCGTGGCGTCAAGCCTCGGAGAGGTTTTTATTAAACAATATATTAAAATAAAGTGTCCAGAAGGGGAAAAGTGTCCAAAATAAACAGGGATCTAGTGTCCTCGTCGTGCTGCGGGGCTGTGTAGGAGGGCAGTGTTCAGGAGGGAAGGGTCCAGGGAAGGGGCGGAGTCCGGTGGCCGCACGCGCTCCCCTCTCGGGGCCGGGAGCGAGTGGCGGCAGCGTCTCTGGCACGGCTTCGTCCATCTGCGGAATCCCGGCGCTTCTGGGGGATTCGGCGGCCCGGCATCCTGGCCCGTCAGCCGCCTAACGGGTGCGGCAGTCCTCCTCGACGCTCCCTTCCTGGACCCACGAGGACACCAGCGTGCATGCACGGGGGAGAGACCGGTCTCCTGAAGAGAGGCGCGCTCGGCGTTTAAACGGCGGCGGTGATGAGGCTCTACTCACGTCAGGTGCGCCTCATCACACGCCGCGAGCCCTGGCTGTTTCAGCGCCCCTCCTCTCTCACACACCCATTCCCGTCGGGAGCCTGGTGAAGGGCGGCGAATACGGGACGGGGTGGTGATGATAGACAGGGGGGAGGCAGCCGACTCGTCACAATATAATTATGCGCGATATATTTCTGTTTATTATACACATTTTAAAATTGTATTGCATACCTGCTGCAGCCATAATAAAGACCCATTTCGAATTTGTAGGCTACATGCTTTTCTTCTCTTTCTGCTCTCACTCCTGTGGTGGAGCAGTTATGAAGTGTCGTTCTTTTAAATACTTTCCAGCATTTCAGAAATAAATATGTATGCAAATTGCACCGAAGTACAACAGTTACCATACGGGATGTTCGGTAACTGTTTATGTTCGGGAGTGCTCAAAAAGGGTTTAAACGCTGAATTTTTAATTGATTTGTTCTCGTAAACTCAGAGATGTGGATTCAGACGGCAATTAAATTACCACACAACCTTGGTGTTTGTCAAAAAAACAGTAGGTAATTTGGCCAGGGATTTTCAAGGGGGTGGTGAGAGAAAAACACCGACATCTGGATTCAGATGGCATTTAAATCTCCAACTACCCCCTGTATATGGTGAAAATCACTTACGTCCCCCTGAGAAACAATTACCATCCGAATAGGGCTTTTGACTGTGTTTGTCCATGTGACAGAGCAGTGCAATTTTGAGACCCAAGCCCAAACCTTTACTAGTAAGAAAATCAGACTATAGCCCTATTCGGACAGTAATTGTTTCTCAGGTCAACATGAGTGATTTTCACCATTTAATTATTTCAGCTGAAATTACGTCATTACATCGAATAACGCTGCGTGTTTCAAAGCACTTCAGGGGACCTTTAAATACACATACCTGAAACGTGAACGGTCATCAAATCCACTAAAGCAGCACCGAATGGGCACCAGCACCAGAGCAAAAAGACACACTATAATTAACAAAAACGCTTTAAAGTTATGCACACCCAAACAATTTAAAATAACCGCCTGTTAAAGCATAGTGCAAACACTGCTGTCAATCACCTAGTCCCTTTACATCCAGAAAGTCTGGTAGTGATTCACAGGAACATGTCCTCATCCCACTTTAGATTTCAGTCTTCTGCTTTATGACCATGTTGGATGAAATCACTAACACATGAATAATTATCTGTATTATTAATGTGTCAATGTTTTCATCCAACGTGGTCATAACGAAGAACAATGTTTAATGTTTCCATTATAATTCAGACTATGCTTTTAATTATTAGCAGCAATGAATTAAATTGAAAATGCAAATTTGAATGTGATTCAACAAAACCCAGTCGTTTCACTTGTTTCCACAGGGTTTTTATTGGTTGAGGAGATGGCACGTGGACAACAACGTAAGAATCCTTCAGTGTCTTAACACTTTTGTTCTGTTTTGTCTGTTAAATGGGCAGATATAAAAGTACTTAGACATTTAGCCCTGTAATAAAGCTCTGAAGCAGTTCGATGCCCAGTTTATAGTTCCTGATACCAGATAGACCAAAGTCGGAAAATAAACTTCTTATTAACAGGCAATATTTCCCTCCAAAATTTATCTTTCAGGAACAGCTTTTACACATTTTTAATGTTAGATTATACTGCTCTTTGTTTAATATAACATACCAAGCCCATCATGATATATAGGCCAATATTAGAATTATACTGAGTAACAAATGTTGGATATCCAAAATAATAAAATAAAAAAATATGCTCACTATCATTCTTTTACCCTTGTGTTTTAAATATCTGTCACTGTTTTGCACCCTTAACCCTTAATTTCTGACCCTGTGGTGGACATGTAGCTGATGATGAGTAAGAAAGATTAGTTTGGTAAAGGTCTTCTGCAGTAGTAGATGTTTTCTTATTGGCCTTTATCCATGAATTTCTTCCAGAGAATGTAGCAGTATTGGGCAAAACTAGTCAGTCATCAACTTTCGCAGGATCTGGTCCTGAAATGGCTCTTGATGGATTGTTGACCAGCTGGACACACACTAACACTGAAACCAACCCATGGTGGAGAGTGGATCTACTGAAAGTGTACAAAGTGAACAGAGTGACCATCACTAATAGACCGAAACTTGCTTATTGGATTAGTGGAGCGGTGATTCGTATCGGGAACTTTCTTGACATTTACAACAACACCCAGTGAGGATTTCTTTCTTTTCATTAGATTTCTGTGGCTGAAGTGAAGAATGAACAGAAACAGATAACAGATGATCTTTCTGTTTGTAGATGTGGTGTGATTCATACTCTTGCAGCCCTGGCCACGGCCACTTTCTCATGCGGTGGTATGGTGGGACGTTATGTGGTTGTTCATATTCCTGGAAATCAGAGGATTCTTAGTATTGTTGAAGCTGGAGTCTATGGGCATTTGGCAGGTAATTAGTTTTTGTAGAGCACTTTATTAAATGTGACAAATACTTTTTTAGAAACTTACTTTAAACTCACAGTTCACCAGAAATCACACTCATGTCTTTCCAAACCAGTATGACACTATTCATGTTTAACTGGTGTCTTATGTACAGATGATTCTGATAAACATGGGGCTTGAGCATATAACAGGGATGCAAACTCATCATGGGTGAAAAAGGTGACAAAGACACGCGACACGCAACCCCCCTGGACTGGGACAAAAAAATCGGCCCAGGCATTTTTTGGTCCAGGCGGCCCACCACTAAAACCACCACATATATATATATATATATATATATATATATATTAGTGGTGGGAGGAGCAAACGACAGACACAGTGGGTGTGGTGTCAGGCCTCGGAGAGGCTTTTATTAAACAAAATAATAAAATAAAATGTCCAAAGGGAGTAAAAGTGCCCGAAAATAAACAGGGGGGTCTGGTGTCCTCGTCGTGCTGCGGGGTTTGTGAAGGAAGGCAGTGTTCTGAAAGTAAGGGTCCAGGTAAGGGGCGGAGTGCTGCGGGCGCACACGCTTCCCTCTCGGGACCGGGACGCGAGGGGCGGCGGCTTCTTTTAGCGGCTTCGTCCTTCTTCGGCCCGCGGCGCTTCCGGGGGATAGTACGGCCCAGCATCCTGGCCCGTCAGCCGTCTCGCGGGTGCGGAACTCGGTCCATTCTCGACGCTCCCCTCCTGGACCCACGAGGACACCAGCGTGCATGCACAGGGAAGAGATTGGTCTCTCGAGGAGAGGCGCGCTCGGCATTTAAACAGCGGCGGTGATGAGGCTCTATTCAGATCAGGTGCGCCTCATCACACGCCGCCAGCCCTGGCTGTTTCAGCGCCCCTCCTCTCTCACACACCCACTCCCGTCGGGAGCCTGGTGAAGGGCGGCGAATACGGAACGGGGTGGTGATGATAATTAGGGGGGGGGAGGCAGCCGACTCGTCACAATATATATATATATATATATATATATATATATATATAGTAACGGGCTGAAGAATCACATGACAGGTGGTAGTGCAATAAAGTCCCCGGAGGGTGTGTTTATTGAACAAACGTGGGGTGAATGAATGGTAGGTGAAGGTGCCAACGTGCTCGGTGTCTTTCCATAACGCTGGGTGATCGAGTGTTGCCGGCCGGCTGCGTGCAGGGGGTGTCAGTCCTGTGCGTGCGTGGCAGGCTGTTCGGTCAACTGCTTTCTGTGGGGAGGCAAGACACAACATTAGCTGGCTATCTTCTGGAGTCAGTGCTCACCAGAGTGTTTGCTGCCGCGGCTTTTGTAGCTCTTCCCTAAGCCGCGTCAGCTGGGACCAATCAGCCCGCAGGGATTGTGCACAGGTGGATCTCCTCTGTTGCCAGGGCGACGCTGATAGGCGCCCTGGACACGTGTCACACTATATATATATTGTGGCGGGCTGAAGAATCACACGACAGAGGTAGTTGTGGTAAAGTCCCCGGAGGGTGTGCGCCTCGTGCCTCGGTCCTCCGTGATCCGTGCCGCTACGGTGATGCGTGAGGTGTCGGGCTGGTCGGCTATCCACTGCTGTCTGCTGGACAAGAAAACACTTTGTTAGCTTGTTTCCAAGTGGAGACATTTCTCACCCTCGTGGGTGCTGCATCCGCTTATAAAGCTCTCCCTTGATGAGCTTCAGCTGTCGCCGACCAGCCCGCGGTGATTGTGCGCAGGTGTTCCTCTTCTGTTGCCAGGGCGACGCAGACAGGCGCTCGGTACGTTTGTCACAATATATATGTAGTATCTCACAAAAGTGAGTACACCCCTCACATTTCAGCAAAAATTTTTGTATATCTTCTCAAGGGACAAAACTACACAAATGAAACTTGTATATATTTTAGAATAGTCAATGTGCAACTTGTATAGCAGTAAAGATTTACTGTCCTCTGAAAATAACTTAACATACAGCCATTATGTTAATGATTGCCGAAATGTGAGGGGTGTACTCACTTTTGTGAGATACTGTATATGATATACACTACCAGTCAAAGATTTTTGAACGGTAAGATTTTTAAGTTTTTTTTTTTTTTTAAAGAAGTCTCTTCTGCTCACCAAACCTGCATTTATTTTATCCAAAATACAGCAAAAGCAGTAATTGTTATATGTCTGGTTTTCTGTTTCCCCTGTGACCTAGTTTTCCCCGTTCTGTTTAAATAAGTCATTCAGTTCACCTGTTGTTTTAATTATCTCATTAGTCTCCTTTGTTTGGTTCATGCTTTATAAGTCCTCAGTTCTCCCTTAGTCTTCGTCCGTTCTCGTCTATGTCAGTTGTTATTATTGCCTGCCTGTTGGATTTACTTATTAAAATACCTTTTGTTTGATCTTCTTCGTCTTCCTGAAGTTGTGCCTCATCAGCCCGTGACAGTAATATTGTGAAATATTTTACTATTTAAAATAACTGTTTTCTATTTGAATATACTTTAATATGTAATTTATTCTTGTGATTTCAAAGCTGAATTTTCAGCATCATTACCCTAGTCACATGATCCTTCAGAAATCATTCAAATATTCAATCACACTTTATTTTGATAGTCCACTTTAGACATTCTACTAAATATAAGTAACTTTGTAACTACATGCCAACTAATTCTCATTAATTTGCAACTACATGTCTACTAACTCTCAGAGTAGACTGTTAGGGTAGGTTTAGGGTTCGTAGAATAAGTTGACATATACTTGCAAATTTAAAATTAGCAAATTAGTTAATCCTGAAACGGTATACGTGGGCGTTTGGTCCTCTTAGACATATGTAGGATATCAGAGACTGAATCAGACAATTGTAAGATGCATCAGAACATTGAAACCTGAGGAGCTGGAATGCAGAGAGACCTTAAGGAACAGGACGTCATAAATCTAGTTTAAAGCAAGCAATCCCAACTAGCAAGCCTCTTTCACCAAACAACTTGCAACACTGAGGAAAAAGAAACACTTATTGATAATTCCAATTCAAGAAGGAGACTGTCAAATTTGTTGCAAATAATCAAGACTGATTGTCAAAGAGATGGCCATCACGTGTTCCACGATTGAATTCACAAGCTTCCTTAGACTGACTTCTCCCCCACATAGAAGACAGTCCAAACCAACATTCCTGTCTAAAGAACATGTCGTCATTCTCCTTAGAACTGCACAAAGACTTTCTTCTCCATATGCACATAAAATCATCATAAAAGGACATTTTCATGCAGAACCCCATATTATGTTTTAATCAAATAATATGTATGTCTTTTTAATCATTATTGAATAGCTGAGGGATTCCAATTCATGTTTAGTATCTATGAGTTTGAAAATGCATGCTTTAAATGTTTCTTCCAATCAATTCTTTGTCAAATGCATCTATAGTCTTATGGAAATCAAAAGGTTTACTTTGCAAGAGCCTGTAAAGTTCAGACCTCTGACTGAACAGATTTATTAGAGGGGTGGAGAAACAAAGCAATACCCCAAGCAAGGACAGTATCTAATTGGTCAAGACATCCAGATGGGACGGTCTAGAAGCCGAGTTTAAAACTCAGGACATCGTAAAATTCTCTCTCTTGGTACCCTTTTTCTCTTTTACGCCTCTCTTAGCTCTCTTCTTCCTTTTTGCCACGGCGTGCTGCTCTTTGAGCGTGCTCTGGCCCACGTGCCATAATGAGAAGGAAAACAACTTAGTCTCGTCACACCCTTTTATTTTTATTCTTTTACTTTAGTTTCTTTTCTTTCCATGGAGTTTCGTGTGTTAATGTAAGTTTGCTACAAAGTCCAGCTCCGACTGCACTCCGCATCTTCAGCCAACGCCCAACGTTTCAAAGAATACTGAACTTCCAGCCAATCAGACACTTCGGGGAACCCCCTGTCTGCAACGACGACACAAAGGAAACCCCATAACACAGGCAAGCAAGCAACGCCTCCAAGTTCTGAATTGGTGACTTTAATGTAATTTTTAGCCTCATTGAGAAACTCAAAGCGAGGGTTAAATAAGTGATTGATGGTTGTTCAGGTCTATGCAATTGAACATATTGCTGTAAACTTGGGATTTCACATTTTCATTCTCTTAAACTCATCCTTTCCTCACTTTCTCTCTTTCTGCAATGTGTGAATGCTTGTGTTCATGTGTTAGATTAGTTTATGTCTTAGGTTTATATAAATAAAATCTGATTTACATTGAAATTAAAAGTATCTTGTGTTTTCTGCTCACAAGTTAATGTCTTAATCTGTCGATTTCGTTACTGTGCTATTTAATAGTGTTTTCACTATATTTTGGATTTTAATATCCAGTGCAGAGTTTGTTCAGTGAATCGCTTCCCTTATAGCGAAACTGACCGAGATTACTCGGGTGAAAACTACACAATGAATCTCTAATTGACATCGTGTATGCTTTCTTTTTCTTTTGTTATAACGGGAAGATCAGTGAACGTGTAGAACTAAACAATCTTGTGAAAACAAAAATGAGTACAGACAGGGTGCGAACTACGGGGGAGATAAGACATGGGCTCCCCTGAAAACGTGATTAGTGAAATTTTTGGGGGGGGGCCTCAAAAAATATTGACTGTGTTATTTTGAGATGCAATTTCAGTTTTGTGTAATGTGATCATTGTGGATTATGTGTAAAATTTGAAAAATATCATTCATTAATGCATGACGGCGATTTAAACCTAATTCACTTCAATAAAGATAACTATACATGCTATTCTTGTCATGAGCATCAAGGTGTGGGGGCGCTGCGGTGCAAATTCCACTCATGTTTAGTACATGTTAACTCAAAGATTCGTAGAAAAAAATATAAACCTATCTGTGTTAAGGTAAGGCATGTTATTCGCAATTATGTGTTGTGGCTGGGTTGTTATAGGTCTGCGTGACTCTCGATATCTTAGGACTAATTGAACGGAGGAATTATGGTATTCTTCTGTAGCCTGACGAGTAACTTTAACCGTTGTTCATGTGAACTCAAAGACAGCCTGATGCTTTGTTTGTAGACTATTTGTAGGTGGCTGTTTGTTGTTTCACCAATCACTTTGTCATTTAATAGCTCGCTAAGAAATCCCATTCAGAATCCTCATGTATTGAAATCTTCACATTTACGAAGCTGTTTTATAGGCTATAGACAAAATATATGATCTATGATCTGCTTTGTACAAAAAAAAGAAAAAAAAGAGAGAGAAGAGGTGTAAGGTTAATGTACATCCAGCCTGTTACTTATGTTTTAATCCATTACCATGTTCAAAACAGTTTTTCTGTAATGAAATTATATAATAAGAGTCTGATGTACCATGACACAAAAGGAAATATTTGACACAGATATTACAAAACCATACAAAGAAATTATTTCTTTATGATATAAGTCAGGGGAATTCAATTAAAGTTCCAAGAGCCGATGATTTTCTTCGAAGCAAAGGTCTGGACAAAATAAATATATATATTTTTTTTACATGTATTGTATTTTTACATTTAGATACATGCGAGGCCATGTGACAAAAAAAAACAAAAAAAAAATTATATATATATATATATAATGTTTACTGTTTCTGTTCAGGATTTTCCTCCTGAAATCTATATTATTTTAATATTTTACTTAAAAGCAGTATATAGCCTACTAAAAACAGTGTAGCTATAATCAAAATGTTCTCATCTTGAGCAGAAAGGTAACTAACGGTTTCAAAGTTTAAGTTCTATCCTAGCCATCTAACAACAATTTCCCCAATTATAATTTGGCCTACCTTTTTTTTTATTTCTGAAGAACATTTAAAATATCAACGTTTTGTCACATCTGGTTAGGTTATAGATAGATAAATAGTAAGAAAAATAACTATAGTTGCAGTATTGTTTTTTTCTGCTGTGTTTTAGTGAAAGTACTCTATAATTTTGCTGCTCACCATGTTTTTGTTGTTGTTAAAATAACCGCGTCATCACAGCTCTTGAATTTGGCGACGGCGCGCGTCCGGAGAGAGAGAAAGCACACAGAGCTAAAAGGGCTTGAAAAAAGCGTGTTTCGCTTTAGATAAAAGTACTAGAGTATATAACACTGAAAGATATTTACCATAAACGACCCTGAGCGCTTGTTATGTGATCCGCTCCACTGTTTTGTCAGCAGTCAACTTTCTCTTTATTCCAAATGGGTGTTATTGAACATATTTGTTATATTTCTACCAGGTTGTTGGTACTAATGATGCAATGAATTACTATGGGCGTATAATTATTTTGTATATAGTTGTGAAGGACGTTGTTAGACAAAAAGTCATTCTGTTTGTAATTCCGTTTGGTGACGTATGCTAGTTGGTGCAGAAATTACATGCTTCAGTCACTGTTGAAACATCTCCACCACTGTTGCTCTCAAATTTTATTTGAACTGTGCATAAACATGGGTCTCAACAAGTTTTTATAAATTTTCTAGGAAATCGGGCAGTAGGACGAGCCACTACACAGTCGTCAACATCTGCGGACTGGTTTGCTGAAAGGGCCATTGATGGTAATCGAGGTGTCCAGCAGTTGTATACGGGATGCTCCTCAACCCTTAATGAGACAGACCCGTGGTGGAGGCTGGATCTGCATGATGTCTACCGAGTTAGTAAAGTGGTCGTCGCTAATAGAAAAGACTGCTGTGCTGAACAAATAAATGGAGCGGAGATTCGCATCGGAAACTCTTTGGAGAACAACAGCACCAACAATACCATGTGAGAAACTTGAGGTTGAAAGAGCGTGAGACGTCTAGTACAAATGTGAAGGATTAATACAGATATGACAGTATTTTTATATCCTTCGTGTGTTTCTCTGTCTGTAGATGTGCTGTTATTCCAGCTATTCCAGCAGGTGAGTCCTACAGCTACTCATGTGATGGGATGGAGGGACGTTACGTGATTATTCATATTCCTGGAGACTGGAAGATTCTTGCGCTTTGTGAGGTTGAAGTCTACGGGTACTTGGCAGGTTGTAGAGCATTATATTCAATATTCTACATTAATATATAATTCATGTAATATCATGCCATACTTGAAACATACTGTAAAGGAACACAAAATCATAATTTTCACAATTCGGTTTGGTGAGGGTAGTTGATGCAGTAATAACTCACTTCCCCTCCAGTCGTTGTTCCTCAGTAATCTTCTCCTCTGCTGTAAACTTTGTGCATCAAGACGAGTCGTGACATTTTTTTTTTATCCATTTTTTAGAAAATCTGGCTGTAGCTGGAGCTGCTATACAGTCGTCAACATCTGCGGACTGGTTTGCTGAAAAGGCCATTGATCAAGGTCTCCAGCAGTTGTATACGGGATGCTCCTTAACCCTTCAAGAGACTAACCCGTGGTGGAGGCTGGATCTGCGTGATGTCTACCGAGTTATTAAAGTGGTCATCACTAATAGAAAAGACTGCTGTGCAGAACAAATAAATGGAGCGGAGATTCGCATCGGAAACTATTTGAAGAACAACGGCACCAACGATACCATGTGAGAAACTTGAGGCTGAAAGAGCATGAGACGTCAAGTACAAATGTGAAGGATTAATACAGATATGACAGTATTTTTATATCCTTCATGTGTTTCTCTGTCTGTAGATGTGCTGTTATTCCAGATATTCCAGCAGGTGAGTCCTACAGCTACTCATGTAATGGGATGGTTGGACGTTACGTGATGATTAATATTCCTGGAGACATGAAGATTCTTGCTCTTTGTGAGGTTGAAGTCTACGGGTACTTGGCAGGTTGTAGAGCATTATATTCAATATTCTACATTAATATATAATTCATGTAATATCATGCCATACTTGAAACATACTGTAAAGGAACACAAAATCATAATTTTCACAATTCGGTTTGGTGAGGGTAGTTGATGCAGTAATAACTCACTTCACCTCCAGTCGTTGTTCCTCAGTAATCTTCCCCTCTGCTGCAAACTTTGTGCATCAAGACGAGTCGTGACATTTTTTTTTTATCCATTTTTTAGAAAATCTGGCTGTAGCTGGAGCTGCTATACAGTCGTCAACATCTGCGGACTGGTTTGCTGAAAAGGCCATTGATCAAGGTCTCCAGCAGTTGTATATGGGATGCTCCTCAACCCTTAATAAGACAGACCCGTGGTGGAGGCTGGATCTGCATGATGTCTACAGAGTTAGTGAAGTGGTTGTCACTAATAGAAGAGACTGCTGTGCAGAACGAATAAATGGAGCGGAGATTCGCATCGGAAACTCTTTGGAGAACAACGGCATCAACAATCCCATGTGAGAAACTTGAGGTTGAAAGAGCGTGAGCCGTCAAGTACAAATGTGAAGGATTAATACAGATATGACAGTATTTTTATATCCTTCATGTGTTTCTCTGTCTGTAGATGTGCTGTTATTCCAGATATTCCAGCAGGTGGGTCCTACAGCTACTCATGTGATGGGATGGAGGGACGTTACGTGATTATTCACATTCCTGGAGACTGGAAGATTCTTGCTCTTTGTGAGGTTGAAGTCTACGGGTACTTGGCAGGTTGTAGAGCATTATATTCAATATTCTACATTAATATATAATTCATGTAATATCATGCCATACTTGAAACATACTGTAAAGGAACACAAAATCATAATTTTCACAATTCGGTTTGGTGAGGGTAGTTGATGTAGTAATAACTCACTTCACCTCCAGTCGTTGTTCCTCAGTAATCTTCTCCTCTGCTGCAAACTTTGTGCATCAAGACGAGTCATGACATTTTTTTTTTCATCCATTTTTTTAGAAAATCTGGCTGTAGCTGGAGCTGCTATACAGTCGTCAACATATGCGGACTGGTTTGCTGAAAAGGCCATTGATCGAGGTCTCCAGCAGTTGTATACGGGATGCTCCTCAACCCTTCATGAGACTAACCCATGGTGGAGGCTGGATCTGCATGATGTCTACCGAGTTAGTAAAGTGGTCGTCACTAATAGAAGAGACTGCTGTGCTGAACGGATAAACGGAGTGGAGATTCACATCGGAAACTCTTTGGAGAACAACGGCATCAACAATCCCATGTGAGAAACTTGAGGTTGAAAGAGCGTGAGACGTCAAGTACAAATGTGAAGGATTAATACAGATATGACAGTATTTTTATATCCTTCATGTGTTTCTCTGTCTGTAGATGTGCTGTTATTCCAGATATTCCAGCAGGTGAGTCCTACAGCTACTCATGTAATGGGATGGAGGGACGTTACGTGAATCTGATCATTCCTGGAGACAAGAAGATCCTCACTCTGTGTGAGGTGAAGGTCTATGGAGAAGGTATACATCAGTAATATTGGTTTATAATATATCAGATAATAATTCCTTCACATTATACATTTTTGTCAATTTGACGCAGTGAGGAGCTTGGAAAGTTTTAATAAATGCAAGATCATTTGTTGGGTGCAAATCATATTTCTTAGGATTTATTTATTTATTTACATATATACAAATATATTTTTCTAGGTCCCTGTTTAAAAAGATCATTTGTAAAACTGCAGTTTCACTCCAACAATGATTTGACCGACTCTACAATGAGAGAAAACGTTCTGAAACAGGTGAGAAGAAAAAGTAACAAGTGATGAGAAAACAAACACTTATTGCATTGTTAAATATTATGACCTGAATTTGTTAAAAACTAAATCAGCTGTTGTTCTCCTGCAGTGCAGTTGCATGTGCAAAGAGAGAAGCGGTATATATTATGACACAAAGGTTCACGACAGGAGTGCAGATCACCTATTGATTATTCAATCAAACTATTTACAGCATCAACAAATTTACAATATTCTCACATTTTAAAGAGACATGATTTTACAAAAGTACTGTTTGGGACATGACACGAGAAAAGAGGAGAGGAAGATTTGAATGTCTTCATATTCTGATCTAATCAGTTTAGTATGAATGTTATTTCCAGTTGGGATCTGCTCTGGCTGATAGAGGACTCACAAACGTGACACTGAGGTGGTCTCAAACCCCTAAACAGGAAGTGATGCAGAAAGTGGACACTGAGAAACGTGTTCCTGACAAACGTGAGTGTGTTCTCACAGCTGTACAATAACTTATGACATATGCTGGACAAATAGCAATGATTATAAACTTATGATATGTAATAGCAAAAATGTTTCATTTACAGGTCGCTGTGATAGAAGTATGCAATAATGCCCTGGAAATCAACAGTGTCTTTGACTCACTAAATTCACATTCATTCAATTTATTCATAATTTATGAAAGCCTGTTTCCACCACTGAATAAAATATAAAACAAGGTAATTGTGACTTTTTATCTCACAATTCTGACATAAAGTCCATTCTGAGGGGAAAAAAAGAGACTATTTTCTTACAATTGCAAGTTTGTATTTCGCAATCATGACTTTATTTTGTGTGAGAGTAGTAACTACGCTGGACAGCGGACAACTATTTTTCACTACTTCGCACACTGGCACACTAGATCAGAAATGGCATTATAATGCATTACAACTGCACCAAATCCTTATTAATTAACTTAATTAATTAATTAACTAATCCTAGAGTATTGTTTCATCAGGGGCGCTGGAAGCAATATTTTTGAAAGGGGGGCGCTGAGCTGTTCTTGGGGGGCATTTGGTCAAGGTGAATTTACACAAAGGATGTATGAGCTGAAACTTATATAAATGCTTTTTGTGTGCTGATTGACAAATGAGAGCTGGCATTGTCTTGATCTAATAACTATAGACTTCCCATGAAAGATGTCATCTTGATGGCAGTATATGTCCTTGTACAATACCAATATATGCCTCCATGTTAATGGCACCTTAACACATATACCAGTTACCCATGCTGTTTGCTCTGCTGCACCCTCATACCATGACAGATGTGTGCTTTTGCATCTGTCGCTGATGAAAAGCCTGGATGACCCTTTGGTCTTTGGGACTGAGAACTCAACATCCATTTTTCCCAAGAAACAAGTTGAAATGTGGATTCATTTGAGCACAGCACACATTTCCACTGGTCTTTTTTTTTGTTTTTGACTATCTGAGGTGAGCTCTGGTCCTGAGAAATCTGGTGTTATCACTGCATAAAATTGATAGCTTTCTCCTTGAGTAACAGAGATTCAAGTTGCATTTCTTGAAAATAACAGTCCTCATTATAATCACAAAATAGTAATCAACTGTAATGTTCGATGAAGACAATTAGACTGTTTTATTTGATGGGGGGCGGTGAGGGTCCTGGAAAATGGGTGGGGGGGGTTGCTGAAACCAAAGGAATTGGGTGGGCTTCCCTACCCAATTTTCAACTATATTTTTGGTCTGCACAAATTATGCATGTTAGGTTGGTTTATTTACAGATTTGATTCACGATGGGTCGGGATTGAATCCACTAGATGTTTTCCTAGACTGTCATGCTCCCTACCATTTATTTATAATACTTTCACTGTAACAAATACTCTTTTGGTGTGGAAGGATGTTAAGAAATATTTATCCATTACAAATCAGTTGTCTCTGAAGTCCTGATCTTCCCACTCCCATACAGAATATTGGCATTTTGACTGGGAGGTCGAGAGGAGTGTCGGAGTTAGGTAATTTATTTGATGATGGTCAAATGAGATCGTTTCAGGAGTTAAGACAGGAATTTAATCTGCCCAGTAAAGATTTGTATAAATTCTTTTAAATCCGACACGTTTTAAACTTACAGTTGTAGGATATCAGAGACTGAATCAGACAAAGTGAAGAGGCGATCAGAACATTGAAACCTGAGGAGCTGGAATTCAGAGAGGCTCCAAGAAACAGGACGTCATAAATCTAGTTTGAAGCAAGCAATCTAACCAGCACGCCTCTTTCACAAAACAGCTTGCAACATTGAGACAAAAGAATACTTATTAATAATTCCAATTCAAGAAGGAGACTGTCAAATTTGTTGCAAGTAATCAAGACTGATGTTCACATGTAAACCTGTGATAGAAAATCACGAGCTACAGACTCTTCAGACAGGGTCTTCCCCCATACAAGACAAAACAGACTTGAATTCCTTTCTCTAAAGTACACGCCTTCGTTCACCATAGAACTATACAAAGACTTTCTTTTTCATATGCACATAAAATCATCCTAAAAGGACATTTCTATGCAGAACCCCATATTATGTTTTTTTTTCTTATCCAAAATGGCGCCGCTGTGTTCGGACGCCGTGCGGGTCGCTCCACTGAGACTTTGCTTAAACCTACTTTTTTCCCTACTTTTACTTTCTCTTTTTACACATTTCACGTCGGCACTGATCACCTACAACATAGAAACACTTTTGGACATTGGAAACCGCTACACCAACCTGCTTCAGGACACTTTATCCACGAATCCTGCGTGGCCTCTGGAGATTCTTCGGAACACGGAGACGAACAATAACCCCCCGAGGCGACGGACCAAGAAACACCGCGGGAAGCGCGCTGGAATTCGAGTCAGACTCAGGAAAAGGGCTCACAGTCCTCCTCTTCCAAGCATTCTTCTTGCTAATGTCCAATCCTTGGAGAATAAGATGGACGATCTTAGAGCCAGGATTAGTTTCCAACGGGACATTAGGGACTGTAACATTCTTTGTTTGTCAGAAACGTGGCTTTCGTCCTCGGTCCCGGACACTGCTGTAATGCCGAGTGATAACTTCTCTGTCTTTCGGACGGACAGAACAGCAGAGGCCGGTAAATCCAGGGGTGGAGGAGTATGTTTCATGATCAACAAGAAATGGTGTTATCCCAGGAATATCTCCATTCTGTCGCGTTCCTGCTCGCCTCATCTGGAACATCTTTCCATTATTTGCCGCCCATTTTATCTGCCCCGGGAGTTTTCATCGATCATAGTTACTGCTGTGTACATTCCACCACAGGCAGACACCGGCTTGGCTTTGTCTAAGCTTCACGATGTGCTCAGCGGCTACATTAACAAACATCCTGACGCTGCCTTTATCATCGCGGGGGACTTTAACAAAGCCAACCTCAAGCAGGTCATGCCGAACTTTTATCAACATGTATCCTGTCCAACTAGAGGACCAAACACACTGGATCATTGCTACACTCTATTCAAGGATGCCTACAAAGCCCGCTCACTACCGGCTTTTGGCAAATCGGACCATGCCACAATTTTTCTTACACCGGGATACAAACAAAGGCTCGTTCAGGAACCTCCGGTGCAGAGAGTAGTGACGCGCTGGTCCTCCCACTCAGAGGCTATGCTGCAGGCGGCGCTTGATGACGTCGACTGGGACATGTTCCGGGCGAGTTCTTCTGACGTCAGCGAGTTCACGGATGTAGCATTAAGCTTCGTAAACACGCTAACCGAGCAAGCCACAGAAACAATAACGATATGGACATTCTCCAATCAGAAACCGTGGGTGGACAGAACAATCCGTGCCGCGGTTAACACACGCACTGCCGCTTACAATGAGGCTCTTCTGTCTGGGAATACGAGCGAGTACAAAGCATCGTGCTATGCTCTCCGACGCGCAGTAAGAGCCGCCAAACACAGATACAGAGAGAGAATTGAGTCTCATTTCCAGCTCAATGACTCTCGACGGATGTGGCAGGGACTGAGGACCATCTGTGACTTCGGAAACAAATCCTCCGCGGAGGTGAGAGCAGATCCGTTGCTGGCCGACGAGTTAAACATCTTCTACAGCCGCTTCGATGGCAACGACGGCGGCGCGTCAGGAAGCAGCAGGCAGAGCAGCGATGATCCTGTAATCACCGTGTCGGAGGATGAGGTTCGGAGGGCGCTAAAGAGAGTGAACGTCAGGAAAGCAGCCGGTCCTGATGGGATAACCGGCCGTGTTCTGAGGTCCTGCGCCGATCAGCTCGCTGGTTTGTTCACTTCCATTTTTAATGAGTCCCTTGCTACCGCCGTGGTTCCCACCTCATTCAAAAAATCCATCATTATCCCTGTGCCAAAGAACAATAAACCCTCTTGCCTGAATGACTATCGCCCAGTTGCCCTCACATCTATAGTCATGAAGGTTTTTGAGAGACTTGTAAAGAGCCACATCTGCTCCTCCATCCCTGATACTTTGGACCCTCTTCAGTTTGCCTATCGCCCAAATAGATCCACGGACGATGCCATTTCTCACGTTCTCCACTCTTCCCTCACACACTTGGACAGCAACAATGGGAATTATGTAAGGCTGCTATTCATTGACTATAGCTCAGCTTTCAACACTATAGTCCCCATCAAGCTGGCATCTAAACTCACAGACCTCGGCCTAAACTCCTCACTCTGTGACTGGATTCAAGACTTCCTCACCGGCAGACCTCAAGTGGTGAAAGTTGGCCAGTTCACCTCAAACACCATCACTCTGAACATAGGAGCCCCACAGGGCTGTGCCCTGAGTCCCCTGCTCTACTCTCTCTACACGCATGACTGCGTGTCCTCTCACAGCTCCACATCCATTGTTAAATTCGCTGATGATACTGTGGTTCTGGGCCTCATCTCCAACAACGATGAGACCGCATACTTGGATGAGGTAGAGAGACTCACATCATGGTGCTAGGACAACTGTCTCTCTCTGAATGTGAGCAAAACTAAAGAACTGATCATGGACTTTAGGAAGAGACAGCAGCAGCCCTACACTCCTCTTATGATCAGTGGGACCCCTGTGGAGAGGGTGAGTAGCTTCAAGTACCTCGGCGTAAACATCTCCGAGAACCTGACTTGGACTACACACATCCAAACACAGGTTAAGAAAGCCAGGCAAAGACTGTACCATCTGCGACAGCTGAGGAAATTCAGGGTCTCACCAGCAATCCTGAAAACTTTCTATTCAGGGACCATAGAAAGTGTATTGACTCAGTGCATCTCAGTGTGGTATGGAAACAGCTCCAATCAGGACTGCAAAGCACTACAGAGAGTTGTGCGCTTAGCTGAGCGCATCTCAGGGTCTGCTCTCCCCTCTCTGCAGGACATCTACCTCAAACGCTGCAAAAGTAGAGCTGTTAAAATCTTCAAGGACTCTAATCACCCTGGTAACCAGCTATTCACTTTGCTTCCATCTGGTAAGCGCTTCCGTAGCCTGATGGCAAAAACTGAGAGACTTAGGAGGAGCTTCTTCCCCCAGGCCATCAGGCTCCTAAACTCTAACTCTGTGTCATAATATCACTTGACCCCATGTAATATCACCATCAACAAGCTATTCATAATGTGTCTCTACCATGTAATATCACCATATCAACAAGCTATTCATAATTTTTCTCTACCATGTAATATCACCATATCAACAAGCTATTCATAATTTTTTCTCTACCTCATATTGCTGCTATTCAAATACCCTGTACAACTTTTTGCACATTATTTTTTTGCACATTCCTCTCATTACTATTTGTCAACAACATACTGACCTGCACATTTATATTTATATTTTTTATCCTATCTTATCTTATTTTATCTTATCTTTTATTTCATGTTTGTACTTCTTCTTAATATTTGTATACTATATAATTGCACTGTCCTTGGAGCGGACCTGACCTACATTTCACTGCTGGTTATACTCTGTATAATTATGTATGTGACAAATAAAACTCTTGAATCTTGAATCTTGAATCTTATGTTTGTAAGCCACATATTATAGACTATCATGTCTTAATCAAATAATATGTATGTCTTTTTAATCATTATTTAATAGCTGAAGGATTCAAATGCATGTTTGATATGTATGAGTTTGAAAATTCATGCTTTAAATGTTTCTTCCAATCAATTCTTTGTCAAATGCATCATAGTCCTGTTATAGAAATCATGTTCAAAAGGTATACTTTGCAAGAGCCTGTAAAGTTCGGACCTCTGACTGAACAGATAACAAGTTGATTTATGATTTGGTGGAGACACAAAGCAACTCCCCAAGCAAGGACAGTATCTAATTGGTCAAGACATCCAGATGGAACGATCTAAACGCTACCATCGGTCGCTGAATTCCACTGCGCCTTCAAAGCTCGTTTTTCATTTGCTCACTGAAGCCATTCACCTGAGATTAGGTAAGAGATAACGCAGTTAATTCATGATTATAGGCTTATTATGATTGTTAGTTGATTTAATATTGTCGATTTAATATTGAAAGCTGAATGCAGCCAATAATATCCGTAAGCAAATAAATAAATGAAAAGGAGCAGGAAATCACTCACAATAAGGTCTAGTGGAGACACCCCACCCCACCCAAAACCTTAACCAACAGTTTAACTTACCACAGTACCAATATTCTCCCCAACAGGTCTCTCCTCAACATTGACATTTGTCTCTTCTAAAGGACTCTCAACTGCAGAAGGGCTCTATAGAAAAATTAAGGAAATGTCACTTTTGTAATGGTTTAAAATAGGCTTGAAAAAGTTGTATGAATGTTTAATGAAAAAAATGAAAGCATAGTTAATTGTAAAAATATAGGTTGACGTTAAAAGACCGACACATACAAAAATAAAATAAGACAAATAAGGCCCTGAGCCAATAGGTGTGCCAGTGGTTGGTAAACAGTTGTAAACATGGTGTATGGGGCACATTTTAACATGAAACAATACCATATATTTGTACCAAACATATACAAATGTGAAGAAAAATTATTTGAACCCCTAGAATTCTTCCACAAATTAAGTGTTCATACGTGAGATAACAGTGACGCTATGCTCTACTAATATAGAGCATTGTTGAGTCGTTCAAGTCGACCTAATAACAAATTGCCTTCAAAAGTAGGGATGCCTGAATAATTTCTTTGCGATTTGCAAGTGTATTTGGCACATGCAAATCTTTGCAAACATTGTACCAAAAGCCAGCCGCATTGTGAACACTGTAGGCATTTATATTGGTCCCAGGTACAACAAATTTATTTGTGCTTGCTATAATTTCTTCAAGATTTCTCCAAGTTCTCCGTGCCTTTGAAATTAAACACAAAAGCAAATACTGCATGACACTACGGTAAATTGTCTTCCATCAGAAAAATAGATTTGATAAACAAAAGCAATGCAATGGTTTCATGAGGGGAATGCACTTTTTTAAAGTAGGCTGTTGTGTGTTTATTTTAACACTTGCCTTTCCAAATGTGCTGAAAGTGCAGATTCTGGAATCAAAATACATAGGAAATTAAAGAAATTATACACACATAGTGCATGTGTGTCATATAGCTTAATATTGCAAATAACGTGCTTGGACTATCAATTCAAAATGCAGTTAAATATATACTGGATATACTATTTCAGTTAACTAGAAGTAAAAATAATTACATTTATGGTGACCTAAATGAAGATCTGCAAAACGGTACAATGTCAACAATTCATGTGCATGTTGCTTATCAGCAACATCCCAGGCTCCATTAGTCATATAACTGCTCTGCATCTTTGCCACCCTATTGCCTGTCACTGGCTAAAACCTTCGCTAAAAGCGAAAGCAGAACCAGGTGGTGCAAAGGGACGGGTCAGCATTGCTGAAACTGAGATTTGTTTTTGCTTAAATTAATATACAACTATGAAATTATTGATAATAATGATTTAAAAAATACATACAAAAAACACAGCATTAGAACATATGTAGGCTATGTATTGCAATATGTACACTTCAGTTGTGTATAATAAACAGAGCGTTTTAGTTTGGTTAACTGGATGCTGACCTGTGTGTACTCATTTTTGAATTAGGTGAGAACTGGAATAGACTGTACTGCTTAGGATGAAACCTGCAAAAGCAATTAATTAATATAGACACTAACAAAAGATAAATAACCAGTAGCTTACATAAACCCACATGTTCCTGCATATAAAAATAGCTTGAAAAAAAATAAATATTTTAAATAAAATAATAATTAATAAATAATTGGCTGGATTGACTGATTTCCCCCCCAAAAAACTTATCAGTTAAACTAAAACTTTGGCTGACCGATGTGAAAGTGCCTGGCACATTAACGTACAGATGGGTGAAAATAAAGGAGCTAAACTTGCAATTACCAGAGACCAGCAAACACCGTTGAAACCAGATATAGTCTACTATGTGCTATTTATGCTGTTCAGAGTGACCGCCTTTAAGAAGTTAATCACAGCAGAAGTTTGGACTAATGAAAATGCTTGACAACGCTTAATTTCCATAATCACCACCCAATAAATAATTTAGAACAAACAAGGCGGGAAAATACATATGTTTATTTATATATTTATTTATGCGGGACCATATTGATGTATTCACTTATGTATTTGTGTATTTAGTTTTTTATTGTTTTTGAAGGTTTAGTCCTCCATTACATTATAACTCAAATTTTTTCTTAACACTTTGAAGAAAACCGTTCTAACTCGTAGTAAGCTGTAGATGTCGCTATTTTACAGTTGTTTTTAAAAAAGGGTTCATTTTTGACAGATCCTGTGAAACTTGGCATGGACAGAGCCATGTTTATCCTGAAGAAGAATTTATAGAAAATGTCACGTCAACTCTGAGGGAATTGTATTAATGCCATTAGAAAAAGCAGGAAATGATCAATGTCTTAAATATTTTGAAAGACTTTGTCTTTATTTTTCTCCCTACAGTAAAACCCAGTGAAAGTTTACACAGATAGAGACTTGGTCGTTCTGAAAAATAATTTATTCACATTTTCGTATTAACTCTGATGGAATTTGAATAATGCATGTAGAAAATAGTAGGAAATAATCAATGCTATAATGTATTTTAGCAGACTTTATTTTTACGGAAAACTCCACATTATAATATATTTGAACATAATATAACTGTATATTTTATCTTTTGTGTTTTGGGGCACATTTAATTCATAACCGCTGAAATATAGGTCTTCGTCAGCTTTTTTTTTGTCAACCGCTTCGTGTCTCCGTACCGTAATACTACAAACAGACGTGCAGCAGAATCCAGGTGGCGGCTGGCTTGACCGGGTATTCACGGATGGCGGCTCACTTGACCGCGGATCAGTCTGTAGCAGAACGAAGCTAAACTGCAGTGATTCAAAGGGAAATAAATCAGTGGATAAAGAATAGTTTTGAGCGTGTTCCTCAATCCTATTTTATCAAAGCCTTTATTATTCATAGTTTGATTAGCAGTGCGTGTTCCATTGTTAAATCATCTATGACTCCCTCAGATAAACATTAGACAATAACGCTTGTCTGTTTGTGTAACTGTTCACTAAGTGAAGTTAATCTCGCTCAACACTGCGTGTGTCCGGGAGATTTTAATGGGAGTTTTAAACGCTTTATCAAGTAAAGTTTAACTTTGAACCAACAGCGAAGAAAACCTGTTGTGTTTATGTGTCCAGAGAAACTGGCACGGGCTTCTGATACAGCACTGTTTCCCTGCAGCACCAAGCTGTTATTTTAATAAGTTTAACTCTGAACGAACTGAGAGTTTAAGCGCCACATCGCAGAACAACTAAAAGCGGTGTTGTTTATTTGTACAGTGTTGAAATGCGCCGACATTTCATGTAACATGCTTAACTGTATTTCATGTGCTAGTCCACTAGAGTTTGTTTTGGTTTCCACAGTTACGATCCTGACACGGAAGTCTTAACCTACTTCCGGAGCAACTTTGAACTGCGCACGCGCAGCACATCGATGCTGATGTAAACAAACTCATGCTGTTGCTAAGCTAACGAAACGGTTGTTTACATGGTACAGGTCTATGCTAAAGCCATTAGCCTCAAAGGTTAGCAGTTAGCATTAACATCCAGTGGTTTAATACAGTGTGTGTTTGAAAAGCTAAAGTGGTTTAACCCTTTAAACACCTCTCAACTAATAGACTTGTTGGCCTTCCTCTTTCGTATTGCTCAAATTTCTCAATTCTTACCACTTATTTGCATTTTACTAGAAAGGGAAATACTAGTTCACAATTATTAATTGTGCCAAATTCTAAAGTTAATTAAAACATTGAATTTATTTGGAATCATTCAAATTTCCCTCAGATCATTTCATATGATCAATATTTCTATATTCTATTCTGGGCCAAATCATTTTAGATACAAATAAGTCTTGAACTTTGAAAGTTTAAGTAAACTTATTCTATCTAATTGATTTATTACCCATATTAATAGATTCTATTCAGACTTATACTCACTCATTACCTTGTAGCGTTTTATTCCCTCATTCTTCCTGTTTTGGTTATACACTTAGCCACTATTTTTATTTACTGATTTCCTCCTTTATTTAATTTCATGTTTTTGCTTATTTTATTACTTTTAATTTTACTTTGTCTCACCTGAGCCTTAATAGGAGACAGTGTTATTCCTCACTACGAGTTCAAATAAATTAAAGAGACAAACCTCTTTCACCCAAAATTTATTTCTATTGATTAGTTGCGTAGCAACTGACAACAACTCGTAGTCGGCATAACTGCTTGCTAGTGGACCCGATCCACTCAATTTACTGTCTCTCCTCTTCTCTCCTGCTTTCTTTCCTCTTCACTTTTCACATTTGTGGGGACCTGTAAGAACCATCAATCAATTCTAAGTGAATGAGATACACAATCTTGTCAAAAAAAAAAAAAGTATGTAAACCTGTGATAGAAAATCACGAGCTACAGACTCTTCAGACAGGGTCTTCCCCCATACAAGACAAAACAGACTTGAATTCCTTTCTCTAAAGAACATGCCTTCGTTCACCATAGAACTATACAAAGACTTTCTTTTTCATATGCACATAAAATCATCCTAAAAGGACATTTCTATGCAGAACCCCATATTATGTTTGTAAGCCACATATTATAGACTATCATGTCTTAATCAAATAATATGTATGTCTTTTTAATCATTATTGAATAGCTGAAGGATTCAAATGCATGTTTGATATGTATGAGTTTGAAAATTCATGCTTTAAATGTTTCTTCCAATCAATTCTTTGTCAAATGCATCATAGTCCTGTTATAGAAATCATGTTCAAAAGGTATACTTTGCAAGAGCCTGTAAAGTTCGGACCTCTGACTGAACAGATAACAAGTTGATTTATGATTTGGTGGAGACACAAAGCAACTCCCCAAGCAAGGACAGTATCTAATTGGTCAAGACATCCAGATGGGACGATCTAAAAGCCGAGTTTAAAAGCTCAGGACACCAGCTTTTAGCTCTCTCTTACTCGCTCTTGGTCCGCTTTCTTGGTCTCCTCTCTCGTCCCTCTCTCTCCTCTTCTTCTCTTTTGCCACCGCATGCTGCTCTTTGAGCGTGCTCTGGCCCACGTGCCATAATGAGAAGGAAAACAACTTAGTCTCATTACATCCTTTTATTCTTTTACTTTAGTTTCTTTTCTTTCGAGTTTCGTGTTCTAATGTAAGTTTGCTACAAGTCCAGCTCCGACTGCACTGGGTTCAAACTTCAACCAACTCCGCATCCTCAGTCAACGCCCAAGACCTCACTTCAAAGACTGAACTCTCAACCAATCAGACACTTCGGGAAAACCCCCTTTCTGCAATGACTCCACAAAGGAAACCCCGTAACACAGTCAAAGCAAGCAATACACCTCCAGGTTCTAACTGAATCAGGTGCAGTTAATATCAATTTTAGCCTCATTGAGAAACTCAAAGCGAGGGTTAAATAAGTGATTGATGGTTGTTCAGGTCTATGCAATTGAACATATTGCTGTAAACTTGGGATTTCACATTTTCATTCTCTTAACTTTCCTCACTTTCTCTCTTTCTGCAACGTGTGAACGTGTAAATGCTTGTGTTCATGTGTTAGATTAGTTTATGTCTTAGGTTTATATAAATAAAATCTGATTTATATTGAAAAGAGAAGTATCTTGTGTTTTCTGCTCACAAGTTAATGTCTTAATCTGCCGATCTAGTAACTGTGCTATTTAATAGTGTTTTCACTATATTTTGGATTTTAATATCCAGTGCAGAGTTTGTTATACGAATCGCCGTAACAGTGATTCTTTTCAAACCCCTATAAAATCATAAATGATTCCCTTTGAGCTAAATTAAACTATTTCTTTAAATTACATATTAATATTATATGTGTACTACTTTACACAGTTAAAAGAAGGTAATATACAACTTGATCTTATTGAAATAGAAAAACTTTGAAATATTTTTTCTTCATTTACTCTAAAAAGAAGCTCTCTGAATTATATACAGTACTGTTTAATGTTGGTCCTTCATTCTTTGACTCTTTAAGGGTGATCTGGGAAAAGAACATAGAGTCTAGTTTTAGAAATGAGGAGTGGCTGTCTGTCTGTTCAAATATCTTCGACAAAAGTGCTTCAATTTCGGTTCACAAACAAAATTATATTTTTTTTCACAGGACTTATCTAACCCCAGTTCGCCTCCATAGAATATCTCCCAATTAATCTCAGTTATGCTTTAAATGTAAGGTAGACATTGGCACAGTGATGCATGTATTTTGGGATTGTGACAAAATCAAAATGTACTGGAAAGAGATTCACTAAATGATTCAAAAGATTATTGGAAAGACTTTTGTAATGTCCCCAAATGTACACCTTCTGCACTGAACAGTGGATCTGTCTCTGGACTGTGACAGAATCTGTACTCAACTTCTGTATATATCTGGCCAAAAATGTATACTATTATTATGGTCAACTGCTCAGATACCTTCAATCAATATGTGGACGAGCCACAACTCTTTTACCATTGGAAAAATTAACTTATGATTTACATCAAAGATCTGTTTGGTTTATAATTTTCTTTTATTTCTGTCTTTGCTCTTATGCATTTGAATGTCTAATATGTACTAGCTGTACATGTTGTTATGAGATACCAGTTCCACTGTTTTATTGTAAAAATTTAATTAAAATTAAAATGCATTCATTTAAATGTATGTATTAAATGTATTATGTAAAAAAATCATTTGAAATAAATGAATGAAGACTTCCTCCAGAGTTTTTGAACGAATTTCTTGAATGAATAATTAAGACATCAAATACATTTCAACTGTCACTGGTCACCACCTTCTGGCATAATGTAACATATACAGTCTTTATTTGAAGTGTAACAAAGAATTTGAATTAACAAGTGTAACAAGAATTGAATTAGTTACAAAGGTCAGTTCCTAATTTTGATTGTGGCTATACCCGGACTATAAACTTTTATCCTAATAAAAACCACATTTACGTTGTTATATCAGTGTAATACCCATGTCATTATACAAATTTGTGTCCTGATAAATCATATAAACAAGCACACACAGACATAAACATTTCAAGCTTCAAAAGAGGCGTATCTCTATCTTAAAGAATATAGTAATAAAGAAACTATAGAATTATATATGACAGCATAGAAACAAACATGTTAATAAAGCCAACCAAATCATTTATCATACATTTTAAACATGTATTCAACATTTATTTAAAGCTTATTGAACTTAAAAACAAACACATCATTCTCTTCTTAGAAAGAAGATGGTAATAAATAAAATGTGATTATATGTATATAACATACTGCATAAAAATAAACATTTACTATAGTTTTAGGTGTCAATAAGAGATGGGTGGAGTTACAGATGAGGGGTGCGTTTCCCAAAAGCAACTATCTTTACCAATAGAGCTCAATGGAACGTACCACCATAGTTAGCTAACGATGCTTTTGGGAAACGCACCCCAGATGAGCCTCTGCAGTCCATTACAGGGCATTTGTCGAGTTAGTCTGATAACCCGGCATAAATTTCGTCATAGTTTTTATCATCAGATATTAGTTTTAGCTTGTCAACGTCTCGTCTTAGTCACAGAAAAAAGGTTTGTTGACGAATATTTTTCGCCATCGTCAATGAAATTAACACTGTTTGCTTGTATGTATTTATGTAGTCTTTGATAATATCTAAAATATATATCCAAATGCAAAACCGAATCAAAATAACTATGTGTGAAATGTCGACATAAGTACTGAGTACTATAGACATCTAGTGGTTAAACTTTGACATTATACTTGATTTTCTTAATTTATTTGCACTAAATGACTAATCTAACTTTTGAGATTTTAAATACATTTACTCTATTTTTAACTTAAATACTGCATTAATCGAATAACAGAAAGTTATGCTCAGTCTCTAATGCCTTAGCGCTTTAACAGTTTATATTTTATTTAGATTTTTTTTTTTCTTTCGCCTATTTCATTTAAAAGGCTTTTGTATGTCTTAGGTATGGAATGATAATATGGACAATATTCAAAAGGATCCTATATGGCAGGGGGTTTCATGATCAGAGACACTGGACCTCACTTTTGACTTTTTGACAGTTGTTAGCCTACTTTTATCAACTGTTAAATTCCTTAAACTTAAATGTTAAGTTATTATCTGAATAATAACATTTAATATTCAAATTTTTGAAATGATTGAGAACAATGGAACGAAACAGTACTTGTTCCATATTAAAAGAACAGAACATAGCAATTTGACATTAAAATAATAGTTGTACTAATAGGACATAATGTTAATCCGAGTTGTGTGTCAGTCAAGGTAAGCAGAAAGAGATGCATCTTTGAATAATGGTACATTTAACGGTCATAGCGATCGAGACAGGAACGAAATGTATCCGCAAGACACAGCACATTGTGCCGCAGTGGTTGTATCGTTTCATCATATGGTGTTTTTATGGGGAGAGAGAGCACAAATCTCAGATTGCACCAGCCCTCGTTGTGTATGGGCCGACCATCGAATGGGTTCAGAAACATACAGTATGTGCATATTTGTGCTCAGACTGTGATTTCTGCCTTTTCACAGACAAGTGATCCTCGCTGTCATTACAATGACATAATTGAATAATTAATCTATACCACTAATACATATTTCTCAGCATGTTTATCAGCAGACTGCACGTCTCCCGTCATGCCCTGGCGCCCCCACACTTTGAAAACCAATGCTTTATTCCCCTTCGTTTTTCGAGTTTATTTGTATGAGGAATACATTATTACATTATTATTATTACAGTATGGTGAATGAATGAAAAAATACAGTTCCAAGATGGCGGCTGCATCTATGTGTCTGGAGCGGTCAAATAGGGCGTCTATATATGTCTATGGATGTCAGTACTGTAAACAACTAAAACAGTGGCCAACTAAAACATTTACTTCATTTTTATCTAATTTCCTCTGAACTTAAAATCAACTCGATCCCCGAATATTTAACCCTAGCGACGCCCCTGTGTAGACACATACTCTCCAGCCGCAGCATACGTCACTTGGTTCAAGTTTGCTTGAACTTGACCGAAAGAACAAAATTGCTCAAAAAATGGCCACTTTTACCTTAATAATAGACATAATGAGTGCTAAAGTTGTTTTCACTGATGTGCAACCTCTTCATATGTGAACATCTCAAAAAAATGTGTTTTAGGGTCTCATGACACTTTAAGAAATGAAAGACCAAACTTGTCTTATTACTTTTTTATTAATAATATGTTTTAATAAGAAATGAAAGACACCATTTGTCTGAATATGTTTTAAGAATATTTTTTTAAGAAAGGAATGACCTCATTTGTCTAAATACTTTTTATTAAAGGGTTAGTTCACCTCAAAATGAACATTCTGTCATTAGTCACTCACCCTCATGTCCTTCCAAACCTGTAAGACCTTCATTCATCTTTGGAACACAAATTAAGATATTTTTGATGAAATCTGAGAGCTCTCTGACCCTCCATAGACAGCAACGCAACTGAAATGTTCCCAGGTCCAGAAACGTAGTAAATACATCAGTAAAACAGTCCATGTGACATCAGTGGCTCAACTTCAATTTTGCGAAGCTACACCAATACGTTTTGTGCGCAAAGAAAACAAAAATAACAATTTATTGAACAACCCCCCCCCCCCCCCCCCCCCCCCCCCATGTTGGAGAGTGTACCAGTATAGTGGCCTGATTGGAAGTAGCTCGCTAAAACATACTTGATATAGGCCGTGAGGTTATTTTAATTATCCCGTTTCATATTTTAATTGATCATTAAACCCGTATTTGAGAATAAGAATTGATTCTTCACAATTGATTGAATTGACTCACAGATATGATAAACATATATACAGAAAGCTTTAAATTACTATTTTAAAACGAAATCATTCAAATCGAAAAAACAAAAACGCTTTCATTATGTAACCGTAAAGATGCATTTCTCTCTAAAGGCACGTCCAATGAGGAGATGGCGAGCAATTTTTTTCATCACCGTCTAAGGCTATAAAAATAAGAAAAAGCCTAAAACAGGCCCGATTATAATTTGCATTTTATTTTATAATTGTATATAAAATTAAAAAATAAAACACAAACATGGGCGGCGCTAGGGAGGGGCTAGCAGGTGCTCCAGCACCCCCATAAAAATTTTTTATAAAATAAAAAAACATTTGACTCATTAAACATGCATAACCACTGCAATGCAATAGGCTACAACGTGACGTGATTTGCAGTCGCACATAATGTCAGCATTTTATTTTTAAAATGTATCAGTTCAATTGTGCCAAGTAAGCATGCGCCCGACTAAAGTTTGTTCTAGTCAGCTAGTCGCACGTTTATTTTAAATGGATTAGTATAACAACCTAAACATCCTTTAATAGGCATTTAGGCGTATTAGCCTATTCCGCGCTCAAGCGCACGAATAAAACTTGCCGCAAAGCTCCATGCACGTTTTACTTTCTCTTTCAAACTTGCGGCTATCGTGTCAAACAGTTGTTTGTTTTCTGTTCATTTGAGTTTTCCCACTGTCCTTTGCTCAAATAGCTTGTAAAAGCACTGTGCGCATTTTACTTTCACTTTTAAATTAGCAATACGGCAATCAATTCAAGCAACAACAAAATACAACGTAGAACATAACTTTTATTAACAAAACGAATATAAATGCACCATGCTATATGTCTAATATAAAATAACAATTAACTTACACATTTTAAAAAGGTATACAAAACTGAAAATCAGTAAAGACTGAGTAACAAATAATTATAAAACGTAGAATGTTCATTAGCAAAACGATTAAGAAAGTTTGGAAACACGGACTGCATACACCTTGATGTAAAATATTATATATATATATATATATATATATATATATATATATATATATATATATATATTTATTTTTTTTATTTTTTTTATTGGTTTTCAAGATTTCTGCAAATGTATTTCTTATGTTGTGAGCGCTCCATTCATGCAGACTGCATGCCATGAAAGACAGCACATCCAAAAATGATGGGAGTATTTTGAGCTCATTCCGAGGAGAAAAAAATTAAATAAAATAATTGCGCGGGCACCCCCATGTACAGTAGGCTAAGCGCAACAATATACGTTGAGGATTGATATAAAAGCAGACTTCTCCTTATCGGTGTTTTATGGCGTTTGGCAAGCCAACTTTTGGTGCTCTACCGCCACCAACCAGACTGGAGTGTGAAGCACTAATGGGCAGTGGGAAACAAAGAAACAAACAAAACTAAAAAATAAATAAATAAAAAAACCAGCTAAATTCTCCCTTTTAATCCAGTATCTTTAACGAATTTCATTATTGTACTGTATACTTCATATTGTCCTGCATTTTCTTTCCAAAGGCTGTGCATTTTTTTTTCTCAATGCTTTTTCTAAGTGTAAGGTGCACCAGGACAACAAAACAAACCAAAAAAATAATAATTTAAAAAAACCTTGAATACAAACTTTTTTTCTAAAATATAGCTTAAAGAACAGTTAAAAAAAATGTGGCATTAGTTTGGATTTAAGTAGCTGTATAGAAATCCAGAAGGCTGCATGTCTCATGTATGCCATATATCCATTTCAAATGTACAAATTTACACAGTACTGTAAGTGGGATATTGATTTAAAGAGACTGTTTCTAAATGTTTGAATTGAGAATACGGTTGATCTCCCAAGTTGATACTTGGCTGGATGCTTCGACCCCCCTCAGCCATTGTAAGGCCATGATTGACAACATGGTCCACAATAGTGGCCCTTATTTGATCTGATATGCATCTGTTTTGCCTCTGTACCCTTCCACCATGCATCCTAACTCCCCTTCTTCCTCTCAGCCGTTGACCCTGATCATTTCCTGGATGTTCATCCATTGTCAGAATGTGTAACTCTTGTGTTGTCCTCTGTCTCTATTCTTTTCAATTAAAGGTTCATGAAATGAACAATGAGCAATTTCAGAGAATTGGTTTATAATTGCTTGATTTACATTATTTTCATTACTGAAAGTCAAGATTCACCTGCACAATTCATGGCAAATTTACAAAAAGTCAAATAGAAATACTTTACAGTTTATGAAAACTAGATCAAACATTTTTCATTTAAAGACTTAAACGATGAACTAATGAATAGATCTTTTGAGGGGTAGGACTATTTGCACAGAGAGCAACAAGTTTTCTAAACACACATTTTGAGCAACAAGACATTAGCAACTGATGATGCAGGAAACCACAGACAGATGTACATAAGCAATTGCATGAATGTACAAAAGCAATCACAACTTGTTCAAAAGCTTTTATGATGTGCTGTTCATTGCACAGTTATTCCAGACACATTGCTGCTATGAGTATTGGAATTTTGTAATCACAGATAATGGACAGAAGTTTTACACGTCGGATTGTTGGATTTTAATGTTTTATGGGAAATTTCTATAGACAAGGGTTTTTATACTGTACCATACAGACCATAAAATGTAATGTATGCACTGTATACCACGGACACATTATTATACTATTCAGCCCAATATTGATTTTTATTTGCACTTCACTTTTATCCAAATTAACAGAAATGTTTGCACATAATTTATCAATGGGACATGCGACTATTATACAATGCTATATAACCAAGAAATAATGTGTTAGCATACTATAGCCTATATAGGCTAGCTCACATTATTATATTTCTGCTTCAACGTAGGTAACAGTGAGTGGTGGTTTCAGACAATGTGTTATTAAAGTGCAATATTGTGCGCCGCATTCATACTGACTTTTATTCTGCCTGAGAGAATGTAAAGCCTGTACTGAAGGCGGAGCAATTTGGCCAATCAGATGAAAGGGGCGTTTCAGCGCCGCCCACGTGTGCAAACGAAATATCGAAGCTATAAACCGATTTGTGAAGCGCAAACGAAACATTAGAAATCAAGCCAAAATTTAGTTTTCCGTTTGTTGGATTAAACAAAAATACGAACAAACGAGCCGTCTTCTCATTTCTCGTTTTTCCGTTCCAAATAAGGCCAATATTCTAAAATCTGTTATTTAGAAAAAAATTATTTTCTTGCAGAATAGAAAAACATAGTTTTAAGTATATATCTGAATAAGGCAAAACATGATAAATGAAAAAATTATCCGTTTTTTCATTTTCCGTTTTTTGCTTTGAAAACGGATATAGAATGGACGGAAGATACCCTGATTCTGGTCCGTGTACCTACGTATAATTGGTTTTCTCGTTTTTGTTTTCAAAACAAACAAACGAATAAATGATTGGTTTATGCAATATTTACATTTTCTCGGGAACCACAAAAACGAATTTCATTCATATTTTCAATTTTGTTTTCATTACACATCGTTCAAATGCAGATATTAAAAAGTCAACAAAACAAAATCGAAAAATTAAAGGTTTTTTTTTAACAAAGCGCTTTTTAGTTACACCGGAAGCTCTCAGCTGCAGCACATGCGGACGATTTGTGATGATTGAATCCACCTGATCACAATGGACTCCTACGTGC
The DNA here is from genome assembly GCF_936440315.1 of Barbus barbus. NCBI lineage: Eukaryota > Metazoa > Chordata > Actinopteri > Cypriniformes > Cyprinidae > Barbus > Barbus barbus. The sequence goes on along the minus strand of NC_136731.1, from coordinate 2,771,396 downwards.
TTTTTATTGGCAATAAAAGAGTTACTGTCAAGGATGATGACATGCGGGTCGACAGGATTTCGCGAATATTTCAAGTAAGTTAAGTTTGCGAAACTTTCAAGTTTGTTAAATTAGCCTGTTAATGAACTTGGCCGTGAGATAGCAGGTTGTTTCTTATGAGTAAGACCAGACGTCTGAAATCTTTGAGATGACACCCGATGACACTTTAATCGAGTTAACTGTTAGTGTTGTATGTATAAAACTGTTTGAAGAAAAATTGAAAACTTTGTGAAACAGCCATTTAAACGCTGTAACGTTAGCACCTTCTATATAAGAATTATCGAGGCTGTAATGTAATATGTTAACGTTAACGTTGAGGAAACGCAGCCCAGTTCATTCATTTAGTTGAGTGAAAACTTGGGTGTTTATTATTATTATTATTATTATTCCAAAACCAAACAGGCTAACTTAAGAGTTTAAAGTTACATATTTATTAGTCTAATAATTATTATAATTTTTTTGTTGTAGGTCACCAGTGACAGTCTCTATTTGACTGATGATTCAAATGTTGCAGTATTCCCCAATGCTGAAGGGTCTTTCAGCTCATTGGAATTGACATTTAGGGCTCATTATGAAGTCCATGGTGACCCAGTACAGACCGCATCAAACACCCCAACAACCTCTGCATTTTCCTCAACGTCAGTTCAGCGACAGTTTTCTTTCACAAGGCCAGCATCATCTGGAACTTTCCTTGGAACTGCACCGCGTACAAGCCGAACTTGGACAAGGTATGAAATTATTATTATTATTATTTTATTTTATTATTTATTTTTATTTGTTTGTTTTTGTCACGAATCTGGTCCATGCTCTCCTGGTTTACCACCACCAGAGGTCACCCGTTCAGCACATTGACTCTCACACTACACAGCACACTGGACTACAGTTCCCACAATGCATTGCACAGATCACAGCTGTCACCATTCACTCATCACACACACCTGATGCTCATTTCACAATCACGCACTCACTATTTAACCTGGGAGTTCCTCTTGCTCTGGGCCGAGTATTGTCTAGCCTAGATACATTACAAAGCGTTTCCCTGTTCTCCTAGTTAGTTTTCCTGTGTTTTGATTCCTGCCCGTGTTCCTGGATTATTCTCTCTGCCTTGCCCTGTCTGGATATTGTACGCCGATCGTCGACCCACGCTTGCTCTAGGATTGCTCTTGTGTCTTGCCCTTGCCATACCTGTTTGCCCCTGTCTGACCCTGCCTGTATCACGACCATGTTTGCTAATAAAGCCTTGCGAATGGATCCGCATGTCTCACGTCTCGTCAACCCCGTAACAGAATACTCGGCCAAAAGAGGATCCAGCGGCTTTTCTGGTAGATGTTGGCCAAGTATGGACCTGGCAGGTATGTTGCTGGCCCTCAAGCAGGGAACGCGCTCCCTTGAAGATTACACTAGTGAATACCTGATTTTGGCAAATGGCTCTGACTTGCGGGATTGTCTATTGATAGATTTTTTCTGTGAAGGCATTAACCAGCCGCTGAAGTCACGATTAATCCTTGAAGGTCCCCAATCGTCACTAGGCGAGTTTATGGACTATGCTCTGCTGACTGTGGGTTCAGCGTTCACCGTGGGGGTTGCGGAGGAACGCGACAACGGCCCCAATTATGTCAAAGAGCCAAGTCGAGTCCCAGCCTCCGTCAAAGAGCCAAGTCGAGTCCCAGCCTCCGTCAAAGAGCCAAGTCGAGTCCCAGCCTCCGTCAAAGAGCCAGAGTCTGCTCACGTCACCGCTGTCAAGCCAGAGTCTGCTCACGTCACCGCTGTCAAGCCAGAGTCTGCTCACGTCACCGCTGTCAAGCCAGAGTCACAGCGCGTCTCAGTGCCCCAGCCAGAGTCACAGCGCGTCTCAGTGCCCCAGCCAGAGTCACAGCGCGTCTCAGTGCCCCAGCCAGCGTCACAGCACATCTCAGTGCCCCAGCCAGCGTCACAGCATGTCTCAGTGCCCCAGCCAGCGTCGCAGCACGTCTCAGTGCCCCAGCCAGAGTCACAGCACGTCTCAGTGCCCCAGCCAGAGTCTCTTCACGCCTCCGCCGAACTGCCAGAGGCTGTTACCACAGATTCAAGGTCAGTCCTTCGAGTTCTGATATCCAGTGTGATGGACCCACCACTGATGTTGGTGCGAGTAGCTGGCATTCCCAGGGCCTCAACCCTGGCTGTTACAGGGACTGTTCCCCTGACCTCAGTGCTTCCCGTTATGGCGGTCGCCATTTTGAGTGTGTGTGGGCTGCACACTGTGCTCCTGAGGCCTCTCCTGTCCACGAGTCTGTTCCTGAGGTCTCTCCTGTTCACGAGTCTGCTCCAGTGCCTCCAGAGGTGGCGGCTTCGGCTGCAGAACCTCTCGAAGTGGTGGCACCTACACCCGTATCCCGAGAATCCAGTTCTCAAGTCACGGCCAGGAGTGCCGATCCCGTATCCCGAGAATCCAGTTCTCATGTCACGGCCAGTAGTGCCGATCCCGAATCCCGAGAATACAGTTCTCATGTCACGGCCAGGAGTGCCGATCCCGAATCCCGAGAATACAGTTCTCAAACTACGGCCAGGAGTGCCGATCCCGAATCCCGAGAATCCAGTTCTCCAGTCACGGCCGGAAGTGCCGATCCAGATCCCCGAGAATCCTGTTCTCCAGTCACGGCCAGGAGTGCCGTTCCCGATCCTCAAGCGTCCGCGCTGCAAGAGCGCCCTCAAGCGCCCGCTCCTCCTGAGCGCCCCACAGAGGCCACTCCAGAACTTCCGGTAGCTCAAGTCACGACTAAAGTGGCCGTCTGTGAACTCACGCTCTGTCCTGTCACGGCTAAAGAGGCCGTCTGCGAATCCTTGCCCTGCCCTGTCACGGCCAAAGAGGCCACCTGTGAACTCACGCCCTGTCCTGTCACGGCCAAAGAGGCCGCCTGTGAACTCACGCCCTGTCCTGTCACGGCCAAAGAGGCCGTCTGTAACTCCTCGCCCTGCCCAGTCACGGCTATGGAGGCCATCTGCATATCCTCCTCCTGTCCTGCCACAGCCATAGAGATCGTCCATTAACTCTCGACCTGCTCGGTCATGGCTCCTGTGACCATGGGGACTCTCTCTGTGGTGTCTGTCTCTGTTCTCCCCAGATCCCTGATCCTGTCATGGCTTCCTGACCAGTCCACTCTGCCGTGGAGATACTCTGCCCTGTCTACACCACACTGGTGGGCTCCGGCTCCGTCTACTCCGCCGTGGTGGTCAGTTGCCTGGCTCTGGGGGTCGCCTGCTCCGCCCTGGTGGGCTCCGGTCCCGTCTGCTCCGCCCTGGTGGGCCTCTGCTCTGTCGGTCCTGAACTGGCCTCTGGCTCCGCCCTGGTTTCCTGCTCTGCCGGTTCTGCCTCTGTCCCCGGTCTTCCCACTTCCTCAAGGACCTGGCCCTCCGTTCCCTCCCCCTGTTCCGCCTCCGCTCCACCGCCCTCCTGGACTATATAGGAGCGTCTGGAAGCCGCTCCTTGGGGGGGGGGCTATGTCACGAATCTGGTCCATGCTCTCCTGGTTTACCACCACCAGAGGTCACCCGTTCACCACATTGACTCTCACACTACACAGCACACTGGACTACAGTTCCCACAATGCATTGCACAGATCACAGCTGTCACCATTCACTCATCACACACACCTGATGCTCATTTCACAATCACGCACTCACTATTTAACCTGGGACTTCCTCTTGCTCTGGGCCGAGTATTGTCTAGCCTAGCTACATTACAAAGCGTTTCCCTGTTCTCCTAGTTAGTTTTCCTGTGTTTTGATTCCTGCCCGTGTTCCTGGATTATTCTCTCTGCCTTGCCCTGTCTGGATATTGTACGCCGATCGTCGACCCACGCTTGCTCTAGGATTGCTCTTGTGTCTTGCCCTTGCCATACCTGTTTGCCCCTGTCTGACCCTGCCTGTATCACGACCATGTTTGCTAATAAAGCCTTGCGAATGGATCCGCACTTCTCACGTCTCGTCAACCCCGTAACAGTTTTAAAGAATAGAATATTGATGTTGAATCCAACTGTTTATTATTAACAAGTTGAATGCATAAATACAATTCTGACTATTTGAGAATTAATCAAATTGTTGAACCTGTTTTCTAATTTTAGAGCAATAAACATTGCAGAAGTGCAGGATGGAAAACCAGTTCCAAAAAGTGTGGTGGTAGTGAGGTTTTCTGAAACTGAGGCCAATGTCCCGGGCATTGTTCAAAAGCTTCAAGTTGACTTGAGGGCAACAGAATGTCCTATCTTGCTTGACTCGAACTGGAATGAAATAATGGATTCGGAAGGAACACGAGGTAGCCAATACAACTACAGTTCCCAAGAAAAGGGACTTTTTGATTTAGATGGCTGTAGCAACCTCCCAAAAACTTGGAATACAAGTATAATAGGAGTTTATAAAGCATCCAAATTAAACTGTTTTGAAACTGTAACCAGGTGACACATTAGGGTTTTGTGTTTGGATATAAAATGAGCATCTCAGTTTTGTCAAGTAAAGCTGGATCATGGCTTATTTTATGCCAAAAGTCGAGCAGTTTTAAATCCCAAATTACATTTCTCAAAGCAAAATTTCTAAGAACGTAATCTTTAATCAAAAATCAGATAAAATATTGTGACAAGATTAAGGGATTTCAGAGAAGTCTCAGTTTGAGCAGAAGACGTGTTCTTTATATTGCATTTTACAAAAGTGTTGGGGTTGTAAATTCCCAATTTGTCTCATAAGTAATTTTGATAAGAGAAGCAAGTATGTACAAATAATTTTTTATTTTTTTTTGTTGGTTTTTTTATTTTTTCCCAAGGTTCCCAGTATTGGAGACAAAACTCTAGAAAAATTAATGCCATGCTGACTAGCGACTTTACCAGGCTTCAACACAGAAGGAAAAGGATAAGGTGATTTGATAGATCTATAAATTGTCATGACACGAACAGAGAGAAGAGGCGAGAACTCAAGCGCAGGGAAATGATGATAATTTAATTATAAAAGGAACAAAACAGAAACAAACTACCCCGAGGGGGAAAACAGAGCATGGCAGAAACAGGAATCAGGAACACACACGACTGACCGTACACAACATGTAACAACGTGACCGAACAGAACTGCAAACACCAGGAACATAAATAGGGACACAAACGAGCAGGAACAGGTGAATTCACTAAACCAATAACGAGATAACAAGAGGGCGGGGTTAGACAATAGACCGGGGAAACACATGGCACAAACCACAACAAACCCATGTGCTCAAACAAAGACAGTGACATCTGGTGGCCAACCAGGGCACACCAGCTGGATCGTGACATAAATGGGATGCTTTTAGATGAACATGTCTTTGTGTAATGTGTGTAATTAGTGATCTAGTTACAAAAGGGTAATTTGTCTTTTTCTTTATGCAGGGAAGAAGATTCTGGACTGCAGGAGATTTTAGAAAAGGTTGAGGAGGTGTTGGAGGCATCGCAAGGCCTGGAGAGTGTTTCTGTCAGAATCAGAGAGCTCACTGCACTGGCCGCTTTAGAAAGAAGCCAAATCAACACAGCAGGCATCACAGCTCAGGAGGCCTTCACCTACCTTGTCTGTAGAGGTATAGAACACCAGGAGTATGATGTATTAAAGTTACAATTCTCTGTAACGCTTTACTTTAGTTTGTTCCTGATGCATGACATAAATATGATTAAGATTTTTATGCATGCATATTAAGTGTCAATAATTCAGTTGTCATTTTAAATGCAAAGATGACTGTGTTTGACATGTCTTTATGACATCTTGACAACCAAATGGATCATAACCCCTCTTTGTAATGAAAACTTGACATTACCAAGGTAACGTAACTTGTCATAAATTAGTCATATCACGAGGCCATTATTTTATCATGAATTTTATAACACCTCCATTAATATTTTTCTTGACCTCAACTAAAGTATTCCAATCCAAGTGGCATTCTGCTTGTTCTACTGAAATTAATCAGAAAAATATTCATACCAATTAAAATGGCTTCATGATAATCAGGTTTATGGCAGATATATAAGTCCTGTTGTCATGGTAATAACAAGTTGTCAATCATGCATAACATCTTATTCACGACGTGTAAAGATTTCATGACATGAAGGTTTCAGGACGATGTTATAAACACCCCTTTAAGTAAAGTGTTACCCAATTTGCTACACACTTTAGTGTTTATGAAAAACTTGTAAATGTGTATGTAATTGCAGTGTCCAGACTGTGTCTTCAAATTGGCAACCTGAAATGACCTAGTAATGAACATCTTAAACGTGAAGAATGATGTACATGCTGTAAAATTCTCAGATAATGAAATTGTTTATCAGCGCAGAGACCCTTTGAAGCAAGGTAGCCGGTCATAATTTTTCGCCCAAAGGAGGGTCCGGTCTGTAAAAAATAACAAAATTGGACATGTCAGCCAGTGCAATCATATCTGGCAAACCGAATAGATTTCTTCCTTAGTAGTAGTAGCAGCAGCAGACAGTAATATAAAAAATATACGTAGCCTACCTCTCGAATAGCACTGGCCACTGCCACCTCCAGATGTTCATCCGTCAAACGACCCCTGTTTGCGCAGGTTGCGGTCGCCAAGAAACTTTTTTATATTTGCCACTGAATGTCCTCTTTTTGTTCCAGAAGACGCTATGGCAGTGGAAATATCTGAATATGTTGCCCCGTTGTTTACCATATTTACAATCAATACAACCGATGCCATTTCTCCTGATTAGCCTGTTTACGCCCGTCTCAAGTGAAAACCTTCAGCGGCAGCTGAGAGTTTCCGGTGTAACTAAAACGCGCTTTGTTAAAAAAAAATTAAATTTTTCGATTTTGTTTTGTTGACTTTTTAATATTTGCATTTGAACGACGTGTAATGAAAACAAAATTGAAAATATGAATGAAATTTGTTTTTGTGGTTCCCGAGAAAATGTAAATATTGCATAAACCAATCATTTATTCGTTTGTTTGTTTTGAAAACAAAAACGAGAAAACCAATTATACGTAGGTACACGGACCGATTCTCCACACCTTTCCAATTACTTTTTGGAAGAATTCCTTTTATTCTCACAAGCCTTATTAATTAATGTAGGATAAACATTTCAGCATTTCTGTTTCACATTAGACCATTCTGCCAGAAGTCTTTGGGCCAAGGATGCATTCTGAAACATAGCCTATATGACATAGCCTATAAACATAGCCTATATATGACCTCACACCTTGCATATTACACATTAAAAAAAGAATGTGTTTGGTCAGGTCAGGCTACTAATGTGTCTGTTTTTACAATAACTTATAATCAGAATCTCAAATCTCTTGATTGTTAGGACGATGCCATATATCATATTTGTAAGTTTAAATCTGTTTGTATCTGTCTGTAAATCCCATCAGAATGCACCATTTTAACAGTCATTTTTAAAACAAAATCTGCTTTTCATTCTGAACTCACTTTATGCTTTAGTTTTCAGTTCACTTTATGCTTATGTTTAGTGGCGTTAGTGAATTTAATGTGTGATGTGTGGGATCAACTACATATTTTTTTTAACTTGGACTTTGAATGGGTAATGTAAATGCTCTGCCACTCCAGTGAATTCTACCTTAATGGTCGAAACCTGCGTACATTTGTCTAAATGGAAAATGTTAGCAATCACTCAAACTGTGCATTTGTACTGAACCGTTGCATTTCTTGATTTTTTTTAATGTTTCATACAGGGTTCCCACGGGTCATGGAAATTCTGGAATATCATGACATTTTAAAAGGTCTATTCCAGACACTGAAAGTCAGGGAATTTTATTTATTTTTTGTCCAAGTCATGGAATATCAGGGATTTTTGGGTTTGGGTTTGGATTGATTCATGATTAAAATGCAGTAGTTACCTTGCAACTAATTTCAAATGCCAATGAAAAATCAAGGTGCAACGCAGAGTGAAGAATATGCAAATGTTATTTTATAAGTAATTATACAATTTTTGTACCTGAACACCTACAAACATAAAAACTTAAGCAAAATGTAATTTCTATCTTTGTGCTATACATTTCATTTCGCTGTTACTTGCAATTTGTTAATTTGTTCTTATTTACTGGCTATCACTTATCTTTAATGATGTTTGAACTTTACATTAGTTAGGCTAGTGTTTTTTTTTTTTTTTTGCTGTGGTATTAACATTGAAATCGAGAATTGTAAAATTTTATCGGTATCTAAAATATTGGTGTCAAGTTTATTTATTAGAATACAAAAATCAAAATTGATAAAAGCAACTATTTTAGTTATTGTTTTTTTTTTTTTGTGGCAAGGCTAGTGAAAATATTAACAGGGCAAGTAATAATTTTAACCACTGAAAAAATTCCCTTCCCACTCATCAACAATATGACAGAAAATGTACATTTTTAGGAGCTTTGGCTACAGAATGACCTCGTCAAAGACGGAGTTTAAAAATAAAAAGTATAAAAAATATCAAAAAGCATTTAACGGTAAAAAGCCAAAAAAACATTGCTCCGCACAACATCAGACTGTTTTTCCATTCATTATAGGTCATGGAAATTCAGCTTTTTAGTCAGTGAAAGTCAGGGAAAAGTCAGGGAATTTGACATTTGACTTAGAGTGGGAACCCTGTTCATAAGTGTGAAGCTGTTTGCATTTAATAAGAAAATGAGTATGTAATTGGTCAGCATGGGAAACTGATCAAGTGTTGTCTAACGCTGTGGTTTGCTTAATTTTGTCTGTGAAGAATGCTGTGGTGTGTGGCATAAAATCTGCCTCCAGAAATCCTCAGAAGACTGGGATATATCAGATATAAGTGTACATTGAAGTCTAATATGCTTAATATCAATATGATGGCTCTTAGCAGTTTGTTTTTGACATCCATCCTTCCCATGTGTATTTCTGTTATTTAAAGAATGCTGTATTTAATTAATTTAATAATTAATTAATTAATTTAATGTACTTTACAGGATGATGTCTCATCTGATGACGAGTACATCCCAGAGTCTCTATCGGATTCAGAAAGCTCAGGGACAGAGTTGACTGTTGAGTTGCCTGAACCATCTAAAAAGTCCCATACCACTAATATGCCTGATTTAGGCGTTACTTTTGCTGAACAAGAACAGACCATAGATATACAGGAAAACTGTAAGAATATCCTGATGGATCTAGAAACTACTGGTGATCTCCAAAGTGACCCAGAACCAGAAAGCTCAGTCATACCAGCAGAAATCAAAAGATGTGAGTAACGAAAAGGGTACTGTGGATATTCTTGGCCAAAGTAAATCCCCAACCAAATCAGCGAAATTCCTTAACCCTTTAGGCGCCAGGGTTTTTTGGAAAAAATGCTGGATTTTGACATCAAGATTTCAGAAGCTTGTGGCTTGAAATGGCTTAAAGATAGAGATCTACTGTAAATTAGAAAAATGTTGGGCATGACCGAAAGTTTATGTGGGGTGTAAATATACTCATCTAATTTGCATATTATGACGTCATCATGGTCGGCCCTCTTGAATTTCATAATATTTAGGAAATAGTAGATATTGAATTGATGTTTGATTTTTTTTTTGTCTTTTTCTCCTCATTCCAAATGATCAGAAAAGAGGAAACCAACAATAAAACAGGAGAAAGTACTAAATTATTACTATATTACTATACTATATAGTAGTAAAACGCATGTGAACAGTAGCCTACTTTTTGATCAGTTCATCAGTAATATTCAGGAAATAATAGATATTGAATGGATGTTTGAACTTATTTGCATGTTGTTGTTGTTTTTTTGTCTTTTTATCCTCATTCCAAATGATCAGGAAAAGAGGAAATCAACAGTAAAACAGGAGAAAGTAGTAAATTATCACTATATTACTGTGCCATAGTAAAATACATGTGCCTTTTTTATCAGTTGACCAGCTATCTGCCCAATCAGGTATCTATGTGACAGTTTATACTTCTTGAGAGTATGGTACCTCTCATTGCATGGCACAGCGCACAGACCTGCCCCAAACTGACTGCACCTGTACTGTCTGCCGGCAGCCCTTAGAGCGCGCGCGATCAGAACAAACAGCGCAATCTGGCCGATCATCAGAGAGAAACAGCTCTCCTATGGACACTAAGACCACGTCCACCCCTGTCACCCCCATCCCCGTTGGGCAAAGTGTTGAAATGATCACTTGTTTGTGCTTTGTGAACGATCGCGCCTTGCGTAGCCGCACCATTGCGCGGAATAGATGTACCGGGAGAAGCGCGATCATTAGACGGCCGATCGTCATTTCCGAAAGGCAAATATTCCCCTTCAGAGTCAGAATCGGCGAATGACATTTGCAACACATCCTCACAGTACAACTTTTTATTAGCCGTTTAGCGATTTTCTCTCACAATTTTCTCACACGCTATGAACTGAATTGCTTCCGCATCAATGACACAATAGCTCACTTACTCTGCTATTTCCTCGAACAATTTTGGTCTAGAATCGAAGTACTACATGTCTGCCATCTAGTGGAAGGGAATACAAATGAGCCATTACACCAGATTAGGAACTACAGCCCATTTCATGAAGTATGAAGTCTTGTCGCAATTTTGCGACTTTGGCGCTTAGAGGGTTAAAAGCCAAGTCAATTATTGTTTTGTATGTGGAAAACCTCAAACAAAATTTGCACGTCATCTCGAGAGGCATGTAAATGAAAATGCTGAAATCGCACAGGTACTCCAGTTCTCCAAATCATCAAAGGACAGAAAGGTTCTTCTTGAGAAATTCCGAAACCTTGACAACTTCAAGCACAACTCAATTGTTAAAACCACAGGATCAGGCTGTCTTAAAGTGAAAAGAAGTTCCAAACAGAGCAGCAGCCTTGAGACGTATGATTACTGCTTGTAAGGAAACTTGGGAGATTACTTGTGACTTTGCGCCACACAACAAGAATCCATAACATGGAAGAGGCAATAAAACCAGGCAACTTCTTTATTCTTACTAGTGCTGTCAAGAGAGTTTCAGGTTTTGATCACGAAAACAGCACATTCAAAGCCCCAAGTTTGGCCCTGAAAATTGGGCATTCTCTCAGAAAGATAAGTGACCGCATTATGTGTCGTGCTCTCATGGAAGAGGACCAAGAGGTGATCGATTCCATCAGGAGGTCTCATACACTTCATGAAACAAAGTGGTCTGAATTAGTTTCCCATTCTGCCTTATCAAACCTGAGTGAGACAAAATACAACAAGAGCTCCAGGCTTCCACTGGCCAAAGCCGTTCAGAAGCTACAGTTATATGATACAGACATGTCCCAACTAAACGATGACATAAGCACTGGGCTTACAGAAGTTGAGAAGAGACTTTGCAAACAATTCGCCAGAGTGGAACTGAGGGGGAAAAAAGGACGAAAGGTTGCTGTGATCCTGACTTCTGATATGACTGCTAACCTGTCACTCCTCATTAGTAAGAGGAAAGAGTGTGGAGTAACTGAAAACAACAATTACCTCTTCGCTATTCCTTGTAGTGATGGTCACTACAGAGGGCAGTTTGGTCAATTTGCAGATGCTTGTGGAGCCGAAGATCCTCAAAACCTCAGATCAACTAACCTTCGCAAACAGATCGCCACAATAAGCCAAGTCATGAACTGGACCAGCTAGCCGATTTTCTCGGCCATGACATTAGGGTGCATAGGGAGTACTATCGACTGCCCCAATCAATAATTCAGCTGGCTAAGATCTCAAAGCTGCTTATGGCTATGGAGAAGGGAAGTGTGAAGGATATTCAAGGAAAATCTCTGGACGAAATTGGTGGTATGCATCATTTACATGTTGTTAAATCTACTTGTTGTGTGTGTATATGGTTAGTGTAATAACATTTTTACAATGTAATTTAATAGATGACATAGACGAAATGGATACTGGATCACAGCAACTCCCTAATGTTTCCACATTGCAAGGTACAGAAAATTTTCTGAGATACTGAATTTGGGACTTTCATTTGTTGTCAGTTATAATCATCAAAATTAAATTTTTGAGGGGGGGGGGGGGTCGTAGTCGTCGTCGTATCTGCGAGTCGTCTGTGTCACGTCAACTGTAACGTAGGGGTGTGCGATATGACGATTTTTGATCGTGGATGATAAAAATGTCCCCACGATCTGCTTTTGAAGAAATATCGTAGTATTGTGCTACAGCACACATTATATCAAATACAGTTCTGGCGCCTCCGTCTCTATGTACTGTACAACACAACATACATTCAGTGTTAACTTAGCGGTAGATTTACTCTCACGGGACACTGTACTTATTCGCAATCACAAAAGTACATCATTTGTGTTAATGTCTTTGTGTTAGCCTTGCCGGTTAAACTTTTTATTCACACGCTGGTCTGACTTGCGCTTTTTCTGAGCGCATACACCTGAAGCGGTGTATGCGCTCAGAAAATGGTGTCAATGCAGGCAGATAAAAACATTGTTGAATATCCAGTGAAATGCGCAATAACGCATTATAACAGTGCACATCAACGTATCACAACGGACACGCTCTCTCGTTTCATTAATGCCACTTGCGTCTCTGTTTTTCATTGTATTGAAAATGAAATCAGACTTTACTATTAATACTACTATAATTGTTAATATAACTTGTTGTGATCATCAAATCAAATCAAATCACTTTTATTGTCACATCACCACAGCACACGTGCCGTGGTGAGTGAAATTCTTGAGAGCGTGCTCCAGACAGCGCAGAAACAATTTACATATAAACATTACTATACATACTTACAGACTTATACAGATGACAATGTGTAATATATACATACATATACTCAGTACACACAGTGTACTATTAGACATACATACAGTTATCGATACACACATTCTACATTATGTACACATACAGTATACATACAATAATATGCGAAGATGCAGCAGATTATATATAAACTGGATACGCAAATGTCATGGATGTGCATTGGATGGTATCCAGTGGTAGCAAAAAGATTGTTGTATTAGTGCAGTAGTGTACTGGTAGTCCAGTTTGAACTGTATGGAATTAAAGTGCAGTGCGTGGTATACTGTAAGGTGGGAGTATGCTGTAGGTGTATTAGTTCTGACTGTTCATTAGCCTGATAGCCTGAGGAAAAAAGCTATCCCTCAGTCGGCTAGTGCGGGATCAGATGCTGCGGAGACGTCTTCCTGAGGGAAGCAGAGAGAGCAGTCTGTGGGACGGGTGGCTGGAGTCACTGATGATCCTCCGGGCTTTCCTTATACACCGCCTGGCATAGATGTCCTGGAGGGAGGGAAGCTCACCTCCAACAATGTGATGGGCAGTTCGCATGACCCTTTGCAGAGCTTTGCGGTTGCCAGCAGTGCTGTTTCCAAACCAGGCGGTGATGCAGCCGGTCAGGATGCTCTCCACAGTGCAGGTGTAGAATGTTCTGAGGATGCTGGGGCTCATTCCAAACTTCCTTAGCCGTCTCAGGAAGAAGAGGCGTTGGTGTGTCTTCTTCAGCACTGCATCTGTGTGAGCGGACCATGTGAGATCCTCAGTGATGTGAACGCCAAGGAATTTAAAGCCGTTTACCCGCTCCACAGGTGTCATGTCGATGGTGATGGGTGTGTGTTCTCTGCTCTGTCTTCTGAAATCCATCACCAGCTCCTTGGTCTTGTCGATGTTGAGTGAGAGGTGATTCTCTTGACACCATTTAGTCAGGGTTCTCACCTCCTCTCTGTAGGCCGTCTCATCGTTGTCGTTGATCAGGCCTATCACCGTTGTGTCGTCAGCAAATTTGACGATGACATTGGAGCTGTGTGTTGCTGTACAGTCATGTGTGTACAGGGAGTACAGGAGTGGGCTGAGGACGCAGCCCTGAGGAGCACCAGTGTTGAGGGTCAGTGGGGATGAAGTGTTGTTGCCCATTCTGACCACCTGACATCTGCCTGTCAGGAAGTCGAGGATCCAGCTGCACAGAGATCCGTTTAGTCCCAGAGTCTGAAGCTTCTCAACCAGTGTGGCAAGCACTATGGTATTAAATGCCGAGCTGTAGTCCACAAACAGCATTCTCACATAGGTGTTCTTATTTTCCAGGTGGGAGAGAGCAGTGTGCAGGGTGAAGGCAATAGCATTGTCTGTGGAACGGTTGCCGCACGATAATTGTCTGTGGAACGGTTGCCGCACGATATGCTGCGAAATCTAATTATTATATATCTGAATTGACGTTGTTTTCACTCTGGGACAGAGGACTAAAGGGTGTTCCTGCCGGCCTTTTTACCTTTATACTGGTAATTTGGTTCACTGAATATAAACCAAACAGACCACTCAGATCATTAGGATCGAGTCAGTTAGAAATACCAAGGGTTCACACAAAACAAGGGGAATCTGCGTTTAGCTATTATGCGGCCCGCAGTTGGAACCAGCTTCCAGAAGAGATCAGATGTGCTAAAACATTAGCCACATTTAAATCAAGACTCAAAACTCATCTGTTTAACTGTGCATTTGTTGAATGAGCACTGTGCTATATGTCCGAACTGACTGCAATACATTTTATGTATAATAATTTTCTTTAAATTTATTTTAAATCATTTTCTATATCATTTTAAAATTCCTTGTTTTTATTATTTTTATTTCCATGTTTTTATTGATTTTAATGTCCATTTCACTTTCTTTTATGTAAAGCACTTTGAATTACCACTGTGTATGAAATGTGCTATATAAATAAACTTGCCTTGCCTTGCCTTATACGTTTTTCCCTGTTACTTCACCTCACAATCCCCTAGACAGAAGGGGGGGACGTAACAATTGGGGGCTCGTCCGTTCACCTCTTAAATCTACTCTGGTGAGAGACTCATTTTGGTGGTAAGTCTCCTTTTTTGTGTTGTTTGGCAGTTTTTGGTGGATGAGGAAGCTGTTGTAGATGGAGTTTGATTTGATTACATTCACTCTCCATCCTACCACAGGAGTCTTTGAACGTTGTAGAAAAGTTGACTTGCTTTTGATAGCTGACTTTTTTAATATTAGTGTTCCTAGGGGAGCAGCAAAAAGGACTATCAAGCAAGTGTTGCATAATAGGCTTGTGGAGACTGGGATTCTACTAGAGCCGGCTGCTATGGAGGAGGAGGATGTTTCGCCTGATGTGGGTTTTGGAGCTGTGTCAGATAGGGCCCCTCCTAATGTTGAACCTGTTGACCCTACGTTTGCATTTAAAATGAAGGAGCTAGACCTCCTGATTAAACAAGAAGAACGTGAAACGTTACTTGTTAAATTGCGTCTTGTAGAGGCAGAGACCAACCAAGCTTTTAGACTACAGCAGTTAAAAGAACAGGACCTGAAAAACAGACCTGTGTCTAGGGCGCGGTCACGTCCTCCTTCTGCCTCTCAAAGTTCACATGAGACTGGTGCAGATACTAATTTTGACGTCAGTAAAAATCTCAAACTTGTTCCACCCTTCAGAGAAAGTGAGGCAGATGCATATTTTGTTACATTTGAATGAATTGCCACAAAATTGTGCTGGCCAAAAGATGTTTGGGCTCTGTTTCTGCAGTGCAGTCTTACTGGGAAGGCCCAGGAAGTCTCCTCTGCTTTGGCCCTTGAGCAGTCTCTTGACTATGATGCTGTTAAAGCTGCGGTGTTGAGGGCTTACGAATTAGTGCCAGAGGCATACAGACAGAAATTCCGATCTCATGCAAGAACTGCCAAACAAACCTACGTCGAGTTTGCCCGAGAGAAACGCACCCTTTTTGAGAAGTGGTGTTTTTCTAGCAGAGTCACCACTCTTGAGCACCTTCAAGAGTTAGTTTTACTGGAGGAGTTAAAGAATTGCATACCTGAAAGTGCAGTGGTACATTTAAATGATCAAAAAATGACGTCTTGTTGATGCGGTCGTGTTAGCGGACGAATTTGCTCTAACGCATAAGAGTGTGTTCACCACTGTGAGGCGTAACCTAGGGCCGCTTACCAGTGAGAGCTCAGCCCGAGAAAAGGCCTACGACTCTTCTCATGCTAAGACTGAGACTCTATCCAATTCACCCCGTAGGAAAAGTAATGATAAACGAACTTGCTTCTTCTGTCTTGATCCAAATCATCTAATTTCCGATTGCAGAGTTTGGAAACAGAAAGTAGCTGCTACACGACCTAAAAGTACTGCTTTAGTTCACACGTTAAGTGATGTTGATAATGTCGCTACTGTTACTCGTGAGTATCGGCCATTTCTGCTGGATGGCACAGTGTCTCATTCATCTGAATCAGAAGGGAAACCAGTGAAGATTCTGAGAGACACTGGGTCAGTCCAGTCGCTAATTCTAGAAAGTCAGTTACCGTTACTGACTAGTTATGCTGGTGCAGATGTTTTAGTTCAAGGTATTGGTATGCAGTGCTTCAGCATTCCCCTACATGATCTGTATTTGCATTCAGAGTTAGTAACTGGACCCGTAAGGCTTGGAGTGTGCTCCCGGTTACCAATTGAAGGCGTAGATGTTATTTTGGGTAACGACCTCGCCGGTGGAGATGTTTTTCCATGCCCAGTCGTAACTACTGAACCAACTGTTATTGACCGTTCAAAACTTGCCCAATGTTTCCCTGCTATCTTCCCCGCGTGTGCAGTAACTCGTGCCCAAGCAAGGAACTTCAGAGATGTAGTTGACCTAGGAAACAGAGGACGTAACGGCAGAAACAGAGAAACAAATAGAGACATAGTGTAGCTGCTGTTCCATCTAAGCAAAAATGATTTGTTCAACCCAAGCTAAAGAATAATAATAAACGTACATTTGATCAGATATAACTGCAGTCCAAGATTATAAGATGCATTATGTGAATGCTTGGCTAAAGAGATGTGTCTTTAATCTAGATTTAAACAGAGAGAGTGTGTCTGAACCCCGAACGTTATCAGGAAGGCTATTCCAGAGTTTGGGAGCCAAATGTGAAAAAGCTCTACCTCCTTTAGTGGACTTTGCTATCCTAGGTACTACCAAAAGTCCAGAGTTTTGCGACCTTAGGGAGCGGGTTGGATTGTAGCGTGGTAGAAGACAAGTTAGGTACGCAGGAGCTAAACCATTTAGGGCCTTATAGGCAAGTAATAATATTTTGTAAATGATACGGAACTTAATAGGTAGCCAGTGCAGAGACTGTAAAATTGGGGTAATATGATAATATTTTCTTGACCTGGTAAGAACTCTAGCCGCTGCATTTTGGACTATCTGTAGCTTGTTTATTGAAGATGCAGGACAACCACCTAGCAGTGCATTACAATAGTCCAGTCTAGAGGTCATGAATGCATGAACTAGCTTTTCTGCATCAGAAACAGGTAGCATGTTTCGAAGCTTGGCAATGTTTCTAAGTGTTACGGGGCTGACGAGACGTGAGACGTGCGGATCCATGTGCAAAGCTTTATTATAAAACATGGTCATACAGGCAGGGTCGGGAGACAGCAAACAGGTATGGCAGAGGCAAGACAGAGCAATCCGTGGAGCAAGCGTGGGTCGATGATCGGCGAACAGTATCCAAAGGGGCAAGGCAGAGAGATAATCCAGAGACGAGAGCAATAATCCAAACGGGGAGCGAACAGAGTCCAAACGGCAAGGCGAAGGGTAAATCCAGGAAACACGGGCAGGGTCAGACATGGCAAGATAACAAGGAAAGACTAGGACAAGAACAATGGCTCTGTAAAGTTGCTATCGCTGGGTGAGTGATAAACGCTAACAATACTCGGCCGAGAGCAAGAGGAAGTCCCAGGTTAAGTAGTGTGTGTGATGGGGTGATCAGTGAATTCAGCTGTGTGATCCGTGTAATCAGCTGCGTGTCGTCAGTGCAATGGATTGTGGGAACTGTAGTCCAGTGTGCTGTGTGGTGTACGAGTCCATGTGGTGAGTGAGTGACATCTGGTGGCGAGCTAACGGAAGAGCATGGCCAGGATTAGTGACATAGCCCCCCCCCCCCCCCAAGGAGCGGCTTCTAGACGCTCCTATATAGTCCAGGAGGGCGGTGGAGCGGAGGCGGAACAGGGGGAGGGACGGAGGGCCAGCTCCGTGAGGAAGTGGGAAGACCGGGGACTGAGGCAGAACCGGCAGAGCAGGACACCCCGGCGGAACCGGAGACCAGGACAGAGCAAGAGCCCACCAGGGCGGAGCAGACAGACCTGGAGCCCACCAGGGCGGAGTAGATGACCACCAGACCGGAGTAGAAGACCACCACGGCGGAGCAGACGACCACCAGAACCGAGCAGAGGACCACCAGACCTGAGCAGAAAACCCTCGCCAGGAAGCAGACTGGGCAGGAAACCATGGCAGAGTCTGAGATCTGGGGGAAACAGAGACAGACAACACAGGGAGAGCAGAGACAGACAATACAGGGAGAGCATTCATGATCTCAGGGGGCGCGGCAGGGCAGGACGAGGATTCATAGACGGCATTTTTAGCCGTGACAGGACAGGGCGAGAGTTCACAGACGGCCTCTTTAGCCGTGACAGGACAGGGCGAGAGCTCACAGACGGCCTCTTTAGCCGTGACAGAACAGGGCGTGAGCTCACAGACGGCCTCTTTGGCCGTGACAGGACAGACAGTGAGTTCAGGGACGGCCTCCATGGCCGTGACAGGGTAGACAGTGAGTTCAGGGACGGCCTCCATGGCCGTGACAGGGTAGACAGTGAGTTCAGGAACGGCCTCCGTGGCCGTGACAGGGTAGACAGTGAGTTTGGGAACGGCCTCCATGACCGTGACAGGGCAGACCATGAGGTCAGGAACGGCCTCCGTGGCCGTCACAGGGCAGACAGCGAGTTCAGGAACGGCCTCCGTGGCCGTGACAGGGTAGACAGCGAGTTCAGGGACGGCCTCCATGGCCGTGACAGGGTAGACAGTGAGTTCAGGAACGGCCTCCGTGGCCGTGACAGGGTAGACAGTGAGTTTGGGAACGGCCTCCATGACCGTGACAGGGCAGACCATGAGGTCAGGAACGGCCTCCGTGGCCGTCACAGGGCAGACAGCGAGTTCAGGAACGGCCTCCGTGGCCGTGACAGGGCAGACAGCGAGTTCAGGGACGGCCTCCGTGGCCGTGACAAGGCAGACAGTGAGTTCATGAGTGGGCGCCACCACCTCGGGAGGTTCTGCAGCGGAAGCTGCCACCTCTGGTGGTTCTGCAGTGGACACCGCCTCCTCTGGAGGTTCTGGGGCAGACTCGTGGACTGAAGAGGCCTCAGGAGCACAGTGTGCAGCCCACACACTCAAAATGGCAACCGCCATAACGGGAAGCACTGAGGTCAGGGGAACAGACTCTGTAACAGCCAGGGTTGAGGCCCTGGGAATGCCAGCTACTCGCACTGACATCAGTGGTGGGTCCATCACACTGGATATCAGACAGGGAACTCGAAGGCCTGACCTTGAATCTGTGGTAACAGACTCTGGCTGAGGAGCTGAGGCGTGAAGAGACTCTGGCTGGAGCACTGAGACGTGCTGCGACTCTGGCTGGAGCACTGAGACGTGCTGCGACTCTGGCTGGAGCACTGAGACGTGCTGCGACTCTGGCTGGAGCACTGAGACGTGCTGCGACTCTGGCTGGAGCACTGAGACGTGCTGCGACTCTGGCTTGACAGCGGTGACTCTGGCTTGACAGCGGTGACTCTGGCTTGACAGCGGTGACTCTGGCTTGACAGCGGTGACGTGAGCAGACTCTGGCTTGACAGCGGTGACGTCGGCTGTGACCTGTCTTGGTTCTTTAACGTAGGTTGGAGCTCGACTTGGCTCTTTGACGGAGGCTGGGACTCGACTTGGCTCTTTGACGGAGGCTGGGACTCGACTTGGCTCTTTGACGGAGGCTGGGACTCGACTTGGCTCTTTGACGGAGGCTGGGACTCGATTTGGCTCTTTGACGGAGGCTGGGACTCGACTTGGCTCTTGCGCAGCTCTAATCAAACAATTGGGTGCGGTGTCTCGTTCCTCCGCGACCCCCACAGTGAACGTTGAGCCATCAATAAAGCAAAGTCCAGAAACTGAACAAAAGACAAACGGGGACCCTCTCGGATTAATTATGATTTAATCGGCTGGTTAATGCCTTCACAAAAAAAATATATCAATAGACAGTCCGGCAAGTCAGAGCCATTTGCCAAATTTAGATAGTCCTTAACATAATCCTCAAGGGATCGTGTTCCCTGCTTGAGGGTTAGCAACATACCTGCCAGGTCCCTACTTGGCCAACATCGACCAGAAAAGCTGCTGGATCCTTTTGGGGCCGAGTATTCTGTTACGGGGCTGACGAGACGTGAGACGTGCGGATCCATGTGCAAAGCTTTATTATAAAACATGGTCATACAGGCAGGGTCGGGAGACAGCAAACAGGTATGGCAGAGGCAAGACAGAGCAAACCGTGGAGCAAGCGTGGGTCGATGATTGGCGAACAGTATCCAAAGGGGCAAGGCAGAGAGATAATCCAGAGACGAGATCAATAATCCAAACGGGGAGCGAATAGAGTCCAAACGGCAAGGCGAAGGGTAAATCCAGGAAACACGGGCAGGGTCAGACAGGGCAGGGTCAGACACGGCAAGATAACAAGGCAAGACTAGGACAAGAACAATGGCTCTGTAAAGTTGCTATCGCTGGGTGAGTGATAAACGCTAACAATACTCGGCCGAGAGCAAGAGGAAGTCCCAGGTTAAGTAGTGTGTGTGATGGGGTGATCAGTGAATTCAGCTGTGTGATCCGTGTAATCAGCTGCGTGTCGTCAGTGCAATGGATTGTGGGAACTGTAGTCCAGTGTGCTGTGTGGTGTACGAGTCCATGTGGTGAGTGAGTGACATCTGGTGGCGAGTTAACGGAAGAGCATGGCCAGGATTCGTGACACTAAGATGGAAGAATGCTGTTTTTGTAACATGGGAAATATGATTTTCAAAGGACAAGTTGCTGTCTAATATAACACCCAGATTTTTTACTTTAGAGGACGTAACAGTACATCCGTCTAGTTGCAAATTGTAATCCAAGAGATTCTGTGTACTGTTTTTTGGTCCAATAAGTAATATAATGTCTTATCTGAATTTAATAGGAGGAAATTATTGGTCATCCAATCTTTTACATTTTTTACACAATCTATTATCTTAGATAGTTTAGAAGTTTCATCTGGTCTTGTTGAGATATATAGTTGAGTATCATCAGCATAACAATGAAAACTAATCCCGTATTTTCTAATAATATTACCAAGGGGAAACGTGTATATTGAAAATAGCAGAGGACCTAGGACAGATCCTTGTGGTACTCCATACTTTACTGGTGATAATTGTGATGACTCTCCTTTTAAATGAACAAAGTGGTAACGATCGGACAGGTAGGATCTAAACCATCTTAAAGCCTGCCCTTGAATACCAGTATAGTTTTGTAATCGATCTATGAGTGTGTCATGGTCTATAGTGTCGAACGCAGCACTAAGATTAAGTAATACTAGCAATGAGATGCAGCCTTGGTCTGAAGCAAGAACCAAGTCATTTGTAATTTTAACAAGTGCAGTTTCTGTACTATGGTGAGGCCAGAAACCTGACTGAAATTCTTCATAGAGATCATTTTTTTGCAAGAAGGAGCACAATTGAGCAGATACAACTTTTTCTAAAATTTTAGACATAAACGGAAGATTTGAAATGGGTCTGTAATTTGCCAGTTCATTAGAATCTAGTTTTGGTTTCTTAATAAGAGGCTTAATAACCACCAGCTTGAATGGTTTTGGGACGTGACCTAAAGTTAACGATGAGTTAATAATATTGAGAAGCGGTTCTTCTGCTACAGGTAACAACTCTTTCAGTAGTTTAGTGGGTACAGGATCTAATAAACACATTGTTAGTTTAGATGCACTGATAAGTTTATTTAGCTCTTCCTGTCCTATAGTTGTAAAGCACTGCAGTTTTTCTTTGGGTGCGATGAATGAAGCTGAAATACTAGACGCAGTAGAATCTACATTTGATATTGTATTTCTGATTTTATCTATTTTATCAGTAAAGAAATTCATAAAGTCATTACTATTAAACTGTGAGGGAATATTTAGATCGGGTGGCGTCTGTTTATTTGTTAATCTAGCCACTGTGCTAAATAAGAACCTTGGATTGTTTTGGTTATTATCTATGAGTTTGCGGATATGCTCTGCCCTGGCAGCTTTTAGAGCCTGTCTGGACATACTGTTTTTCCACACAATTCTAAAAACTTCCAAGTTAGTTTTTCTCCATTTGCGCTCAATATTACGAGTTTCTTTTGTTGTATACCGTCCGAATAATTAACACTGTGACGGCCACATGTGAACGTGATATTTTATTAACAGAGCTCGTGTCACCAACATGACATATCAGACACACACTGACTGCGTGCTCGTGCGTCTCTTGTATATATACCCAATGAGGGTGAGCCTGTTCTTAAAGAGCCCAACACATTTCTGATGCAACACATTAGAATACACAAATCACATTGTATTTCTGAACAGATCATTAATCACAATGATCTACATCTTTCTTGAGAGAATGGGTATAACTGTTGTACCATGGCGCAGTACGTTTTTCTTGTAACCTTTTTCAATTTGAGGGGGGCAACAGCTTCTAATGTGTTAGAGAAGATAGTGCCCATGTTGCTAGTCATTTCGTCTAGTTCATGTGTATTTATGGGTACACAGAGCAGTCGAGATAAATCAGGCAGGTTATTTGTGAATCTGGTCTGGCAAGTCCTAACGCATCATTTGTATTATCAACGTGAATGTTAAAATCTCAGACGATTAGCGCTTTATCAACATTAACTAATAGATCTGAGAGGAAATCTGCTAATTCTTTTAGGAAATCTGTATATGGCCCTGGCCGTTTATACACAGTAGCCAGAGCAAGAGATAAGAGACATTTCTTTTGCATATCTAACAGTGTAACATTAAGCAGAAGTACAAACCCGATTCCAAAAAAGTTGGGACACTGTACAAATTGTGAATAAAAACAGAATGCAATGATGTGGAAGTTTCAAATTTCAATATTTTATTCAGAATACAACACAGATGACATACCAAATGTTTAAACTGAGAAAATGTATCATTTTAAGGGAAAAATAAGTTTATTTTAAATTTCATGGCATCAACACATCTCAAAAAAGTTGGGACAAGGCCATGTTTACCACTGTGTGGCATCCACTCTTCTTTTTATAACAGTCTGCAAACGTCTGGGGACTGAGGAGACAAGTTGCTCAAGTTTAGAAATAGGAATGTTGTCCCATTCTTGTCTAATACAGGCTTCTAGTTGCTCAACTGTCTTAGGTCTTCTTTGTCGCATCTTCCTCTTTATGATGTGCCAAATGTTTTCTATGGGTGAAAGATCTGGACTGCAGGCTGGCCATTTCAGTACCCGGATCCTCCTTCTACGCAGCCATGATGTTGTAATTGATGCAGTATGTGGTCTGGCATTGTCATGTTGGAAAATGCAAGGTCTTCCCTGAAAGAGACAACGTCTGGATGGGAGCATATGTTGTTCTAGAACTTGGATATACCTTTCAGCATTGATGGTGCCTTTCCAGATGTGTAAGGTGCCCATGCCACACGCACTTATGCAACCCCATACCATCAGAGATGCAGGCTTCTGAACTGAGCGCTGATAACAACTTGGGTTGTCCTTGTCCTCTTTAGTCCGGATGACATGGCGTCCCAATTTTCCAAAAAGAACTTCAAATTTTGATTCGTCTGACCACAGAACAGTTTTCCACTTTGCCACAGTCCATTTTAAAGAAGCCTTGGCCCAGAGAAAACGCCTGCGCTTCTGGATCATGTTTAGATATGGCTTCTTTTTTGACCTATAGAGTTTCAGCCAGCAACAGCGAATGGCACGGTGGATTGTGTTCACCGACAATGTTTTCTGGAAGTATTCCTGAGCCCATGTTGTGATTTCCATTACAGTAGCATTCCTGTATGTGATGCAGTGCCATCTAAGGGCCCGAAGATCACGGGCATCCAGTATGGTTTGACCCTTACGCACAGAGATTGTTCCAGATTCTCTGAATCTTTGGATGATATTATGCACTGTAGATGATGATAACTTCAAACTCTTTGCAATTTTTCTCTAAGAAACTCCTTTCTGATATTGCTCCACTATTTTTCGCCGCAGCATTGGGGGAATTGGTGATCCTCTTGCCATCTTGACTTCTGAGAGACACTGCCACTCTGAGAGGCTCTTTTTATACCCAATCATGTTGCCAACTGACCTAATAAGTTGCAAATTGGTCCTCCAGCTGTTCCTTATATGTACTTTTAACTTTTCCGGCCTCTTATTGCTACCTGTCCCAATTTTTTTGGAATGTGTAGCTCTCATGAAATCCAAAATGAGCCAATATTTGGCATGACATTTCAAAATGTCTCACTTTCAACATTTGATATGTTATCTATATTCTATTGTGAATAAAATATAAATTTATAAGATTTGTAAATTATTGCATTCCTTTTTTATTCGTAATTTGTACAGTGTCCCAACTTTTTTGGAATCGGGTTTGTATTTCGAATGAGTTAAACCTCCTGTATCCTGTTTTCTGAGTAACATTGAGAATATCACTATATATTGTTGCCACACCGCCGCCACGACCAGTCTGACGGGGCTCATGTTTATAACAGTAGCTTGGTGGAGTAGACTCATTTAGACCAAAATATTCATTTGGTTATGCGCTGGGCTGATTATGTTAGTTCCTTTCGGGAGCAGTTACATAGAGCACGTGAACTTGCTCGGGAACATCTGATGACGACTCAAGCAAAAATGAAAAACCGCTATGATGAAAAAAGTGTTTGCCGTAGTTTCCATCCATCTGATGAAGTTCTTGTACTTCTTCCCGAAACGGGTTCAACCTTACAAGCTAAATTCTCAGGCCCCTATCAAGTAAAAAAAAGCTCAGTGACACCAACTATGTGATTAGTACTCCTGATAGGCGACGCAAAACCCGGGTATGTCACATCAATATGTTAAAGAGGTTTGTAAGCAGCTTTAGAGGTTTTGACATCAGAACCTGTGTCTCCGATACCTGTTGCTATGGCAATTCGCAGCAAAGTGTTAAGTGTTAAAGAAGCTGCTCAAGTTGATCATCAAACTGGTGGGAGATTGCAAAACTCTGCTGTATTGAAAGATTTGTCCTCATTTCTTGCTCACTTAAGTCCTGACCAGAGTAAGCCGATTATTCAGCTGATGCATCGCTTCGAGTCACTGTTCTCTGACGTGCCAGGCAGAACCTCAATTCTAGAGCATGACATTGATGTGGGGCACGCTAGACCAATTAAACAGCACCCGTACAGGATTAACCCAATAAAACGTAACATCATGAAAATTGAATACAGACCATAACCCTCTGACTTTCCTTTCCAGCATGTCCTCTTCCAACCAGCGATTGATGCGCTGGGCTCTCATATTGCAGGACTACAATATCGAAATTTGGCACATCAAAGGCACTGACAACATTGTGGCTGATGCGCTCTCCAGAACTGGGGGCATGGATGTTTAACCTGTTAGCCTTCACCAGAGCGACCTCGCACTGAACGCTCTTTGTTTGCATGTGTCATTGTTTTCTAATAGAATAAATGAAACGGGACAAAGTTAATCTTGACAAACTATATATCATTCTGAGGGTCTAAGCCTCAAGCATCGACGACAGATCGCTGTTTTTCGATGGAAAGCTTATAAGGAATGAGTGGCACAAATTTGCTACATTTGTGTAAGCAGTACACATCCAAACACGCAGAGTAAAAAAGCCGTACGTACCTTTATCATTGTAATAACGAGCCACAAACGCGTCCACTGCTGAAATCCCAGTTTAGTTAGAGAGGTAAGGGTCCACAGAAAAACATCCCAGCGAGCACTTTTAGTCCAGCGAAACAATAACGTTGTAATAAGGATGAATATTCCTTTGTTTACGTTTCATTTCTTCAGAGAGTTATTGTTCGCGTCCGTTATGGAATAAATTACGCTCAAAAACAGCGTCTTGGTGGTAAAAAAACAAAACGATGTTGTAGAATACGGTCTTACAAACATAATGAGACCGTCTACGGAAAAAAAAGTCTCAGAAAAGCGGAATATAGATTATTTGAATTTGGCGCTCCCTCCTGCCAGCTCTGACGCACACTGTGACACGCACGCTGTCATCTGAGCGGGGCGTAACTTAGCGATCTGCTTTATCCATAAAAAACTGTTTTTTTTTTCTTCTACATTTTTTATATGTGTGTGTGTGTATTGTGTGGGGAATGTGGCCGTGTCTGCATGATTATAATATGTATGGACGCACATCAGCGTGTTTATTAGCGACTCTATGACGGCTATCATTGTGATTCATTGATCAGCTATTATTGATTATATGGCCCATCTGTTTGATTATAATCTGAATGGAAGCACATCAGCGTGTCTTTACTGACTCTATGACCATGTCTGGCAATATCACTTCACGTCTGGCAGTGATATTTATCATTGTAATAACGAATAACGAAGAATACTTCAGTATACATACTATATACAAAGCATTTTTTTTCTATTTTTTTTCCTTTTTTATTACTCAAATAATTATTTTTGTATTTTTTAGTGCTCAAATAAATCTGTCTATTATTTTATAATTGAAAAACTATGCAGGAACATGTATAATGACTAAAATAGCTTGTATAATTCTGTAATCCATTTGGTGGTTATTTTTCCTCAAACAGGGGGGTGGGGGGACTATAAATAGTTTCAGAAAAAATATTGCAGGAATCTCATTTTTCATGGTATCTTCTTCAAATTTGAAATATGAACTGATGAGACACATGGCTTTCGATCCATTACTTTTCTGGATTGCTCCAGGACTTATTTCATGTATTTGTATATGAAATAAAAAAACATTCAGTGTGGAAAAATATTTTTCAAGGCACGTCAGTGTCTATAACTTTTTATCTTTTTGAGCATTATCAACTCTGGATGATAGATAGTAAAGCCCAGAGTCTCTTCTTTCCAAAGATACCTAATTTGTTTGTGTAAGCACACTTTGTCACAAACTGTTACCATTTTAATTCAGGTAGGTTATTTTCACCTGCGAGGCCCTAAATGGGGTTGAAGGTTAACAGGTTAAGAGGTATATTATTAGTCATATACCCTAAAAGAGTGTGTATAGGTGCTATTTTATTTTTTTTGTTTGTTCTTGGACTGAATTCTTAAGGGTGGGGGTGTTGCGTCCCTGGACGTATTATTATTATTATTGTGTGCCCTGTGTTGTGCCTGGTCTCTCTCTCTCACTCACTCTGTTCCCTCTCAGGCTGAATCACCATCACCTGTAGCTCGTTAGCAGGGCGTGTCTGAGAGTGGAGCATATAAAGGCAGTACAGTGTTTATTCCAGGAGGAGACACACTTCTCCCCTGCTCCAGATCGAACACTTGGTGGATTGTTGTTGTGTCCGCCGATGTTTGGGCTGTGTATTAGCAGGTGGCTAATAGTGCTTCTGTGGTGAGCTCTGTTTTTTTTGGGGGGGGGCGTAACGACGTAACAATCCCCTAGACAGAGGGGGGGCGTAACGACGCTCTCCTGACTTCATCCGGTTCAACAACTTTGCAGACAGCCAATTCTATTATAATAACTATACTCATGGCAGTTTTACATGTATCCCCTCCATGCCCATGGTGTTTGATTGGTAGGCAGACAGGCTCTTTAAGACCATACATTTATACTGTGCAATATTTTTTTTAGATGACCAGGGGAACGCTGCCTGTGTAACTTCTGGTTCACCTCATCTCCCTGACCCGGTTACTCAAGGTATTATTTAAATGCGGTGCCATGTCCATCACTAGGCACACTTGCTAATGTGCAGTCAACACTTACATTATGTTTGGTTAGACATATAAAGCATATAAAGAAGCTGGATGTATTTCGTTTTTAACAAACAGTGTAATGAAATGTCATGTTAATGAAAACAATCAAACTTGATTTTTAGCAGATCTAAAGTCAATTTTTTATCACACACATTTAGTCTACACAAGTTCCAGCTTGTTTGGCAATTTTGAACAGCAACATCCCTACCTGCAAGTACATCTCGCAGGATCTTTTATCTTTTTTAATCTTCTAATCTTTTTTTAAATTGTTCAGGTTTCCGTGTTTCATCAAGGCGGTGTGTGAAGAGACCATGGTCTGAGGAGGAGATACAAGCTGTGATGAAATATATGAGGCCTTTTATTGAAAACTGTGTCACTGTCACCAGTGAGCAGTGCCTGAAGTGCAAGGAAAAGGAACAACCTATCTTGGAGACGAGATCCATTCAAAACATTAGAGATTTTGTACGCAACAGAGGCTTGGCCTTTAAAAGGCATTCAAATGCTAAACACTAAATGCACTTTTGGACAGCCTGAGCCTTTACCTTTCTAGGCATAGAAAGTTTTAAAAGTTGGTGTCCTGTGTTCAGAAATGGTTTAGGTAACTTAATTTATTTTGCTCACAGGCAGTGTTTTGTTTTTTTGCTATGTGGTTAGCCTGGGCCTTTTAATGTCAGGATTCACTTTTATTTTCCTTTAATTTTTACAATGCCATCCTTTGTTAAGGAATTTATTCTTGAGGTGACTAAATCAAATATAGTTCAGTGATTCAACAAATGTTGTGTTGTGTGTTAATAATGACAAACCTAGATTATTATTTTCAACATTTTTAGCTTAAATGCAGATGAGTTAAGTTTAGTAGTCAAACATAATGAAATCAACTAATGAGCTAAATATACTTGGTGAGACCTCAGCAAGTTGCGATCCTATTCGCAATCTCCACAAAACAACAACGTTAGTCAAGCTTGCATCAGCTGACTGTCAGCTGATCACGTCTACCTATAGGAATACGACGTCTATCACAGCATACATATATATAGCTCCTCAGTACTATCAGCTGCTATCGCGTTCTCCAGAGTTCATTTACCCTCCTCCATCCCCAGCTCCTCCTCTTGTACAGTCAGGATTTGGTATTCTAATTCCCCTTGAATCAGACTAAATTCCTGAATTATTTTGTACATTTAATACCAACATTAATGATATCTGCAATACATTATGTTGTTTCTGTTGTGTTTACCCTTAGGGGGGTTATTGCTGCTCTCCCTGCTCTAGGCTGCATGGATGCACAGGGAGTTCTTGCCCAGAACAGAACCATACCGCCAATCCAAACTATATGCTAATAGTCAATCAATTATCTTTGACGATAATTGCTAAAATTGCTAGTAAAGTCGATGAACTCTGATAAAGATCCTTTTTAAATAGGTTTTAACATACACCCTCACTTTATGTAATGTGTGACTATATCCCAAAGTAGATAAACATGTTTTTGAAGAGTGGGTTGGTAAGGAGCAAGTGTAGTTAGTTATATTTGGAGAAATGAGATTCCTTTATGCATGTTGTTGATGTTAAAAGTCCATGTCACTTCTAAAGGTAGATTTTCTGGGCTATGGACCAGTAAAATGTATTGTGTTTGATCAGAAAGTGAGAGAAGTTATTAAACTTCTTTCTCAGTAATGTTTTTTTTGTTAAACATTTTGACCAGTGATAATGTTCAATCAATTGGAACAATAGAGCTACTCTTTTCTCAGGACATGTATGATCCGGTGCACTGGGCAATGGCAGACCCTGGACACGCAGATCGCAGTGTGGTTGTGAAACATGATTGCAGGTTGGCAGTTGGCAGAAAAACTCCATAATACATGTGCTGGTGGGGTTGAGTTCGTCCTAGTGGATGCAAGCACTGTTTTTGTGTTATGCTCCTAGTTGTTTTAATGACGCTTGGCCCACCTGTTAGCAGATCCCATCAGATAAGAGCTGTGGTGTTTTCTGTAAACTTTTGTAGCTTGACAGAATTTGATTGGCTGTACTGATGTTTTCTAGAGGAAGAAGTGTAGAATGGAGTGATTGTCCTCATCACATCGGGACATACTTTACAGATAAATGTACATGAGTTATTTACAACTTATGTGCCAAATTGTAATGCACAACAGAGGTCAACAGAGAAAACAAAAATGACCTCTTAATATATTCCATATTATTATAATGGTGTGTCTCAGTCACTTTGGTCTTATAATCATGTGTCCTTTCAATGCAGGTTATACTCAGTGTGCGTGTATGGTGAACTGGCCTTACGCACCATGTGTCCTTTCAAAGCAGGTTATACTTAGTGTATATGTATGATGACATCACTGACCTTGTACACCACACTGTCCTTATAGACCGTGTTACAGAAAAGTCTTTACATACCACCAGAAAATCTGAAAAAGGGCCTTTTTTTTATATCTCAGTTGTGCAAAGAAAATCTTTTATTTTTAAGTCTGTGTATAGGTTCGCTGATTTGTTTCATGATTTTTTTTGTTTTTTGTAGCTCTAGCACCACTGGAACCTGGTGTCCCCACAGCCCTATGCCCAGTCTGATTTGCGAAAAATGTAAAAAATTGTCCCTCTAGCCCGACAAACGGGTATGTGTGTGTGTGTGAGAGAGAGAGACAGAGAGACAGAGAGAGACAGACAGAATTAAAGTTTAAACACAACCATTTTTTGTAATCATTTCATTTGAGACCACTGTGAAGACGTGTATTTTCTGTTTTTCCCTGAAGAATGTAAGACGATTTATATTTTTTAACCATTTTATTCGTTAAGCTAAACATTTTTTATCCCTTCTCATTGATAGCCTATTTTATTTAAATAATTTTGATATAATCAGCAGAATATGTGTGTGAACACTGGGTGTGTGTCTTAAAACTGATCTCTTAATGTCCTTTACTTTTTAATATTGCTTGTTCATTATTGTTTTTTCTCACGTATCCCACAGAGACAGAGAGAGAGGGGGAAAGAGAGAGAGCACGCCTTGGAATGTAACCGGACACCACGCGTGCCGCAGAGGTTCCTATGAGGAAGTTTCACGTTCCGGTGAATCACTACCAGACTTTCTGGACAAGCACAGTCATCAAGAACATCAAATCATTTACATTCACCAGTGAGCAAATATTTAACATAAGATTTGTTTGGTAAAGTAGATCTTTGGAAAATAAACTGAAAAACAAACCTAGAGATTAAGTGACAAACAAAGCCATTGTTAGGTAAGGTAGATAAAGATGGCATGAGAGGCAAGGATCCAAATGCAAATCTATTTAATGAACAAACAAATTAAAACAGGATTGGGAACACTGAACACCAAGAGAACATTCAGCAACAGGCTAAATCAACAACTGACAAAGAACTGAAAAAGTAGGTTGACTCTGGCTAAAAAATAAAATGAATGTTTTTTTAACTTCAATGTATTTCATTCATTTTCTCTTTAATTTAATTTTATATAATATAATTAGATATTATTTTATTTTGCATCCATTCATTCATTTTATTTTTTAGCTAGAGTCAACCTACTCAAGGAAGTAGTCGAGCAACCTATTCGAGGAAGTAATCACGTGGTTTTTAGGTGAATGAAGGTTCAGACGTCATAGATCATGTGCTTTTGGCAAAACAAATCAAGCTACGATATAGTGCTTCAATGTGAAATGTGTTGTTTTTTAATACAAGCTTCGGAGCTTCAGTTTTGAACGTAACATCACTACTTTTTCAGTTCTTTGTCAGTTGTTGATTTAGCCTGTTGCTGAATGTTCTCTTGGTGTTCAGTGTTCCCAATCCTGTTTTAATTTGTTTGTTCATTAAATAGATTTGCATTTGGATCCTTGCCTCTCATGTCATCTTTATCTACCGTACCTAACAATGGTTTTGTTTGTCACTTAATCTCTAGGATTGTTTTTCAGTTTATTTTTTAAAGATCTACTTTACCAAACAAATCTTATGTTAAATATTTGCTCACTGGTGAATGTAAATGGTTTGATGTTTATGATGACTGTGTTTGTCCAGAAAGTCTGGTAGTAATTCACCGGAACGTGTCCTTGTCCCGCTTTAGATTTCAGTCTTCTGCTTGATGAATCTGTATTATTAATGTGCCTCTGGTTTCATCCAACCTGGTCATTACATAGATCCATGTTTTATGTTTCTGAGCTTATGACCGAGCTTTTTCAGTGATGGCACCTAATTTATCCAAATTTATCCTAAAGTATCCAAACTTCTCCTCTCCTGCCATTGTACATGTCCTCTAGATCCAATCCCCTCACACCTTCTCCAAGCAATCTCTCCCACACTCTTACCGGCACTCACACACATCATCAACACACCCCTCCTCACAGGCACATTCCCCACTGCGTTCAAGCAGGCTCGGGTAACCCCACTGCTCAAAAAACCAACATTAAACACATCTCTGATAGAAAACTACAGACCTACAGAACTACTCTCCTTCCATTCATAGCGAAAACACTTGAACGAGTTGTTTTCAACCAGGTATCATTGTTTCTTTCACAGAACAACAAACTGGATGCTAACCAGTCAGGTTTCAGGAGTGGCCATTCAACCGGGACTGCACTACTCTCAGTCACTGAAGCCTTGCGGATTGCAAATCATCCGCTGATTCCAAAGCTGATTCCAAATCATCAGTTCTCATTCGGCTAGATCTATCTGCTGCTTTTGACACTGCCAATCATCAGATCATCTTATCCACCCTCTCATCACTGGGCATCACTGGGATTCCACTTCGCTAGTTTGAATCCTATCTCACTGGTAGGTCATTCAGGGTGGCCTGGGGAGGGGAGGTATCCAAACCACATGAACTGGTCACTGGAGTTCCTCAGGGATCGGTTCTTGGAACCCTCCTCTTCTCCACATATACTACATCACTGGGTCCCATCATACAGGCACATGGTTTATCCTGCCATTGCTACGCTGATGACACACAGCTCTATCTCTCTTTTCAACTAGATGCTCCAACGGTAGCGGCACGGATCTCAGGCTGCCTGGCGGACATCTCAGGATGGATGAAAGAACATCACCAACAGCTCAACCTGGCAAAGACTGAGCTTATTGTTTTCCCTGCCACTCCAGCAGCATGATTTCACCATCCAGCTAGGTTCTTCTACAATTACCCCATCAACTTCGGTCAGAAATCTTGGTGTAATCTTTGATGACCAGCTGACCTTCAAAGACCACATTGCAAAGACTGCTCAATCTTGCAGGTTTGTACTATACAACATCAGAAAAATCAGGCTCTTTCTAACGGAGCATGCTGAACACCTTCTTGTCCAGGCCCTTGTTATTTCTAGGTTGGAATACTGCAATGCTCTTCTGGCTGGACTTCCATCAAGCAAAAACAAACCTCTACAAATGATTCAGAATGCAGCTGCATGAATGGTCTTCAACGAGCCCAAAAGAACCCATGTTACACCGCTCTTTATCTCCTTGCACTGGCTACCAGTTGCAGCTCGCATCAAGTTCAAGACATTGATGCTTGCATATAGAACAGCCACAGGCTCAGCACCCGCCTACGTCCACTGACTATTACGAATCTACATCCCCTCCAGAAGTCTGAGATCTGCTAGTGAGCGACGCCTTGTGGTACCACTACAGAGAGGCTCAAAATCACTCTCCAGAACATTCTCGTTCACCATTCCTGGCTGGTGGAATGATCTTCCCACCCCTATCCGGAATGGTGGATCCCTGTCAATCTTCAAGCAACAGCTGAAAACTCATCTCTTTCGACACTACTTGACTTAATCCTAAATTTAAAATAAACAAAAAAAAAGCCTTTGTCTTTATTTATTCCTTCCCTTTCTAGCTTGTTCTTATTTGAACAATGCCTGAGCACTTCCTCTGTCTGTTTGCCTCTGTAAGATGAATCGCTTTATGTATTCCCCAATTGTAAGTCGCTTTGGATAAAAGCGTCTGCAAAATGACTAAATGACTTAAGACACGCCTGTATTCCTTGGCATCTATTTCGAGCTGAGCTGAGACATTGTGAAATTTTTCTGTATTTGTCATGTTTGTCTGCGTGTTTTTCCAGACATTATTAAGCATATTGGTCGACCGTGGTTGTTTTTAAATGTGCTATAAAAATAAAATTGAACCGAATTGAACTGATTTTGTCACTAACAGATCATCTGAATGTCAGTTCAAAGTAAATTAAATCAAAAATACAAATCTGAATGTGATTCAACAAAACCTGGCTCTGATACTTAAATCTCGTTTCCACTGTGTTTTTAATGATTGAGCAAATGGACAAGAAGGTAAGAAACAGTAATTTTAATTAAACCTTTGTTCTGTTTTGTCTGAACTGACTAATATAAAAGTACTTAATGTAGCTTTGTAATTAAGCTCTGAGGCAGTTTAATGTCCTTTTACACTTTGCATAATATAGCACACCTACTTTTGCACCTTCAATTTAAATATGTGGCATTTTTGTACCCTTAATTTTTGACCGTGGTAGACCTGTTGCTGATGATCAGTAATAAAGATAAGTCTGATAAAAGTCTTCTGCAAGACCTAATGCTTGATCAAAAATTCAATGATTGTGACTTCTTACTGGCCTTGAAACATTTTCCTGAGATTTTCGGGTTTCAGAACAGCTGAATTGAGTTAGTTCAGTCAACTCTGAGTATGCTAATTCTGAGTTAAGCACGTGCAACACAACTATGTAAAACCATAATCAATGGAGCTCCGAAATTACGATTCACCATGGCAACAGAGGTCCACATATTTCCGACTCAATATATACAGTAACTTTAATTCTTAATCACGGTTATATTATCAGAGGTGAAAACTGGCAGAACAGTAAGTTATTGAACTAATATTCATTTTCATGGTCTCCTACGGGCAAAAAAAAAAAAGCTGGTAGCAGCTGAACATGAAATATAAAAAAATAATTAAATTAGGTAAAGCTTCAAGCATAAAAGGTTCATGGGTTTAAAAAGGCTACATGACTTTACAAACATTAGGCATATTAAATATCATTCAGTTTCTATTTTAATGTGCAGCAGGTTTTTCCACATAGTCTAATGCACTTTTCATATAAATTAAACGCTCTCTAATCCAAACTGTTGCATTTCTTAATTAACTCTTTCCCCGCCAGAGTTAAAAAAAAAAAAGTTGTCAGCCACCGCCAGCATTTTTGATGATTTTCACCTAAATTTGACAGCCCTCAGAATATATTCTGCTATAAATATATGAACATATCATATATCAAAATAAAGAACCAAGCCTCTGCTTTTAATAAAAAAATTTTTTATTCTATCTTCATGTGTTCACGTTTTATCACCACTTTAATGCACATAAGTTTCATCAGAAATACAACATTTTGGACAAAAAACTAACTCGTCAATGGCGGGGAACCTTATTCATCCTGCCTACGTGCCTCTTCCTCCTCCGCCCTCAGTTCAGTAGATGGCGCCGAAGAAAAAGGTTACGACAGCCTAATAAAGCGAGTCTATACGCTCCAATTCGCTACGAAGGCCCCCGCGGTTTGGCGGAGTGGTCTCCACATCGGTTCAGCACAGCAACGCTCACGTCCTGCACGCCGAAGTGATGAGTTTACTGGCAAAAGGAGCCGTGGAAACCCTCTCCCCAGCTCAGAGCGAGTCAAGCTTTTACAGCCGTTACTTCCTCGTCCCCAAAAAGGATGGTGGTCTAAGGCCCATCCTCGATCTCAGACATCTGAATCGCACCCTTATGAAACGGCCATTCAGAATGATCACATCGAAACAGATCCTCTTGCAAATATGCCCAGGGGACTGGTTCGTTTTTCTGGATCTGAAAGACGCTTACTTTCATATCCAGATAGCCCCCCATCACAGACGATTTTTGAGATTCGCCTTCGAGGGAGTGGCTTATCAATACACGGTACTTCCCTTTGGACTGTCCCTGGCTCTCCGCACTTTTATGAAGTGCATGGATGTGGTGCTTTCCCCACTCAGACAGTCAGGAATCCGCATTCTGAATTACCTCGACGAGTGGCTCATTTTGAGAGGCTGAAACAGGAAGCCCCGGTGCAGAGGGAGGTCCAACGCTGGACGGACCAATCGGTGGCCGCTCTGCAGGACGCGCTAGATGACGCAGACTGGGACATGTTCCGGCGCAGCTCTGATGACGTCAGCTTGTTTACGGAAGCGGTTGTGGGATTTATAGAGAAACTAATGGATGATACGGTGCAGAAAACCATCATCAGGACGTTTCCCAACCAGAAGCCGTGGGTGGATAAAACCATCCGCGATGCCCTGAGATCCACAACACAGGGCTCATCACCGGGAACATGGATGACTACAAGGCTGCATCTTACAGCGCGCGCAGAGCGGTGAAGGAGGCGAAGCAGCGCTACGGGAGGAAACTAGAGTCGCAATTCCAACATGGCGGCTCTAGGAGCCTGTGGCAGGGACTTAGAACCATCACGGACTATAAAACACCACCCTCCAGATCGGGGAATGCGGACGCTTCTCTGGCTGACGAGCTGAACACTTTTTATGCTCGCTTCGAGGCTGCAGCTAATCACGCTAACGGCGCTAGCAGTGCTAACTGCATGCACGCTGAGGAAGCCGGTGAGGACAACGTGTTCACCATCACGGAGCATGACGTGAGGAGGGCATTCAGGAGAGTGAACATCAGGAAGGCAGCAGGACCAGATGGCATCACAGGTCGGGTTCTGAAGGCCTGCGCTGACCAGCTAGCACCGGTGTTCACTGAGATCTTCAACCGCTCCCTGGAACAGTCCATAGTCCCCTCATGCTTTAAGCAGTCCACCATTTTTCCTGTCCTCAAGAAACCCCAGCCCACCTGCCTAAACGACTATCGCCCTGTAGCCCTCACATCAGTGGTGATGAAGTGCTTTGAGAGACTGGTCAGAGACTTCATCATTGCATCACTACCAGACACACTGGATCCACTACAGTTTGCATACAGGCATAACCGCTCCACGGAGGATGCCATCTCACACCTCCTCCACACCACAACAAGTCACCTGGACTGCAGAAAAGGGAATTATGTAAAAATGCTGTTTGTGGACTACAGTTCAGCGTTTAACACCATAATTCCCTCCACACTCACCTCCAAGTTGGAGGTCCTTGGTCTCAGCACATACTTGTGCCAATGGATCTCCAGCTTCCTGAAGGACAGACAGCAAGCCGTACGGATGGGTAAACACACCTCATCCTCCATCACCCTAAGTACTGGAGCCCCTCAAGGTTGTGTTCTGAGCCCCCTGCTGTACTCACTGTACACTTATGACTGTGTGGCCACTTCCAACTCCACCACCATCATCAAGTTTGCTGATGACACTGTTGTGTTGGGCCTGATCTCAGACAACGACGAGACGGCCTACATACAGGAGATTAAGAACCTGGAGAGTTGGTGCCAGGTGAATAGTCTACACCTGAACATCAGCAAAACTAAGGAGCTGATAGTGGACTTCAGTACGAAGCAGGAGCGGTCATCCCAGCCGATCACGATCAACGGGACTCCAGTGGAGAGAGTGGACAGCTTCAGATACCTGGGTGTTCACATCACGCAGGACTTGACTTGGTCCTGTCATACCAGCACCCTGGTGAAGAAGGCCAGGCAGCGTCTGTACCATCTGAGACGCTTAAGGGACTTTAGACTTCCCTCTCGGGTCCTTAAGACTTTTTACACCTGCACCATCGAGAGCGGCGGGGTTAGACAATCAACCGGGGAACACATGGAACAATCACAACACAAACCCATGTGCTCAGACAAGACAGTGACATCTGGTGGCCAACCAGGGCACACCCACAGGATACGTGACACTACCCCCCAACAAAGGAGCAGCTCCCAGATGCTCCACCTGCAACACTAAGAAGACACAAAAACATGAAAAATGAAAATACAAATGTCAAGAAGGGAGGTGGGCAAGAGACGGATCAGGGGGAGGGATGGTGGGCCAAGCCCGTGCAGAGGCAGGGGGCCCGCAGACCAAGGCCGAGCAGGAGACCAGGACGGATCCGGAGGGACGGACCAGGGGGTTTCCGGCCCAACAGGAACCCCAGCGCACGGCCAGGGTGGGGCCGGAGGGACAAGCCAGGCAGTGAGTTTAAGAACGGCCTCTGTGGCCGTGACAGGGCAGACAGTCAGTTCAGAAACGGCCTCTGTGGCCGTGACAGGGCTGACAGTGAGCTCAGGAACGGTCTCTGTGGCCGTAACAGGGCAGACAGTGAATTCAGGAACAGCCTCTGGCAGGGTAAGGAGCTCGAGTGGAGCCGGCAGGGCGAGAAGTTCGAGTAGAGCCGGCAAGGCGAGGAGCTCGGGTGGCGCCGGCAGGGCAAGGAGTCTGGGTGGCGCCGGCAGGGCAAGGCGCTTGGGTGGCGCCGGCAGGGCAAGACGCTCGGGTGGTGCCGGCAGGGCAAGGAGTCTGGGTGGCGCCGGCAGGGCAAGGCGCTTGGGTGGCGCCGGCAGGGCAAAGAGTCTAGGTGGCGCCGGCAGGGCAAGGCGCTTGGGTGGCGCCGGCAGGGCGAGGAGCACGGGTGGCGCCGGCAGGGCGAGGAGCTTGGGTGGCTCTGGCACGACCTCCTGGCCAGCAGTGAGCTCCTGGGTAGCCTCCTGGCCTTGTGGGACGGAGAAGGCCTTCCTCCGCCTCTTCCTCCGTCTCCGGGAGCGGGGCGCCGCTGCGGCATCCTCGGCCACCTCTAGGGAATTGAGAGCGGGCACCGCCGCCTCGGGAGCGCTGTGAGCGGGCACCGCCGCCTCGGGAGCGCTGTGAGCGGGCACCGCCGCCCCGGAAGCGCTGTGAGCGGGCCCCGCCGCCTCGGAAGCGCTGTGAGCGGGCCCCGCCGCCTCGGAAGCGCTGTGAATGGGCACCGCCGCCTCGGAAGCGCTGTGAGCGGGCACCGCCACCTCGGAAGCGCTGTGAGCGGGCACCGCCGCCTCGGAAGCGCTGTGAGCGGGCACCGCCCGAGGCACACAAGCCACTCCCACTGGGAAACGTGCCAAAACCTCCACGAACTCCCCAAAGTTCAGGTGGTCCAGCCCCCTCATCCACCACTCATTGAGGGGCTCCTCAAGGGCCCTGTTGAAGAGGTCCTTGAGAGCCTCATCATTGTACCCCAGACCCTCCGCTGCATCACAAAACCTGAGGGCCAACCTCCTCACGTCAGTGCCCCTCTGACGGATGGAGCGCAGGAGCCGAACCTTGAGAATGCGTTGGTAGGCGGGGTTCCTCACGTTAGAGGCTGGCGGATGGTGAGAGTCCATTCCCTGCTGAGTTCTCAGAAGTCGGCCACGTTCTGTCATGATACGTGCAGTGAAAATGAAGCGAGAACTCAAGCGCAGGGAAATGACGATACTTTAATTATAAAAGGAACAAAACAGAAACAAACTACCCCGAGGGGGAAAACAGAGCATGGCAGAAACAGGAATCAGGAACACACACGACTGACCGTACACAACATGTAACAACGTGGCCGAACAGAACTGCAAACACCAGGAACATAAATAGGGACACAAACGAGCAGGAACAGGTGAATTCACTAAACCAATAACGAGATAACAAGAGGGCGGGGTTAGACAATCAACCGGGGAACACATGGAACAATCACAACACAAACCCATGTGCTCAGACAAGACAGTGACATCTGGTGGCCAACCAGGGCACACCCACAGGATACGTGACAGATACAAGCTGTGATGAAACATATGAGGCCTTTTATTTAAAACGGTGTCACTGTCACCAGTGAGCAGTGCCTGAAGTGCAAGGAAAAGGAACAACCTATCTTGGAGACGAGATCCATTCAAAACATTAGAGATTTTGTACACAACAGAAGCTTTGCCTTTAAAAGGCATCCAAATGCTAAACACTAAATGCACTTTTGGACAGCCTGAGCCTTTACCTTTCTAGGCATGTTTTAAAAGTTGGTGTCCTGTGTTCAGAAATGGTTTAGGTAACTTAATTTATTTTGCTCACAGGCAGTGTTTTGTTTTTTGCTATGTGGTTAGCCTGGGCCTTTTAATGTCAGGATTCACGTTTATTTTCCTTTATTAATTTTTACAATGCCGTCCTTTGTTAAGCAATTGATTTTTGAGGTGACTAAATCAAATATAGTTCAGTGATTCAACAAATGTTGTGTTGTGTGTTAATAATGACAAACCTAGATTATTATTTTCAACATTTTTAGCTTAAATGCAGATGAGTTAAGTTTAGTAGTCAAACATAATGAAATCAACTAATGAGCTAAATATACTTGGTGAGACCTCAGCAAGTTGCGATCCTATTCGCAATCTCCACAAAACAACAAAAGAGCAAGCATAAATCAAGTGTATAGCATCAGTTCTGGCAGGTAACGTTAGTCAAGCTTGCATCAGCTGACTGTCAGCTAATCACGGCTACCTATAGGAATACGAAGTCTATCACAGCATACATATAGCTCCTCAGTATTATCAGCTGCTATCGCGTTCTCCAGAGATCATTTACCCTCCTCCATCCCCAGCTCCTCCTCTTGTACAGTCAGGATTTGGTATTCTAATTCCCCTTTAATCAGACTAAATTCCTGAATTATTTTGTACATTTAATACCAACATTAATGATATCTGCAATACATTATGTTGGTTCTGTTGTGTTTACCCTTAGGGGGGTTATTGCTGCTCTCCCTGCTCTTATCCATGCTAGGCTGCATGGATGCACAGGGAGCTCTTGCCCAGAACAGAACCATACCGCCAATCCAAACTATATGCTAATAGTCAATCAATCATCTTTGACGATAATTACTAGTAAAGCCGATGAACTCTGATAGAGATCCTTTTTAAATAGGTTTTAACATATACCCTCACTTAATGTAATTTGTGACTATATCCCAAAGTAGATAAACATGTTCCCTTCCAGGAACTTCGAGCTGCGTCGGAAACGCATATGGGAACGCCTTCAGCGTGACCAGGCTCTGAATATGATGTGTAATCAGTCAAACAAGGGCGAGGCGTCACGGGCGGGGTGACATCACGACCAGGAAGTATAAAAGTCGGTCATTAAATAGAGTCTATTTTTGAAGGCACGTCAGTGTCTATAACTTTTTATCTTTTTGAGCATTATCAACTCTAGATGATAGATAGTAAAGCCAAGGGTGTCTTCTTTCCAAATAGATAAAATACAAAAAGATTAGAAACGCTAGTGTTTATTAATTTATTTATTTTAAGAAAACAAGCAGTAAATGAATAGAGGTACAAGTCTAAAAGGGATACATTTTTAGCAGGTTGGAGACTCTTCACTTCATGGTGCGGAGATCGCCAGCTCGACCCAGTTAACTGCCCAGTAGGTACAGTGCTGGAGTTCCTGCAGGCTCGACTCTCCGCGGGGTTAGCCCACTCCACCTTGAGGGTCTATGTGGTGGCGATTTCTGCTTACCACACCCCTCTTGGTGGATTGACAGTGGGCGCACAACCCCTAGTTACAGGTTTCCTCCGTGGTGCACTGAGGCTAAGGCCTCCGGTACGGTCCCGGGTCCCACCTTGGGACTTGGCTGTGGTGCTGAACGCTCTCTGTAGGCCTCTCTTCGAGCCTATCGAGGAGATCTCGGATCGCCATCTCACTCTCAAGACCGTGTTTCTTCTGGCGATGGCATCTCTGAAGAGAGTGGGGGACTTGCAGGCCCTTTCGGTGGCCCCTACCCATTTGGACTTTGCGCCTGGTATGGCCAAAGCCTTCCTATACCCTCGAGCAGGGTATGTCCCCAAGGTTCCTTCCGTCACACCACAGCCTGTCGTACTGCAGGCCCTTAGTCCTCCTCCCTTTCGGGATCCTGACCAGCTGAAGCTAAACCGTATGTGTCCAGTGCGAGCTGCCTTGTGGAGAAGGACGGACCAGTTGCTAGTGTGCTACGGTCCTCCTAAGAGAGGTCTGCCTGCTTCCAAGCAGTCCCTCAGTCGGTGGATTGTGGATGCCATCCAGATGGCTTATGAGTCTTCTGACCTCCCCTCGCCTCTGGGAGTCAGGGCTCATTCCACGAAGAGTGTGGCGGCCTCCCAGGCCTTTCTCGCAGGTGTCCCTATACAGGACATCTGCAACGCTGCGGGTTGGTTCACGCCTCTGACCTTTGTCAGGTTTTACGGCTTGGACATGCGAGCCACTCCAGGTTCTTTCGTTCTCTTGCCCTAGCTGTGCTCCACGTGGATACACACAGGGCAGGGACTTGGAAGTCTGGTGCCGTGGGCATCTCGTTCCCCTAGCGTCTCTCGACACAGCTCGAGTTCCTGAAGAGGAACGTCTAGGTTACGTATGTAACCATAGTTCCTCAAGGGAACGAGACGCTGCGTCGCGAGGCCACACTTCCGGCATCCCTGCCAGAGCTTGCTTCATTTTCGAAGCTGACGCCGGTTTCACCGCACGTGCTTTTATACCAGCTGGTCATTACGTCACCTCGCCCGTGACGCTCCTCCCATTGTTGGACAGATTTGATTGGTATTCAGAGCCGGTTACGCTGTAGGCGTTCCCCTAGCGTCTCTCGACGCAGCGTCTCGTTCCCTCGAGGAACTAGGGTTACATACGTAACCTAGACGTTATTGCTGTTGACTACTACAGCAAACAAGTGGTGAAAAAATCTGCGAGTGGAGAAAAGTACAATTAGATTAGAGATATAGTCTCTGAAAAAAGTCTTAATATCTTCTAGATATCTAGATTTTTAACAGTAATAAAAAAAAAAAAATGCTAATTACGAATAGCATTTCTTTTGCACTGAAAATCAGCCTATAGTTAATTAAGCCTTTATGCCAATGTTGGAGTTGACGATGCAAAGTTTGCATAAAAATGGATGAAAATGCAGTATGGATGGCTCTGGCTCCTCTGGTGCATAAATGGTCTAATTAGGATGTTTTCTTATACTAATGTGTTTCGTAGCATTTATTTGCTCATTCATTCATGCCTGCTAAGACTTTTAAACTACACTAAGGTTAGAGAACACAAATAAAACTTTACAAAGCCTTTAAAAACCATAAGAGATGGAGAAGCTCTGATGTCCAAAGATAAGTTATTCAGCAATGGAAAAAGCATGATCACCTTAAAGTGTCTCACGTGTCGATGGTAGAGTATACAGCTGCTTATTTGACGCTTATTTGTTTATCTGTCAGTGTTTTTGTTTGTGTGTTTGCACCTGATTTGGCAGGCCTGTGTAAACTGACGGGAGTTTCAGCACAAACTCCCTGAAAATCTGTGCTGAACATAAAATGTTTTGCGCAGTTCTGCAATTCTGGCAGGTTCTTGCACACAGTATACATGCTCTACCACTGCTTCATCCCGAGTACAATTCATGCCAACAGCCCGTAATATATTTGCATATTTAGCAAGAATTCAAGAGCGGGACATGGACATGAGTGGGAAGTTATAGTTCTCAAGGAATTAGTTTGTTCCTGAATATTTTCATCTGAAAGCATGATTTAAACAAGTACTACAACACTTATCCACACGCAATCACTCTCTCAATAATGCATTTAAACAAATGTAATCTTTCTTCATCTGTATCCGATTTGGAATTAGCAGAAATCTGTAAGAAATGCAGCGATCTTTAGGTAAAATAACTGATGAAAACGTACCGTTATTTTCATCACAAACTAAATTTGCACTGCAAAAAGCAGCAATTATACCTTTTAACAACCATGTTATTAGCTTGTCATGTGGTGGGGAAAAAAGTTTCTTCAAAAGAACTGTGATAATTGAAACATACTGAAATAATTTAGCCACGGAGCGGTGTTTCTGATATCAGTGAGCGAGGAGTGAAGCAGGAAATTGTTGATGCTCCACTCCGCTCATATACTCTGCCAGAAACCGCAAATTATAATTAATTAAAAAATTAATTTCTTAAATTATCCTTTGACTATGTTCTGGCCCGCCATTTAGTGGTGAAATTTTTTTTGGCCCCTGCAATAAACATTAGGACAAGGTAAACAAATACAGTGTGCTTGTTTGAAACCTGAGAGAAAGGAGAGTGTGACTGAAGGGAGGAGAGGAGAGACCAGGTTGGTCATGTGATATATGCTTTTGGTGAGGATTATCTGTTTAAATGTGCATCACTCACACTCTTCATCCTAAAGAGAGACAGACTCCTTTAATCAGCCATGAAGAAGCTCTACAAGTTCCTGTGGTTCTTACTGGGTAACGTACAACATTCATGTATCTGCTCTTTTACTAGATTTACACTGATATTAACGCTGAATTTTCTGTAATGTTTTTCTTTGTTCAGAGATGCCAACACTCATCTAATCCTCTAATGAGGATTTACAGCACATCATAAAGTGTTAAATATTCTGGCCAAACAAACCTAAATAATCTAAATCAGATGGTGTTTCATACATTCATTAGGGCCCTATGAAATCCATTTAAATTTTTCCAAAATTCAATTTAGTCCATTTTTCCGGATTCCTTTTTTCCCCCCGTTTAAAT
The DNA here is from genome assembly GCF_936440315.1 of Barbus barbus. NCBI lineage: Eukaryota > Metazoa > Chordata > Actinopteri > Cypriniformes > Cyprinidae > Barbus > Barbus barbus. Next base: position 2,727,243 of record NC_136731.1, on the reverse strand, counting down.
TTTTCTGAATTCCATTTTAATGGTTGAAATTAAATTTTAGTAATCAAAAAGTATGCCTTATCAATTGAAATCATAACGCTTATACAATTAAACAGCAATTTACTAAAAGTGTACATTGAAAAACACATTTTGGTATTGTTTTAAACTGCTTAAATACAGAATTCCATCAAAAACAAAACACTGAATTTCAATATATACTGTATAAATTGTGTAAAAATTTAACCCTTTACACTTGTACCTCTATTCAATTTACTGCTTGTTTTCTTAAAATAAATAAATTAATAAACACTAGCGTTTCTAATCTTTTTGTATTTTATCTGTTTTTTTTTTATTATACAATAAATAAAAGCAAAAAAGCCTTGCCACGTGTACTGCATTAGGCTAACTGAGACTTGTTATAGCACTTGCATTTCATTGCTCTTTTGTTGATTTTGATTGCGTCCATTGTCCTCATTTTTAAGTCGCTTTGGATAAATGCGTCTGCTAAACGACTAAATGTAATTGTGTATATATGACCCTGGACCAAAAAAAACAGTCTTAAGTGTCAGTTTTTCAAAACTGAGATTTATACATAATCTGAAAACTTTCCATTGATGTATGGTTTGTTATGATAGAAGAACATTTGCCCGAGATACAACTATTTGAAAATCTGGAATCTTGAGGGTGAATAAAAAAAAATCTAAATATTGAGAAAATCACCTTTAAAGTTGTCCAAATGAATTTCTTAGCAATGCATATTACTAATCGAAAATTAAGTTTTGATATATTTATGGTAGGAAATTTACAAAATATCTTCACGGCGCATGATGTTTACTTAATATCCTAATGATTTTTGGCATAAAAGAAAAATCTATAAGTTTGACTCATACAATGTATTTTTGGCTATTGCTACAAATATACCACAGCGACTTAAGACTGGTTTCAGGGTCACACACACATTATATATATATATATATATATATATATATTGTAGCGGGCTGAAGAATCACATGACAGGGTGAATTGCAATAAAGTCCCTGAAGGGTGTGTTTATTGAGCAAAATAAAAATAGGTGAAAGTGCCAACGTGTCTTGTGTCCTTCTTCAGTGCTTGGTGATCCCGTGGGCCGGCCGGCGGAGTGCAGGGTGCTTGATATCCTGTGCTCGGGTGGCGGGCTGATCGGTTAACTGCTGTCTGTGAGGACAAAACACACAACATTAGTCGGCTTCCTTTCTGGAGTCGTTGCTCCCCAAAGTGTGTCTTCTTGCGGCTTTTGTAACCCTCCCCTAAGCCGTGTCAGCTGGGACCGATCAGCCCGCGGTGATTGGGAGCAGGTGAATCTCCTCCGTTTCCAGGGCGACGCTGATAGGTGCCCGGGAAACGTGTCACACTCCCCCCCCCCTAAGCGTCGTCCTGGTCCTCCGAGCGAGGGGGGAGGTGGGGAAAACCCTGACAGACCTGCGAAAGCTGCCCACAGGCGGGAGAGTCCGTCCACGTTGGCGTTGGCGGTTCCGGCCCGATGGCGTACGTCAAAGTGGAAGTCCTGGAGCGCCAGGAACCACCGGGTCACACGAGCATTTGTGTCTTTAGCCTGGGCCATCCACTGCAATGGGGCATGGTCGGTGATAAGGGTGAACTTCCTGCCTAGGAGATAGTACTTCAGCTCCAGGACTGCCCACTTGACGGCTAACGCCTCTTTCTCCACCGCCGCGTACCGTTGTTCTGTTGGGGACAGCTTTCGGCTGATGTAAATCACCGGGTGTTCCTCACCGTCCTGCAACTGCGACAGTACGGCTCCCAACCCGGTGTCGGATGCATCCGTCTGTAACAAGAAGGGACAGTTAAAGTCAGGAGCGCGCAGCACCGGTTCTGAGGTGAGCGCTGTCTTCACTCGTTGAAACGCGTTCTCCTCGTTGGGTCCCCACTTCACCCTTTCTGGCTGTCCCTTCTTGGTCAGGTCTGTCAGGGGTGCTGCTAAGGAGGAGAAGTTAGGTATAAAGCATCTGTAATAACCCGCCAACCCCAAAAAGGCCCGTACCTGAGTCTTGTAAGTGGGCCGTGGGGCCGAGAGGATTGCTGTCACCTTTTTCTCTTGCGGCCGGATCAGGCCTCGGCCCACCTGGAAGCCGAGATACTTTACTTCAGGAAGGGCCAGATGACATTTCTTGGGGTTGGCGGTGAGCCCAGCCCGTCTCAGCTCGAGAAGCACCCTCCGAAGCCGCTCCAGGTGGTCCTCCCAGGTCTCCGAATGGATGACTACATCGTCGATATAAGCTGCCGCGTACGTTTGGTGGGGCCTCAGCAGGATGTCCATCATCCGCTGGAAGGTGGCTGGAGCCCCGTGTAGCCCGAAGGGGAGAACCCGGTATTGCCAGTGACCACCGGGAGTGGAGAAGGCGGTCTTCGGTTTGGCGGACTCTGTCAGGGGCACTTGCCAATAGCCTTTTGTTAAGTCTAGAGTGGATATGAACCGGGCTCTCCCCAGTCGATCCAGCAGCTCGTCGACTCGCGGCATCGGATATCCGTCAAATTCGGAGACCTCATTCAGGCGGCGGAAGTCATTACAGAATCGGAGGGTGCCGTCTGGTTTCGGGACCATGACTATCGGGCTGGACCAGGGGCTGCGGGATGGCTCGATTACCCCCAACTTCAGCATCTCCTGAACCTCCTCCTCGATGGCGTGTCGCCGGGCTTCTGGGATTCTGTAGGGCCGCTGCCGTATGATAATTCCGGGTGGTGTGCGGACGTCATGCTGGAGGACGCGAGTCCGCCCGGGAAGTGGGGAGAACACATCAGAGAATTGACCGACCAGATGTTGAAGCTCTGTCTTCTGGGCGGCCGACAAGTGGGTGCTGATGTCAACAACCACGGGAGTTGTGGTGGCCAACGCCGCGAGCTGGGTTCTTGTCCCCACCCAGCGCTTCAGGAGATTCACATGATAGAGCTGGGTCTCCTTCCTCCGGCCGGGTTGGCGAACCCGATAGGTCACGGGCCCCACCCGCTCCGTGATGACATAGGGGCCTTGCCACTGTGCGAGGAACTTACAAGCCGCTGTGGGAACCAGGACCAACATGTACTCTCCAGGTTGGAACTCCCGGGGTTGGGCCGCCCGGTCGTAGTGTCGACGCTGCGCTTCTTGGGCGGTGGCCAGGTGTTCCCGGACGATTGGCATGACCCGGTCGATCCGTTCCCTCATGTCTCTCACGTGCTCGATCGTGGACCGATGGGCTGCTGGCTGCTGCTCCCAGGCCTCTTTGGCGACATCGAGCAGGCCACGGGGCTGTCGCCCGAACAGGAGTTCGAAGGGGGTGAAACCGGTGGAGGCCTGGGGTACCTCTCGTATGCCGAAAAGGACATACGGCAGCATTTGGTCCCAGTCACGACGGTCGTCAGCAGCCAGACGATGGAGCATCCGCTTCAACGTCTGATTGAATCGTTCGACCAGCCCATCGGTCTGGGGGTGGTATACCGTGTTCCGTAGCTGTTTCACCTTAAGGAGGCGGCAGAGGTCAGCCATCGTTCGGGACATAAACGGGGTGCCCTGGTCGGTCAATATCTCTCGGGGAATGGCGACCCGGCTACACAAAAGGAAAAGCTCCTGGGCTATGGCTTTGGAGGTGGCTTTCCGCAGCGGGATAGCTTCGGGGTACCGGGTCGCGTCGCTTTGGCAGCGGTCCCACCAGATCCATTCGATGATGGGAAGAGGAATCAGCGGAGAGGGGGGAGGGGTCCGTGGCGATGTACATTGGCACTCCGGACACGCTTGGCAGAACCGCTTCACCTCCGCCTCCAAGCCGGGCCAGTGGAATCGGTCTCTAATCCGCTGTGTAGTGTTTTGCGCTCCGAGGTGGCCAGCCATTGGGTGGGAATGGGCCAGCTCCACAACGGTTTCCGTTTTAGTGCGGGGCACTACCAGCAGCTTCATTTCTTCCCCTCTCCGCTGTGCGACACAGTACAGCAGGCCATTTTGGACTATAAAGTGAGGGGTCGGGTGAGGCGGTGGTTGAACTTCCTTCCCTTCGACCACTCTCACTTGCTTCCAGCAGTGTTTCAGCCGATCGTCCTCGAGCTGTTTCTTTGCGAATGTTCCCCCTCCCCTAACCTGCTGGAAAACATCAAAGAAAAGGTTAGAAGTTTGGGAGGGGGACTCACCATCTCGGGCGCTGTCTGACGCGAGGAGGACGGGGCGTCGTCGGGGACCTCGGCTGTACTTTTTTCTTTGGCGGTTCCCGGCGCGGCTGGCAGGCTGGGTAGTTGCGGCGAGCAGCTGTTCGAACCCTGGCCAGTCTCTCCCCAGTAGGACCGGTATGGGCCGGTCCTCCACCATGCCCACTTTGATGGTCCACGAGCCTGGGCTGGCAGCAACGGTGACGTGGCGGGTTGGCACATGTCGGGTGTCACCGTGCACACACGTAATGGGCATGTGGGCCTTGGCTCCCACTCGTGGGGGAAACAGGGAGGCCTGGATCATGCTCACCGCACTGCCGGAGTCCAGTAGTGCCCGATACGGTCTGCCATTCACGGTCACTTCGGCCTGTGGAGCTTCCCGGGGCGGTTCTTGATGAACGGCGCAGCCTGCCAGCCAGGCATGATTGGCCGAGGGTGGTGGTTCGGTGGGCATCGGTTCGTCCCGCGTGCCGGGAACCGCTGGCCTGCTGGCTGTGCGCTGGGTGCCCTCCGGCGAGCCCGTCGCTGCGTCGACTCTGCCAGTTCGATGGCCTCGACCAGTTCTCCACTTGTCTGCGGGTTCCGCATACCGACTGCCTGCCGAAGGGTCCGAGGTAGGGCATGGAGGAACCGGTCCACGACGACTCGTTCTGCCACCTGAGTAGCGCTGGGGTTCCCCACGAGCAACCAGTGGTGGGCGAGGCGAGAAAGCTCGGTGGCTTGGGCGCGGGCTGGCACCCGGCTGTTGTACTCCCAGGCACGGAACAGTTGTGCCGCGGAGATGGAGGACAGTCTGACGTGTGCCAAGATTTCCTTCCGGAGCTCGTCATATGCATCCATTAGGTGCGCGGGCATTGAGAAATACGCCTGTTGCGGCTCACCGGTTAACAGCGGCGCCAGTATCCGCGCCCACTCCTCTCGTGGCCAGACTTCCCGCGTCGCGATGCTCTCAAACATTTGAAGATATCTCTCCACGTCGTCGTGGACCGTCATCTTCGGCAGGAGCTGAGTGGCTTGGGCTCGGGGATCTGGTAGCGGAATCCGCTGAGCAGCAGCTGTACGGAGCGCGTTTCTCCTTGCCGGGCAGCCATATGTTCAACGATTTGCTGCTGTCTGATACTCACTTCGGTCAGGTGTTTTAAGAGCTCTTCCATGGCTGGGGACGAGTCACCGCCTGACGGGAAACCCACAACAGAGGGAAAAAAAAAAAAGGACAAATTGTGGTTACGAGGTTTGTGTGGTTGTCGGTGATTCTTCAGCAATCTGCCCGCATTCTCCACCAGTGTAGCGGGCTGAAGAATCAGCCCGCGGTGATTGGGAGCAGGTGAATCTCCTCCGTTTTCAGGGCGACGCTGATAGGTGCCCGGGACACGTGTCACAATATATATATATATATATATATATATATATATATATATATATACACACACACATGTAATGAAACGTCTCTTCAGGAAACACAATAAGCAAGGATATAAGGAAATGGATTTAATCACAAAGAGTAAGGAGCAAGATAACATTTCCAAACCATATTACAATTAAGACAAAACAAAGACTACAACAAAACTGAATGCTTATAAACAACAGGAAACAAAGGAGTAAACAAGATAATTACTGAACACAGGTGAACTGAATGATAATTAGATAAATGAACTGATGAGAACAGGAACAGAACCAAAAAAGGGCAAACAGGAAACTAAACAGACACATACACGTAACAATATTAGGGCTGGTAAGGGATTACAATTTTTAATTTTATTAATTACATGATGTAGCGATTAATTAATCTAATTTAGGGATGTGCAACTTTGAACATCTGCAATACATCTATAGGACGTTTCCTTTTAGATATCAAATAGACGTCTATTGAATCAGAATCAGAATCAGAAAGAGCTTTATTGCCAAGTGTGTTTGCACACACAAGGAATTTGTCTTGGTGTTATGAGCTTCCAGTACAGAAAGTACAAACATAGTGCAGACAACATATAATTAAGGTGATAAAGAACACTAATGAAGAGAATATACAATAATTAAGAATAACAATAGTAATAAAAATAAAAATAAAAATATACAGAAAAGAGACATGACCATAGACAGAACTGTGAATGTGCATGTGTCCTATGTACAGATGAAGGTTTGATGGGTTATTTACAGATGTACAGTACCGGGGTGTGTTATGTGTTGTTCAGGTGGGATACGGCCTGGGGGAAAAAACTGTTCTTGTGTCTGGCTGTTCTGGTGCTCAGTGATCTGTAGCGCCGGCCAGAGGGCAACAGTACAAAGAGAGAGTGAGCTGGGTGTGAGGGGTCCAGAGTGACTTTCTTAGCCCTTTTCCTCACTCTGGAGGTGTAAAGTTCTTGGAGGCTGGGCAGAGGGGCCCCGATAATCCTCTCAGCAGTCCTAACTGTCCGTTGTAGTCTTCTGATGTCTGTTTTGGTAGCTGAACCAAACCAAACAGTTATAGAAGAACATAGGATAGACTCGATGATTGCAGAGTAGAACTGTTTCAGCAGCTCCTGAGGCAGGTTGAACTTCCTTAGCTGGCGGAGGAAATACAGCCTCTGCTGGGCCTTTTTCGCAATAGAGTCAATGTGATTGTCCCACTTCAGGTCCTGGGAGATGGTGGTTCCCAGGAATCTGAATGACTCTACTGAAGTCACAGTGCTGTTCATGATGGTGAGTGGGGGGAGAGCAGGGGGGTTTCTCCTGAAGTCCACTATCATCTCCACAGTTTTGAGCGTGTTCAGCTCCAGGTTGTTGCACCAGACAGCCAGCTGCTCAACTTCCTGTCTGTAAGCAGACTCATCACCGTCCTTGATGAGGCCTATGACTGTAGTGTCGTCCGTAAACTTCAGGAGCTTGACAGAGGGGTCCTTTGATGTGCAGTCATTCGTGTAGAGGGAGAAGAGCAGTGGGGAGAGAACGCAACCCTGAGGGGCGCCAGTGCTGATGGTGAGAGTCCTGGATGTGAGTTTGCCCAGCCTCACTAGCTGCTGCCTGTCTGTCAGGAAGCTGGTGATCCACTGACAGATGGAGGAGGGCACAGAGAGCTGTCTCAGTTTGTCTGAGAGAAGGTCAGGTATGATGGTATTGAAGGCCGAGCTGAAGTCCACAAATAAGATCCTTGCATAATTCCCAGGTTTGTCGAGGTGTTGCAGGATGTAATGCAGTCCCATATTGACAGCGTCATCCACAGACCTGTTTGCTCTATAGGCAAACTGAAGAGGATCCAGCAAGGGTCTAGTGATGTCCTTCAGGTAGGCCAGGACCAGTCTCTCAAGTGACTTCATGACCACAGACGTGAGTGCGACAGGTCTGTAGTCATTAAGTCCAGTGATTTTGGGCTTTTTGGGGACGGGAATGATGGTGGAGCGTTTGAAGCAGCAGGGAACTTCACACAGCTCCAGAGATCTGTTGAAGATTTGTGTAAAGATGGGGGCCAATTGGTCAGCACAGACTTTTAGACAGGCAGGTGAAATACCGTCTGGTCCTGAAGCTTTCCTAGATTTCTGTTTTCTGAAGACCCGGTTCACATCCTCTACACAGACTTTAAACGCAGGTAGAATGGTGGGGGAGGGAGTAAGGGGGGTTGCAGGGGGGGAAGGTGAATGTGTGAAGTGCAGATCAGAGCGGGTGCTGGGTGTCAGTCTGGCCTTTTCAAATCTGCAGTAAAACACATTGAGATCGTCAGCCAGTTGTTGATTCTCCACAGACTGTGGGGGTGGTGTCTTGTACATGGTGATGTTCCTCAGACCAGTCCATACCGACGCCGGATCGTTGGCTGAAAGTTCTTTTTTCAACTTCTCAGAGTAGTTCTTTTTAGCCACTCTGATCTCCTTTGTTAGTCTGTTCCTGGCCTGGTTATACAAGATTTTATCCCCACTTCTGTAAGCGTCCTCTTTGGCCTGACGAAGCTGTTTGAGTTTCCCAGTAAACCACGGTTTATCATTATTGAATGATAAGAATGTCCTGGTGGGGATGCATACATCCTCACAGAAACTGATATATGATGTTACAGTCTCTGTGAGTTCATCCAGATCGGTGGCAGCGGCTTCAAAAACACTCCAATCAGTGAGGTCAAAACAAGCTTTTAAATCTTGCTCTGCTTCATTAGTCCATCTCTTAACAGTTCTTAATACAGGCTTAGAAGATTTGAGTTTTTGCCTATAGGTCGGTATGAGATGAACCAAACAGTGACCAGAGAGCCCCAGAGCTGCCCGTGGGACAGAGTGATATGCATCTTTAATTATTGTGTAACAATGATCCAATATATTACTGTCTCTGGTGGGACATGTAACGTGCTGTCTGTATTTTGGCAGTTCGCGGGAGAGATTTGCTTTATTAAAATCTCCAAGAATGATTAAAAAAGAGTCTGGGTACCTTTGCTCTGTTTCAGATATTTGTTCGGCCAGCTGTTGCATCGCGGCGCTCACGCACGCGTCCGGAGGCACGTACACATTCACGAGAATGAAGGAGGAAAACTCCCGGGGCGAATAGAACGGTTTACAATTTATGAAGAAGGCCTCCAAATTAGGAGAACACATCTTCTTCAGAGTTGTTACACCTGAACACCAACCTTCATTTATGTAGAAACATAGTCCACCACCTCTTGTTTTCCCCGTTAGCTCCGTGATGCGGTCTGATCTGAACAGCTGATATCCCGGCAAATGAAGCATGTTATCCGGGATGTTTTCACTCAGCCAGGTTTCAGTGAAGCACAATGCAGCAGAGTTTGAAAAGTCCTTATTTGTGTGGGTGAGGAGTAGTAGTTCATCCATTTTGTTAGGAAGGGATTGGAGATTCGCTAGATGAATGCTTGGGAGCGCAGTTCGGAAGCCGCGTTCGCGGAGTTTAACCAGCACGCCGGCGCGCTTCCCTCTTTTCCGTCTGAGCGCGCGTTTGACTAGGACCGCTGCCCCTCCGACCAAAACATCCAACAAAGCGTCTGAATAATCAAACACCGGAAAAAAATTGTCCGGTGTGTGTTGCCTTATGTCCAGTAGTTCGTCTCTGGTAAAACTGACAGTAAGAGAATGACTAAACACAGAACAAACAAACAAAAACAACAAAAGTACTGTAAAAGTAGATCTGTGAGAAAGTAGTAGCCTTCAACATCTGAAATCAAACTAAATTAACTAATTTAGTGAATTTGAATTATACAATTAGGTTTGCCAATTATAACCAAATGCAAAATAGTACTTAGAAATTATGTATTTAATTATGTTTGAAAACATTGCTTGAAGTCCGCAGGAAATCAAAATTTCCAATATCTATTTTGTTAGCGCACATTGCTAGTCTTAAGGTGAAAAATGAATCAGTGCAAGTTAATCCACTGAAAAAAAAATAGTTTGTCTTGGTAATCATAAATGTAAATTTGAACATTTGCTTCCGCTTTGGAAGGGCATTCCTTCTCTGATGACGTCAGTTTCACAGCTTGGGCAGAATATGCTTAACCACGCCCCTCCAACCGTCATTTCCAGGGCCTAAAACTAACTTTTGGCCACACCTGCCAATGGTCTGTAACGTTAGAAAATGTACCAGGCAAAAAAAATTTAATTACCAGCCATGAAACTCTTTACTTTAGACAGATTACTACTACAATGACTAAACAATGTTTTTAGTTTGTCCTTTACTTTAGTTTGAAGAAAAAAACAACAAATAGATTTATTGATATATTAATCAATGTTCATTAATGTTTTCGAGTTTTATTTAATGTCGTGTCACACCGCAACAGCTAAAGTCTGTCTACACTGGATGCGACAAACCGACTGTTAAAAATCATTTTAACTTTGTGTCAGTACTTCATAAACAGAACGAGGCATCAGTTTACTGTCAGGGATATGTCGTGTCGCATAGCGCCACATCCAGTGTAGACAGCATCACTGATTATAATGGGCTCTATAGTATTTTGTCACGCCGCTCTCATCCGGTGTAGACATGATGTCAGTTTATGAAGAATAAAGAAGGGAACAGTTAATCTTTTGAAACAAAGCAGCCTTGGTGTTTGTCAAAAAAACTGCAGGTAATTCGGCCGGGGATTTTCAAGGGGGTGGTGAGAGAAAAACACTGACATCCTGGATTCAGATGGCAATAAAATCTCCGACTACCCCCTGTATATGGTGAAAATCACTTACGTCCCCCTGAGAAACAATTACCATCCGAATAGGGCTTTTGACTGTGTTTGTCCATGTGACAGAGCAGTGCAATTTTGAGACCCAAACCCAAACTTTTACTAGTAAGAAAATCAGACTATAGCCCTATTTGGACGGTAATTGTTTCTCAACGTAAGTGATTTTCACCATTTAATTATTTCAGCTGAAACTACGTGATTACATCGAATAACGCTGCGTGTTTCAAAGCACTTCAGGGGACCTTTAAATACACATACCTGAAACGTGAACGGTCATCAAATCCACTAAAGCAGCACCGAATGGGCACCAGCACCAGAGCAAAAAGACACACTATAATTAACAAAAACGCTTTAAAGTTATGCACACCCAACCAATTTCAAATAACCGCCTGTTAAAGCATAGTGCAAACACTGCTGTCAATCACCTAGTTCCTTTACATCCAGAAAGTCTGGTAGTGATTCACAGGAACATGTCCTCATCCCACTTTAGATTTCAGTCTTCTGCTTTAAGACCATGTTGGATGAAATCACTAACACATGAATAATTATCTGTATTATTAATGTGTCAATGTTTTCATCCAACATGGTCATAACAAAGAACAATGTTTAATGTTTCCATTATAATTCAGACTAGCTTTTAATTATTAGCAGCAATGAATTAAATTGAAAATGCAAATTCGAATGTGATTCAACAAAACCCAGTTGTTTCATTTGTTTCCACAGGGTTTTTATTGGTTGAGGAAATGGCACGTGGACAAAAACGTAAGAATCCTTCAGTGTCTTAACACTTTTGTTCTGTTTTGTCTGTTAAATGGGCAGATATAAAAGTACTTAGACATTTAGCCCTGTAATAAAGCTCTGAAGCAGTTCGATGCCCAGTTTATAGTTCCTGATACCATATAGACCAAAGTCGGAAAATAAACTTCTTATTAACAGGCAATATTTCCCTCCAAAATTTATCTTTCAGGAACAGCTTTTACACATTTTTAATATTAGATTATACTGCTCTTTGTTTAATATAACATACCAAGCCCATCATGATATATAGGCCAATATTAGAATTATACTGAGTAACAAATGTTGGATATCCAAAATAATAAAATAAAATATGCTCACTATCATTCTTTTACCCTTGTGTTTTAAATATCTGTCACTGTTTTGCACCCTTAACCCTTAATTTCTGACCCTGTGGTGGACATGTAGCTGATGATGAGTAAGAAAGATTAGTTTGGTAAAGGTCTTCTGCAGTAGTAGATGACTTCTTATTGGCCTTTATCCATGAATTTCTTCCAGAGAATGTAGCAGTATGGGGCAAAACTAGTCAGTCATCAACTTACGCAGGATCTGGTCCTGAAATGGCTCTTGATGGATTGTTGACCAGCTGGACACACACTAACACTGAAACCAATCCATGGTGGAGAGTGGATCTACTGAAAGTGTACAAAGTGAACAGAGTGACCATCACTAATAGACCGAAACTTGCTTATTGGATTAAAGGAGTGGTGATTCGTATCGGGAACTTTCTTGACATTTACAACAACACCATGTGAGGATTTCTTTCTTTTCATTTGATTTCTGTGGCTGAAGTGAAGAATGAACAGAAACAGATAACAGATGATCTTTCTGTTTGTAGATGTGGTGTGATTTCTACTCTTGCAGCCAGTGCCAAGGCCACTTTCTCATGCGGTGGTATGGAGGGACGTTATATGGTTGTTCATATTCCTGGAAATCAGAAGATTCTTAGTATTGCTGAAGCTGGAGTCTACGGGTATTTGGCAGGTAATTCGTTTTTGTAGAGCACTTTATTGAATGTAATAAATACTTTTTTAGAAACTTACTTTAAACTCACAGTTCACCAGAAATCACGCTCATGTCTTTCCAAACCAGTATGACACTATTCATGTTTAACTGGTGTCTTATGTACAGATGATTCTGATAAACATGGGGCTTGAGCATATAACAGGGATGCAAACTCATCATGGGTGAAAAAGGTGACAAAGACCCAAACCCCATTTGCCATTTCCAGTCCCTGTTCCCCCAAGTTTTGCTCTTGTATGTATTATGCTGCATTCACGTCAGAAATTGGCCATATAAAGCCTCCCTAAGATGACTATGAGGTATAGCAAGTGCAGGAAGTAAAAAAAAAAACAAATAAGCCCAGACACCAACATCCTAGAAGGGTTAATTGTTTAAATACTTAACTACAAATTAAGTTACTTTTTAATGCTATACACATTAAATAATAATGCATTAAATATTTAGACATATTAGTTTTTTTTTTTATTGTAAAAACTACATTTTTCAAATATTGCCTTAAAAGGGACTCATTTTTAAGTTGCTTTAAGTTTTATCTTTAACTGTAGAAGCTGCTATCACTTAATGCACAGCTCTGTTTTGACATTGGCTTGTCAGATTTAGTATGTTTTTTAAGCCTTTTGAATTATGGGGACATAGGCAGTGTCCTCATAAACCACCTTCAAATTGTAATACCTCTGTCATACCCATGTCATTATACAAATTTGTGTCCTCATAAACCACATAAAGATGCACACACACACATATATATATATATATATATATATATATATATATATATATATATATATATATATATATGTAGTATCTCACAAAAGTAAGTACACCCCTCACATTTCACCAAAAATTTTAGTGTATCTTCTCAAGGGACAAAACTACACAAATGAAACTTGGATATATTTTAGAATAGTCAATGTGCAACTTGTATAGCAGTAAAGATTTACTGTCCTCTGAAAATAATTTAACATACAGCCATTATATTAATGATTGCCAAAATGTAAGGGGTGTACTCACTTTTGTGAGATACTGTATATATGATATACACTACCAGTCAAAGATTTTTGAACGGTAAGATTTTTTTAAAGAAGTCTCTTCTGCTCACCAAACCTGCATTTATTTGATCCAAAATACAGCAAAAGCAGTAATATTGTGAAATATTTTACTATTTAAAATAACTGTTTTCTATTTGAATATACTTTAATATGTAATTTATTCTTGTGATTTCAAAGCTGAATTTTCAGCATCATTACCCTAGTCACATGATCCTTCACAAATCATTCAAATATTCGATCACACTTTATTTCGATAGTCCACTTTAGACATTCTACTAACTATAAGTAACTTTGTAACTACATGCCAACTAATTCTCATTCATTTGCAACTACATGTCTACTAACTCTCAGAGTAGACTGTTAGGGTAGGTTTAGGGTTCGTAGAATAAATTAACTAATTTGCTAATTTTAAATTTGCAAGTATATGTCAATCCTGAAACAGTATACGTGGGCATTTGGTCCCAAAACAAAACTTTTTTTCAAACTGTGAACGACTTTTAGAGAGAAACTGAGCAAAGGGAGCTTCCCTTATAGCAAAACTGACCGAGATTACTCGCGTGAAAACTACACAATGAATCTCTAAATGACATCTTGTATGCTTTCTTTTTCTTTTGTTATAATGGGAAGATCTGTGAACGTGTAGAACTAAATGAACTTGTGAAAACAAAAATGAGTACAGACAGGGTGCGAACTACGGAGGAGCTAGGCTCCCCTTAATAAGACATGGGCTCCCCTGAAAACGTGATTAGTGAAATTTTGGGGGGGGTCTCAAAAAATATTGACAAAGTGTTATTTTGATGTGCAATTTCAGTTTTGTGTAATGTGATCATTGTGGATTATTATGTGTAAAATTTGAAAAATATTCATTAATGCATGACTGTCAGTCCTGTGTCTTATTTCCCCCGCCTCTTGTGTCCATATTTGGCCTTCCTGTTCCTGTCCTCGTTCCATGTTCATTAGTTGATTAGTCCCTAGCCCTGTGTTTAATTGCCCCGCACCTGTTTCCGTTCTTCCCTGTTGATTTCCCAGTGTTCTTAAGCCCCGTGTCTCCCTGTCTCCCATGTCCTGTATTGTTCGTCCATTCCCCAAGCTCTACGTTCCGTGTGTTAGGAAATTCAATAAAACTCCTTTGGATATTGGATATCTCCGTGTCTCCTCGCTCCTTGCTCCGGTGAAGCGTGACAATGATGGCGATTTAAACCTAATTCACTACAATAAAGATAACTATACATGCTATTCTTGTCATGAGCATCAAGGTGTGGGGGCGCTGCAGTGCAAATTCCACTCATGTTTAGTACATGTTAACTCAAAGATTCGTAGAAAAAAATATAAACCTATCTGTGTTAAGGTAAGGCATGTTATTCGCAATTACAGGTGCTGGTCATAAAATTAGAATATCATGAAAAAGTTGATTTATTTCAGTAATACCATTCAAAAAGTGAAACTTGTATATTAGATTCATTCATTACACACAGACTGATATATTTCAAATGTTTATTTCCTTTAATTTTGATGATTATAGCTAATGAAAGTCCCAAATTCAGTATTCCAGAAAATTAGAATATTGTGAAAATGTTCAATATTGAAGACACCTGGTGCCACACTCTAATCAGCTAATTAACTCAAAACACCTGCAAAAGCCTTTAAATGGTCTCTCAGTCTAGTTCTGTAGGCTACACAATCATGGGGAAGACTGCTGACTTGACAGTTGTCCAAAAGACGACCATTGACACCTTGCACAAGGAGGGCAACACACAAAAGGTCATTGCTAAAGAGGCTGGCTGTTCACAGAGCTCTGTGTCCAAGCACATTAATAGTGAGGCGAAGGGAAGGAAAAGATGTGGTAGAAAAAAGTGTACAAGCAATAGGGATAACCGCACCCTGGAGAGGATTGTGAAACAAAACCCATTCAAAAATGTGGGGGAGATTCACAAAGAGTGGACTGCAGCTGGAGTCAGTGCTTCAAGAACCACCACGCACAGACGTATGCAAGACATGGGTTTCAGCTGTCGCATTCCTTGTGTCAAGCCACTCTTGAACAAGAGACAGCGTCAGAAGCGTCTTGCCTGGACTGCTGCTGAGTGGTCCAAAGTTATGTTCTCTGATGAAGTAAATTTTGCATTTCCTTTGGAAATCAAGGTCCCAGAGTCTGGAGGAAGAGAGGAGAGGCACATAATCCACGTTGCTTGAGGTCCAGTGTAAAGTTTCCAGTCATTGATGGTTTGGGGTGCCATGTCATCTGCTGGTGTTGGTCCATTGTGTTTTCTGAGGTCCAAGGTCAACGCAGCCGTCTACCAGGAAGTTTTAGAGCACTTCATGCTTCCTGCTGCTGACCAACTTTATGGAGATGCAGATTTCATTTTCCAACAGGACTTGGCACCTGCACACACTGCCAAAGCTACCAGTACCTGGTTTAAGGACCATGGGATCCCTGTTCTTGATTGGCCAGCAAACTCGCCTGACCTTAACCCCATAGAAAACCTATGGGGTATTGTGAAGAGGAAGATGCAATACGCCAGACCCAACAATTCAGAAGAGCTGAAGGCCACTATCAGAGCAACATGGGCTCTCATAACACCTGAGCAGTGCCACAGACTGATCAACTCCATGCCACGCCACATTGCTGCAGTAATCCAGGCCAAAGGAGCCCCAACTAAATATTGAGTGCTGTACATGCTCATACTTTTCATGTTCATGTTTTTCAGTTGGCTAACATTTCTAAAAATCATTTTTTTGCATTGGTCTTAATTGATATTCTAATTTTCTGAGATACTGGATTTGGGACTTTCATTAGCTATCAGTTATAATCATCAAAATTAAAGGAAATAAACATTTGAAATATATCAGTCTGTGTGTAATGAATGAATCTAATATACAAGTTTCACTTTTTGAATGGTATTACTGAAATAAATCAACTTTTTCATGATATTCTAATTTTATGACCAGCACATGTATGTGTTGTGGCTGGGTTGTTATAGGTCTGCGTGACTCTCGATGTCTTAGGACTAATTGAAAAGAGGAATTATGGTATTCTTCTGTAGCCTGACGAGTAACTTTAACCACTGTTCATGTGAACTCAAAGACAGCCTGATGCTTTGTTTGTAGACTACTTGTAGGTGGCTGTTTGTTGTTTCACCAATCACTTTGTCATTTAATAGCTCGCTAAGAAATCCCATTCAGAATCCTCATGTATTGAAATCTTCACATTTACGAAGCTGTTTTATAGGCTATAGACAAAATATATGATCTATGATCTGCTTTGTACAAAAAAAAAGAAAAAAAAAGAGAAGAGGTGTAAGGTTAATGTACATCCAGCCTGTTACTTATGTTTTAATCCATTACCGTGTTCAAAACAGTTTTTCTGTAATGAAATTCTATAATAAGAGTCTGATCTACCATGACACATAAGGAAATATTTGACACAGATATTACAAAACCATACAAATAAATTATTTCTTTATGATACAAGTCAGGGTTATTCAATTAAAGTTCCAAGAGCCGTGGCCTATATATTTTCTTCCAAGCAAAGGTCTGGACAAAATAAATAAATATATATATATATTTTTTTTTTTACATGTATTGTATTCTCACATTTAGATACATGCGAGGCCATGTGACAAAAAAAAAAAAAAAATATATATATGTTTACTGTTTCTGTTCAATGTTTTCCTCCTGAAATCTATACTATTTTAATATTTTACTTAAAAGCAGTATCTAGCCTACTAAAAACAGTGTAGCTATAATCAAAATGTTCTCATCTTGAGCAGAAAGGTAACTAACGGTTTCAAAGTTTAAGTTCTATCCTAGCCATCTAACAACAATTTCCCCAATTATAATTAGGCCTACCTTTTTTTTTTTTTTTTTTTTTCTGAAGAACATTTAAAATATCAACGTTTTGTCACATCTGGTTAGGTTATAGATAGATAAATAGTAAGAAAAATAACTATAGTTGCAGTATTGTTTTTTTCTGCTGCTGCTAGTGAAAGTTCTCTATAATTTTGCTGCTCACCATGTTTTTGTTGTTGTTAAAATAACCGCGTCATCACAGCTCTTGATTTGGCGCCGGCGCGCGCGTCCAGAGAGAGAGATGAGCCAAAAGGGCTTGAATAAAGCACGTTTCGCTTTAGATAAAAATACTAGACGATATAGGGGGGCGCTAGTGAGTTCCACATGGAGTAGACGTGTTTTTTTGTGCTCTTCATTTCCCTTGATTATATCTTATTTTCACCAATAATTTCATTGTTAAAGTTTGCTCATTACCATCGCAAACGGCATGACTAAGCCCAAATCAAAGAAAGGAGACAAATCAGCTGAGGAAGCAGGTGAACAAGGTGCCTGTCAGTCTGACGACGCACAGGCCGCTGCTAACTCCACAGACCCTGTTAACCTCGCTGACATTATGGAGGCTATCAAATCAATGAACGGCTCCATGAATGAAAAATTCGATTCTTTGGAATCTACGGTGTCTCAGACATTGGCCTCGCTGTCGGAAGTTACTTCACGAGTTACGGAACTCGAAAAGGCCAGTACAGATTATGAGGGCCGTATTTCTGAACTTGAGGCTCATTGCCGTGACTGGTTTGAAACATGCAAATCTTTGACATCTAAGTTGGATGATCTTGAAGGGCGCTCGCGGCGGCAAAATATTAAGATCATAGGTCTGCCTGAAAAAGTGGAGGAGGGTCACCCGACTCAGTTTGTTGCTGACTTTCTTGTGCACATTCTTGGCGCCAGTAACTTTTCAAAACCTCTGAAGATTGACCGAGCCCATCGTACGGGCCCGGTTGGCAACGCACGATCCCGTCCTCGGACGATGGTGGCCAGACTGCATCACTATCCTGATAAAGAGAAGATTCTACGTCTTGCACGGCTGTCTTCGCCCCTGATGTACAACGGAGCGCGCATTCTGATTTTCCCCGACTTCACCTCTGAGGTTCTGAAGCAGCGCCAAGCTTTCAACGACGTGAGGAAAAGGCTCAAGGAGGCTAATGTTCGTTATGGGTTGCTCTTCCCTGCTCGCCTTCTCGTGACTCACAACTCATCTAAACATGTTTTTGATTCCGCGGAGAAGGCTCAAGCCTTTGTTGACTCTATCACAGCTGAGGTCAACTCTGTGTAGTCTGCATAATTATGGGGTGTCAGCAGTTAAAAGGTTGGGCAAGACTTGATGACTTTTAAGTGTTTTGTTCTTTATCGACTGCGGAACCTTTGTGAGTGATGCTAACCAGTCTGATCTGCATGCTTGTTATTTTCCATCTTTATTTTGTTATGAGCATAAGTTTGCGACACAGAGCATTCATTGTATTTTTATTTGACGACCGTTCTGTGTCTTTTTTTGTCATAATTTAAATGTTCGTGGGGATTTGAAGAGCAGTTTAGCTTTAGGCTTTTTCCTGCCATTTGTTTCGTTTTGTTTTTGTTAAACCGTTGATCTTTGTGTCACTTTTTGGCTCCTCTGTATATATGGGTTTCTTATACCGCTTGGTTTGGGGAGGCGGCTGGAGGGTGGGGGGATGTAATCTGTGTTTAATGTCGTTGATCTCTGTTTACCCTTCTTTTTATCTGTGCGATTCCGTTACTGCAGTTAAGTTTGTGTATCCTGTAAAATGGCACATAATATAACTTCATCACAAGGTGGCGGTGTTACTTTAGCAAGCTGGAATGTGCGCGGCTTGAATAGTCAGGGGAAGCGAGCTAAAGTGTTTTCATATTTGCGCTCTATTTCCGCTGACATAATTTTTTTACAAGAGACCCACATTAAACATGGGGAACAGAATCGTTTGAAATGCAATTGGATTTCCCAGGTTTTTCAGTCTACTTTTTCATGCAGGGCCAGAGGTGTTGCAATATTGTTTCGTAATTCAGTTCCGTTTAAACATATATCCACGTTAACAGACCCTAACGGTCGTTATGTTCTTGTTACTGGATTAATTGCCTCCAAACATTTAACTTTTTTAAACCTCTATGCCCCTAATTATGACGATCCGGCTTTTTTCCGTAAGGTTTTCGGTTTTCTACCGTCTCTTACTGATACTCACTTTATAGTTGGTGGCGACTTTAACTGCATATTGGATCCGGTTTTGGATAAATTTCCTTTTCGTTCAGATCCTTCCCTTAACTGTACATCAGTTATTAAACATCTGACCGAGTCATTGAATATTATTGATATATGGAGGCTACACCATCCTATTGATAAGGAGTATTCTTTCTTTTCTCATGTCCATAAATCATATTCGAGAATAGATTATTTCTTTATAGACTCTAAATTATTACCTAACGTCTCTGCATCTAAATACCATAACATACTGATTTCTGATCATTCCGCTGTTACAGTATCTTTTGACTTTGGTTGGGCAACGCCAAGTTATAACTGGAGATTTAATTCTTACCTCCTTTCAGATGTGAAATTTTGTCAGCATATTTCAGACTCTTTGACAGAATTTATTGAGATCAATGATAAAGGCGATGTTTCTGACTCTGTGTTATGGGAAACTTTTAAAGTAGTAATGAGAGGACATATAATTTCTTATGAGTCAACAGCAAAGAAACTCAGACAAAAACGCTTAGTGGAGATAGATGCCCGTCTTACCCAACTGGAAAAATTATATAGGGATACCGCAGACCCATGTGTCTTAAATGATATTATGTCACTTAAATATGAATACAATAAGATTACTTTGGATCAGGTAAACAAGACGTTGTTAAAAATTAAACAAAGACATTTCGAGATTGGGGATAAACCAGATAAACTATTAGCTCAGCAGTTAAGGGGTTTGTATGCTAGTAGATCAATTCATAACATTGCTGATAAAGATGGTAAAATTTTGACTAATCCAAAGGACATTAACAATCGTTTTATGGAATTTTATTCAGATTTGTACAAATCCAAAACATCTGTATCTTCAGAAGCTATTGTAGACTTTCTTCATTCGCTTCCTCTTCCAAAAATAAGTGAGGCTGACCAGGAAATGTTAAATGCTGACATTACTCTTCAAGAGATACTGGATGCGTTTAATGCCTTCCCTAACGGGAAGGCTCCTGGCCCTGACGGCTTTTGTATCGAATTTTATAAACAGTATGCTGGTAAAATTGCACCCCTTATGTTGCGGATGTTAAATCATTCTTTTTGTAAGCAAAAATTTCCTCCTTCTCTCTACCTCGCCAATATTTCTTTACTTCTTAAGAAAGGCAAGGACGAAACTAATGTGTCCTCTTATCGTCCAATTGCTCTTCTTAATACTGATTTAAAAGTGTTCACCAAAATTTTGGCAACTAGATTAAACAAATGTATTTCAACTATTATTCACCCCGACCAGGTCGGCTTTGTCCCTAACAGATTCTCCTTTTTCAATGTTAGACGTTTTCTAAATATAATCTATTCCAAGCAAAAATCTTACTCTAAATTGGCAATTATTGCGTTAGATGCAGAAAAAGCTTTTGATCAAGTGGAATGGAAATATATCTTAACTACCATTAAAGAATTTAATTTAGGAGATAGGTTTTCGTCTTGGGTCAGTATGTTGTATCATCATCCATCTGCATCGGTTTTAACTAATTTTGATAGATCGCCACAATTTGAGTTGCATAGGGGCACACGACAGGGGTGCCCACTTTCACCCCTGTTGTTTGCCATTGCCATAGAACCTTTGGCAATCGCTATTAGACAACATCCGCAGATTCCACCCTTAAGCATAGGTCAGGTAGATCATATCATATCTCTTTATGCTGATGACGTTCTTTTATACCTTTCAGATCCGGAGCACTCTGTTCCATCCTTGTTGGATTTATTAAACTCTTTTAGTAACTTTTCAGGTTATTCGGTTAATTGGCAAAAAAGTGAATTCATGCCCATTGGCAATAATATAGATTCAGTCTTCATGCAGAGTATGCCATTTAGATTGGCTCCGGATATGATAAAATACCTTGGTGTGGTTGTCCCTAAGAATCCAAAGGATTTAGTTAAATTAAATTTTCTCACGCTGCTAGACAACTTGAAGCAGGACATAGAAAGATGGCGATCACTCCCTATATCAATGATCGGCCGCATCAATGCAGTTAAAATGGTGAGCCTTCCGAGATTCTTATATCTTTTTCAAAATGTACCCGTTTTCCTACCCAAATCATTCTTTAAAACTCTTGACTCCATTATTATGCCTTTCATATGGGGTTTTAAAAATGCTCGTATATCCAAGACTCATTTGCATAAACCTAAGCATTTGGGGGGTCTGGGTTTGCCTAACTTTAACCAGTATTACTGGGCAGCGAATTGCAGAGTTTTAATGTATTGGCGGGATTCTTTTCCAGGCATTGTTCAAGTAAACACTCCCTCCTGGTTAGCAATAGAACAAAGTGCCTTCCATTCTTCTCTTTCTGCTTTGCTTTTTTCAGCCCCCCTGCCTACTAAAGAGGTTCCCAAAAATAATTTAATCCTTAATAACTC
Source organism: Barbus barbus (assembly GCF_936440315.1). NCBI lineage: Eukaryota > Metazoa > Chordata > Actinopteri > Cypriniformes > Cyprinidae > Barbus > Barbus barbus. Next base: position 2,705,660 of record NC_136731.1, on the reverse strand, counting down.
TATTAAAATATGGAACCAAATCAGGAAGGTATATAAGTTACTAAATACTTCCTCACTTACTCCTATCTGTTACAATCATGCATTTAAACCCTCTCTTACAGATAAAGTTTTTAAGGAATGGCAAGACAAAGGAATTGTCATTGTTAAAGATTTATACATTAATAAGTCTTTTGCCTCTTTTTCACAGCTCAGTGAGAGATTCAGTCTTCCTCCTTCTCATTTTTTTCGATATCTTCAGGTCCGGAACTATGTTCGTTTAAGTATCTCAGATTTTGCAGTTTTGTCTTTAGAAAGCAAAATGTTTGATTTATTTTCAAATTCTCCAGATGTTAGGGGTTTAACCTCTTTATTTGTTAATGCTTTTAAAGATGAAATAAACTTCTCCTCCCTTTATTTGAAAGCTGCTTGGGAAGAAGACTTAGGAATTCAGATTACTGAGACTGACTGGGATAAATGTCTTTTATCTGTTTATTCATGTTCTATAAATTCAAGACACCAACTTATTCAATACAAGGTTTTACACAGACTTCACTATTCTAAAACGAAGCTCAGCAGATTCTATCCTTCCGTCTCCCCCATGTGTGATAAGTGTAAAGTTGCTGAGGGTACCCTGGCACATCTTTTCTGGTTCTGTGTACAAATTCAGAATTTTTGGATAGAAATATTCCAGTTCTTTGCCAAGGTCTATAACTGTGTTTTACTCCCCGACCCAATGATAGCAATTCTTGGTTGGTCAGATTTGCTTGAGTCTCTCAGCCTGAAAGTACGGTTACCCATCCAATATGGTATGATTGTAGCTAAGAAAGTTATTTTGCTTTTGTGGAAGAAAAATGTTAGGCCTCTCTTTTCTGACTGGTTAACTGGACTTACTTCTACTTTATATCTTGAAAGAATCAGATATACCATCTCTGGGAACTCTGAAAAATTTGACAAAATGTGGGAACCAGTTTTTACTTTTCTGTTGAGCTACAAGGACCAATGATGTATTATTTTATTTTAGATTGGATTGTAATTATTTTTGGTATGATATGTTGGTCTTGTATACCGCCATACTACTACTACTTCTTTGTCAGATTTTTGTGCTTAATTTTACACACTGCACAGATTGTTGTTATATGAAGGGTCTGTTTGTCTGTTATTGTTTGTTCATGTCTGCAAAAACCATAATAAAAATAATAATCTAAAAATACTAGACGATATAGCGTTGAAAGATATTTACCATAAACGACCCTGAGCGCTTGTTATGTGATCCGCTCCGCTGTTTTGTCAACAGTCAACTTTCTCTTTATTCCAAATGGGTATTATTGAAGATATTTGTTATATTTCTACCAGGTTGTTGGTACTAATGATGTAATGAATTACTATGGGCGTATAATTATTTTGTATATAGTTGTGAAGGACGTTGTTAGACAAAAAGTCATTCTGTTTGTAATTCCGTTTGGTGACGGTATGCTAGTTGGTGCAGAAATTACATGCTTCAGCCACTGTTGAAACATCTCCACCACTGTTGCTCTCAAATTTTATTTGTATTTTGCATAAACATGGGTCTCAACGAGTTTTTATTAATTTTCTAGGAAATCGGGCAGTAGGACGAGCCACTATACAGTCGTCAACATCTGCAGACTGGTTTGCTGAAAGGGCCATTGATGGTAATCGAGGTGTCCAGCAGTTGTTAACGAGATGCTCCTCAACCCTTAATGAGGCTAACCCATGGTGGAGGCTGGATCTGCATGATGTCTACAGAGTTAGTGAAGTGGTCGTCAGTAATAGAAAAGACTGCTGTGCTGAACGAATACATGGAGCGGAGATTCGCATCGGAAACTCTTTGGAGAACAACGGCACCAGCAATCCCATGTGAGAAACTTGAGGTTGAAAGAGCGTGAGACGTCAAGTACAAATGTGAATGATTAATACAGATATGGCAGTATTTTTATATCCTTCATGTGTTTCTCTGTCTGTAGATGTGCTGTTATTCCAGCTATTACAGCACGTGAGTCCTACAACTACTCATGTGATGGGATGGAGGGACGTTACGTGATTATTCGCATTCCTGGAGACTGGAAGATTCTTGCTCTTTGTGAGGTTGAAGTCTACGGGTACTTCGCAGGTTGTAGAGCATTATATTCAATATTCTTCATTAATATATAACTCATGTAATATCATGCCATACTTGAAACATACTGTAAAGGAAAACAAAATCATAATTTTCACAATTCGGTTTGGTGAGGGTAGTTGATGTAGTAATAACTCACTTCACCTCCAGTCGTTGTTCCTCAGTAATCTTCCCCTCTGCTGCAAACTTTGTGCATCAAGACGAGTCGTGACTTTTTTTTTCATCCATTTTTTAGAAAGTCTGGCTGTAGCTGGTGCTGCTATACAGTCGTCAACATCTGCGGACTGGTTTGCTGAAAAGGCGATTGATCAAGGTCTCCAGCAGTTGTATACGGGATGCTCCTCAACCCTTAATGAGACTAACCCGTGGTGGAGGCTGGATCTGCATGATGTCTTCCAAGTTATTAGAGTGGTCTTCACTAATAGAAAAGATTGCTGTGCTGAACAAATAAACGGAGCGGAGATTCGCATCGGAAACTCTTTGGAGAACAACGGCACCAACAATACCATGTGAGAAACTTGAGGCTGAAAGAGCGTGAGACGTCAAGTACAAATGTGAAGGATTAATACAGATATGACAGTATTTTTATATCCTTCATGTGTTTCTCTGTCTGTAGATGTGCTGTTATTCCAGATATTCCAGCAGGTGAGTCCTACAACTACTCATGTGATGGATTGGTTGGACGTTACGTGATTATTCGTATTCCTGGAGACTGGAAGATTCTTGCGCTTTGTGAGGTTGAAGTCTACGGGTACTTGACAGGTTGTAGAGCATTATATTCAATATTCTACATTAATATATAATTCATGTAATATCATGCCATACTTGAAACATATTGCAAAGGAACACAAAATCATAATTTTCACAATTCGGTTTGGTGAGGGTAGTTGATGCAGTAATAACTCACTTCACCTCCAGTCGTTGTTCCTCAGTAATCTTCTCCTCTGCTGCAAACTTTGTGCATCAAGACGAGTCATGACATTTTTTTTTTCATCCATTTTTTTAGAAAATCTGGCTGTAGCTGGAGCTGCTATACAGTCGTCAACATCTGCGGACTGGTTTGCTGAAAAGGCCATTGATCAAGGTCTCCAGCAATTGAATATGGGATGCTCCTCAACCCTTAATAAGACTAACCCGTGGTGGAGGCTGGATCTGCGTGATGTCTACAGAGTTAGTGAAGTGGACGTCACTAATAGAAAAGACTGCTGTGCAGAACGAATAAATGGAGCGGAGATTCGCATCGGAAACTCTTTGGAGAACAACGGCACCAGCAATCCCATGTGAGAAACTTGAGGCTGAAAGAGCGTGAGACGTCAAGTACAAATGTGAAGGATTAATACAGATATGACAGTATTTTTATATCCTTCATGTGTTTCTCTGTCTGTAGATGTGCTGTTATTCCAGATATTCCAGCAGGTGAGTCCTACAGCTACTCATGTGATGGGATGGAGGGACGTTACGTGATTATTCATATTCCTGGAGACTGGAAGATTCTTGCTCTTTGTGAGGTTGAAGTCTACGGGTACTTGGCAGGTTGTAGAGCATTATATTCAATATTCTACATTAATATATAATTCATGTAATATCATGCCATACTTGAAACATACTGTAAAGGAACACAAAATCATAATTTTCACAATTCGGTTTGGTGAGGGTAGTTGATGCAGTAATAACTCACTTCACCTCCAGTCGTTGTTCCTCAGTAATCTTCTCCTCTGCTGCAAACTTTGTGCATCAAGACGAGTCATGACATTTTTTTCATCCATTTTTTAGAAAATCTGGCTGTTGCTGGGGCTGCTATACAGTCGTCAACATCTGCGGACTGGTTTGCTGAAAAGGCCATTGATCGAGGTCTCCAGCAGTTGTATACGGGATGCTCCTCAACCCTTCATGAGACTAACCCGTGGTGGAGGCTGGATCTTCATGATGTCTACCGAGTTAGTAAAGTGGTCGTCACTAATAGAAGAGACTGCTGTGCTGAACGGATAAACGGAGTGGAGATTCACATCGGAAACTCTTTGGAGAACAACGGCACCAGCAATCCCATGTGAGAAACTTGAGGCTGAAAGAGCGTGAGACGTCAAGTACAAATGTGAAGGATTAATACAGATATGACAGTATTTTTATATCCTTCATGTGTTTCTCTGTCTGTAGATGTGCTGTTATTCCTGCTATTCCAGCAGGTGAGTCCTACAGCTACTCATGTAATGGGATGGAGGGACGTTACGTGAATCTGATCATTCCTGGAGACAAGAAGATCCTCACTCTGTGTGAGGTGAAGGTCTATGGAGAAGGTATGCATCAGTAATATTGGTTTATAATATATCAGATAATAATTTCTTCACATTATACATTTTTGTCAATTTGACGTAGTGAGGAGCTTGGAAAGGTTTTAATAAATGCAAGCTCATTTGTTGGGTGCAAACCATATTTCTTAGGATTTTCTTTTTATTTACATATATATGAATATATTTTTCTAGGTCCCTGTTTAAAAAGATCTTTTGTAAAACTGCTGTTTCACTCCAGCAATGATTTGACCGACTCTACAATGAGAGAAAACGTTCTCAAACAGGTGAGAAGAAAAAGTAACAAGTGATGAGAAAACAAACACTTATTGCATTGTTAAATATTATGACCTGAATTTGTTAAAAACTAAATCAGCTGTTGTTCTCCTGCAGTGCAGTTGCATGTGCAAAGAGAGAACCGGTATATATTATGACACAAAGGTTCACGACAGGAGTGCAGATCATCTATTGATTATTCAGTCAAACTATTTACAGCATCAACAAATTTACAATATTCTCACATTTTAAAGAGACATGATTTTACAAAAGTACTGTTTGGGACATGACACGAGAAAAGAGGAGAGGAAGATTTGAATGTCTTCATATTCTGATCTAATCAGTTTAGTATGAATGTTATTTCCAGTTGGGATCTGCTCTGGCTGATAGAGGATTCACAGATGTGACACTGAGGTGGTCTCAAACCCCTAAACAGGAAGTGATGCGGAAAGTGAACACTGACAAACGTGAGTGTGTTCTCACAGCTGTACAACAACTTATGACATATGCTGCACAAATAGCAATGATTATAAACTTATGATATGTAATAGCAAAAATGTTTCATTTACAGGTCGCTGTGATAGAATTATGCACTAATGCCCTGGAAATCAACAGTGTCTTTGACTCACTAAATTCACATTCATTCAATTCATTCATAATTTATGAAAGCCTGTTTCCACCAAAATATAAAACAAGGTAATTGTGACTTTTTATCTCAAAATTCTGACATAAAGTCCATTCTGAGGGGAAAAAAAGAGACTATTTTCTTACAATTGCAAGTTTATATCTCGCAATTATGACTTTATTTCTCAGAATTGTGAGAGTAGTAACTATGCTGGACAGCGGACAACTATTTTTGCGATTGGTGCAAGAGGGTTTTGGCTTGCAGCACTTCGCACACTGGCACACTAGATCAGAAATGGCATTATAATGCATTACAACTGCACCAAATCCTTATTAATGTACTACAGTCTAGAGTAGTGTTTCTCAACAGGGGTGTTCGGAGAGCATCAGGGGGCGCTGGAAGCAATATTTTTGAAAGGGGGCGCTGAGCTGTTCTTGGGGGGCATTTGGTCAAGGCGAATTTACACAAAAGATGTACAAGCTGAAACTTGCAAAAGGAAATAGTCTGCCACATTCTAACGCCATCTCTACACTGGATGCATCAAAGCGCACTTCCTGTATCTATTTGTCAACGCGTTGAGTGCGTCAGAAACAGAACGTAGCATCCATTTACTGTTACGGGATCCAACGACTCTTTACTTTAGTGTTCACTCGGCTTTCTGTAGCGCAGCTGATGAACTTCCCATGAAACCAATATATGCATTTAAACACAAAGCATTGTATGCTTTTTCTTGTTTAGAAAAATTTATATAAATGCTTTTTGTGTGCTGATTGACAAATTTCTAAAGAGTTTATTCAACGCACATAAATATAGCCTAATTTATATTCACGTGGCTTTTTTTCTTCTTGGCAAACTTGTGGTAATATTTAAAGTCCAGTCAAATCAAATTAATGTTATATATGGGTTAAAATACATGCTTTTGAGATATATATTATAAATAAAATATAGCGTAGCCTATACCACCATTCAAAAAAGATCAGTAAGATTTAATGGTTTTGAAACAAATCCTTTCTGCAGTAAGTTTGCATTTATTTGACAAAAAATACAGTAAAAATAGTCAATCGAAAATTTGAAATAACTTTCTATTTGAATATATTTTGAAATGTGTTTTCCTCTCATGCTAAAGCTCTATTACTCCAGCTTTCAGTGCACTAATATAATCACTATTTTGAAAACGAGAAGCATATGTTTCCCATATTTCTCCAACCCCAATTCCAGAAAAGTACAATACAATCAAGAAAATGTGTTCATTCTCTTTAACCTTAACAAAACATTATCCTACATATTATTTTGTTTGGTTGTCTAATTTCCTTTCAGGTTTTGACAAAATATTTTATTTAATGTTTTAAATTAGTCTATTTAAAAATATGTATAACTTTCTATTCCAAAATCTACTTAAATACAAGCTTTTTTAAGAGGATTAATTCTTCAGTTTCAAGGTATATCTGGAACCACTAGAAACCCAGACTCAAATTTTCGGTTTTGATGAAACCAAAGGCTTCCCTACCCAATTTTCAATTATATTTTTGGTCTGCACAAATTATGCATGTTAAGTTGGTTTATTTACAGATTTGATTCACGCTGGGTCGGGATTGAATCCACTAGATGTTTTCCTAGACTGTTATGCTCCCTACCATTTATTTATAATATTTTCACTGTAACAAATACTCTTTTGGTTTGGAAGGATGTTAAGAAATATTTATCCATTACAAATAAGTTGTCTCTGAAGTCTCCAATTGCACTCAATCCTGATTTCCCACTCTCATACAGAATAGAGGAGTGTCGGAGTTAGATCATTTATTTGATGACGGTCAAATGAGATCGTTTCAGGAGTTAAGACAGGAATTGAATCTGCCCAGAAAAGCTTTTTTATCAATTCTTTTAAATCCGACACTTTTTAGAGTTACAGTTAAAAGAAGGTAATATACAACTTGATCTTATTGAAATAGAATTTTTTTTTTCTTCATTTACTCTTAAAAAGAAGATCTCTGAATTATATACAATGCTGTTTAATGTTGTGATATGGGAAAGAACATAGAGTCTAGTTTTAGAAATGAGGAGTGGCTGTCTGTCTGTTCAAATATCTTCCCCAAAAGTGCTGCAATTTCAGTTCATGAACAAAATTATATATATTTTTCACAGGATTTATCTAATCCCAGTTCGCCTCCATAGAATATCTCCCAATTAATCTCAGTTATGCTTCAAATGTAAGGTAGACATTGGCACAGTGATGCATGTATTTTGGGATTGTGACAAAATCAAAATGTACTGGAAAGAGATTCACTAAATTATTCAAAAGATTATTGGAAAGACTTTTGTAATGTCCCCAAATGTACACCTTCTGCACTGAACAGTAGATCTGTCTCTGGACTCTGACAGAATCTGTACTCAACTTCTGTATATATCTGGCCAAAAAATGTACTATTATTATGGTCAACTGCTCAGATACCTTCAATCAATATGAGTCAGGCGACAACTCTTTTACCATTGGAAAAATCAACTTATGATTTACATCAAAGATCTGTGTTCTGGTGCATTTGGTCCTCTCTCGGGAACTTTCTTGAGGATACTCAGGGACTATGTCTTTCTGCTTTTGGTTTATCATTTTCTTTTATTTCTGTCTTTGCTCTTATGCATTTGAATGTCTAATATGTACTAGCTGTACATGTTGTTATGAGATACCAGTCCCACTGTTGTTTTATTGGAAAATTTAATAAAAAATAAAAAAGTATTCATTTAAATAAATTCATTATGTAAAAAATAATTTGAAATAAATGAATGAAGACTTCCTCCAGAGTTTTTGAACGAATCTCTTGAATGAATAATTAAGACATCAAATACATTCAATCACTGGTCACCACCTTCTGGCATAATGTAACATACAGTCTTTATTTGAAGCGTAACATTAGTTACAAAGGTCAGTTCCTAATTTTGACTGCGGCTATACCCGGACTATAAACTTTTATCCTAATACTTTTGTTATTATTTAATGTTTGCAACACAGATATGTAGCTGTAACAATTCAGTCCACTGAAGGCAAGTGTAGTGAGAACCCAAGTGCAGTTTATTTACAAAGTGATCCAAGATACAAACATAATCCAAACAGATGAAGACTTGACTTGAAACACACATGATTTGAAACAGACTTGACGTGGCATGAACAGACTTGACTCACCGACAGCGGGTTACAGCATCAATACACGACAAGAGACAAAGGCAACAAAAGGGCTACTTATACCAAACAATATAGGCCACATGACAAGAACCAACCAATGAGGAACAAGGATACGAGGATATTGTGGACCGCGGCAAGTCCGGATATGTCAAATTTCCATGTTTTATGAAAGGATAGACATAATCCTTTCCATAGACATAATGATTTTAATACTGTCTCAACCCCTTTGATTTTTTACTGTACAAACTGTACAACTATCCATCACACAAACATTTCAGCATTTTTATATTTTAGTATGTGACTTAATTATGAGGGCTCAAGAAATTTCATCATAAACCACATTTACGTTGTTATATCAATGTAATACCCATGTCATTATACAAATTTGTGTCCCGATAAATCATATAAACAAGCACACACATACATAAACATTTCAAGCTTCAAAAGAGGCGTATCTCTATCTTAAAGAATATAGTAATAAAGAAACTATAGAATTATATATGACAGCATAGAAACAAACATGTTACTAAAGCCAACCAAATCATTTATCGTACATTTTAAACATGTATTCAACATTTATTTAAAGCTTATTGAACTTAAAAACAAACACATCATTCTCTTCTTAGAAAGAAGATGGTAATAAATAAAATGTGATTATATGTATATAACATACTGCATAAAAATAAACATTTACTATAGTTTTAGGTGTCAATAAGAGATGGGTGGAGTTACAGATGAGGGGTGCGTTTCCCAAAAGCAACTATCTTTACCAATAGAGCTCAATGGAACGTACCACCATAGTTAGCTAACGATGCTTTTGGGAAACGCACCCCAGATGAGCCTCTGCAGTCCATTACAGGGCATTTATCGAGTTAGTCTGATAACCCAGCATAAATTTCGTCATAGTTTTTATCATCAGATATTAGTTTTAGCTTGTCAACGTCTCGTCTTAGTCACAGAAAAAAGGTTTGTTGACGAATATGTTTCGCCATCGTCAATGAAATTAACACTGTTTGCTTGTATGTATTTATGTAGTCTTTGATAATATCTCAAATATATATCCAAATGCAAAACATAATGGAAATAATGTCAACGATGATTGGCTTGTAAGTTGCCCCATTAGTGGAATTGCCGCTGTAGTGGTAAGCCACTACTTGCTTCCATCTTGTTGTGGTCCCTGCCAACATAAAAACACGTGCATGTGTTGTTGTCGCCCCTGTGTGGCCGGGTAACGTCACATCCCCATAAAGTTTTCCTGTTCCCAGGTGCAGCTCCACACTTGGTGTGATTGCCATCTCATCCAGAGTCAGCACACACTCCCTTTCCATCTCTGTCAGGCCAGGTACCTTCAGCATTTCAAACACCTCTCCTAATATGCCTGGCTCCATCTTTATGTGATGCAGTCTTCTTTGCAGGGTGCTGATGTCAGGAAGAGATATTTCCATGTCCTGAATTAGCCTGTAACCTGTTGAGCCTGTGGCAAAATGTAGTTTAATTGCCTTTTTAATTGTGTTGTTTTCCCATCTCATGCCCCTCTTACTCTTCCCAACGATCTTCTTTATCTGATCTTTTTCATAGCTGTTAATTTTGTTCAGGGCTCCCTCTGCTCTTAGTGACTTATTTTTTTGTATTTCTAGCTCCTCCATCATTCTTCTCACACTGACTCCTGGCTCACATGGCCCCTGCACACTAGTTCCTGGCTCACTGTCTCCTGGTATGTCCCTCTCAGTTTGCTCACAGTCTTCTCTTTCCCTTCTTTCACTTTCCTTTCTTTATCTCTGAAATGATGACATGGCATTGTTAGTGTTACAAAAATGTGGCAAGTATTATAGAACTTGGGAATTTATAAATAATGACTTCACAGTATTCATACCAAAGTTCATTTTAAGACTGTATGTGTGGTCACTGGCCATTGCATGAACTTGTACTGGAGGTTCTGTGGCACTTCTTGCTGGACCCTTCCTTCTCTTTGGCTTAGGGCGATGCAAAAATATGGTTGGAACAGCATCATCCTTCAATTTCACGCGACCTTTTTTTGTTCTGCTGAATTGCTCTTCCTCAAAATGTGCCTGAAAGAGTGGCTTATGAGTTTAATTTCCATACACATTACAGATATAACCCAATAACTGTCAATCGAAATTCCATTTAATCATGTACATATGACAGTGAAATACAGTGATATTTGGTCCACAAGTGAAATGTCCAAATGAATATTATAAACATAACTGTACACATTTTCATGTTATTGTAGTCACTCTTAATGGTCAGGTTGCTTCTGCTAACTTGAGCCAAACAAACGCCACACAGCCAACCATGGTAAGACATCAATCTGTAATTTTTTTTTTTTTTTTACACATTTTGACTTATTTGGTTTTGGCATTATAAGAATATAATCATATTGTTACAGGTCCCTGGCTGTTGGAAGAATGTAATCAGTAAATGACAAAGTTTGCTGTTGGTCAGCTGGTCCTCTAATAAAACACTGCATTCAAAGACATTAAGACATTTTTAAAAAACAGTAATCAAAAATAAGTTGAAATAAATATACACCCAAACACCTATAATGACAATCAATCAATAAATATAAAACATAAATAAATTCCAAACTACTGTACATGTATGTATTTGGTTGAATCCCATTTCATACAGCAGGCTGAGCTACAGGTGAGTGACACTAGCATATGATTATGACACACTGTCATCTAAACTATTAAACAGTTCAATATTACTTAATGACAAAACCTTATGATTATTTATTTATGAAGTGTTTAAAACCTAATGATTCATAATACTGTGGTCATTTCTCGTTAGGGTCATACATATTCTCTAACTTCTGATAGACTTTTCTGTGACCAAACAAATATAGAAAATATTCACAAGAAACATAAATTCTATATTAGAGAATTGTTTAGAAAATGAAAGAATATTTATATGGGAAATATGGCTCTTTCATTTAGAGGGTGGGACTATTCCTCCATATTGCGCACTGCAGCTTCTGCCATTCATAAGTCTAGGAGTGAACCGTCTTTGTATTTCTATAGGCGTTGTTTTAAATAAAAAACTTACAAAAAAAAGATGAAATATTTTTATTTACCTGCATGCCATGTGATCATTAATCGACATCAAAGAAACCGTGAACATGCAAATGTATCTAGTATGATAAAACAGCGCTGTTTTACCTCACATACGCTCGACCGGAAGAAGCGGAAGCGCTCGACTGTAACCAGGTTTGCATCCAAGGATGTTTTTGCAAAAAAAATATTTAGCGTTTTAAAATATTTACGATATAGCTGATGGAAATGCCAATTATTGACTAAATTTCTCGTGCTTTTTGTCGAGCGAAGGGGCTTTAACGCAAATAAATGTGGAGTCACATGACATAATTAGCCTATAAGCAGCGTCTATGTTCATGGTGTTGCTCACGCTAAAGCACCGTTTCCCTGTAGTTCAAAAGCGCATTAAATCATAGGCATATTATTCAATTGTATCTAAAATTATTTTATACATGGTAAGAAAAAGACGAGTTACCTCTCAAACATACTTATCTTAATTTGTAGGCTAGCCTACGTTTACATGATTATTAATTTTTCTTACAGTGCACTGTTCAGTTTAAATATCCTGTAGTCCGTGCCTTTCAGCTTGATCACCATAACCCCGTGATATTATGCCAAGCACATTTTGTTTTACATATTGGAACGTGAAGTCCAAAAGTTTAAATTAATTTGTTTTGGCTTGTTAGCTTCTTAAATTTTTATTCTTGCTTTGTTCTGAATTCTTTCTACCGTTAAATTTAAATGATTTGTTGTGGAGTGAGGGAAATAAAATATTTTTTTCATGTTTCTTCAATATTTTTGGCTGACTGTATTTTATTATGACATGAACAGGCTGCGTTGTGGAGTCAGTAGGCTATGCTTAACTGTGCATGAGGCACCGGCACGATCAGAAAGATTTCATTTTATCTGATAAAGTAGCGTTCAGGAAGGGGGATAAAATCTTGTATAAACAGGCTAAATACACTGGAAAAGGAGATCAGAGTGGCAAAGAGAAATTAATCCGATAAGCTAAGGATCCAATTCTCTTCCAGTGACTCAGCATCAGTGTGGAAAGGTCTGAAAGAGATAACCAACTATAAGACACCATCCCCCAGCACTGTGGAGAATCAACAACTGGCAGACGATTTGAATGAGTTCTATTTCAGGTTTGAAAAAACACGCCACACCCGCCCTGAACACCTCTCCACACAGCCATTAACACCTCCAGCAACCCCCCTCTCCCCCACACCTGCAATTCAGATCAGTGAAGACGAGGTGTGCCAGGTCTTCTGGAAGCAGAAAAGGAAAAAAGCATAAGGCCCAGACTGTTACACCAGTCTGTCTAAAATCCTCTGCTGACCAGCTGGCCCCCATATTCACAAAGATCTTCAACAGTTCACCGGAACTGTGCGAAGTCCCCTCATGCTTCAAATGCTCCACCATCATCCCCATCCCATAAAATCCAAAATTACAGGACTAAAAGACTACAGGCCTGTGGCTCTAACGTCTGTGGTGTAGGGATTCTAACCCCACATATTATCTTTATTTTAGCTTTTAGGGAATCACTCTTACGAGTCGATGGTCATATGATTAATTGCTAAATTTGGCTCTCAGTTGAGATCAGTTCTTTCCGGGTTCGAGACGGACCGTGCGCTGATTGGCTGCTCGGTAGGTCGTGTCACGAGGGTACTCTTCAGTGGTTGGAGGGCTTCGTTCTGACTCGATGAAGCGCTCAGGAAGTCGTTCGGTTCTTGGCTTCAGATGTTAGTTTCTTTCAAAGGCGAAATTTGATTGCGGTTGCAATGCTCAGCCGTGATGTTAGTGTCCAGAAGCGCTTTGCAGCGCGTGCAGAACGAGAGACGAGCGAGGCGAGCGTGAGCTCTTCCTTTTCAGTTTTCAACTCCAACCGAACTTTTCAGTTGTGCATCTGGGTTTTAACGGGCCGATTTGGTATCCGCCCACGGGCGCCTGATCCAATCGGATTCTTCCTGTGGGGCGTTTGATCCAATCGCAAGTGTTTCTGTGGGGCGGAGCCCCGCCCTGCACAGCTGCGTGTTGTGCATACCTTATCTGATTCAGTTATTTTACCACATGAAAACCTTATAAACAGCAGACTTCTATTCGTATTGTACTCATGCATTGATGAAAACAGATCTCCATTCACACCATAATATTCTTCATGAGATTAGCTTTCTGACGAAACCAAACAACATGTAACTTTGCATAGCCAAAAATACATATGAATACAAATGATATTACTCGGTTAAATGCATTGATTAACCTGTTAACGTTCACCAGAGCGACGTCGCACTGAACGCTCTTTGTTTGCATGTGTCATTGTCCCGTTTCATTTATTCTATTAGAAAACAAAGTTAATCTTGGCAAACTATATATCATTCTGAGGGTCTAAGCCTCAAGCATCGACGACAGATCGCTATTTTTCGATGGAAAGCTTATAAGGAATGTATTTGCTACATTTGTGTAAGCAGTAGACATCCAAACACGCAGAGTAAAAAAGCAGTACGTACCTTTTATCATTGTAATAACGAGCCACAAACGCGTCCACTGCTGAAATCCCAGTTTAGTTAGAGAGGTAAGGGTCCACAGAACAACATCCCAGCGAGCACTTTTAGTCCAGCGAAACAATAACGTTGTAATAAGGATGAATATTCCTTTGTTTACGTTTCATTTCTTCGGGAGTTACTGTTCGCGTCCGTTATGGAGTAAATTACACTCAAAAACAGCGTCTTGGTAGTAAAAAAACAACACGGTGCTGTAGCATACAGTTTTACAAACAGAATGAGACCGTCCACGAAAAAAAAAAGTCTCAGAAAAGCGGAATATAGTTTATTTGAATTTGGCGCTCCCTCCAGTCAGGCTATGACGCTGTCATCTGAGCGGGGCGTAATTTAGCGATCTGCTTTATCCATAAAAAACTTTCTTTTTCTTCTTTCTTCTACATTTTTTATATGTGTGTGTGTGTATTGTGTGGGGAATGTGGCCGTATCTGCATGATTATAATCTGTATGGACGGACATCAGCGTGTTTATTACCGACTCTATGACGGCTATCATTGTGATTCAATGATCAGCTATTATTGATTATATGGCCCATCTGTTTGATTATCATCTGAATGGAAGCACATCAGCGTGTGATTACTGACTGTATGACCATGTCTGCCAATATCACTTCATGTCTGGCAATCAGAATACTTCAGTATACATACTATATACAAAGCATTCTTTTTCTATTTTTTTTCCTTTTTTATTACTCAAATAATTATTTTTGTATTTTTTAGTGCTCAAATAAATCTGTCTATTATTTTATAATTTAAAAACTATGCAGGAATATGTATATTGACTAAAATAGTTCGTATAATTCTGCAATCCATTTGGTGGTTATTTTTCCTCAAACAGGGGGGTGGGGGGACTATAAATAGTTTCAGGAAAAATATTGCAGGAATCTCATTTTTCATGGTATCTTCTTCAAATTTGAAATATAAACTCACGAGACACATGGCTTTCAACCCATTACTTTTCTGGATTGCTCCAGGACTTATTTCATGAATTTGTATATGAAATAAAAAAACATTCAGTGTGGAAAAATATTTTTCAAGGCACGTCAGTGTGTATAACTTTTTATCTTTTCGAGCATTATCAACTCTGGATGATGGATAGTAAAGCCGAGTGTCTTCTTTCCAAAGATACCTAATTTGTGTGTGTAGCATACTTTGTCACGAACTGTTACCATTTTAATTTAGGTAGGTTATTTTCACCTATGAGGCCCACAATGGGGCCGAAGGTTAACAGGTTAAACGATCCTGAATTCTAAATAATCACATCGAGCATGTGAACTGACATCTAGTCATCAAGTAAACTTTATACATTCTGGATAAAGATTACCATAAGTTCAAAATAACAACAAGCTTATAAATGTCACAAACAAAAACATTCTTCATATGAGTTATAACTATATTGTCTATAGTGTTTTGTTTTTGAGTATAATTTGTTTCAGTAGCAGAAACTAGTATAACTTTGTTCCCTTTTAAACTCGTGTGGTTCTCTTTGTTAGATAGCAAACAGGCGCGTTTCCCCCTCCTTTGGGAGAAGCGCGAAGTCGTAAAAGTCTTCTTCAGCGATTACTTTTTTGAATTACGGCGCTCAACGGAGTCAGATTCAGGGGAGTCTCTGGCGCCACGTAAATTAGAATCCGGGAATATGAGTTCTGTTTTCTTTCAAAATGACAAAACGGGAATTTTCTTCGCTTGATCCTGGTTTTATGGTCTCAGGAGATAAGGGAGTTAATACCAGGAGAGACCAGGCTGTCTGGCAATTGGGTATGTTTTTGAAAATAGGTGTGTGTGCTTCGGTCATGAGGGACCCAAGCCTTACAGGTGAGCGTAAACGAGAGCACATTACCCCAGTTTTAATATCTTTGCATTGGCTCACAATTCGATACAGAATTGATTTTAAAGTCCAGCTTCTAGTTTTTAAGGCTCTGAATGAGTTAACTGCTGTATATCTGTCTGACTTAGTATCTGCTCACAATCCTGGAAGGTCTCTTAGGTCTTCCAAACAGAGACTTTTAAATGTTCCTCGGGCTAAATTGAAATCAAGAGGTGACCGAGCCTTTGCTGTTGCTGCTCCGAAACTCACTGGTTTCTATTAGAACTGCCTCTACATTGAATGAGTTTACAGCCTCAACTCAAAACCCATGTTTTCTCTTTGGCCTTTAATTGTAGTTAATTGTGCGGTGTCAGCTCTGTTCTGTGCTGTAATCTATGTTGTTCTGAGTATTAATGTTGTTGTGTTTTTATTGGTGCTATATAAATAAAGTTGAGTTGAGTTGTTTTCTGTGCCTTTCCCAGAATGGATTCAGCACACCTCTTACCCAGTCTGGGATATTTGTGGTGCGCACAGAACTCTTATTTGACAGTGTTCGTGTGTTCTTCTGTTGTCTTTGACAGCTTTTAGGTGCGTTATTGACAACGCTTACCTCTGCTTACGCGTCCCCACCGCATCAGCACCGAAAACATGGGGAATTAGACAAATATAATCGCACAACCTATTCGATATTCTATTAATAAATCGACTAATCGAATATTCGAAAATTGTGACCCATCCCTATTTCAGTGCTTATCTCCATTAATGAGAGTGGAATATTTAATGTAAATGTATATATTGAAATGAGAACAGAGTTTAAAATGGTTTACTTCATTACTTTTCTCTCTCCAGGAAAAAAAGTTCATATGCATGGGTCTGAGTTTGCATACAGGTGCACACCCGTCAAGTTTGTTTTCATAAATCCCACCTTTTGCGTAGGAAGTGGCGTACGCCTCTTTCAGGGCTCAGGGTTTGTGCATACTAGAGGTCTTCACGGGTCCACTTGGATCCAAAAACCCGAATAGTAAAACCCGGTAATTAAAATTAATGTGCTTTTCCCAAATGGACCCGAATTATTTTAAACTTTCCGGATGCGTAGCCTACTTGTGCATTAATGTTAAGTTCATTTTTGAGAAACGCACATAAAAAAGGAACACGTTTGTTACCTCAGAAACCCACCTTATAGATATAAGATCCGTCAGGAAATCCACTTGTCAATGCAAGGCTTTTCTTTTTTTGTGTGTGCAGAAGCCCTTCACTGGAGATGAGGTAGTTAACGTTGCAGACAAAACTAGCAAATCCATGATTTATTAAACTATCAAGTTTATATTTCTAATCCACTGGTTACAATTGAAAGCCAAACTCAGAAATAATATGTATCAGGCAGGACAAATAGGCTAATAAGTAAATAAACTGAATGAAAGTAATGGAGCAGCGGCCGGGACTTTTCTGGACCGATGCGGAAATGCCGTTTACAGTCGGGTTCGAAAATAAATGCGGTCAGGTTGGGCCGGGCTTATCTTTTTTTTTTATTATTAATGCACTGTCACGGCGAACAGAGAAGAGGAAGCAAGTTACAGGTGAAAGTCAGATTTATTGTCCAAAACAGATAATACAGGTGCAGGAGTGGAATGATGGCAGGTGACGCAGGAACTGGATGGACTACACGACAGGAGGGTGGTGAAGAGTATCCGTGGTGAAGCGTGGAATCCAGACAGGAACAAATGTACACAGCACACCGACACAGGACGGACTTAGACACCAACAGCAAACCGGACGAGTAGAAACAGGAACAAGAACTGAAACAACGCATGAAGACATCCACAACGATCTGACAAAGGAGAGGAGGAACTGGTGAGTATTTATGGGTGAGTTAAGGAGCTGCAGCTGGTGCTGCTAACGAGGCTCAGCTGAGTGTAGTGAATGATGATGGCTCGGCCACGCCCACACACAAGTACTACACGCACACACCTGACAATACACGGGACAAGGAGGAAACAATGAATGTGTGAACCGTGACAGTACCCCTCCCCTAAGAACGCCTCCTGGCGTTCCCAGGTTCCCCTACCTGTCGATTGTAATCATCGATCAGAGAGTGGTCCAGTATGTCTCTCGCAGGTACCCAACTTCTCTCCTCCGGACCGTAACCCTCCCAGTCCACCAAGTACTGAAATCTGCGTCCCCTCCGCCTTGAGTCCAGTATACGATTTACCGAAAATGTGGGTTCCCCGTCTACGAGTTGCGGCGGGGGGGGAACCCGGGCTGGCGGATTAATGGGAGAATGAAACACAGGTTTAATTTTGGATATATGAAAGACGGGGTGAATCCTCCTGTACACCGGTGGAAGGTTGAGGCAGACTGCCACCGGACTAATGATCTTGGTGACAGTAAACGGGCCAATGAATTTGGGAGCAAGTTTATTAGAAACGGAGCGGAGAGGAATGTTCTTGGTTGAAAGCCACACTTTTTGACCAACGACGTAAACGGGAGGCTTCGACCGGTGGCGATCGGCTTTAGCCTTGGTGCGCGCCCCCACCTGGAGTAGAGTCTCACGGGCTCTAGTCCAAGTGCGGTGACACCTCTGGACAAAGGCGTGGGCGGAGGGGACCGCGACTTCGGATTCCAGACTGGGAAAAATTGGTGGCTGGTAACCTAAACTACATTCAAACGGAGATAGGCCCGTGGACGACACTGGTAACGCATTGTGGGCGTACTCCACTATAGACAGTTGCTGACTCCAAGAGGAAGGATTCTTGGAGACCAAACATCGCAACGCCCTTTCCAAATCTTGGTTGGCTCTCTCGGTTTGGCCATTGCTCTGGGGATGAAACCCTGAGGACAGACTAACAGTCGCTCCCAGTAATTTACAAAACTCTCGCCAAAATTTGGACACAAACTGGGGTCCCCTGTCGGAAACCACGTCCACCGGGAGGCCATGTAAGCGAAAGACGTGGTTTACGACTGTCAACGCTGTCTCCTTGGCTGAGGGTAATTTGGGCAAGGGTATGAAATGGGCCGCCTTCGAGAACCGGTCCACCACGGTCAAAACGACCGTGTTGCCCTGAGAAGGCGGGAGGGCGGTAATAAAATCTAGCGCAATATGGGACCAAGGTCTCGAAAGGACGGGCAACGGTTGAAGTAACCCATCTGGGGGTCGATTGGAAGTCTTACCAGTGGCACAAACCGAGCAAGCCAAAACAAAACTATGAATGTCGCGAGCCATACGTGGCCACCAGAATCGTAGCTTAACCATAAAATTAGTGCGATTGACTCCTGGATGACAAGCCACGTTGGAACAATGCCCCCACTGAATAACGTCGGACCGTAATCCCTCCGGCACAAATAACCGATTCGGTGGGCAACCGGGCGGAGGCATTACCCCTTCTAAGGCCGTTTTGACCTTCGACTCGACCTCCCATGTGAGTGTGGAGACAAAAAGAGTCTCGGGTAAAATGCACTCGGGAGTAGACGGGCGTTCGGAATTGTCAAAAACGCGTGATAAAGAGCCGGGTTTGATGTTTTTGGAACCCGGGCGGTACGAGATGGAGAAATCAAAACGTCCGAAAAAAAAAGTGCCCACCAAGCCTGCCTGGAGTTCAGTCTTTTAGCCGTTCTAATATATTCTAGATTCCTGTGATCGGTCCAGACAATAAAAGGTACCCCCGACCCGTCCAACCAGTGGCGCCATTCTTCCAATGCTAACTTGACTGCCAACAACTCTCGGTTACCAATGTCGTAATTGCGTTCGGCCGGGGATAAACGATGGGACAAAAACGCGCAGGGATGCATCTTGCCGTCCGCGGAAGAGCGCTGGGATAACACTGCGCCTACCCGCATTTCTCCGCCTTGACAAAAAGCCCATTCTCTAGCAACCTCTGAAGCACTCGCCGGACGTGCTGCACATGTTCCTGGAGAGACGAAGAAAAAATCAATATGTCATCCAGGTAAACATATATGAACTGATCTACCATATCTCGCAGCACGTCATTGACGAGTGCCTGGAAGACCGCCGGGGAGTTGGACAGCCTGAAGGGCATGACCAAGTATTCAAAGTGCCCCCTAGGGGTGTTAAAAGCAGTCTTCCACTCATCCCCCTTCCTTATGCGGACCAAATGATAGGCATTACGTAAATCCAATTTTGTGAAAATGGATGCTCCCTGCAACCTCTCGAAGGCTGAAGACATCAACGGCAAAGGATAAGAAACAGAAAACAGAAACCAACGGACAGGCAGACACAAGACAAGACTCATGACAGTTATTGCTCCAAGCTATGACGGATCCTTGATGCCAGTCTATCTTGGGGTTGTGATTGATGAGCCAGGGGTGGCCGAGCACGACGGGTGCAAGGGGGGTGTCCATGATCAAGAAGGATATGGTCTCAGTATGGTTGCCTGACGTGGTGAGAATGATGGGTTCAGTGGTGAAGGCAATGGGAGGTAACTTGTGGCCGTTAAGGGCATGGACGGAGATCTTGTGCGTAAGGGGTTTGATGGGGATCTGAAATTTGTGCGCAAATGAAAAGTCCAGAAAGTTACCCTCTGCCCCGGAATCCAGAAGAGCCTGACAGGTGAGTGAACGTGTAGCCCATCTCAGTCTTACCGGGAGGAGGGTCGATGATGTAGTTGAGGTCTTCTCTGCGGAGATCCCACCCGATAGTAGCCTCACATTTACTGTGTCTTTTACCGGGCATCTATTGAGCAGATGTCCTGCCCCTCCGCAATACAGGCAGAGGCCCTGGGATCTCCGCCTCTCCTTCTCCTCCCGGGAAAGCCGAGCCCGCCCTACCTGCATGGGTTCGGGATCGTAGGTGGGACTGTCCATGTCCACGTCGTTGACACGGCGACTCTCAGACCCACCAGGGACTCGGCTGGCTGGAACGCGTCGCTCAGCTCTAGCGAGCCGTGCGTCCACCCTGAGGCCCAAGTCTATTATTCCGTTGAGTGTGGTGGGGAGGTCCAGGACGTAGATCTCCTTCTGGACGTGGTCAGCCAGCCCATGCAGGAACATGTCCCACTGCGACTCCTCGTTCCAGCGACACTCCGCCGCCAGGGTCTGGAACTCGATGGAATAGTCCGATACAGATCTTTCACCCTGGCGGAGATCGGCGAGAATTCTGGCCGCCTCTCTTCCGGCGACTGCCCGATCGAAAACCCGCTTCATTTCTTCGGATAATGTCAGGAACGAGGTGCAGCATGGATCCTGGTTCTCCCACACCGCTGTTCCCCATAGTGCCGCCCTTCCAGTCAGCAGGGTCAGGACAAAGGCCACCTTGCTCTGTTCCGAGCCGAAGGTCCTGGGTTGCAGGGCAAAGTGCATTGAGCATCGTGTCAAAAATGCCCTGCAATACTGCGGTTCTCCTCCATACGGCTCGGGAACGGGCAGCCGAGGTTCCAGCTGGAAGGGGAGTTCAGGTGGACTGGGGGAAACTGGCGGCGTGGGTGGCGCAGTGGGGACTCGTAGCTGTTGGAGTTGTTGGGTGAGCTCGGATACCTGCGTCACCAGAGCCTGAATAGCACGGCCCGTGTTATTCAGGCTCGTCTCTTGAGAGTTCATGCGGTCAATGCTCTGAGAGATGAAAACCTCCAGTGACGTGGCTGAGGCACCCGCTGCTTCCATGGGATGGTCAGATCGTTCTGTCACGGCGAACAGAGAAGAGGAAGCAAATTGCAGGTGAAAGTCAGATTTATTGTCCAAAACAGATAATACAGGTGCAGGAGTGGAATGATGGCAGGTGACGCAGGAACTGGATGGATTACACGACAGGAGGGTGGTGAAGAGTATCCGTGGTGAAGCGTGGAATCCAGACAGGAACAAATGTACACAGCACACCGACACAGGACGGACTTAGACACCAACAGCAAACCGGACGAGTAGAAACAGGAACAAGAACTGAAACAACGCATGAAGACATCCACAACGATCTGACAAAGGAGAGGAGGAACTGGTGAGTATTTATGGGTGAGTTAAGGAGCTGCAGCTGGTGCTGCTAACGAGGCTCAGCTGAGTGTAGTGAATGATGATGGCTCGGCCACGCCCACACACAAGTACTACACGCACACACCTGACAATACACGGGACAAGGAGGAAACAATGAATGTGTGAACCGTGACAGTACCCCTCCCCTAAGAACGCCTCCTGGCGTTCCCAGGTTCCCCTACCTGTCGATTGTAATCATCGATCAGAGAGTGGTCCAGTATGTCTCTCGCAGGTACCCAACTTCTCTCCTCCGGACCGTAACCCTCCCAGTCCACCAAGTACTGAAATCTGCGTCCCCTCCGCCTTGAGTCCAGTATACGATTTACCGAAAATGTGGGTTCCCCGTCTACGAGTTGCGGCGGGGGGGGGACCCGGGCTGGCGGATTAATGGGAGAATGAAACACAGGTTTAATTTTGGATATATGAAAGACAGGGTGAATCCTCCTGTACACCGGTGGAAGGTTGAGGCAGACTGCCACCGGACTAATGATCTTGGTGACAGTAAACGGGCCAATGAATTTGGGAGCAAGTTTATTAGAAACGGAGCGGAGAGGAATGTTCTTGGTTGAAAGCCACACTTTTTGACCAACGACGTAAACGGGAGGCTTCGACCGGTGGCGATCGGCTTTAGCCTTGGTGCGCGCCCCCACCTGGAGTAGAGTCTCACGGGCTCTAGTCCAAGTGCGGTGACACCTCTGGACAAAGGCGTGGGCGGAGGGGACCGCGACTTCGGATTCCAGACTGGGAAAAATTGGTGGCTGGTAACCTAAACTACATTCAAACGGAGATAGGCCCGTGGACGACACTGGTAACGCATTGTGGGCGTACTCCACTATAGACAGTTGCTGACTCCAAGAGGAAGGATTCTTGGAGACCAAACATCGCAACGCCCTTTCCAAATCTTGGTTGGCTCTCTCGGTTTGGCCATTGCTCTGGGGATGAAACCCTGAGGACAGACTAACAGTCGCTCCCAGTAATTTACAAAACTCTCGCCAAAATTTGGACACAAACTGGGGTCCCCTGTCGGAAACCACGTCCACCGGGAGGCCATGTAAGCGAAAGACGTGGTTTACGACTGTCAACGCTGTCTCCTTGGCTGAGGGTAATTTGGGCAAGGGTATGAAATGGGCCGCCTTCGAGAACCGGTCCACCACGGTCAAAACGACCGTGTTGCCCTGAGAAGGCGGGAGGGCGGTAATAAAATCTAGCGCAATATGGGACCAAGGTCTCGAAAGGACGGGCAACGGTTGAAGTAACCCATCTGGGGGTCGATTGGAAGTCTTACCAGTGGCACAAACCGAGCAAGCCAAAACAAAACTATGAATGTCGCGAGCCATACGTGGCCACCAGAATCGTTGCTTAACCATAAAATTAGTGCGATTGACTCCTGGATGACAAGCCACGTTGGAACAATGCCCCCACTGAATAACGTCGGACCGTAATCCCTCCGGCACAAATAACCGATTCGGTGGGCAACCGGGCGGAGGCATTACCCCTTCTAAGGCCGTTTTGACCTTCGACTCGACCTCCCATGTGAGTGTGGAGACAAAAAGAGTCTCGGGTAAAATGCACTCGGGAGTAGACGGGCGTTCGGAATTGTCAAAAACGCGTGATAAAGAGTCGGGTTTGATGTTTTTGGAACCCGGGCGGTACGAGATGGAGAAATCAAAACGTCCGAAAAAAAAGTGCCCACCAAGCCTGCCTGGAGTTCAGTCTTTTAGCCGTTCTAATATATTCTAGATTCCTGTGATCGGTCCAGACAATAAAAGGTACCCCCGACCCGTCCAACCAGTGGCGCCATTCTTCCAATGCTAACTTGACTGCCAACAACTCTCGGTTACCAATGTCGTAATTGCGTTCGGCCGGGGATAAACGATGGGACAAAAACGCGCAGGGATGCATCTTGCCGTCCGCGGAAGAGCGCTGGGATAACACTGCGCCTACCCACATTTCTCCGCCTTGACAAAAAGCCCATTCTCTAGCAACCTCTGAAGCACTCGCCGGACGTGCTGCACATGTTCCTGGAGAGACGAAGAAAAAATCAATATGTCATCCAGGTAAACATATATGAACTGATCTACCATATCTCGCAGCACGTCATTGACGAGTGCCTGGAAGACCGCCGGGGAGTTGGACAGCCTGAAGGGCATGACCAAGTATTCAAAGTGCCCCCTAGGGGTGTTAAAAGCAGTCTTCCACTCATCCCCCTTCCTTATGCGGACCAAATGATAGGCATTACGTAAATCCAATTTTGTGAAAATGGATGCTCCCTGCAACCTCTCGAAGGCTGAAGACATCAACGGCAAAGGATAAGAAACAGAAAACAGAAACCAACGGACAGGCAGACACAAGACAGGACTCATGACAGTTATTGCTCCAAGCTATGACGGATCCTTGATGCCAGTCTATCTTGGGGTTGTGATTGATGAGCCAGGGGTGGCCGAGCACGACGGGTGCAAGGGGGGTGTCCATGATCAAGAAGGATATGGTCTCAGTATGGTTGCCTGACGTGGTGAGAATGATGGGTTCAGTGGTGAAGGCAATGGGAGGTAACTTGTGGCCGTTAAGGGCATGGACGGAGATCTTGTGCGTAAGGGGTTTGATGGGGATCTGAAATTTGTGCGCAAATGAAAAGTCCAGAAAGTTACCCTCTGCCCCGGAATCCAGAAGAGCCTGACAGGTGAGTGAACGTGTAGCCCATCTCAGTCTTACCGGGAGGAGGGTCGATGATGTAGTTGAGATCTTCTCTGCGGAGATCCCACCCGATAGTAGCCTCACATTTACTGTGTCTTTTACCGGGCATCTATTGAGCAGATGTCCTGCCCCTCCGCAATACAGGCAGAGGCCCTGGGATCTCCGCCTCTCCTTCTCCTCCCGGGAAAGCCGAGCCCGCCCTACCTGCATGGGTTCGGGATCGTAGGTGGGACTGTCCATGTCCACGTCGTTGACACGGCGACTCTCAGACCCACCAGGGACTCGGCTGGCTGGAACGCGTCGCTCAGCTCTAGCGAGCCGTGCGTCCACCCTGAGGCCCAAGTCTATTATTCCGTTGAGTGTGGTGGGGAGGTCCAGGACGTAGATCTCCTTCTGGACGTGGTCAGCCAGCCCATGCAGGAACATGTCCCACTGCGCCTCCTCGTTCCAGCGACACTCGGCTCGGAACAGAGCAAGGTGGCCTTTGTCCTGACCCTGCTGACTGGAAGGGCGGCACTATGGGGAACAGCGGTGTGGGAGAACCAGGATCCATGCTGCACCTCGTTCCTGACATTATCCGAAGAAATGAAGCGGGTTTTCGATCGGGCAGGAACTCGATGGAATAGTCCGATACAGATCTTTCACCCTGGCGGAGATCGGCGAGAATTCTGGCCGCCTCTCTTCCGGCGACTGCCCGATCGAAAACCCGCTTCATTTCTTCGGATAATGTCAGGAACGAGGTGCAGCATGGATCCTGGTTCTCCCACACCGCTGTTCCCCATAGTGCCGCCCTTCCAGTCAGCAGGGTCAGGACAAAGGCCACCTTGCTCTGTTCCGAGCCGAAGGTCCTGGGTTGCAGGGCAAAGTGCATTGAGCATCGTGTCAAAAATGCCCTGCAATACTGCGGTTCTCCTCCATACGGCTCGGGAACGGGCAGCCGAGGTTCCAGCTGGAAGGGGAGTTCAGGTGGACTGGGGGAAACTGGCGGCGTGGGTGGCGCAGTGGGGACTCGTAGCTGTTGGAGTTGTTGGGTGAGCTCGGATACCTGCGTCACCAGAGCCTGAATAGCACGGCCCGTGTTATTCAGGCTCGTCTCTTGAGAGTTCATGCGGTCAATGCTCTGAGAGATGAAAACCTCCAGTGACGTGGCTGAGGCACCCGCTGCTTCCATGGGATGGTCAGATCGTTCTGTCACGGCGAACAGAGAAGAGGAAGCAAGTTGCAGGTGAAAGTCAGATTTATTGTCCAAAACAGATAATACAGGTGCAGGAGTGGAATGATGGCAGGTGACGCAGGAACTGGATGGACTACACGACAGGAGGGTGGTGAAGAGTATCCGTGGTGAAGCGTGGAATCCAGACAGGAACAAATGTACACAGCACACCGACACAGGACGGACTTAGACACCAACAGCAAACCGGACGAGTAGAAACAGGAACAAGAACTGAAACAACGCATGAAGACATCCACAACGATCTGACAAAGGAGAGGAGAAACTGGTGAGTATTTATGGGTGAGTTAAGGAGCTGCAGCTGGTGCTGCTAACGAGGCTCAGCTGAGTGTAGTGAATGATGATGGCTCGGCCACGCCCACACACAAGTACTACACGCACACACCTGACAATACACGGGACAAGGAGGAAACAATGAATGTGTGAACCGTGACATGCACGTCGGGTTCGGGTAAGAAGTGATTCGAGTCGGGCACGGGTTTTAGGACCCGAGAAGACCTCTAGTGCGTATGCCTGGACATTTAAATTAGTATCAAATGAGTGAGTTCAGCTTTGAGAATGAAAACCAACCTGTTTTTGTCTCAGTATCTTCATGTTTGACTCTGAATGTTTCTTCAGTCTTCATGTCTTCACTCTCCTCTTTAATAAACTCCAAGCCACAAGTATTAACTAATAAGTAATATTCACAAATTATTTAATGCTGGGACAAAATTTCAGACAGGCCGGGAGTCTCACAGTCATCCATTTAGCCTTCTCAAATCAACACGACTTGCCTAAAATAAAATCTATAGATATAAAACAGTTCAAGCATATCACAAGGTTAGTTTAAATGTTTAACCCATATCCGTGCGCTGTTAGACGGTTTGTGCAGAGAGGAGCTAAAGCATGCTTTTATATGACATGGAGGCGCGCCAGCACGCTCACTTGCATTTTTTTTCTTACAGTAGAAACAACTTAAAATACGCCTTCATTTTTGCTCATAAAGGTAAGGAGCAGAGCTGGGTAGTAACTGATTACATGTAATCTGGATTACGTAATCAGATTCCAAAAATGAAGTACTTGTAATTAGAGTAAATTACATTTTAAAGTACTCGTAATCAGACTACAGTTACATTTTTATGGATTACATGATTACATATTATTCACACAATTGCAATAAATTATTCATAAATGATTAATTCTCCCTAATTTCTCTTTTTCATCTTTTGCATTTTCCTTTCTAAAATAGCCTAGCGATTATATACATATTATATATAGTATATATAGTCCAGTTTTGTGGACATTCACACAGAGACAGCATTTGACCACTGGATTTACAA
Source organism: Barbus barbus (assembly GCF_936440315.1). Classification (NCBI taxonomy): domain Eukaryota; kingdom Metazoa; phylum Chordata; class Actinopteri; order Cypriniformes; family Cyprinidae; genus Barbus; species Barbus barbus. Next base: position 2,678,552 of record NC_136731.1, on the reverse strand, counting down.
AAATAATTTCAGGTTTAAGAAGGGTTTCAACATTGCATCAACTACTGATGAACACATTCATTTTTATTTGAATATTACTGTGTAGGTTTTTTTTAACCATGTGTTATTAATTAATTAAAATGCACATATTCACATTATTTCTTAGTTACATGTAATGCAGGCATTCCAAAACTTTTTGTCATCTATACCTTATTCACCGAATATATTTGCTTTAAGGTTTTAAAATAAATATTTCAATAATTAAGTATCACATTTGCATCTTCACAGTTTCTTTGATGTTGATTAATGATCACATGGCATGCAGGTAAATAAAAATATTTCATCTTTTTTAGTAATTGTTTTATTTAAAACAAAGACTATAGAAATACAAAGACGGTTCACTCCTATAGGCCTACTTATGAATGGAAGAAACTGCAATGCGCAATATGTAGGAACAGTCCCACCTTCTAAATAAAAAAAGAGCCAAATTTCCCATAGAAACCTGACTAGACCAGATAATGCACATGTGCAGAATAAGCATATTATGACTCCGCATGCGCATTGGCTGGTCTAGCCTGAAAAATAAGCTTTTTAAATGCTATTTTAGCATAAGAAACAACATTCATTGGGCCATTAATTTCAGATTTTTGTTGCTGATTTGACATGTAATTTAATAGTGAGTTCAGCAAGCAGTTTTTGAGATTTCAGGATTCCCCCATTCATTAAGATTAAGAAGGCGTTGCAAATATGGCCGCCGAGTGAAGGGACTTTCCTCAAAAGGGAGTTTGTTTTAAAATTATTATTCTTTTTTTTTTATGATTTAATTAATTGTCAGCTTTTCATTAAACACACAACCCCCCTGCAGTTCCTTTACGAACCCTAGTTTGGGAAACCTTGATGTAATATAATGTTTCATGCACTTTATATTGTAAATTACAATGAATGGAACAAGTTTTCTTACTCTGCATTTTTTACATCATTATGGTACAAGATAATGCTATTTAAATCAATGTGATTAATGAGTTAAATCAAAAGTAATCTAAAAGTAATCTGATTATATTACCTAAAATGTGTAATGTAACGGATTACGTTACTGACTACAATTTTTGTCATGTAATCTGGAATCAGTAACGGATTACAATTTGTAAAGAATCTACCCAGCTCTGGTAAGGAGTAATATATAATTCTGAGCTGTAAAGGGTCTACCTTTATATGTTAAATATGCTTACATTCACAATATCAACAAAATTGTGCTTTTATAAAATGAATAGGAAAACAGAGTAGGCCTAGGCCTATGCGCTTTCTGTCTTCAGCAAGAGCGCTTCACAATTATGAACCGAAACTCAGCGAATTGACTCACAGATATGATAAATATATATACAGAAAGCTTTAAATTACTATTTTAAAACAAAATCATTCAAATCGAAAACAAAAACTCTTTCATTATGTAACCGTAAAGATGCATTTCTCTCTAATTGAAGGCACGTCCAATGAGATGGCGAGTCATTTTTTTCATCACTGTCTAAAATAGGCTATAAAAATAAGGAAAAGCCTAAAACAGGCCCGATTATAATTTAATATAATTTTTTATTATAATTTTTTTTTCCTTTATCATTACCATAAATTAACCATGGTTTTGCTATGCTAACTATAGTTTAACTATACCATTTGTATAAACAAAAGCAAACAAACAAAAAAAGCCTTGCTGTCCCATATATATATATATATATATATATATACATACAGTGGTGGGAAAAAGTGTTGGCCCCTTTCCTGATTTGTTATTTTTTTGCATGTTTGTCACACTTTAATGTTTCAGATCACCAAACAAATGTAAATATTAATCAAAGATAACACAAGTAAACACAACATGCAGTTTTTGAATGAAGTTTTTTTATTATGAAGGGAACACAAAATCCAAACCCACATGACCCTGTGTGAAAAAGTGTTTGCCCCCCTGTTAAAACATAACTGTGGTTTATCACACCTGAGTTCAGTTTCTCTAGCCACACCAGGCCTGATTACTGCCACACCTGTTCACAATCAAGAAATCACTTAAATAGGACCTGCCTGACAAAGTGAAGTAGACCAAAAGATCCTCAAAAGCTACACATCATGTTGAGATCCAAAGAAATTCAGGAACAAATGAGAAAGAAAGTAATTGAGATCTATCAGTCTGGAAAAGGTTATAAAGCCGTTTCTAAAGCTTTGGGACTCCAGCGAACCACAGTGAGAGCCATTATCCACAAATGGAGAAAACACGGAACAGTGGTGAACCTTCCCAGGAGTGGCCAGCCAACCAAAATTACCCAAGAGCGCAGCGACGACTCATCCAAGAGGTCACAAAAGACCCCACAACAACATCTAAAGAACTGCAGGCCTCACTTGCCTCAGTTAAGGTCAGTGTTCATGACCCCACCATAAGAAAGAGACTGGGCAAAAATGGCCTGCATGGCAGAGTTCAAGACGAAAACCGCTGCTGAGCAAAAAGAACATAAAGGCTCATCTCAGTGTTGCCAGAAAACATCTTGATGATCCCCAAGACTTTTGGGAAAATACTCTGTGGACTGACGAGACAAAAGTTTAACTTTTTGGAAGGTGTGTGTCCCATTACATCTGGCGTAAAAATAACACAGCATTTCAGAAAAAGAACATCATACCAATTACCTCCAGGAATTGAGTTTGAGACCACTGCTTTACAGCATATAGTGATAGACATGGGTGTACCGATGACTTTTATTGTCCCAATATAAGCCGGCATATATACTGTAAATACAATCTATCGCTGTTTCCAATTACTGTAAATAATAAATAAATACATAATAAAGACAATATTGCTATTTCCATCTTTATTTGAACTTCTAACTCTAGCACTCTCTATTCTAATTCTATTTTATCTGTTTGTTTTCCTTTTTGGTTTTTCTTAAAAAAAAAAAAACACGACCCTCTAACACTTGCACTCGCTATTTGTTTTCTAAGTGCTTGTTTTCTAAAAAAGGCCTTTAACACTAGCTTTCTCTTTTCCTGGGGCCCGTTTCAGAAAGGAGGTTAAGTGAAAACTCAGAGTTGGTTGAACCTCCTTATTGAAACAGGCCCCCGTTCTATTCTGTCTACTTATTTTTCTTTTTATTAAATGTGTATGTATGTGTGCATTAAGGATGTAACGATTACCGGTTTGATGATAAATCATGATAAAATTCCCCACAGTTAGTATTACAGTTTCATATTTTAATTATCATTACACCCGTATTCGATTACCACGATTTGAACAACTGCGGATAAATAAATGCTATCCAGTATAAAGCAGAGTTTTCAGTAACAGTCTCACGTGCGCACAGCAGCAGAGCAGTTTTATTTTGAGTGAAAACATGGCGGAAAAACTGGGAGGTTTTAAAAAAAGTGCAAAATAATATATTAATAAATTAATTATGAATGTACCTCTGAAGGTTCTGACTGTCTTTAGAAAAGATTTGATGGCATTTTGTTTTCATCTTCGCTCCATGTAATACCTAAAGAAGCGTTCATAATCGTAATGCTGTTTTGTCCACGGAGGTTACGGGGAAACAGCTGTAACTCAGCTTTTCCATAAGCGCCACCTACTGTCATAGAGCTGATTTACAGAGACTTAGGCTATATTTATATTCAGCTTGTGTGCAGTTTCTGTCTGGCCAAAAATCGGACCGAATTTGCCTGCTGTAAATTTTGACTGGTTGATGAAAAACAAGCTTATGTGGATTCTACACATTTAAACAATTCAGATAAGTTATCTAGAATTATTTCTGGTGCAGATAAAATACTTATCATTTATTAATCAATTATCATTTTGACTTAACCCTTTTCTTTATTTAAAGCCTGAAATGTGAGGTTTACCTTATGAAACTTTTTCAAAGCTTTATTTGAACATTTACATTAGATATTTGAACATGCTATTGATAAACTGTTGTCAATCATGTTGTCATTTCAAATCAGACATCATTGGTAATGTTATTTTTTTAGTGATTATGCAGACAAAAATCATTTAATTTGTTGTTTGTTGATTTTAAATATAAAACTTAGTAAAGTGATTTGTGTCAGTACTTTTTTAATATTTCCAGCACATTTTCATACCGTTTCATGACATTTCATACCGTTACATCACTAGTGTGTGTGTGTGTGTGTATGTGTGTATATATATATATGTATTTATATTAGTGCTGTCAACTGCGATTAACCACATCCAAAATAAAAGTTTTTGTTTACAGAATATGTGTACTGTGTATATTTATTATGTGTATATATAAAGACACACACATACAGTATATATTTGGAAAATATTTACATGTATTTATGTGTAAATATTTATATTCATATATTATATATAAATACATTTAATATATAAACATAGCATATTTTTCTTGTATGTGTGTATATACAGTACACACATATTCTGTAAACAAAAACTTTGTTGTGGTTAATCATGATTAATCGTTTGACAGCACTAATAATACACACACACACACACACACATACACACACAGGTATATGTATATGTACAGTGTGTGTGTGTTTTCACATTTTGCTTTTTAATTCATATTTAAACTATAAAAGCACTGTTATAAAATCTACAATCACATTTTAACAAAGTGCATCACTTAATTTGTATAATTTCTGACAATTCTGCCACAATATAATGAATGACAAACCTCAAAATAGTGTTATAAAAACAAGAGTTGCACTAAGAATTTTATAATTGCACTGTCCTTGGAGCGGACCTGACCTACATTTCACTGCTGGTTATACTCTGTATAATTGTGTATGTGACAAATAAAACTCTTGAATCTTGAATCTTGAAGAATTTGAATAGCAATCATTTACTTCAAATATATTTATCTACAACAAAATGTATTTGCAAGTCTCTAAACATGCTTACAGTGTATTAAGTATTATTCTGAAACATATTCATTTCTGTATGTGCATCTATACAGTGGTGTGAAAAAGTGTTGACCCCCTTCCTGATTTTTTTTTTTTTTTTGCATGTTTGTCACACTTTAATGTTTCAGATCATCAAACTAATTTAAATATTAATCAAAGATAACACAAGTAAACACAACATGCAGTTTTTGAATGACATTTTTTATTATGAAGGGAAAACAAATCCAAACCCACATGGCCCTGTGTGAAAAAGTGCTTGTGTTGTGGTTCAAAGTCAGTAGATGGATCTTCTCAATGTGTTCAATGAAGCTCAAGAAGCAGAGTTCCAGATGTCAAAATAAGACTTTATTAGACAACGTAACAAAGCCGAGATAACGGTCACCGCATCTGAATCTTTGTCTGTCCGTCCATCCATTTTATACCATTTTCACTACCCAAAGTTGGTAGTTCCGGTTTTTAATTGGCCACGCCTGTCTGGTTCGCCACAATTAATCACTAGCCCACCTGGTCCATTTTTAATGGTGGAATTTGGCCAGATCCGCCATTTTTAAAAAAGTTCTTTATTCCATCACCCCTATTGGTTGGCAGTGATCCCAGAGGACATACATCACAGTTGTTTACTTGTACCTGTCATATTCTGGAAACTACCCAAAGTTCATCGGGTTATTTAAGTTCACTGGTAAAACACCTGCATTTGGCCAGTGGATGGCCCTTTAAGACTTATAATCAGTATGGCCAGTGGGTGGCACTTTAAGACTTATAATCAGTATTTAGACATCCAGGAAAATAGTAATAAGATATCTTGATTAATATTTGGATATCATATTTTGCATAGAATAGTATATGGATTATATTTTTAAACATGTCTAATATTTTGAATAAGATAATGCTATAGTGAGTAAACAAAATAACACAACATATTCCCCCCTCTGAGACTTTATGAAGTCTCACCACTAAACACTTTGCCCAGAGTGCAAAATCACAAGTCCACCTCTCCTTTCATCCAATCATGAACCAACAAGGGTCCCCTACTTCCTTTAGCCATTGGTTTCTTTGTGATGCTGCACTCCAGAGGAAGTCAGACCCAAACATCTCTTCTCTTAATTGACTAGAAAAGAGTAAAAGAATCTGCTTCCCTATCTATACATTCTTAGGGGTCAACAATTTATGAATCAATCAACAATGTGTTAACAAAGCATGTGCGTGGGATATCTTAGCCTTGCCCATGGTTATCATGGTTATGTTGAGTATATGAATGATTAGTCAAATAAGTAAGTGTTACATAAAGTGATATAATGCAATATATGATACAGTGAGCTCTTCCACATTGCCAGAGGAACTCCAAGCATTGCCGGTGGCCAGGAGTGCTATCTGGTGATGCTGTCCCTCGGTGCCAGAGAAGCTCTCAGGCAAGTTTCATTACCCTTCAGCTTTATCTGGTGTTGGAGTAGATAGTGGGTTTTTAAACCGCCAGTAGAATCTACTCATGTTGCTAAGCACTGAGGTGCTCGTCGATCCAATCCTCTTCTTTTACTTTCCAGTGATTTTCAGTGTCAAAAGAAACAAACTATATACTAACAATGAAGATTAAATGATAAATAATAAGTGAACTTTTCAATCTTTGTCGTCCCCTTTTCTGGTTGCATTGCCTCGTACCACGGACAATGACCTGCTTAACACCTTCAACATCCCCTTTCCTTTGAAACAATCACATTTTACACTTGATTTCAATTGATTAAATGATTTTCAAAATAAAACTTTCAAAGACAAATGACTTCTAAATAAGTGACTACAAGGAGTAAATAACTTCAGGAAGGGGCATATGCCAAAGTAAAATACATAACACCTTCTAACTTCCTGCCTATTCTACCCATATATTGTAATACTACTACATAATATGAAAAAGAAAATACAATGAAAACATTAACTCCCTTTCTAGCAAAGATACAATACAAGGTAAAAACAAAGAATGAAAAATAAAAGGCACCCCTTCCCTACCACTCTGCCACTTTTGGAAAGGTTTTACACAAATTCATCCAGTTCATTCAGTCCAGGTCCCACTGTGTACATGTTGGTGGATCCAATATCAATTCCAGTTGGTCTTATGGATATGTTAAGCATCTGTTTGGCTGCAGCATTGGCCAGCATGGATCTGATGAAGGGCACAACACAACAGAACAACACAAGAAACTCAACAATAGCAATGGCTATTATGATGCCCACTCTAATCAACCACTCTCTCCAAGACCCAAAAATTGAATTTAACCAGTCTCCAATGTGCTTATCTGCTCCAGCATTCTTGGTCACTTCCTCTCTCAGATTTTTCAGTTTCTTCATTGCTTGAGTGAAAGATCCATCCGGTGCTGTATTATTTGGGATATAGGTACAACAGTCAGAACCAAACATTACACAAACTCCCCCTTTTTTCGGCTAACAGCCAATTCAGAGCTTGTCTGTTCTGCCAAGCCATTTTACTTGTGGGACCTAATTGCTCTCCTAGGGCTCTTAAAGCATCATCAGTGTAATTGATGTATCTCTGTTGATTGTAGTAAATATAATTAATCCATTCTGCGTTCTTATTTGGGGTTATCCATACAAATATAGACTCAAATCCAGACTTTCTCATTTCTTGCTTAAAATTTTTCTGGTATCCCTCTAGGTTGGCCAATTGCATCCAAATACACATTTGGGTCTGTTTTGTAAGCTCTTTTTACCCTGTCTCTTTTTGGTTGGGAGTCCTTCACCCCATCTATGTCTTCTTCCTCAATTATTGTTATTCCTTGCATCAATCTTACTCTAGTACCGATACCCTTCCATTCTTTAGGGAGTGCGGGGTACAACTTATTCCCTCCACACACCCAATAGTAATCTGCCACTGTCTCGGTTTGGTTGTACATTAAATTGCTAATGGGAAAGTGAATGGTTGTCTCTGAACAATTATCTTTCAGCCTTATGATTGTCATGCTTATCTTTATAGTGGCAGTAGCATACATTATGTCATCGTTTGTGATTACATTTGGATCTCGAAACATTGCTTTGTCTAGATGCCATATAACTGCACAGTTTCCCTTGAATTTTCCCATATCCTGTTTCCCTTGTGTCTTGTTGAAACATTCAAAGTCTAATGTGTAATCAATGTCATAAGCTACTGGAGTCTCTCTCTTTCTTTCAGCAATTCTGATGTTCATTTGTTTGCATTCGTTTCCCCATCTTGTTTGCTTGTAGTAACCGTGGAACCCTCTATTTCCCAGCATAGTCAAACATTCTGCTGGGCAATACAGGGGATCATTATCGTCCCCTTTGCAATATTGGGTGTAAAATCTACCACAGTGCATGTAATCATAAGGACTTGGTACAACTGTTAGCTTTTTAAGAGGGGATGAGGAGCAAAATACACAGCTAGACATTCCTGCTCCTTTTGCAGTATATTCTGCCCATTTAAACCATTCATTATGACGAGCTGCTTCCAACAGTCCCTCTTTTTGTAGATTTGATTCTATTTCATACATTATGGTGTCATTCTCATTATTGTAAGTCCACCTTGCTGACCTCTTTCTAGCGTGTTTACTTGCATAAATACCTGGTATCTGATCAGTCACTTTAAGGGAATAGTTCAGCAATGGTGTCTGGATCAAGTGTGAGGAATTCATCGGGCTGATATCTGGATTGGGCACTAGTTGATGGCTGTGGTTCGAATGGTCCTGCAGATTGCCCCGAGTCTTGGGCAATCTCTGCAGCAGATACATCAGCACCAAGATCAGGATCAGTTTCACCCTGACCTTCACTTTCCCCTTCTGGAGGCCGCACCCCATCTTCAGTCAGTGCTGCTGCCTCAGCGCGCTCTGTTTCCCTGAAATGAGGTTCATCAATATTACTATCTTCCCTTTCCTCAGACTCATGAATCTCAGGGCCCTGTTCCCTTTCTGGTGTCTCTATTTGCTCATCTTCTTCATCAATTTCCGCCTGCTCTTCTCGTCTTCTAGGTCGTAACCTAGGCACTCTGGTGCAATGATTTAAATGGTACCAAGTTGTACTCCCTTCTACCTGTACTGCTGTTGGTGTTGCTCTTACAACGGTTTAGGGACCTTCTCTTCTTGGCTCATTCCACCTTCGCCTAAACACCCTCAAATATACTTGATCTCCAGGTTGAATAGGGCCAGGTGATTCCTCTTCCTCCCTTGGACCCCTGCTTTGCTCCTGTGCATAAATGGCTTCATGTATACCTGTCAGCTGTTTCATGTACGCCCTCAACTCCATCTGTAATTGTTCAAGAGGCGGTCCTTCATATGGACCCCTCAAATATGGAACTGGCATTGGTCTGCCTGTTAACATTTCATGTGGTGTCAAGTTTGTTATCCTGTTAGTTTGCATACGGTAGCTCATTAATGCAAGAGGCAAGGCATCTACCCAATTCAACTTTGTATCAGCACAAATTTTGTTAAATTTTGCTTTAAGAGTCCCGTTAAGTCGTTCAACCATCCCCTGAGCCTGTGGATGGTAGATGCAACCTAGCCTTTGTTTTATCCTTAACTGTTGTATTACTGTTTTTACTGTTCTTTGAATGAACGCTGATCCATTGTCTGAGCTAATTTGGGATGGTATACCAAATCTGGGAATTACTTCTCTTGTCAAAAATTTTATCACTGTTTGGGCTCCTTGGTCAGCTGATGGAACTGCTTCCACCCATCTACTGAATCTGTCAATTATTACCAACAAGTATCTTTTTCCTCTGACAGTTCTTATCATATCTGCGTAATCCATGACTAGATGTTTAAATGGACCTTCTGGGACTGGTATATGACCAACTGGAGCAGATGTTCCCTTTCTGACATTATTTTGGGCACAAATTTCGCATTCAGATAAGTACTCATCCACCATTGCTTGCAAATAAGGCGACCAATAACCTTGACGC